>NW_026641258.1:0-716692 GCF_028554395.1 Pezoporus wallicus
TCCATTTCCATTTCTACCTTGTATGCCTCAACTCGCTGGATTTAAGCACTGCTGCACTTTATGAGGTTAGTGGTACGTTTATATTTTATTCCTCTTTTTCTCGGTTTTACCTGTCTGTAGATCTTTAAGAGCCTGAGCTGACTGTTTTCATCCGTGGTTTTGCAGAGGTGTTTTTTTGTAGCACGGATACTTGCTTCAGACGTTGTATGGTTTTACGTGTGAAGCACTTTTCGTGGATTTTTAGGGCTTTTTAGATGGAGGTGTCGGTAGGAGCATACTGTGGATTTGGAAGGGATTTGTAATTTAAAACACTTAGGCAAATTACAGAAGGTGGTTTGTGTTTTCCAAGCTGGTGAAGTACAAGATAGTACTGAAAATCTTGTTTTATTTAAATGGAGGCTTCTGAAAAAGTGATTTCTTCCCCCCCCCCGCTCCTTAACCCCCTCCCCAAAGCGGCCAGACCTCCCCCCTGCCCCCCGGTGTCTGCCGTCGTTAGGACCAAATGGCCCTGCCCCATAAACCCGGCATCCAGGGGGTAAAGCGAGTTAGGCGGTGCCGGCTTTAAAATGGTCTCGCCGAGTCCAGCCGCGCAGAAGTAAGGTACCCTCCTCAGCAAAATGGGTCTGGCGGCTGGTAGAATGTGGGGCAGGTATTTAGGAATGCACCCTTGCAAGCGCAGGGTGCGCCTCATGTTTGGTAGACTTTTGCTATGTATTTTTAAGAAAATAAGTATTCACCTGCATGTTAGTAAATGTAAGCAAAAAAGCTTGTGTTTTCTCGCATTCCCCCACCCCGTCTTCTATGTTACTAAAAATTTAAATACAAGTTATTTTTGCATATCTCTCCCAAACCAAGCAGAAAATTAAAGGGAAATAGCTGAAGCTTGCTTTCTGAGAACAGGCCCCTCCTCCTGCATTGTAAGAGTGTGATGTAATGCTCCTTTCTGTGAGGTTAAATTAAAAAAAAAAAAAAAAAGAAAAAATTCTCCTTGTGGTCTGTGTTGCTCTTCACCCCTTCCTGATCGGCCTTGGACTGTGATATTTTTCTGCAGGTGGATATTTAAGTAGTAGATGATCAAATAATCATGTGAATGCACTTCCACAGTGCAGTGTATGTGTGAATTGATTGTGTATGGTTAGCAGGTCAACTTTGTTAACCTGCAAGATGGGTGGTATTTTATATTTCTTTGTGGCCTTTTATGCATGCACTTAAATTCAAAGGGAGGAGACAGATTTGAATATATTTACTGAAATATATCTGGCTGCCCTCATTATAGTCATGTAGTAGTTGTACATTAGGGCTTTTTTTTTCTCTACTTGCTAGCAAACAGTTGAAATAATTCTGCAGTTATTCAGTTTCCCTTGGAAATTAAGGGTGTTAATTTAAAATAGAATGAGCTAATAAAAAACCAAACTCCACACAAATTTGATACAGTGTGTTATGCTGGTAATTTTGGTGTTCAGAGTTTAGTAGTAATAGATAACCCAGTTCTTGTATGAAGTCATATATCTCCCTGTTTAGTGTTAACGAACTTATTAGATTCCACCCTTGTACTATTGGCATGTATCTGTGTGAGGTGATAGTATAAAAACATTCTGTGGTTCTGGCCTGATGCAGCCTAATGGCTTTTATTACTCAAAGCTGCCTTGGACTTAGTGGGGATCTTGATGTAGCCAGAATATGTTGTATGTACCTGTTGATTAACAAATGTAATTAGACATTAGAACTGTTTTCAAATGCCATATAAAGTAGAAGTATTCTCAGATTTGGTGCATACTGGACCTAAACATCAGTTTTGTCGTTCATGTGGTAATTGCTGTAGCATAGGATGGCTGAACTGAGGAAGTAATGAAAACCTACATTTTGGCCTGAATTGGCAATATCGTAGGACATAGCATTCCAGAATCTGCATTTGAGAAAAGTACTCGCCTTTCCTGCATGTTTTTTGCCTACATGCATTGCTGTCTGTTACATGCTTCCAAGTTGTGTAAATGTTAGTATAGCTCAGTTGTTAGGAAGGTGAAATACAGGATATTTTCTGAAAACTGCAACTGCGTGTAGCTACAGAAGCTGTCATGGATCAGAGCAAAATCAACTATTGAGAATAATAGAAATTATTCCAGTGTGGAGTCTGTCAAACATAGAAGTAACTTTGAGACAGTATGAAGTGAATAGGAAGGACCCATTAAAATCATTCTTAATATAAGTATGTCTTTGACCCATCAGCTCTTAGTGCAGAGGGTTTTGAGGACTCCATATCCTATGAAATCATGGGATTTTAAAAGTGTGAGTCTGGGCAATTCTCAGTGCTGTTTGCATTCAGTATGTTCTTGCAGTACAAAGGGAGCAAAATACTCATTGAAAATCACTTTGAGTCTCCTTACTTGGAGTTGCAGCTTGTATATCAGTTTGAAGTTTGCAGAAGTGTTGGACTGGGTTTCTTCACTGTTCAGTTTACAATGGTGAAACCAGGTTTGGAAGCTTTATTTAGTTTTTCTATTTGCATTTCTGTGTCAACTGCTGGTGGTGTCTACAGCAATCAATCCCTTTCCAAAGCAGACTATTTCAGTAGGCTGAAAATTACAGTGAAGTCTGTAGTCAGCAGAGCCCTGAAGTTTTTTGCCCTTCATCTAAGAGATTCTTGAGAAATAATTGACATTACTGTTAAGCTTCAATGTACAGGAGTCTCCAGTTCTAATGGGAAAAAAAATGAGGGAAAAACAGTGGCTACAAAATCGGTATGCTTACTTTCAGCAGCTCTTTTTTATCCTCTTTCTCCCCTGCTGAGAAGGAAAAAAAAGTAACTTCATAAGATCATACGGTCTTTGCTGGCTGGTTTCAGCTAAACTTAACCTTTTGAGACTTTTGACTCGTACTTTATTAATAGATGGCTGAGTAGAGGAGAAAGCATTCAAACCTATAAATGAAGAAAAATCTATAGAGTTAGCATATTGCTGGAAGAGAATTTTTATCTATAGATATTTATCTCTGCCAAGGAGTTGAGGTCTTGGTGTCTGGATGCTAGTTTTGTAACCTTCCTGAAAGTAAAGGGTGGTGTGTATACTGTCAGAGCAAAAGATGTCTTTTCACTTAGAAGTATACTGCTGAGGAAGATGGTTACTTTTAAAGTGGCTAAACTTTAAATATTTAGCTATATTTATTGCTGCAGAATTAATTTGATAAACAGATGTAAAATTCCGTTTAGGTGAATACAAAGATTTGTTGCTTTGCAAAGCAAGACAAGTTCAGTTTTTATTTCAAGAAGCAGCAGCTTCAGTTGCTAATGTAACACTGGCATTTAGTTGGTATAATTATGTGTACTGTATTTCAAATATTGGTCAAACAAGGTATGTAAAGTTGGGTGTCGGAATAGTACTTTTCAGTCATTTCAGCATTGTGTAGCCATTGTGGAGATAAAAATTCTATATACTGAAAATATTTCAATTTTGTTTTAGTAATAATCCCATAATTGTTTTGAAGGGCACACAAGAAATGGTGCCTTTCTGTAATCATGGTGAATTCCAGCTCCAGAGCTATACGCTTAGCACTTTTCATTGCTTAAATTCTTTTTTTTCCTTTGTAAGACACAAATTTTTCTTTTTTGTAGAGGCAAAGGTTATATTTTGGGAGCAGCATGGATATATGCAAACCCTGATAATTTTTGTACATAATGCCCTCAACACACTTCTGGCAGGAGTTCTTAAGGCTGTATGGATGTTGTAATTTCGAAAGTTATTTTCTGGTCTGTGTAGAGTTTGTTGGCATCATAGTTCAGGGTTTAAAATGATCTGGTGCTACTAGAACTACGTATCGGTAATCATTTCTGAAAAATCATATCTTAAGAACTGGTTGATGTGATATTTGGATATTATAGCACAGGCAAATTGAAAGACAAACCTTGATACTTTTTCAGAATATTTTCGTTCCAGGACTACTTTGAATTAGCCTGTTCAGTAATGTGGGAAAACATAAACCAAGATACAAACCCTGGGTTTTTTGTCCTAAAGTACCTAAGAGAAGATACATTAATAAAACATGCGATGATCTTTAAAGGCAGAACAAATCAAACCAAGGGTTAAACAACATGGAAAGCTGTGTGCTAATGTATCTGGAGAGAAGCTGCTAGGGGAGTCTTGTTTAACACCACAGATAATAAGCATGAACGTTTAGTACTGTTCCTTGCAGTGCTGCAGTTTGTATCTGAACTTTAATAAAATGGATGCTTGTATATGTCAGGCAGAGAAAATTAACCTAAAAGTACTTTGGTATCAGTAGGAAGAAAAATGCTTAAAAGTACAAAGCTTGTGTATTAGTACAAATTTATGTTAAATTCAGACTTCTAGAAGTGAAATGTTGAAATTGAAAATTGCTAAACCAAAATGAAAACAAAGCATCAAGGTACAACTGTGTTTCATTTCATGACAGCAGGGGAGTGCTTCTCTTGTTAGGATGGTATTTACTAGGCCTTAACTTCAGAGCATTTTGAACAGTAGGGGAGGTCAACAAATTTTGAGGTAGCTCAAATAAGAGCAGTGCAACGTAATAGGTAGTCTAGGGAAAAAAAAAGGCAAAAACCACAACACTTCAGCTTTTTTTGCATTTTTATAGATACATACAGTTATCAGCAAATGAATAAGCAGTCGTTTAATTAGTGTTAGAAGAGCATTATTTTGACGCTGAGCACCATCATAATTGAGTTGCTTTGAACGGGATAGTTTCTTCAGCAGCTAAAAAGCAGAAAGGCACAAATATTTTTTAAATGAAGGAGGCAGCTCTTTTAATTCCTTAAGAATACTCAAAACCCCACCATGCATGTTTAAAGTATGAAATGGGGGGGGGGGGGTGCTCAGTTTCCCAGTGTTGTTAGTACAAGCAGAGTTAGGGCTTCCTTAAATACGGGTACAGGTATGACAGCTGAACCCAAGAACTAATTTAAACTTGAGCAGAACTTTGCCTTAAGTTTTGAATCAGAGAAGTATTTAAAAAAAAAAAAAATGGAAAAACTACTTCTAGTATTCTCAGTTTTTTTCCTGCTTTTAAGTACAGAATTTGTTAAACAGCACAATCATAAAGCACTGTCTATCTGTAATTTCATAGTGGCTGTTCAGCACAGCCTCCATGTAGATGAGAACATGCAAAATTTTGGCTGCATTAAGACTGCTGGAATTCAATTTTTTTTTTTAAGCATGTCTACGCCGTAGTCTGTGTAGATTTTAAGCTTTTGGGGGCTAGTTGACCTATATGAAAATAGTAATGATTAAATACATATTCTGTTAATGCCACTTAACCATTAATTAGAGTTGAGTGCAGTTGTCCCATTTTACATGTGCTCTGTGGTGAATATGCAGAGACGTGTTGTCATTGTGGTTCAGTCTATGCTTGTGAACTTGGTTATGCCAGAGCCATCCAGTTCTCCAGCACATACTTGTCCTGTGTCACTTAAACCTTTAAGATAAGTCTTCCATGTTTCTTCCACTTTTTCCCCAGTTTAAATTTTACTGTTTGTAGTAGAAGACATTGCAATTTAATATTTAAATCCTAATGTAGCAGTGTTTGCATTCTTGTTGCAGCTTCTGTATTAGTATTTATATTTTTAATTGTATATAATTTCAGTTAAGCAATCACGCTGGATTCAGGGTCTGATTTAAAACACATGCTTGTAATTCTGTGTTGATACTTTAGATAGACTTGTCTATGAAACAGCTTTCTTTGGCAAGAGGGTGACTACTACTGAGAGCTTCATCAACTAAAGTGAGACTGGTATATTCTGATATGTCCCTTTGCCAGTTAAGTGTAAAGCATGTTTATGCTCAGCCTTTTGCTGAACAATTCATAGGAAAAATTATTTGATCACAACATGCAAGTGAATTTTGGTATTTTAATACTTTGGAAGCTCTAATCCTGTAACATTGCTGGGTTGTTTTTTGTGGTTTTTTTTTTGCTATCTTGTCTCTTAATGGAGAGAGTTTGAGGACAATAAAAATGAAAATGGATACGTTCTCTATGCAGGGGAGGGCAGAAGGAACCAAAACTTACCTAACATCCTTTTCTAGCTTGTTCTTCTGCGAAACAGAAAATATGAATTATATAGCTTGATCCTCATGTGAATTTTTAAAAATGTAGTTTTCTATATTCTAGGGAAGGCTGTATAAACCTTTATATAAATAAAACCTTCCCTATCCTGTTAAGCTTTGCTTGGGTACTGCTAGTGTTATTATCCCCACAGTTTTATTCAAGGGAGCTTCTATGGTAAATGCTATATATATATATATATATATATATATATATATATATATATATATATATAAAATAGTTAAAAAATACAGTGCATAGAAATAGAGGATATCCTATTTAGGTTATATGTATGTCATACTGTATCTAGCTCTCTTTTTAATTTGTGGATGTCATTACAGGTTCATGCGTGCTGGTTGGGATCTAAATGTTGTGGAGGTTCAAATTGCCTGTAAAAATACTTGGTTAACCTGAAGTAAAACCCCAAAAGCTTTTTTGAACCTTGTGTAAAAGAAGGCTCCAGCTGTGTTACAGAAGTTGGTTATAGCAGTATTAGTGGGAATTTTAGATTCAGCAGCCCTGTGTTACAGTCAGATTTTCTATTCCTTTGCAGGTAACGTTCAGATTATCTGTTTAATACATCACAACCAGACCAAACAGTGCTGAGAGAGAGAAAGTGAACAAGGCAGTAGGGTTATTTTTGTTTTATTTTGTAATCCTGTTCAGAGCAGATTACCCTGGCAGGAATGCTTGCTAACCAGTATACTGGCCATGCTGTAGTATTTGTGACTGCTCCATCTGATGGAAACACACTGATGGTAGTGTGATGCAGGAAACTAAAAATCTCATCTGGATAAAGATTTAATCTTCCTAATAAGTTGTTTGGATGTGCTTCTTCCTGATGGTATTTCTCTCAGCTTTATGGGTTTAATCAGCAAGTATGTTTTGGAAACCACTGAATTGCAGTCTAAAGTTTCAGTAAATGACCTGGGATGTGAGAATCCTGTCTTACATGCAGGTAATTTTTCAGCCGTTTGAACAAGTTTAGTCCTCCTTTCTCAAAAGCTATCTTAATTTGCATTTAACCACCTTATCTTTGCATGGTAGCTGTTCTGGAGTTTTTTTTTTTGTATGAAGTCCTTGAGTGACTGTTTTTATCACAAAATAACATATTTTGAATTAATTTGCTGTGTTGTTAATTGGGAGACATTTTTGCTTTACATTTATCACTTTTTAGAAAGAAATCCTATGTCCTGATGCAGAAAAACTGTAGGAAGTATATTCTTAACAGTTTTTAGGTAAAATAAGATGAAAAAGATGAAAACAGGTGGAGTGTAAACTCTTGAGAGTCTAGGATTTACATTGGCAGCTTAATGTACCATAAAGCTGCGGTTGCTTCATTCTTTACATTCTGTGTGGTTAGGCTGTGAATAACCAAACAGGTTAATTTTTGGAAAGTCAGCCTGTCTTGATGAAGTTCTGGGGACAAGGGTTTTTTCTCGGGTTAATTTAAAGGCAGCATATATTGGTTTAAAGGTGATGAGCTGTATTTGCATGATTGGATCATTGGAGTGCAGGAAGAGCCGAGGTTAGCTACTGTCAGTCCATTACATTCTGCTTCAGTCTAGATAATGTGAAGTGAAACTCTTCTACAAGAGACTTGCAAGTATATGGTCAGCTTAAGTTCATGTAACTTCCCTTAATCTTTTTCTTAATAAAATTCATCTTTTAAATGATGTTTCATTCATTCATTGGTTAGGCTTAAATCCTTCTTCTCCTTCACATTCCTTCACAGGACATTTTCTGTTGTTCAAGTAATAATCAGAAGTATTAGTTGTAATTGTTCTGGCTTGAGCATTGCGTGCCTTGTGCATTTAATGTTAAGCTGTTAAAACGAGATTTCGTCATTGGCTCACTTGGTTAATAAGAACAAGGTTGTAGGTTGCTCTGCATTGTACATTTAATTACAGCAGATAAACTTGATTTCATTTTCTCAGCCTGATTCTTTTATCAAACTTGAAAATAAGTAGCTATTTTCTAGCTTTATCTTTTCCTGTTTGTGTGTGTATCATATATGTATGTATATGCATATATGTAATACGTGTATGTTGGCAGTTGATGCAGTTAAAAAGTATCAGCAGATGTGGAGACTTCCTAGTGGAGCTTGCACCATAATAAAAATGGCTCTCAAAGTCAATTCAAGTTTTTTCTCTGGCAGAAGCCTGTAAAAACATAGCAAGTGCCATTCTGTAGGGGTAACTGTACTGATTGAAGAGGAGCAGCAGGGAAATTCAGAGGCTCTCTGAAGCCCACACAGAAAGTCTGTGGCAGAGCCAGACTTGAACTCAGAAGTTCCTGGCTAGTGGCCTGGGGCTGAAGCCAGTTGTACACAGCTGTACTGAATTGTGAGCAGAATGATGCTTTCTTTTTCCTTAATGGCTTCATGGAAACAAAGCTGATTTAACTGAAATTACGATGTGGGTGAAAAGATGGAATTGAGTATTGCACCTATCTCAAATGTTCAAATGCTGGAAGTTCTGGTTTGTGTAAGAACATGCATTTGTGGATTTCCACTTACCAAGAAGTATGGTTAACATTGCTGGATCAGAAATTGTAACAACTGGTAGTGCAGTGTCTTGAGGTCAGACTAAGGGCTTTTGCTGAAGGCATTGGAATTCAAGGCTTAATACCTGATCTGTGTTAATACCTTGACAAATATTAACATTAAAAAAAAAAAAAAAGGCCCTGAAAAGTATGTGATTTTCTTGGATGTTTTAAAATAGAAGTGAAAACCTAGTTCAGAGGCAATCTTCCTGAAGTAATTGTTTATTAAACTGAATTCACATTCTATACCTAACACTTGTGAAGTTTTTAATGAGGATTTAAACATTGTTATCCTTCAGTGCAGTATGAAAGAAAACTTGCTGTAAGTTCACTGACTGATGTTTTCATCCTTCCAAAGTAAAAACTTAATCTTTGAATAGCTTTCATGGAATGAATGGGCAGTTTTGGTTATTTGAGGAGTTCCCTTTAGGGGGGAGGTTTTAATGTAAGATAATGTTATAGAATGAACATCTCCATCAGCAGGTATTTTTCTGTACCGTTAAAAACCTTGGCAGGGATTGGTAAAACAATTTTCACAGTAAAAGGGACCTTTTTTTTCCAGGTAAAATGTCATTAGTTCCAAGCTCTAGCAATAAAGTGGAGCTTGGATTTTTTTTCCCTTCAGGTACATTAGCTTTATGTGTGTACCATTTCTTGCTAACTGCAGCCTTATGCAAGTACAGTAAGGATATTTTCTTAAATTACTCCCATGGAACCTAGCTAGAGAAAAACTTTTAAAAAAAGGAGAAAGACCAGGAAGTAATTTTCACTTTTCCTGCTGAAAATAACAAAACCGTTACATAGTTTCAAAAAAGAAATACAAGTATGGAAAGCTTAACAGTAAAATTCTTCACTTCTGAAGGGTGGAAGCGCTTGAGTCCTCCTTTCTCCTGAAGACAGGCTGAGGAAGTTGGAGCTGTTCAGCCTGGAGAAGAGAAGGCTGCATGGAGACCTCATAGCAGCCCTCCTGTATCTGAAGGGGGGCTATAGTGATGCTGGGAAGGGACTCTTCATTAGGGACTGTAGTGATAGGACAAGGGGTAACGAGTTAAACTTCCCCTGTTTAAGTTCTAGGTTGGATGTAAGAAGGAAGTTCTTTCCTGTTAGGGTGGTGAGGCACTGGAATAGGTTGCCCAAGGAGGTTGTGAATGCTCCGTCCGTGGCAGTGTTCAAGGCCAGGTTGGACGAGGCCTTGGGTGATACGATTTAGCGTAAGGTGTCCCTGCCCATGGCAGGAGGGCTGGAACTAGATGATCTTAAAGTCCTTTCCAACCCTAACGGTTCTATGATTCTATGATTCTCTTCCCCAGCAGCAACAGTGCCCAAGTGTCTGCTGGTACTTGCAAGTGAGTTGTATCTCACTTACTCGGAAAGAATTGCTACTGAGGCTGCATCTAAAAGTTTCCTTGGTAGTTAAAGGAAATCAAATCATTAACTTGAGAATGATGGTGATCTACTTTTTTTACTTGATCTCCTTTCTTATGTGTCCGGCTAACTGAGCCAGAAGGAAAACACTTTCTGAGTTTCCCTTTCAGTTTCAGCTGTTAATGTTTACAAGTCCCAGTTCCATTTGGTTGTGGCTTCAGAAGAGGTTTAAACTTTGTCAGGTTTGTTGCACAAAAGCCTGGGCCGCTTTAGAGATTTACATTGTTATGGCAGTTCTTGCTTTATTCACCTATCACAGCAGGTAATACGTTGTAATTGTATAGATCTTTCTAGCAGGTCTTCCAGAAATTCTGTGACCATATAGTGATGAGTGACTATGTTTAGAGTAAAGGTGCTACCCAGTCACCACTTGGAACTGTTACAGACTAGATCTGCGCAGTGGTGAGTGGGAGACCCAGCTGTTGGTTTCCTTCTGAGCTGTGTTCCCCTTAGTTTAAAGTAGTAGAGATAGCTTAAGTTACAGAATAAAGTTCTCCTCCCTCTATTTAAAATGACATGTTAGTTAAGAGCAAGCTTATCAAAGGCTGGTTTAACTAAGGATGTTGCTTCTAGTACTGCCCAATATATTTTTATAACAATCTTTAGAGCACTAGTAAAAGTTGGTAACTCTTACTTGGTACACTTCCTCATTTAAATCAGCCACATGTAAATTACACTTGGTGAGTACCAGAAGTGCAGGTGGCACTTCCAGCGTAGTGCATGGATTTGATTAAAGCAAAAGGTCTGGTCCTTTACCTGAAATTTGGAATTTTATGTTATGTGAGTGATTGAATTCTGTATTACTTTCACTATAAGATTATGCTAACCTTTCTGCTAGGTAGTAGCATTGACCATTTTTTCAATACAGTGCCTTCATGGAAAGAGAGATGCTTTGCACTGGGAGTATGTATGCAAGCATCAATAAGCTGACAAATTAGATTTGAGGTTCTAGTGTTTAAAGGGCTTTTCTTTCAGCAGGAAGTAGTCTTCCACATCAGCTTATGCATTTTAACCTTCAACATTATATATCAACAAAGCGTTGACATGCAGAGCCACCTTTCCGAAAGAGGATAGAGAGAAGGTTTAACGGAATAGATTAGAAGTGTGGGATTATTTTTTTGTGTGGAACAGTGAATACTGTATATTCCTGTCGTGTATCATACACTGTTTTTGCATAGTGTCTAAAAAATGAAACAGCTGTTATGCATGTCTATGAAATTAATCAGTAGTAGATACGAAAAGGTAGCTGTAAATTAAGAATAGGCGAGGCCTTCAAATTACTGTCAGCAGAGGTAAAAATTACTTTTATTGTCAGAAACATGCAGAATCTTGGGTGACTGTATGTGCTGAATGCTTTAAATGGTTTTGATGTAACTTTCTGTTAGGACTGATGTTGAAAAAGAGTATATATTTTTAACCACTCAGAAGTAAAAATGTTGGTTACTCTTTGAAAATTATAGTCTCTTAAGTTTCATGCATTTCTTTGTGTCTTAGGACATCATTGCTGAGCATGAGAAATACATGGTTTTTATTAAAAAGTAAGTTGTTAATCTTGTGTAATGCAACAATACTTAAAGGTAGCAAACACTGCTTGGGTTGAGAATTTAACAAGACACATCAGCTTAGTCTTGGAACTTTAGAAAGGTGTTGAATGGCGAATTTCAGTTATATCACTATAGCATCCACCTTAGTTTTTCCCTTGTGACTTAACATTTTTATTTTCCGTGAACCATTGTGGTGGTGCTGTTTTGTAAGGTGGCATTTCAGTGGCTTCCTCATGTTAGCTTCTTTTCCAGATTATCTTTTGCTTTACAATTTATTTCACTCTTCCATAGTAGATGACTGGAAGATGAGCCATAGCCATGTTGCTCCATCATCTCAGATTTTTTGTGTGTTGAGGCAACTTTCTGATGTGAATTTCCATATTGTGAAGGAATGTAAGCTTTCCAGAGCATAGGTGTTGCAGAGCTGACTTTGTTTGCGTGAGAAATTTCTTCTTAGTAATGAATAGTTAAAAGTATTTCCTTCTTGCTTCTTGAGTATGAATAGACACTCGGTTTTTCAAGCAAGAAATCCTCAGATTGAGTATTCACTATTTTTTTAAATTTTGGAGTGATCTTGGGCTACTGTATTAACTGTATTATTCGTATTAAAACCCAAGAGATATTTAAATGGCATTGAAGCTAGAAACTGATCTGTGAATGACATAAGCGGCAAGTAAAATTCATCACTCACTGTAAATTATCATTCCTGGCAAGAGACAGGGAATGATAACCCTCAATCAAAATTTCAAAAATCTTGTCTTCTGCACCTAATACAAATAGGAAAAGCTCTCACATGAGCGACTTCTGAGATTGGGTAGACACCAACTCCACAGAAATAACAACATACTTAAATTGTTTCCCTGGTGGGAGATTATCCTTAGTTTAGACAAACGCCTGAGGGTACAGTGAACATTTTTCACTTAAACTTTCTAACATCCTTATTTAAGAAATAAGGAAATTATTGTTTACTTAGCAATTAGGAGGAGTTTCATGTCTAGACAAGGTGGTTTAATCTATGCTTTATTTCCAGAAGGTGTGAAACAAAGCAACTTTTTCAAAATGCAGCTAGGGAATGGTGCGCAGTATGAGGACTGTAAAAAGGGATGAATCAAAAATAGCATTATCAGATGATTGAAAGTGAATGATAGCAAACATTCTGGCTGTTAATGGAGTATTTTCTAGATCTTTTGTTTTTACTTCATAACTGTTGTAGCTAGTTAATTTTAGATAGGCTGTTAAAGAGGTATGATTATATGATTAAACAGTATGATTATATTATATGGCCTGCAGAATGCTGTTTTCCACACTTTTCCATTCCTTTTGGAATGAAGAAGATATACTTCTACTTTTTTTTTCTGAAGTTACCACTGTATGTGTGTTTTAGGCCATCTGCACAGATTCCTGATAAGACGCACTACTGTGCTTAGCAAAGGCTTGTGTTTTCCCATTTAAATCAGGAAGGCTTTCAATTTAGGGTGACAGTACTTTATTGTAATGCAGTAGCTGCCACTTGTGAGGGTTTTGTTCCATGGACTCTAGTAACTTTCTGCTTTAGTTCTTATTTTTAACGAAGACATGAACAAAGTAGTATTTCAAGTGTTAACCATGTGTTAACTTGATTTATTCTTGGACTCTGCTCTTTTAAAAAATGTGTTTAGGCAGTTGCTGTTTTCTGTAACCTCACAGAGTTCTTGACTGAACTTCTGATATCCTTCCTGATAATGCTTCCTATGGAGAACTGACAGCTGGGTCTACCTTGACAATTACAGCTTGCCAAAATCCAAGTTAAAAATATTAAAAAATCAAACAGTACCACCTCTTCCAAACCCCTCACCCCCCAGAAAAAATAAAAACCCAACCCAAAACACAGACCAGAAAAAACCCTCCCCTCTCTGCAAACAAGGAGCAGTATTGAGATGTTTACTTATATCTTAGTTTTCTCTGTTATGCTTAATGGAAGCAAATGATTAAAAACATGAAGGGAAATTAGAAATTAAAGGGTTTGAGATGCCACACATTTTCAAAGAGAGACGTGCTTTTGCACTTTTGTACAAGAATTATGTTCCAATACATTCTGCTGGTAGACATGAAAAAAGGGAGTGAGTTTTTTTCTTTGCTGTATGCAGCAACTGGTTTTCATTAGCTTTCTAAAGTATACTGTACGTGTCTTCCTAAGCTGTTCCTGAAACAGAAGGAATTTTCCTTGGTATACGTTCAGTCATATCACAAAATGTAGATCTATGATGCAGTGTGCTTTGCAATGTAATGGTGGCCTTCAGAATTATCATTTAAGAATTTGTTCTTCATGGGGAAAGAAGGGTGCACAGCTAATGTCAAATCAAGCCTTCTGCAATCAGTTGTGCTCCAAAAACACAGCAGCAATTTTAAGTGTTTGAAATTAAGTGTATAGCAATGCACCTTTTACTTCCAATTATGTATTGGTTGTTCATATCTTTCCTCCACTGTTTTTGACAGTATCTTGGGCAAATAGCAAACTGCTAGATTCTAGAGAACATTGGAATTTTACATTAATTCAGGGCAGTGATCAGTATTCCATATGAATGCAGACTTTACAATTACAGATAAGCAAAAATAATGTTCTAGGTAGGGAAGAGTGCAGATGGTGTTTGTAGGCATTGCATGCATTGGTGAGGTTATTTGTTCCTTTCTGACGTTTTAAGATCTTAGGCTATCATTTTCTTGGAATGCCAGATCAAAATGATCAAATCTTCTTTATGTCCTCAAAACTCAAGCGGTTATATGAGGAGACCATCTTGGAGAGGCTTTAAATCTTTCGGCTGCTTAAGTAACTACATGAGTAAAGATTATTTGTTTCTTGTAGTTCAAAACAAGCCATGTCTTGTACTGTGTTGTTGTTTTTCCTGTTTCCTACACATAGTTTCTTTACAATTTTCTAGTTTACATTCTGTGTGCCAGTGATTAAATTCAGCTTACATCTTAATTACTCATGAGTCATGACATGAAGTTGTGATGTTTTGAATAATAATTTATTGATCTCGCTTTGGAATAGAAAATGACTAATGAAAAGATGGCCTGCTGGCTGTGGTAAGAAGGGTGAGCAGCATGCATCTGGCAAGCAAATGTTTCCATACCAGGCTCTGCAAAGAATCTGTGTGCTTAACACATTTGAAGGTTCCCAAACAGTCAAACACAGTTGTTTTTCAGTGCCCCTGAGGTCTCGCTGCTTTAAAAGTAGATACCAAGTCTAGTATATCTCTTTGTTTTGAGCAAACTGCACTAGAATAAAGTTCAGTTTTCTTTAATGATAGCGTATCAAATCCGTAGTAAACCCCACATCTTTCATTTATTCTCTTGCATTTTATGACTGTCCGTCTCATGTTTTGGCCGTCAAAGTATCTGTAGCAGTGCAGCAGGGAGAGAGAACTTCATGCACTTGTGATTTACGTTGTTTCTTGTGCAGGATCTGCAGTCTCATCCTCACTGACACTTCAGTGAGACCTGATCGCTGCCTGTCTGCCTTAACAGCAGGTGCAAGCCTCAGAACCACAGGGCATGGTCTGTGAACAAAATTGCTCACTTCAGTGTCATGTATACATCTTGCAAATGTCACTCCATCATATGAATGGTGGAGACAGCTGATTTTATTTACTTTATCATGTAACTTTTATCAGTGTTTAAATCTTCATGTAAAAGTAGGGAGGGAGGAAGTTGTGTTATTTTGTGTATTGTAAAGCTCACACCTTGAACCACATGCCAAACCTGATGTGTGACAGGACAGCCTATTTAATTACACACTTTAAGTGGTAAATGTATTTAAGCCTTTTTTGTTATGAAACACCTGCCTTAAAATTTAGCACTGCTGTTTTACCAGATCATCATCTGTAATTACCCTATAAGGAACAAATATTGAATAATAGCTTTACAAAATAGGGTGGTTTAGTACTACAGTATTTACTGTATCTCTGTAGTACTGGCATGGAAAGTCCTGACTTTGTTATCTGCTGTGGTATCTTACTGACCTTAACCACAACCGTAATCTCTTAACAGTGTAGTTCTAAGACTTGTGGAGTGTCTTCTAAAGTGTGAGAATATGCTGGAACACTTTTATGCATTTTGCATGGGATATTCATTATAAATAACACTAGAGAAAATCCTAGGGATCAGCAGCTAAGTGCACCAAAAATGCTTTTGACTGATAATTAGAACTGAAACATAAACTTTTAAATACTGTATTGTAACAAAAGGATCCATATCTGTGCTTCTTCATACTTAGAGAATTGTGTTACCTTATTGGTTATATCTGTAGTAGATGCGTTTATCTAGAGAGATGCTACCACCCCTGTTCATCTAAAGCTTCTGTGTGGCTGCAGACCAAAAGGCTGATTCCTCTTTGGTTCCAAGTACATTTGGACATATCTCAGCAGTATTTGATCTTGAACTTGGTCATACTTCTAAGTGGCACTGTGTTGATCAGGATCTTCAAGACCTTTTTTTTCGAAGGTTGAGTGACTAGTTTAACCCAAGGAAACTCAGCAACTTTTGGGTTCCTGAGAATTACTGGAGTGGGGTGTTGTCGTGGTTTAAACCCAGTCAGGTAATTCGTTCGCTCACTTCCCCCCCCTTTCTTGCCCTCCCCCTGCTCTCGGAGGGACGGAGAGGAGAATCGAAAAGAATGCAACTCCCACGGGTTGAGATAAGAACAGTTTAGTAACTAAGGTATAACACAAATCACTACTGCTACCACCGATAATAATGATAAAGGAAATAACAAGGGAAGAGAATACAACACCTCAGCACCAGCTGACCGATAACTAGGCCCCCAAGCCCGACCAAGCTCCGACCGATACCTCCTCCAACCCTGCCGTCTCCCAGCCCTTCCGGCTAACTCCCAGTTACATCCTGGGCATGACGTGCTGTGGTATGGAATACCTCTTTGGTCAGTTTGGGTCAGGTGTCCTGTCTCTGCTTCCTCCCGGCTTCCCCTCCTCCCTGGCAGAGCATGAGGCTCACAAAGTCCTTGGCCAAACCAAAACATCCTTTTATCAGCTCTGTTCCCGAGCTGAAAGTCAAAACACTGCACTGCACCAGCTACCAAGAAGGAGAAAAAATGACTGCTACTGCTGAACCCAGGACAGGTGTGGAACGCCATTTATTGACGCCTTGCTGTTAACTCTCATCAAGCCTTTGTTGAAGGCATAATGCTTGAATGATAGAGTAAACTATGGTAACTAGCTGTTGTCCCATGTAAGAGGGAAGAAAAATTGCTTCATGCAATGAAAGCCATATATGAAATACAATACTGAATTGTTCTCTGGTTTTGTGCTCAAAGAGAACTCAAGGTAAAATTATAACAGTGAAATCGTGATACACAGCTTCACCCAGAGAGTAGTTTCTACAGCCAGATTATGTCCTTTTGGAAGTGTAGACCCCCATCCCCCCCCCCCCAAAAAAAAAACAAACTTGTGTCTAGGCATTCATTCTGTAGTAAGAAGAAAAACATATTTTGTAATTTAAAATATCAAACAACCCCCTGTTTTTCATTTGGCCAACTTTATCAGCCTTGATGGAATCTTATTGTTTTGATAGGAAGTAAAGTTTGTGCATGAGTTTAAAAAAAAAAAAAAATCAAAACAAATCCCCAACCTGACAAATAATTAAAAAAAACCAAAACCCCCAAACCAAAACCCAACCATTCTGCTGGGCTGAGATACGAATGACATAATTGCTTTATTGATGCTGTAACAACAGAGTCCCCTTTTCTAACAGAGGGGTCACTGTAAAGTGAATCTTGCACATGTTTTTAGTGCAACTTGGTTTCTTTTGTCTTCTGTAGAAAATAGCCTTTCATCAAAGCAAAAGTATTTTTTTGCAGTCATGTATGTCATATTCTTGAATGGAATGTGAACAGGAATTTTGGCAGGAGTTCATGGCTTGTCACCTTCAGGGTCTTTTTTGGTAGGTTGACAGGAATTTAATAAAATTTAAAAATTAATCTCACTCCAGCCATTTAAAACCGTGAATGTGGCAGCACATAGAAGCAGATCAGCTTTGGTATGTTTTAGTATGTTTAGCTTTCACACCAGAAGTATAAATGTTACAGATGGGTGTCTCGTGATAATTATGGTCATTGGGAAGAGTAAATAATTTTAAAAGGAAGGAGTAATGTTTGTGGTGGGTTAAGTTGTTATAAGAAGTTGTAAGATCACTGAAGTACTTAAGTGATTACAAATATATCAGTCTGCTGAAAACATTCGTTTTGGACTGATAAAGGTTCTTTCTTTTGGGAAGGGATGTTCTCCAACTGGTATTTTTTGTCCCCCTTAATTACTGGAGCATGTGACTGAATGTTAAGTAGCAGCTTACTTTCATTTGTGGGGTCTGAATTTTTCTTTGAGTTGTGCCTCAGCTTGATATTACTTGTTAATTTTGTAAAAGTACCAAAGAATATCACATTCATACCTGTCTTTTCTAAGGAAGTTACCAGAAAGGAAAAACAGATTTTTACTAGAAATCTCATGAGAAAGTTTTCTCTGTTCGGAGGAAGCCAAACTGTGTGTCATTGTGAGAATGCTGCCTGAAATTTAGTGTCCTCTTTGCAGGATTGAGCATGACTGTGTAATGTATTGGCCATCAAGGGTTGTTCACACCGCATTTTGAGTATTTATTATGTCCTTGTTTCTAATGGAGTGCTCCTTAATGGCAAGAGCCACTTACTCTCCATATTGCTGAGTTGTCCTGTGACTTTGAACATCGGTTATTCATTCCTTGCTTGGGTTTACTCATGTGCAGAATTAAGTTTTACATACTTCTTAGTGTTGCTGCAATGCTTAATTAATATTTATAAAGGCCTTTGACATCCTGTGATGAAAGGAGCTGTGCAAGTGTTCAGTAGTGGTATTATTTTATTAGTGAAAATAGAGGAGGAGTCAGGAGGATGCCAGTTTGTAATTCAGAGTGAGCAATGGAGTCATTTTGTAACCTTGAGCAGGTCACGCAGTCCCTTGTTTTGTAACATATCCTGGGAAAGCTTTGTGTTGTGGCTTGTGTTATTAAGTATCATCCTTAACTCCCCCAAGTCAATTGAAATGGGGGGGGGGGGGGTAATCTACAACTTCAGCGAGCTGCTAAACAGGGCTGGTATTTCTGAAGGAAATATGTAGTTAAAGAAGTATCAGAGTTGAGAAGGTAGTGGATGTAACAGTTGCATTTTTAAGTCAGCATAAAAGCTTGAACATGTGTTACCTAGTCATAGACCAGACTGAATTTTGCCTGTTACAGATCTCTTTGTCATTCAAGTTCAGTGCACACTGTGCTTAACTGCAACTTGACTATGAAGTATATAATCATTATTGCATTCGAAGAACTTGTTAATCCATAGCATTTAGCTGGTAAGCGAGTTCTTACTTCAAGCTGAGTACAGTCTGTATTTGAGCCTTGTGATTGCCAAGGTTGATAACCAGCTCTTATAGCATCTCGTATTTGGCTGTTACATAACTATACACCCATCAGTCTCTTGGGTGGTTTTTCCCTCATCTGGCAGAGGAAGGTTATGATTATACACTGTCATTAAAATTACAAGATACCAGTGAACTTTTGAAAAGTATACATCTGTTTAAGACTTAGCCAGCCAACCATTTTTCTAATTATGTAATGTGCAATAGCATAAATGAAGTTATTTGCCATGCTTCACGCATGCAAATGCAGGGTTTCAGGGTTTTTGTTTCAGGGTTTCATGCAAGATGCTACGCAACTGCATTTTACTCATTGCACAAAGCACATAGATATGGTTTAAAACGAGGGGTTTCAAAACTGGTACTTAAAGTACTTTAGGAAGGAACCAACTTGCCCGGTGAAGTATGAGGTGTAGCTGAATGCAAGTGTTGGCTTGAAGCAAGTGCATTATGGTGGATTCAGATCAAAAGCATCTGGATCTTTGTCCTGCTTCATTGCAATCTGGTTGTTCAGCTTGTTCCTGAGGGGGTTGGGGGGTTCTTCCATTTAATCCTGCTTCAGCTCTCAGCTCAGCTGGCGCAAGGATGGACAGTAATAGTGCTTGTCTACTGGGACTAAACAATGGTTTGTAGTCTTCAAGAACAGCGGTTGCGGGGGGGGGGGGAGTCTCTTCATATAACCCTAGTTATAAGAATAAAAGTTACTAGCATACTTAGTATGCTACTGATTCCATTAGTAATGGAATATCAAGATTTTGCCTGCCCAACTCCAGCTGAATATACTGAACGTACGCAGATAGATTTGTTTGAAGAAATGTTAATTTGCAAGATTTATGTGTTTCCCAGTCCTGCAAAACACGTTACATACTTTTCCTTCTGACTTTAATTTAGATTGCCTGATGGGGATTGTGATGGTCCTAAAACTTTGTAACTAAATATTTGCAGGAAGTAGCTGAATGAATTTTCTTACCTGTTAAAAATAAATACTGCCTCGGGCAATAACTGGAGTAAAAAATACAAACCTTAAATACCTTTGCCAAGAAAATCTGAGCAAGCTGCAAGAGTTGAGTTTTTAATGTATTAGAAGTTCAGGCAACCTTAACTCACTAGTTCTTCCAGTTTGGCCTACAACAGATGAATAATAACCTTGGGTGGAAAACCTTGTTCTTAACTTCCCACTGATAAAAATAAATACATTCTTGCTTTAGTATTTTGATTTAGTATAATTAAAATAATGACTTACAGTTTGATAAATGTTATTTTCATTGCTACAGTGCCCTCAAGCACTGTATGTGGAAAATTTTACAATATTATACAGATCTAGAGGTATGTAATGTGCTTGTCAGGCTATTAATTAACTTGCATAAAGTGTTTGGTTTTTATAGCAAGTGAATTTAGAGTGTTTCTTTGGAAACTGAATAAAAGTAAACAATCAAATTGCTTGTAAAATGAAATATGAATTATACCATTCTGGTGCTGTGAAGGTATCCTTATAATATCCTCAGGCAGGTAGAATTCCAAGCACTTCATCATTCAGTAGAAGTAGCTTTTAGGCAGCATGCTTCTATCCACGTTTGGGTGTTTGGATTTTTTCCTCAGTAATTTAACTGTCAGTATATAGAAACTACTTCATTCATGCATGTATTTCAGGTTTTTTTCTTGATTCCTCCTAAAGTGCCATACCATTAAAGTTAACAAAGCCTCCAGTATTTTAAAGTGTGTTAATCAACAGCAATAACACTGTAATACGCTGTTATCTAATGTTTTCTGTATATCCACCTTCCCCTCAAATTTTGTCCTGTATCGCAGATAGTTTATATCTGTACCAGGCTCTTTAAGGTCTGATTTTTTTTTTTTTTTTTAATGTCTAAGAAACACGAATACAAAAATACCAGTCATAATCCAAGAAATGTTAAAGTTTGCTTTGAACGTAGCTATTTCTGTTGTCAAAGATTCTATGTGATCCACTTCCTTACTGCCTGCCTGGCCTGTGCTGATACTATGAATGATGCTCTGGCAGAAAACGCTCCATTTAATTAAACTATATTATACTTTTTCAGTATTCTTTTTGAAATGTCACATTCTGACATTAAAACAAATGTCATAATTGTTGTGCATACTGTGGCATAGTTACCATAGCAAATAGATTCAGTTTTTGCAACTTTTTTAATGTTAAAAAATAGTTCTGTTCTTGGCATTTAAAACAGAAGTTTGTAATCTAAGAGGGTACAGAGCTGCTTTTGTTAAAATTAAGTTTACATTGTAGTCAGGAGTTAGCATTTGCTTTCTAACTGCAGTCAGAAGATTAACAGTGAACAGGGATTTTTTTCACTTCTCATACACATCTACAAAAAACGGGTTATTAAGGTGGCAGTCACTTGCATCACAACTTGTAACCAGTTCAAAGTCCCAGTGAGGCATTGGTAAAGCTGCCAGTAGAGCTCTGAGCTTGATTTGTGGAGTCCATTGTGCTGCATAATGCAGTAGTGTACTGATTCAGACACCTGAAGTGGAAGGTAGGTCTTTTTAGGGGCTTCTGGTGCAGTTCTGCAAAAGACAAATCTGTAATTAGGTGCTTGCTCACTGGACCACTAAGTACAAAAATGCTTGCTCATTCTATTCTTGAGTAACATATTTTTTTGAAAAGGGATTCCTGAGCGGGGCTGCCAGAGTCAGTGATTTAGAGTTGGTATATACCATGGTCCGCGATGCAAAGTGCACTGGCAGCTGGGTAATGGTGCCTCATGGGAGTCAATGCTGGGGCTGATAATGTTCAACTTCCGTATTAACGCCCTGGTCAGTGGGATGGAATGTATGCTCAGCATGTTTGCAGATAATTCTAAAATGGGCTGAATGGTTGACCCCTCTGGAGGGTAAGATTGCTTTGCAGGGGGAACTTGGTAGGCTGGAGAAAATGGCCTGACAAAAACTTCTTGAAATTCAACAAAGGTAAATGGCAAATGCTACATCTGAGGCAAATTAACCCTGTACATGGGCATGTGCTGTTTAGAAGGTAGCTCTGCAGGAAAAACACCTAAAGGTCCTGACAAGGAAAAAGTAGAACGTAAGTCAGCAGGGTGTGCTTGCTGTTAAGAAACCATCCGTGTCCTGGACAAGGCCATAGCCAGTGTGTCAAGAGAAGTGATTCTTCTGTTCAACACTTACACGTCCACCTTTGACGTACAGTGTCCAGTTTTGGCTTTCATACAGGAAAAGACACTGAGATACTAAATAGCCACTAAGACAGTTAGTGTTCTGGAGCACATCTTGCGTGAGGAAAGGGTGAGAGAACTGTATTTGTTCAGCTGTAGAAAGAGAAGATTGTACGGAGGCAATGTTATTGCTGTCTTCAGCTGCCTAATGAGAGAGGGTCTAGAGAGCCAGACTCTGCAGTAATAAAACAAGAGGCAGCAAACATAAATTGCAAGAAAGAAATGATGAGATTTCATCAGAATAGGGGAGGCAATTGCAATGGATGTAGTAGAAAAATGGAGTAAGTTCTCCACAATGGTGGTAGTTTGTGTCTCTGTCCTTGGGCAGACTCAGAATGTGACTAGGTCCTGAGCAATCTGCTTAATGATGGCTTTGCTTTGAGTGTGGGCTTAGGCCAGACTCCAGATGGAAGTGACTTACAGAGGTCCCTTCAATCAGAATTGTGATTCTGATGGTGAGACCAGTAAGAGTATCTTGTATCTAGCACAGAAAGTATCACTTAGTTTCAAAAGATGAATTGTCTTAAAAAATTAAAAAAATAGTTAAAAACCAAACTGAAAAGGGCTGTTTAGGGAAGATTCTGTGTAACTTTTCTTCTGTTAGTTTTCAAATGGAAGGATTTTTTTCTCTTGACATGCAAGGCATTTGAGATTTTAAAACTGGTAAAGTTTGTCTTGTAATATTTTAATACAAAGCAGTATTTGCAAGTTCTTGTGTATACTGTACTTGCAGACTAATAAGCAATCCTTTAACTGACATCTGGCACTTTTCCCAGGTAGCCTGCGTTCATTTAATGCGATGTATAGTGAAGTAGGGCTCCTGAAGTACTTCTGTATGCACAGTGAGGCAGGTAGAATGTTCTTTTGGGAGAGTGTAGTAAAAAGTGTCTCATATGCAAAGGAAAGTTCAGCCGCAGCTCACCTCAGTCTCTCCAGAGCTTTTGTATCCCCCACTCCACCCATCCATAATTGCAGAAATTGAAGGGCTTCAGTTAATGGAAGATAAATGTTTTGCGAGGTAGTCTGTTGTCTTACCTGCTGAAATTATGGCTTTAGCAAGCTACTTTGCTCTTGTGAGACCCCACCTGGACTACTGCATCCAGCTGTGGGGCCCCAGAGAAGGATATGGATCTGTTGGAGCAAGTCCGGAGAAGGGTCATGAAGATGGTCAGAAGGCTGGAGCACCTCTCTTGTGAAGACAGACTGAGAGAGTTGGGTTTGTTCAGCCTGGAGAAGAGAAGGCTCCAGGGAGACCTCATAGTGGTCTTCCAGCACCTAACGGGGCCTACAGGAAATCTGGAGAAGGACTTTTCACAATGGCATGTAGCAACAGGACGTGGGGAATGGCTTTGAACTTAAAGAGGGGAGATTTGTTTAGGTGTAAGGAAGAAATTCTTTACTGTGATGGTGGTGAGGCCCTGGCACAGGTTGCCCAGGGAAGCTGTGACTGCCCCATCCCTGGCAGTGTTCAAGGCCAGGTTGGATGAGGCTTGGAGAAACCTTCTCAGGTGGAAGGTGTCCCTGCCCATGGCAGGGGGTTGGAACTGGATGAGCTTTAAGGTCCCTTGCAACTCAAACCATTCTGGGATTCTGTTAATTAGGGTTTAAGCGAACATATTGCCAGGATAGATCATTTGTAGTGGAACAGAGTTCTTGACTGTACTTCTTGAAGGACTGCCACCTCTTTCCTAGTTAAAAAACTGACTCATTTTCTCTCTAAGCCTGTAGCAGGGCCAGGTTGGTTTTTGATATTTCATGGTCACTGTTATCTTGTAAATGGTTCCATGTTGTTTGTTACTGATTCATTTCCGTACGTATTTTTTGCTGCTTTCAGAACCACAAAGATATTTTTCTTGGTAAACAGTTGTAGATAATGAAGCTTTCTACATATGTGAATAGTGTCTAGAGGAAAATTTATTTGATAATCACATAAAACCTTGAAGTCTTCAGTAGAACCGTGTCTTGCTGAATGAATCTTCTGATATGATAAATTACTGGACATCATAATTACAAGCAGTTTCCTAAGTTAACGTTTTGCCATTCTTAAGCTATTTTTACTATGTTTCACAATTGTCCCAACACTTTATCTTTGGCATGCATGAGTGTGCATGCTATGAAATAATAATTACTGACTTGTAAGAGCTCTAAAGCATTTGAAGGCTGAAGTAAGGGGAAAACTTGCTCAGTTCATACATTGTAGAGCTTTGGCTGTAGATCTCAGTTTCCTTAGAGCTTGCCTTGTCAACTGTGGCTAACATCTGGAAACTTTAGATCGTACTTTGAAGTCATTCTTTTAAGGTATAAAAGGGATACAACAGAGTAATTATATAAAAGGAATGTAAGCAAAGTAATATGGACTATTAAAAACATTTCCATTTATTTTTTACACAATCTGAGGTTTTGTTATTGACAGGAGACTTTTAAAAGTTAAGTAGAGCTCCTCCCTCCCAAACCAGTTGCTGAATTGTTGAGAACAAACCTCGTTCTTTATGAACATTTGATGATGTATTTTAGAGCTTACACTGTCTGGTTCTTTCAGGTAAACAGCCTTTTATGATCAGAGTTGTTTTCTTTCTATTACGTAAATAATTTTGCATATATATATATTGAATATGCCACAAAGACTCTTACTTTATTAGCAAGTCTAATAGTCTATGAGGAGTCTTTCTTTAGAAAAGCATGCTTTTCATTAAGTCAGTATGCCAGTTTTACAAAGTTGGTTATTTTCTACGGCAGCTCCAAATTACTGATGTTTTGCTGCGATAAAGGCATATCAGTTGTTCCAGATACGCTATTTAAAGTAAGCAGACTTCTTGCTGTGACGCTCTTCTGGATTTCGTCCAGAGAAGTCAAAAAATGAGCTTACTCTTAACTCCTTGATGAGCAATAATAGTTTGCCTTTTGAAAACACCGCGTTGCAGACTACTTCTAAAATGAGGCTTTCTGAAGTGTTTTCATTTAATATATGGCAAAGTGTAAGCTGTGCTTGTATAAAATCCACAACTTGCTCTGAGGGGGAAAGGGTATGTGACACACTGTCTTACATGTTACTGTGTTACATATGTTATGCTTGCTTTTGTATATGTTACAAATGTGAAAGTTTTGATTTCATGCTCTGCTGAAGGGCTGAGTTCTGGTATCTTCAGCGCACTTCCATTCAGAAAGTGTGGGACCGTCATCCTTTTATGAGGTGGTTGGTTTTAAACTGAGTAGTTTATCCCTTGGTTCACTATTGCAGTTTTTCAATGATGCTGTAAACATCAGCTTTATTTCAAGCAAAACAAGTAATTTTTGTTTATGTTTTTATTTATTTATTTCTTCTCCTTGGAATTTTTATATTCTGGGTCTTCAGGGGTGCTATTCTGAAGGATCATGGTTTTTTTCCTTATAAATATCAGAACTCATTTGGCCTAAAATAATTTCATACTCCATTTCTGTCAGTTCAGCCTGAAGACTGGCTTTTTTAAATGTCTATTTCCTCTTTAGCCAGCTTTTGTATGTCTTAGGCCTGTCTAGTTTATGCATGCAAGCACTGCTTAGCAAGAAAGGTGACTGTGGTGTTGTGCATTTTAAATTTTTTGGTTTCCAGCTAATCCATTTTTAATCTTTTGATGAGCAAGATCATAACTCTTTACATGGCTCAGTCTAATGGAAGTAATTTTACCTTTAGGAATTCAGAGTGTCAGTCCTGGGATTTATCCCATGCTGTGTTCCATCTTGCTTCTGTTTGAAGTCCTGTTTAAATGTGCTGAAGCACACTTGCATGTTTGGACATGCCAGAGTCTTCTCATGCAGTTGAAAGAATGGAGTGCATCTGTTAAGTGGGATATGTTGAATGCAAGTAGAAGACTAATCCAGAAACAGTGCATTTAATTTAGCTCATTTTTAGTCTCTGACATCCAGCTTCCTGATAAGATTGAAAAGCTTTCATCCACCTTGAGCAGACTGCCAGTATTCTTTGCTACAGCAAGATAGGCTTGCACCTCAAAGTGCAAGAACTCATTTGGGAGTTTGTAGTATACTTTTTCTTCTATGCTTATGACCCTTAGTTATAATCAGCTTATGCTTTTTAATGTAATTTTTTATATAAATACTGTTATGCTAGAAGATTGTACCAGCAAAGCGCTAGTTACAATTAGAATGGCTCAGATGCAAGCGACAGTACATGTCACATATGCAGAGTATGGGATAAAGGACTAAATACAGTCTAGAGGAAACATAGAATCATAGAATCACAGACTGGTTTGTTTTGGAAAGGACCTTAAGATTATCCAGTTCCAAACCCCTGCCATGAGCAGGGACACTCACATGTCACACAAAGCTCTCTCCAACCTGGCCTTGAGCACTGCCAGGGATGGAGCATTTACCATGTCTTCGGGCAACCTGTTCCAGAGACTCACCACCCTCACAGTAAAGAACTTCATCTTTATATCTGACCTTAACTTCCCCCATTTGAATTTAAACCCAGTACCCCTTGTCCTGTCACTACAGTCCCTGATTGAACAATGTAAGACAAGTTTCTTTTAAAAGAAAACACAGTCATTTTTACTAGTAGATCTTTCTATGGTACAGCTTGCAGTTTTAAGTGGGTGCTGTGTGGAGATGTAAGTAAGGTGTAGTTTCGTTCAATTGCAACCAATTTAACACGTTCCTTTGAAAGAAGATGACTCCTTGCTGCTTGTGCACTCTGCTTCTGGAGTTCATCATATAATACTCTAAGCTAATGCCATTTACAAAATGGGGGGAGTGGTCCAGGTGAGATTTTGAGAATTGAATTTTCTTACCATACAATCATCTGAATTCCAGAGAAGGCTCAAGCAAGGGAAGGTCAGGGACAGAGCTCGATAAAGAGAAACAAGGTGGAAGAAAATGAAACCTACTTCTCCAGTGGTAGCAACAAGCTCTTCATGCAATCGCACTGTTGAAGACAGCTTACTTTGCTCTAAGATATTTCATCTCTGTGTAGACTAAGAGGAGCTTTTGCTTTGGAAGTGTACCTGGCCTTGAGCTTGTTGTAAAGGTGTTTTGCAACACATCTGGGATGCCAGAGTGTGATGCTCAATTCTGCTAGTATCCAGGCTGTATAATTTATCAAAACACTGAGGAAACTTTCAGAACTGCTGAGGAGCAGATGCTTGTAGTTAGAGTTCACTGGAAATTCTTCTTGCTTTGAATCTTGATTAAAGTTGGATGCTCTATAGATTAACTTTCTGGTTTAGTCCCTCGAGTTTTAAGTCCTTTTGTATATTTCTTTTGTATATATTTTGGATCACTAGAGACCTGTCTGTAGGAAAAAGTTGGTTACATCAAGTGCTGTGTCTGGGTGAGACTGGTCTAGGTATGCAAATTGTTATTTTACATAAGGTGATGGCGTTTGAGCTCTGGATAGTTATGGCTAAAGCCTTTAGAGAAGTTGTTAACCTGACCTTGTAGCGATATAGATAAAAGCTTGTTCTGTTTAAGTGCTGCTGATGCTAGAAGTGTAGTTTCGGAATTGCTCCTATTCTGGAAGAAGTTGGCTCACAGTTTGGAAGCAGATTTGTAAATCGTCCTGTGTTTATTACAGTGCAAAGAATAGGATGCACCAGTAGAAGTTTACTGTCACTCCTGTGTTTTGCTACACTATAGTGAGTTAACTGTACTAAGTAGAGCAAAGCGTGGGGTCAAGAGGAGGGAAGATGACTCATAGGACCAATATCTAGCATGCATCTTTACCTACGAGGAGCTTCCAGTGTTACATTGTTGTCCTGTATCCCTGTAGGAGGAACTGGGAATTGCCTACCCTGAGGTGCCACTCCTGAGTTTCTCGAAATTTTCATTTTTTTTTATGTTTTACTTCTATTTCTTCTGTGCAATTTTAGGTTGAGGTTGACTTTATAGGCTTGTGGGGGTTTTGCGTAGACTAATGCTCTGTGTGACACTTTATCTCTACCGATCAAAGTGTGTTGCCAGCAGATAGAATGCAATACATAATACGTCATTTCGTCTCACAGTTTAGTTTATGATAGCAAAAACTTGAAGACAGCTTCTGAACTTTGCCTGTGCCTGAAGCCCATACATTGTGAGAATAAGTCTTTTTAAGACAGTTTTCTGGGGAAAATGAATGTTAAGATTTTGAAGGAATAAACATCTTCCAAAAATGGTAAATTGTTTTAGGGGAGGGCACACTTCTTGAATACCTATTTTTACTTTTTTTCCTGAAGTGGGTGTTTTAATAACTTGGTCTGCAAAAGTATTTTCTGTTACTTCTTCAGTTAATTAGCTGAAAAACCTTATTTTCTCTGAAATGGTTGCTTTTGTCTTAGCCAGAAGAGTTTATTATAATAACTTCAATACGGTATTAAGTGTATTGCATCACAGCTAGTGGGTTTGTTTGGTTTGGGTATTTTATAATTAAAATTTTTTATTGCAACCTATAGTTCCTCATAATTTGTAAGCTGTTAATATGCCTTACTTTAAATACTCGAAATTACTAAGTCTGTAATACACTTCAGCAATGCTTCCTGACAATGTTAATTCCAAACTAACATGCAGTCAGATCATTTTTAAGATCAACACATGATTTCTTCAAGAAAGCTAGAGTAAAAAGCTAGCTTCTGGTTGCTGTTTAGCAAACTTCCTCTTCAGGGTTGTGGTGTGTCCTTGTTCCCATTACTATGTGCTGGTAACAAATGCCGGAACCACACCCCATTGTATTACTCTAAATTCACTCTGTTTGGAGCTGATGGATTTTCTCCCCATGTTGATCTTGTCAGTCTAAGCACCTGTTGCTGGAATGTACACCATGGATGCACACCCACACCCTCCACTTTCTTTGCCTGGGCCAGGAGGAATTATCTTATGGCTAATGAGAGAAGGTTAATATGCAGCATTGTCTTCTGAATGAATTGATGAGGTTCTTGAAAGTTTTGCTTGTGTTAAATTTATTGGAAGACTTAAAGCTGCAAGCTAAGTTTGTGTTTAACAAGCTTCTTGTGTACAACTGAAAAAGGGAAACCATTGATCATAAAAACTTCAGATGTTAGTGAAATGCATCACAGTGAAAGTGGGAAGATGGCAAGTGTGATACCCAAAATGGCAATAAGCTATTTCCACTCCCCCTTCCCCCCACCAATTCAGTGAACTTTCAACACAGTGGTACATGGTTAGTGTGTCTGTGGCATCAGTTCTTGCTCTGTCATTTGGGGAATGGAACTTCATATTTCCTATGTGTTCATGAGGTTTCAGTTACGCTTTGCCAGGAGCTTTGTGGTCTTGTACATGTGATGCAGCCAAGTGTTCAGAAAGTTCCCTTCCATCTCAGTAGAACTTAGGTGTGTGCTTACATGAACTGAAGCCTAAATTACTAAGTATTGATTATTGCTATATTGTAGTTGTTGATGATGTGCACAATGGAATATTAAATGCACATCTTTACTAAAAGATGTATCATAAAGACAAATGCCCATAACTAGGTGTTTACTTTCAGGCTGTGGATCTTCTACCCTTCACTTCTTTGATTATGTGCTGCACATTGCTGTAAGCCATAGCTTGCATATGACCTTTTTTTTGTTCTTTTCCATTCCCTGCTCTTCTGGTCACAAAACTAAGGAAAGTGCTTTTAAGTAGAAGGCTGTGTGCCAGGCAGTTACTGGAAGTGAGTTTGTATTTTGATCCTACCCTTTTTCAGAAGCTCTTTTAAGACAGCTCTGAAACTTTTGTGTGCTGCAAGAAAATTTTTTAGAAATAGTACTCTTTTAACTGGCACTACAGCCCAAGAGACACACACAGCTTGACAGTGCAACAGTAGTAAACATAATTTGAGGTTATAGTAATTTTGAAAGATGAGGGTGTCACTGGAGAGCTTTTCCATATTGCTTACAGTTTGTGGCTCAAAGAAAACAGAACATTTTTTGTCTCAGTGCCATGACAATGGGAAGTATACCAGTCTCGCAGTGCTTCATGTCTTTGCTGTTAGTAAAATTGAAAAACCTGTGGGGCTTTTCCTTGCCAGAGTTTAGGGCTGGAAAGTGTGCTTTGACATTTTTATAGAGAACAGAAAAGAGTGAGAACTGACCTGGCTTAAGTAATACCAGACTGTGCATAAAACACTGTTCTGTATGATGTGGAATGCTTGCCTCAAACTTTTGTTACATCCAGACTAAACTGGCTACTATGTATGAATTGCATTTGGTAATAATCCCAGGGTGTTGTTACTAAGGACTGATCTTGTCTTTATCCATTTTCTCCATCCATGAAGATGGAGAGTGCCTTTCTGACTGCAGGAAACCAGGAAGGCATTTTATTACTGTCCTTAGAACATTTTCTTTTTGAGAGTTCTTTGAAGTTCTCAGTCAGGAAGCTGTTAACACATGACATCTCAAAATGTTTTGGTAGGATTTGATTAGCTATGCAAACGTCTCTTTACTGGCTTGGCAGTATCTAGTGAAAATGCAAACAAAAATACTACCTATACTACGTAAAGGCAGTGGAAGGAAAAGTCTGAACAATGTGACAGCAAAGCCAATTCCAAGATGCTTAAACTATGGTCAGAAAAGAGCTTTGATTTGTGCATAAATACAAGAAATAGTTCAATACAACTGTAAACCTCAGCTTTGTTTATAAATCTGTTGGGTTTTATAATAACTTGTTCCAAAAGATCATGAGTTATACTTGTTAGTTGTTTGTAAAGTGCACATCTCTGGTTTCTGATCCTACCCTTTATCCATCAGATCATCTTTTTACATTAACTGCCTTAGTCTTAATCTTTCCTTATAAAAAAAATTACTCCAAGTGAGCTGAAAACTTGGTTTTAAATTTACTTTTAAGGAGGAGAAGAGAACTGGTTAACAAAGATGTGATTCACCATAGAAACAGTTCAGCCAATAGCACATATGCAGTAAATTAACCATTTTCTGGTACTTTCATATTTGACACAAAGCATAGCAACAAGATGATAGCTCGACAACAATAGCAGCTGCACTATTTTTTAATTCCTTTTTTGAAAGAGTGAAAAAAATAGCTTCCCTGGAAAGTAATTTATATTACAAGTTTCATCACAAAAATTTTGTGGGTGGGTACAATAGGCTAGAAATTGAATTTGTGATTTGTATAATAAACGATGGTTTTGATGTGATATGACATTTCTAGTCTCTTACAAGCGACATAGCTACAGGCAATAGAATAATGTCTTCCCCCTGTGAAGATAAATGTCGTATCAGACCAGACCATCATATATTAAATTACAACTTCCCTTTTTTTATCATATGAAGAGATTCATGAGACTGTTCATTAAATAATAGCACAACCCAATTAAAAGGGTTTTTGGCCAAAATGTCTTGAAGATATTTTCTAATATCAGGCACATAGTTAATTTATACAGGGTACTGCCATAAGAGGCCTGATCCAAATAAAGGAATTTTCCTTTATGCAGCAAGTGGCGTGATTGTTGCCACACTGAGCTAGAAGGTGCTTTTCTTAATCTCAACTAGACCAAAACCCTCAAATGCAAATGAAGTATGATGATAAGAGGAATCTAGTATCTTGACTTCCTTTCTTGGGGGGGAAAAGGATACAGTATATGTGGCTTTTATACAATTTGATTGTGCTCATATTGTTGTTTTTCATGTTTTGGCAGAGAGAAGGAGCAAGAAAGGGAAGAACAGTTAATGGAAGACAAGAAAAGGAAGAAGGAGGATAAGAAAAAGAAGGAATCTGCTCAGAAGGTAAGTTTTGATATTTGACTACTTTCATCCTGCTGGAACATAAATAGTATTGGGGTGGTAAGATATTAAATTGTTTGTATTTGAGATTTAAAACTTGGTTGTTAGGAGTGATGCTTCATTAACTATTTTTTTCCTTAATTTTTTTGGAACTTAAGTGTTTAACGTAACACTTTTAATCTCCTTAGTGTGTCAAGTGAAGCAAAAGATTTTTTTTTAATATAAAATATTAAACTCTAAATTGGGTTTGCATACTTAGTGTATTAAATGCTCTCTATTTCACTGAAAATCTAGCAGATTGTTCTAAGAATTAATTTGACATGAGAATTTGAGTTCTCCTGCTTTATCCATGCTTCTGACTGGTAAAATCCTTTCTGTCTAGTTCTGGGCTTCCCAGTACAAGATATGTAACCGTCTGGGAGCAGGTCCAGGAAAGGCCCCCAAGATGATTAAGGAACTGGAATATCTGACAAACAGAGGAGAGGGCTGAGGCTCTTCAGCCTGGAGAAGAGAAGGCTCGGGCATCTTGTGAATGCATATAAATGCCTTGTGGGAGGGAGTAAAGAAGGTGGAGGCACACTCTTCTTAGTGTTGAGAAGTTTGAGCATTGTGCACAAATTAAAATACAGGAAATCCCACTGAATCATTAAAAGACTCATTTTGCATGTGTGTGACTGGGCAACCACTGGAACGGGTTTCCCAGAGAGGTTGTGGTACCTCCATCTTTGGAGATGCTCAAAACTGAGTTGAACATGACAGTCTAGTTTGGATGTGTCTGGTTTGGATGACTTTGCTTTGAGTTGGGCAGACTCCAGGGGGCAGCTGGGGAACTGGTGTGGGGATTGTGGACTTAGATCTTCAGAGGCTGTCCCTTCCAATCTCATTGATGATGTGAAATTGACAGCAGAAGGCTTTACTTTATTTCAGTAGTCTCTGCATTTCAGTTGTTTCAGTAACAACAGATCCTACAAGAGGTCTGACATCGCTGTTAAATTTTCTAGGTTTCTGCTTAGACCAGCCAGCGCCAGTTTCAGTTAAATTTTATCTTACCTGGGGTCATCTTAAACCTGGCTTTTGCACCAATTTCAGGCCATCAGTTTAAATTAGGTGCAAATAAAGTGGTGCATTTTTGTTGTCTTTGTGCAGCCACTGTGTTGATACATCCCCAGTTATACTGCAAAAGATCAGTAGCTACAGAATAAAGTTTCTTCAGTGTCTTTTTGGCTAGGTGTTGCTGCTGTTTAATGTTCAAGTACAAAAAATATATGTAGGAACCAGGAGGAGGAGACCCTGGTCGCTAGAAGGCTAGTGACTTGATGATTATATGCTGATACTCAGTGATACAAGAGAAACTTGAAAAGGTTATACAGATCACCTTGATAACACTGCTGTTGGTGTTTACCAAGGAATCAGTGCTATGAGTACAAAGGAGATTTGCCAGCTTCCCTGTGTGGTCCCTCACCTGCCTTATTCAGTGTGATTGCATGTTACGGTATTTTGCCAAGATCTTGGTAAGGGTGAACACTAAGTATGTTAATGTCCTGGATACCAAACTTAACAGTAATACTTGAAGTTATCTAGGAGTAGCAAAGCAGGCAACTGAATGGATAGAACATAAATGTGTGTGTTCGTTCTTAATGGCTCTCGTGGCTTTCACCTAATAAGCAGTAATGATTTGGGGGTATCTTTTTTCAGACAGTTTGTATAACATGAAACAATTGTTTCTGTCTGGATCTTCTGAAAAATAAAAAAAAAAAAAAATTACTTCAACAGAAGGTATGCAAGCACATTCATGGACTGAATTCCTGTGGTTGGTGTCCCAGGGGCTGTTTGATAGCTTGTCAGAAGGCTGAGTTTGACTCCACCTTCCCATTCACTGTAGCTGCTCCTGCCCTGCTAGTGCTTATAGGTTGCCCACAGAGAGATGGCAGCTGTAAATCTGAGATGGTGTCACATTTTCTCAGCTTTTGTATTTTAGACAAAAAAACCCACCACAAAACCGTATCATTTTGACTAGGGGAGAGAGATGCAGTATAGGCAGAATTAATATGTATGTTTGGGGTTTTTTTCCCTTAAGCAAACTGTGGTTATGTAGAATTCCTTAAAGATTTGGCAAAACGGGGTTCTTCTAAGTACACAAGTTACTTATTTACTGAGCATGTTTGCCATCGACCATAGTAGACCTATCAGTATTACCAAACTGGATCCATGAATAATTTTCTCCCTCTTTGTTCTTTAGTAGTGGAGTATCAGAGCCACTTAAGTGATTAACAGATTTTTTTATTACATGAGAAGACTTAACTTGACAGATACAGGATTTTTCATAAATGAAGCTGAAAATTAACATCTGGCTTTTTACAGATGCTGTTTTGGTACAGGTGCATTTTTACTGTCTTGGAGACTTTTAGATTATGCAACTCTTTGAAGCTATGATGCATAAGATTTTGTATGATAGTGGATGTGCCACTGCATATTGCGGTGTTCATCTTTGCAAAGTAAATGATGCCATAGCAATTCAGTGCAGTTTGTCTTTTTATCCTTTACCATACAAAGGAGTTCTGGCTTGGTTAGTTTAAACAATAAACTGCTTTTTACTTGTGCTTTCATTATCCTATACTGTCACTGTGTGCTTTCCAGAATTATGGACTCAGTCAGCAATTTCTTTTAAGAATAGGTGTTATAGACCTGACACATTGTGATCTTTAGGGTTTTTTCATTATTGTGTAGTGGAACTCATGATCGACAGGTTCAAAACATGCTACAATACACTCGATTACAGAGAATATACCAGTGGTATGTTTGTCTCTACTGTAGCTTGAAATCTGCTATGCTGAAAGTACAGCAAAACTACATACTGAGTATGTTGGCAGCATGATGGCTCACTTCAGTAATCAATTTCTTATTGCATTCAAGAGATCGTGAAGTCTGGTGATTTATAGCTGTTGCAGGTATTTTTGCAATTGTGGTGATGAATCCAGGTTTAGGATTTCTTCTCCTTGGAAGAGATATCATGGGAAAGGTGAAATGGGAAGATGGCAGAGACACAGATCTCATCCCATCTGAGATTACTCCTATGGGAATTCCATTGCTACCTTTAGCAGTCTCCTGTAAGGATACTTTCACAGAAGGAAGTTTTTGTTATCCCTCACCTCCAAAATCTGAAGGAACTGTAGTGCATGTTTATTTGTGCTTTGGAAATCTGCATTTGGGATGAGGAGAAGAGCGTATACGAAAAATCATAATGAGTGAAGTAATTACTGTTTCTGCGAGGGACTTTCCGTAGAATCATAGAATCACAGAATGGCTTGGGTTGGAAGGGACCTTAAAGCTCACCCAGTTCCAGTCCTCTCCCATGGGCAGGGACACCTTCCACTAGACCATTTTGCTCCAAGCCCTGTCCAACCTGGTCTTCAGCACTTCCAGGGCTGAGGCAGCCACAGCTTCTCTGGGCAACCTCTGCCAGTTTTGCATCAGATATTCCAGGAGCTGTAGTATTTTTGAAAACTTCGTATCTATGAGTAGGAATACTGAAGTTCATCATCTGATTATTTTCATGCAACAACAGATACTGTTCTTGTGCTAATAAATCAAGGTAATGATTTAGCGTAATCTGTTCAATGTTTTGTGTTGACGTTCTTAAAACTCTTATTTACATTCTTGCTTTTAATTTGCAGGTCACAGATCAAAAAACCAAAGGTAAGAATCTTTGATTCTAAAGAATATTTTTTATCAACCTGAGCCCAAGACTTGGATCTTGATCAGAATTATTGTAAAAAGAAGGGCAGTTATGAATCAAGATGAGTATTGTGGATAAAATAGATTAGCTGAAGTATTTAGTTTTCGGGTTTGCAGAGGTTTTAGACAAGTATAGATGTACACAAAATCCACCTGTATAAATTGAATGGAAGACAGGGAAAACACTGCTTATAGTGAGGTACCAAAGTGAATTAAAATGGCTTGGGTTTGGGAACTTAAGGCACCAAAAAGTCCAACAGATAAGGCAGGACTGATGTTAGAGAATCTTGAAAGCCAAGTTTATTTAGCTGATCTAAAAATATATTTAATCTTGATTTGTTTGTCAATTTTATAAAAAATATGTGGGGAAATTGCCGTTATTGACAGAAGGGAACTAAGATAGTAACTCGATTTTTCAGCTAACACCACCTTTTTTGTGGATTTGGGCATTGAAGCCTATATAGTGAAAGCAGATTCTGTGATGATGTTACTTCCTCAAGGATTTGTTTGTGGTTTTCCTCTTCTCTAATGCATAATAGCCTTTAGAAGCAGCTTGTCTTTGCTTATAGGGGCACGTGGTGACCAGCTGGGAAACTTTATGTGAGCTCAGAACAAATGCTGTATGTAGGACTGCCTTTTGGGTGGGAGTCAACTAGTACTGTCTTACTTCGGAGCAGTACAGAGAAGTTGGATTTGTTAACTCTAAGAGGAGGGTGGTGTTTTTTCTCCTGTCTGTTTGTTTTGGTGGTGGCTATGTATGCCTTAAGCAGGTGAAAACTTGGGATCTAATTTCAGATCTCCCATAAGGGTGATGCGTAAACAATCCAAAAACCACTTGAAGGTTGGGGAACAGGGGAGAGAAGCAGACTTGGGAAGATGGACCCAGTTCTGTTTGACTGCTCATGTTTTTAAATGACTCATTGCCCAGGGTGATACTCTTTGCCAGCTGTACATTTCCAAGAAATTTGGAGCTTAGAGCAAAATACTTGCTGAGGATAGAGTTTCAGACTGGGGTACAGAGTTGCACATGGAAGCAAGAGGTTTGCTGCTAAGTGCTTATTCCTTGCTCTTTGATGAAGTTGAAGTTGCACAGCATTTGAGAGAAGAATGGAATTTTAAGAGGAAAGAGTCACAGTGAGTTCTTGCAGCTAGCACAGGTTTAAGTGGAAAAGTTTCTGATTTCCATTCTTCCTGTTTTTCAGTGCCCGAAGTGACGAAACCAAGTTTAAGCCAACCAGTGGCTGCCAGCCCAATTGGCAACTCTCCATCGCCACCAGTCAATGGTGGCAACAATGCCAAAAGGGTGGCAGTGCCGAACGGACAACCGCCAAGCGCCGCCCGCTACATGCCTCGGGAGGTGCCGCCGCGATTCCGTTGCCAGCAGGACCACAAAGTGTTACTGAAACGTGGGCAGCCCCCTCCGCCATCCTGTATGCTCCTTGGGGGTGGAGCAGGGCCTCCTCCCCCAACAGCACCAGGAGCAAACCCAAACAACGCACAACCAGTGACAGGAGCACTGCTGCAGAGCGACAGTGGGACTGCAACAGGCAAGTAATAATAATATTAGTATTAAATGAACGTGTGTGTGTGCATGGCAGGAAAGGGATCGCTAAAATTGTGCATAAGCGTATCATTATATAAAAAAAACTCATCAGATGGCTTCTGGAGAGCTTCTATTTTAGCATATAGACTTTTCTCTTGCTGTTAGAAGCAGTGACTGCAAGTTTTACTAATTGATGGAACAAGAGAGAGAGTTTTTTTTTTTTTTTTAAACATGTAATGGGTGGCTTGAATTTTATGCTGTAAAGCTTTAAGACCACAACAAGGTACACCCAGTGCGTGGATGAATAGCATTTTATGGTTGTCATTGAGTGGTTCTTAATAGCTCTTCAGGTTTCTTTGATCACATGAATTTCCTTGTCACTTTTTTTATACCATCCAGCAAAACAGACATGTAGATAGGAAGTCTGCAGATGTCAGGTGGCTGTCACTTCTCACCTAGATGAAATAGAAAGCTGATTCTCTTGCTCCTGACTATTTTTTAGTAACAATCTTGGTTTTCTCCTTAGATAAGCCTTTTTATAAAAGTAGTGACTGTCCTGTTTTTACTTTTCTGTTCACTTTGAATTCTAGAAGATAAATTGATTTTAAGATTTTTTTTATGAGTGTCTGACTGCTCCTGAATTTTTTAGACCCTTGGGGAATTGCAGTAATTGTAATATTTCCTTCTGAAAGTTATTATAGTAGAACAAACAAAATACCACTCAAGACATCTGTCTGCCTTCTAAAGAAAAACTTAGGTGATCTGAGAAGTCAAGGACAGCTTCAGTTCTGCCAATGAGGGTGTTTAAAAAAGAAATAATAAATGCTTGAAAATCAGAAAAAGAAAATAATGATACCACTATGTCTGACTGACTTGCCTTTGAAAACCATCCAGATTAATGGGATGGCTTTTTTACCGCAGTCCTGGAGAGCATAGACTTTTTACAGTTCTGAAGTGGCTTGGAACTCCAGAATCAAGCAAGCTAGATGGGATGGCTGTCTTTATTAGAAGGATTCTAGGAAAATGAGTGATTCTGCTTGGTTTGTGGTTTCAATGCTTGAATTCCTTTGTAATAAATCCCTGTTTGACAGATTATTTATCTTGTTATCTTTAATGTTGCCTATTTAAGGGGGAGGGGATTTTAAACTCCAGTGGCAAAGTTTTAGCTAATCAGTTCAAAAACCAGATCTCTTTAGAGATGGCTGATTTTGATAAAACAGCTGAAAGATGAAGGGGGGGCGGGGGTGGGGAACCCACACCCCAAAGTCTTGTGACTGTATGTAAAATGTTAGCATTATGTCAGCATTTGTATACCTTACAGTGATTGCAGTAGACTGACAAAAGAGACTTGATAGTAGTGAAGCATTCTAAAAGTTTACAAAATTTCTCATGAACAGCATTTATTCGCTGTTGGATGTACTATATGAAGACTATTTTGAAGTATTTTAGGGGCTCCTTAAAGTTTTGTGTAATTAGTTTGGCACCCAGTACTTGTTTTTCCAAGACCAAAATTTTGTTTTAATGTATTCTCATATTTTTACATTCAGTTTAATGGTACATTTACAACTATCTGTTTATATTTTATTGATAGGGCAGCTTCTTATGCCAATGGTTAGTTGCTTTACCCTGGTGTAAGTCAGGAGCGTTGAAGAGAAATACACGGGTCCTTTAGACCTGCCTCACCCCATCCAGCTTTGTGCACCATAACAGATAATTAAGCTGTCTTGAATTAAAATTAAGCCAGGTTGGTTTTTTAAAGCTAACGTCAGCCTGGGTGATTACCAGTTCAGCTCACTGAATGTCAGTGGAAACGTGCTAGCAAGTTGGAATATGTGTGCCAGGGGAGTGGGAATGAGCAGCTGGACAAGATAGGCCAGGGCTGTCACTTAAAGTGCTCCATCAACGTGCTTGTGGAGATACAGTGTTGCTATCTGTTTTGCGCATCATTAGCGCCATCTGAAATCCTGGCTGTTGACAAATTGGGCCCAGTTCTGTCAGGCACTTATGCACTGATACTGTGATTAGTTCAGCCCCCATTAAAAAAAAAAAAGACAGGTTCCCAAAGGAGAAGACAGTGCAGCTTACTTACTGCTTCATGATGTTCTATTTGCCAGCTAGCTATAGAAGGTGTTGGTGAGGCTTCAACACAAAAAATTAGTACATAATCCTTTTCTACATGGATCTTTTTCTGTCAGAATTGGAATGCTTCTGTAAGATGGCAAAGCTCTAGTTCCCTGAAAGATGACGCTGAGTTTACTGTTGTCTCATAGCAATAGCAGGGGTTGGGGTGGAGGGTGGTATATATAATTCATCCAATACCAATTATATTCAGGATATGCAAGATGATTTTGGAAAACAGAGCTTAAATTTTATCGGTGAAAGTCTTTCAGTAGTTACAGTACCCTCTTAAGAATCATCACCGTCTCTCACAGCAAAACTGCATCCCCATTTCAGTACTTTATTTCAATTCCATACTTTCATCTTTAAAAGTAATAATTTAGTAATTTTTTTTAATTTTATTCTAGTCAGATCAGAAACTTGCTTATCTTCAACATGTTTGTTATTAAGGAGGAGTTTAAGAAACCAAGAGCCCTTACCCATTATCTTTCGACAAAACCGTAAATCGCCAAAATTTTGTTGCCACTGTCAAATATAGCAGGGGAGGCTGGCTTTTTATAGGGCAATCTGTTAAATTGTGATCTAGTATACTGTGTTAGCGAACATCCCCATCTTAATACTTTTAGAATGTCTCCACAGAAATAAAATGTGAAAAGCTTTATTAAAATCACCTGTGTGGAGGTCTTGCTACATAGCGGCCTGTGCATCAGTCATGCGCTGAATCATTGATAAGTTCAAAAGACAGCAGTAGAATTTGTCTTTGGCTGTTCTCCTTAAGCTATTCCTGTGATTGGTCTAATCAGAATGTTTTTAAATCAAAATGCATAGAAGCATTAGTGTACGAAAAAGATTAAATACCAGTCAAAAGTCACACTTCCTTGCTATTGTTAAGTTTGCCTGTAAGGTAAAGGCAACAACAGAAACATGTATGGGAACGGCTTGGTCTTTTGGATCTTGGTGGCTAGGGTTTAATGGATTAAGGCTGACTTGTTCATCAGTATTCAAAGTGTACAAAGAGTTCTAACCTTGCTGTGAAGTCTAGATACTTATTGGTGGCCCTTCATAAGGGGTGATCCGGAAGGCATTCAGTGGATGTTCATTGGTTAAGCTAATAAACAGAAAGCCTGAGACAGGTGCTGAAAGCCAATCTGTTCATTTTCTGTTAACGGTATTAGCAACCAGAAATTGTGGTCTTCAGTTTCGAATATGTAACATAGACACTTGGGGGGGGGGGGGGGAAGGGGAGGGGATATACATGTTTTTTAAGGTCAGTATTGGACAGGGCTTTGAGCAACCTGGTCTAGTGGAAGGTGTCCCTGCCTGTGCAGGGGCGTTGGAACTACATGATCTTTAAGGTTCCTTTCAACTCATACCATTCTTCAATTTTGTGATTATACCTTATTTTCCTGGATGCTGTCATATCAGCTAATATTGGTAGTAACAAAATACATATTCAGGTCTAAATACTGATGCAGATATTACTATGACCTTTATGCTCTGCAGAATAAGTTAAATTGGTTGGGTGGGGTAACTGAGTAAGACTAATATGTTAGGTACATGGTTTTGTACCTAGCGTACATGGTTCTGTAGAACGGAGAGTGTTTAGTCTTCATCACTGGGAATTTGTGGTGAGGAGGGCAATTTAGGGTCCCTTGGTATTAAAAATACATAGAAAAATGAGTATAACGCTATATAGAGAACAACACTGAAGTACTAATGGACTTAAATTATTTAGAGGATCACAAGTAATTATGTGGATAGCAAGGGAATCATGGCTGGCATTTTAAACTAATGATGCTAACGTGCATCTATGCAGACATCGTGCTGCCAGCATTGACATAGGCTTTCATCCATTGTGTCACTGTGTTGATTTATATCTGCTTTAAAAATATATGCAAATATCTTGTCCATGTGAAGTCATGCACATAGGGCATAATAATAGTTCACCACAGATGAAAGAAAGGTGCCCTATTCATTGTCGTTCATCCTCCTGATTTTCTTACAGTGACTCCAAAGCTCACTGAATTTGCAAGTTACCCTGTATAATGTGCTAAGCCAGCAAAAAGCTAACCCATCAAAAAGTGGACAGTTTTGTGTAAAGAACTGTCACAAATGTGCTGTGAAACTTGGGGAACTTGAAGTAGGTAGAGCTGGTGAGAGAGGAGAAAAAGTAAGGTCTCTTACTAGCCTCCATCCAGAGGCAGAGATCAGCTTAGCTGCTCGCAAAACCACAAACTGTGGTTTCTAGGGTAAATATAGCAGTGACACAGATGTGGTGTAATTACATACTGAATGCAGCTTGCACATTACTACGTAGGAATTGTAATTTATGTAGCTTTGGACTCTTCCACTTTACAGTAACTTTTGGAAGCAAATTTGTTTGTTTTCCAAAGGGTTGAAAGAAGTTCTTTGTAGCAGAATCAACTTGAAAAAGATATTTGAAGCTGATTCTAAATGTCTGTTTGAAAAGTCTACAACCAGGAGCAGTAATTGTAATTAACTGGGTTATAATTATTCTGTTGAACTTAGAGCTGGACTGTTAGTAAAAGTAGTGAGTCAAAGGTGAATTCAGATGCCCACAATATGCTTATGGGAATTTTGTTGAAGTTCTTCCTCAGTATTTTCAGTGGTGTTCTCCAGCCTAATATTCTTCCAAAACAACTTTATTACATGTTTGAGGGAAGTGTTCTTATTAATGAAAACAGTAGTTAGTGATGTTCAGTGCTTGAAAATAACACTGTTTTTTAATGACGTCTTTGGGTATGTTTTTGGCTTTTTTTTAGATTCAGCAATTGGAGGTGCTGCTGCTTCAAATTATGCAAATTCCACTTGGGGTCCTGGAGCCTCCTCCAACAGCGGCACCAACGCCAACCCAACTCACATCTGGGACAAGGTGATTGTAGACGGGTCTGACATGGAAGAGTGGCCTTGTATTGCCAGCAAAGATGCTGAGTCTTCTTCCGAAAACACCACCGATAACAACAGTGCCTCGAACCCTGGCCTGGAGAAGAACGCTCTGCCAGGAAGCACCACTAGTAACAAAGGAAAAGGAAGCCAGTGCCAGTCTGGAAGCGCTGGAAACGAATGTAATCTTGGGGCCTGGAAATCTGATCCCAAGGCTAAATCTGTTCAATCTTCCAACCCTGCTGCCGAGAGTAACAATGGACTAGGTAATTGGAGGAACTTGAGTGGCCAAGATAGAATCAGTCCCAGTACTGGCTTCAGCAACTTTAACCCAAATAGCAACCCATCTGCTTGGCCAGCACTGGTTCAAGAGGGCAATTCTAGGAAAGGGACTTTGGAATCTGATAGTGGTAGCTCCAATGCACAGATTAGCACAGTAGGTCAGACCTCTAGGGAACAGCAGTCAAAGATGGAAAATGCGGGTGTTAACTTTGTCTCTGGCAGAGAACAGGCTCAAATTCATAACACTGATGGACCAAAAAATGGAAACACTAACTCCTTGAACTTAAGTTCACCAAACCCTATGGAGAATAAGGGAATGCCCTTTGAAATGGGCTTGGGGAACCCTTCCAGGAGCACTGACACCCCTTCACAAAGCACTGGAGAAAGAAAGACTGGGAGTGTTGGATCTTGGGGTACAGCTAGGGGGTCTTCTGGAACTGACACAGCCTCTGGACAGAGCAATTCTGGAAACCATGGGAACAATGGAAAGGATAGAGAGGACTCCTGGAAAGGAGCTTCTGTTCAAAAACCTAATGGGTCAAGAAGTGATTCTTGGGATAACAGTAACCGGTCTACGGGTGGTGGGTCTTGGAACTTTGGCCCTCAGCTTGCAAATGAAAGCAAATGGGGTGAAGGGAACAAATTAACATCTGGGGTCTCTCAGGGAGAATGGAAACAGCTGTCTGGGTCTGATGAACTGAAGATTGGAGAATGGAGTGGTCCAAACCAACCAAATTCTAGCACTGGAGCATGGGACAATCAAAAAGGCCACCCTCTTCCTGAAAACCAAGGCAATTCCCAGGCTCCCTGTTGGGGAAGATCTTCCAGCTCTGCAGGAAGTGAGGTTGGCGGTCAAAGCACTGGAAGCAACCACAAAGCAGGAAGCAGTGACAGTCACAATTCCGGACGCCGATCATATAGGCCTACGCATCCTGATTGCCAGGCAGTCTTGCAGACTTTGCTGAGCAGGACTGATTTGGACCCCCGAGTGCTTTCAAACACGGGCTGGGGCCAAACCCAAATTAAGCAAGATACCGTGTGGGATATTGAAGAGATGCCACGGCCCGAGGGGAAGTCTGATAAAGGAACTGAGGGGTGGGAGAGCTCTGCCACACAGACAAAGAACTCAGGGGGCTGGGGCGATGTACCCAGCCAAAGCAATCAAATCAAGTCTGGATGGGGTGAGCTCTCAACCCCAGCGGAGTGGAAGGACCCCAAAAATACTGGAGGATGGAATGACTATAAGAACCCCAATTCTTCTAATTGGGGAGGAGGAGGAAGAACAGAAGAAAAATCATCTTCCTCTTGGAATGAGAATTCCAGTAGTAAGGATCAGGGGTGGGGTGGACGGCAGTCTAATCAAGGATGGTCTTCTGGAAAGAACGGTTGGGGAGAGGAAGTTGACCAAACAAAGAACAGCAACTGGGAAAGTACAGGAAACAAGCCAGTGTCTGGTTGGGGTGAAGGTGGGCAGAATGAGATTGGAACTTGGGGTAATGGTGCAAATACAAGCGCTGCTTCAAAAGGTGGGTGGGATGATTGTAAAAGAACTTCAACGTGGAATGAGACGGGTCGACAGCCCAACTCCTGGAACAAGCAGCAGCAACAGCACCAGCAGCAACAGCAGGAGTCTTCTGGTTCCTGGGGTCCACCGCCCCAAACTCCAAGTAACGGGCGACCTCCAAACCCAAACTGGAACAGTGGACCACAACAAGCTGCCCCCAAAGAGGAGGAGCCTAGTGGCTGGGAAGAGCCTTCGCCACAGTCAATCAGTCGGAAAATGGATATTGATGATGGCACTTCAGCATGGGGAGATCCTAGCAGTTATAACTACAAGAATGTGAACCTGTGGGACAAGAACTCACAAGGAGGACAGGCCCCACGGGAGCAGAGCCTGCCTACTCCAATGACTAGCAAATCGCAAGCATCAGGTAGTAGTCTTGTTCCTTTCTTCCTCAAGCTCCTATATCTTAATGTAACCTGGAAGTGTAAGAGATCCTTGTGTAGCCTCCAATTCTCAGTAGTTTTATTCCATAGAGAAAACCAGATTCTTATTTGAATATTTGCTTATGTCTTTAAAATTTGAATCAATCGGTCCTCTGCTTGTTGTGCTTCAGTACTTGTGACCTGAAAACTGGTCAGCTTGCCAGTGAAAGAAAATGTTAGCTGACAAATGCGCATATTCAATCTGAACTCTGAAGAACAGGTTGAATTATAGAATCATAGAATAATTTTGGTTGGAAAAAAGACATTTAAGATCATTGAGTCCAACCTTTATCCCAGGACTGCCAAGTCCACCACTGAACTATGTCCCTAAGCACCACATCTGCAAGTCTTCTAAACACCTCCGGGGATGGTGACTCAACCACTTCCCTGGGCAGCCTGTTCCAATTCGTGAAAACTCCTTTGGGATAAATTTTTTCCTAATCTCCAGTCTAAACCTCCCTTGGCGCAACTTGAGGCCATTTCTTCTTGTCCTATTGCTTGTTACTTGGCAGAAGAGACAGAAGGCCTACCTCACTCCATCTTCCTTTCACATAGTTGCAGAGAGTGATAAGGTATCCCCTGAGCCTCCTTTTTTCCAAGCCAAATCACATTTCTTTCATATTTTATTATCAGAGAATCGGGGAGAAATTCTTTACTTATTTTTTGTTAAACTTTTTGCTCTGGAGCACTCATTTAACACTTGAGCTAGTCTGTGGGTTTTTTAGCTCAATTTGGCTATGTTGTATGGTAAAGGATACTTAGGAAAATATTCTACGAAATAAGGACAAGGAAAAGCTACATAGCCTGGGAATATATTAAGATGTTTCTGTTATGTAATCTCTTCTGTGACATAAACGTGCTTTAAAGAAAATAGTTTTGTTTTAATACATACTTCAAATATGTTCTTATTCATCATATATAAAAACCTGGGTTAATCTGGTGCTTTTCATTAGTCACAAAAGTTCACCAGATAGGACAGCATTTGATGTAGGGTACGTGTTTAACCTGGAGAAGAATATTACTCAACATAGCATTCTCTTCCTTTTCATCCATGGAAGTTAGTGCCTGCTCTCAGTGATGTGAACAGTTGTCAATCCTGTTGCATCCATGTTACTGAGAACCTAAAGTCCTCAACAGAAAGAATGAAGTAATAGATGAATGATGTGGTGCTGCACTGCAGCGAATAGTTCATTGTCTAAACGGTCTGTAATGAAAACTCTTTCTCCTTTGTGCAGTCTGGAGCAAAAGCACTCCACCTGCTCCAGATAATGGTACGTCCGCCTGGGGTGAGCCAAATGAAACAAGTCCCGGGTGGGGTGAAGTAGATGATACAGCAGCATCAACAACAGGCTGGGGGAATGCACCTTCCAACGCCCCGAATGCCATGAAATCTAGTGAGTATAGGCCAGATACCAATTTCTTTGCAGTGGTGCTTTTTAGTGTTTGGGCTTTTGATATGGGTCACCCATGCAGGAATTGTTATCTGAGGCCTAGAAGCAACACTTTGAATCAGTAAGATTCTGATGAATGAATGATTGTTTACAAATGACTGGAACCATCTTTTAAGGTAATGAAAAATTTCTTAACCGAGCAATTAAATGGGCAGTTCCGATTTGTGGAAGTGTTGAAACATGAGAGCATCTGAGTGAGGAAGTGTGTCTTTTCCTCAAAATGTCTTTCCTTCTCTGGCTGCCCACTCAGCATACAAATTTGTTAAGTGATAAATCACTTTTCCTGATCATATCAGGGAATGCACAGATTTCAGTGTGGAGGCCATTAGGTGTAATGCAACTTGCCTTTGAATAGATTATTTTTTATTGTATGGTTGTGAAAAATCATATCTCTTGAGAACTTAACTTTCTTCTGTTGTTGAACCTAAAGGGATTACTGTTTTTCTGACTACCTACCTGCAGCTGTGGTGCTCATGAATGAGATGATGTCGAAATATTTTAAAAAATACACTTTGAAGATAAAATTTTGCTGTATTAAGAGCTTTATTTTTGTGGAAGTTATTCCTTCTGATATAAGCTGTAGAATTTTTATTTCACTCTCTTTAAGCGAAGTACAACAAACAGAAGCGATCACCTGCTGATACAACATAGCAGTGTTACTGCCAAAGCCAGTAATAACTTGGATATGAAGTTTCCCATAGGAAATAATGATAATACATGACGGTTAACTGAATTTGAGTAATGATACCCACTGTAAAACTGTTTTCATTTACAAGTTGCTTTTGCAACATGTAATTGGTTGGAATGAAATGCTCTATTCAGATGTGTTCTGTCGGGTTGTTCTCCCTTCTTCCCACCCCAGTTGGCCATTTATGAAACAAAACTGGGAAAAAAGTATTGCTTTCTTAGAGTTAATATTATATAGCAGCTTTTCACGGATGGCAGTAGTGCTTACTGTGCCTGCTACACAAACTTGGCCCTTCCCAGGATGCTAAACTTTTTCTAGGTGAATCTCTTTCCTTTTCATCTGTAAAAAGCCACCTACATATGACCAAAATAAGAGCCTCTGAAATGCTAATGATCCATTCCAAATTCTATGGACTTGTTAGTACTTAAGAGAGACTTAAAAGACTATGCATGGTCACTTGCTTGTCCTAACTTCTCTGCATGTGTGACACAAGCAGAAAGCTGCAGCAGATGTGTACCGTTTTGTACATAAGCTGTTCCCAGCTCTAGAGGAGCAAAATACAGGCAGTTTGCCCTTGATGGCTCTTTCAGGTTGGGGTGTAGTAGGTCACAAGTTCAAGGGCTGAGGTCTTAATTTTTCTGTGTTCTGTGACTGCTCCCTCAACTCATTTCTAATTGGCACCCAAAAGAAAGCAGTGTTACTCAGGGGATTAAGAGGAGATATTTAATGTATTATATAAGTTAGAAGAAGAAATTGGCTCAAAGAGCTTGCAAAGGCATAATTTATGGTCAAAGGTAAGGACAGGAAACTGAGATAAGCAGTGACGGGAAGAGATTAGAGCCAAAGAAAGGAAGCACAGATCTTGCCACCTGTTAAAAGGATTTACATAGTTGTATCAGCATTGCATAGGAATCCTCTGGCAGAAGCAGGAATAAATTCAGTTTTCTGTAACACCATTATGTCTCTTTAACTTGAAAGTTTCCTTTGCTTTCTATAGCTTTTTGTGATTCCTCACTCAACAAATGCAGGAAATGAAGTAGGAATCCTGCAGACAACCCATCTTTACGCTACTATCGAGATTCATGTTCAAGTATCTCAGATCTGAGAGCTGTCAATGGAGAGAAATAATTATAGTTATGTAGTTAAAAGCAGGATCGTAGTATATTAAAAAAAACAAACAGTGGCTGGAAATAAATGAAAGCTGCAGAGACTATCTGTCTGATATGACATTTCCAGATGAAGTTCTTGACTCTGAAGTCATAATCTTTAAATGTAGCCTTTTCTGTGTAAATAGCATGATTAAAGGGTCAAGAGGTAAATTTTTGTACTTGGACCAGTATGTTTCCTAAGCAGCCCTCAATTTTGGTACACAAATAACTTCCAAAAGTTATGTTTCCTGGGAAGTATCTGAGTTATTTATGATGGATTTTGAGATAGCTCTTAAACTGCCATGAAATGCTGCTGTGCTTATTTTCCAGGGTCATCAAGGTAGTGTTCCCTTTAATAGGCTAAGTGCAGTTCCAGACTTTTTTTATATTCAGATTTTCTGCTATGTGTGTTAATATCCTTATCCCTGATTTCCACACTCAAACCCCAGACAACTTGAGAATTTGTTATGAAAAAGGTGATGATGATTTAAATCTTTTTTAAAGGATATAAATGCTCAGGGAATAAATATGCAGAGTGAAGAGTTTAAGCAGGAAGGAGAACAGCTGGGCAGTAGACAAGATGAGGATTTGGTCTCTTGGTGGCTTGTTGGCAGAGGTTAGAATTCAGAGTTGCCTGACGGTGCTAGAGAGTAACAGCAAGAAAAGAAACAAGGAAAAAATCTTAGATTGAGATGATATGGTGAAATGGCTGTAGCTTTTTGGTAGTGGCTTATCTACTTAAACAGCACTGCTCGTAAGTCTTTTTAGTGACACTGTTTAAAATAGAAATTCAAGCAGAGAAGTTTGGGTTTTTTTTTCACATGAAGCTACTTTCGGTGTTACATATACTGGAGCACAATGTCGCTTCTTTTCCTTCACATTCTATTTAGTTGTCACTCCTTAAAGTTCTGTAGTTTTGTGGAAGACTTTAATGCAAGGGAAGTGTTAAGGTTTTGAAGCAAGAGAAGAAATAATTGATAAACTACCCGAACCAAAGTCCTCAGCACCCTTGGTTTTTAAGTCTCCTTCAATTCTTTCATTTACACTAGAAGATAATATATTGCCTTTGAAAGAAATCCCAGTGCAGCTCTATCTGTATACGAGAAGAGGTCCCTATGGTTATTATATCTTTATTGCTTTAAAATAGTTGCAAAACATGACATGCTAACATGCCACCAAATCTCTTGGGTTTGGGGATTCATGCACAAGTTTTTAGAGCTGTTAGAGTGAAGACACTTCTTTTTAACTCCTTTGGGGTTCTGATGATCTCAGCTAATATTTCAGTAGCAAATCACCACTGCGTGATATTGTAGACTGCTTTTAAGCTTCTTTCTTTTTTCTAAAGGTTCTAAATCTATGCAAGATGGCTGGGGAGAGAGTGATGGGCCAGTGACAGGAACGCGTCATTCCAGCTGGGAAGAGGAGGAGGAGGGAGGAGTCTGGAACACAGCAGGCTCTCAGGGAAGCAATTCCTCCCACAACTCAACAAGCTGGGGGCAAGGAGGAAAGAAAACACAAATGAAGGTAAAATGCTTGAATGATTCATAGCTACTGTGTTGTCTGAAAGCAGTATGACTGATATGTTAGAGCATTATAATAGTTCTTATTTTAAAAATGTATTACAGAATTCAGATAGAAAGGTGCCTATTACAACAGTGTAAAAAATGTGAGGTTTTTGATTTGTTTTAATGTATTATACTTCTTGCGACTAACAAATCTGCCAGAAGTGTCAAATTCCTTTAGTATGTAAGCTGCAGCGCATTACTAAATGAAACGGAGCAGTAAGTATCCCAAGGCTACTGCTCTTCTTTTGTTGACATGTCTTTCTGTGTTAGGCTGCTGCAGTTCTCTTTGCATAGCCTACCAGAGTTTGAATTCCACAGTTCCTTTGGCATGTGCACTTCTTATTTCTACTGACTTCTGTGTTTAGGTCGGAACTGTGTTTGTTGTTACTGACCTTTGGCCTCACACAGGAGCAGGAGTTTGGCTATACTCCTAAGTAAATTGCTTTCTAAGGTTCATTTGTGTTAAAGTTCTCTACTACAGTAACACTTGGTACTGTATTAATATTAGGACTATGCCTTGATTACTTTTAGTCAGGCAGGGCAAACTCAAAAAGCAAGTCCAGAGCAGCTTCCTAGGACATGGAAATAGTTGTGACATGGTATGGAGTTTTACAATTCCCATTTTGCAAAATTATTCTCGTGAACTTTTTTTCTCACTCAAAGCCTTCTTTTTATTATAACCACCAACGCAACTGTCCACATTTTTTTCTTTTTTGTTGAAATGTTTTCAGTTTGATCACCTGTAAATTACAGTAAGGTCAGATTGAGAGTCAGGTCAGCACAGTGCCCATGTGAGAGAAATCACCCTAAAGGGAAGAAGTCTACCTCTGTATATGTGGTGGATTAAAGAATGTACTAGGCTGTAACAGAGAAAAAAATACGTAACATAAATAGCAGATTCCAGACTGAAGCTGTGAAACATTCATTATACACGTGAAGTGTTCATTCAGTTTGGTATGCATAACAGTAAACAATTTTATAAAACAGATTATTTAGTAACTGTTTCCAACTGTGCAAAAACTTAGTGTTTTATTCAGGAAATAAGTTTCTCTGAAACCAGGATCATTTGACACTTCTAAAAACAGAATTTAAGAAATCCAAAAGTTGCTTAAGAATATTTGTCTTTTTTTTTTCCTCCCTCTCTTCAGTGCGCATTAAAAGGAGGAAATAGTGATTCATGGATGAACCCTTTATCCAAACAGTTTTCAAATATGGGCTTGCTAGTAAGTAAATTTTTTAAAACATGAAATCCAACTTTTAGAAATAAAGAAGTCAGTAAACTTCAAATAAGTCAAAAGATCAGCTGTTTAACAGTGTGTAACTACTTATCTGCATTTGCTATGCTAGTATGTTGATTATACTACTTTTAATAGCTCAATATTCAGCATTTCAGAATGGCTTCTTAGAAAACCCCCAGATCTACTTTGACTCTTCAGAGTTATGACGTCTTTTGTTCTGAGTTTGTAATTTCCTTGATAGTAACAGCATTTGGTGTTTTCTTGGGGGGGGAGTTTATTTTCATAATACGCTCTTCAGAGCACTCAGGGTAGAGGCTACTGGCTGTATTGTCAGACATCTGTTATTAGTCCAAGGCTATTCATTCTGAGTCTCGGCCACCTATCGGAAAAGGAGACTTACAGCCCTGTGTCTGTCTTGGCTATTTATATTTTAAATAATATGTAGCAGGGTCTTTTTAGAAGAAAAAGGGCTCATTATTAATCAGTAGAGATTGATTGGTAAAGTGAATAAACAAATGGCACATGAAAAGACAGATCTTCGGAGAGGTACCTTAAAAATAGTTACATATAATTTTTTCTTTTTTTTAAGAACTTCTGAAATGCTAATTTTTAAAACATTTTACAGGATATTGTGCCAACTGTCATCCTATGAAGCTGGCATAGTATGTAATGCAGGCTAGCGGAAGATGATAATGCAGAGGTTCTGAGAGAAGCCCGGGGCTGTACAAACTGTCACTGACTTGACTAGGATTAGTTTGTAATGTCTGTTGGCTCCCAAGCTCAAACTCAGCCTGCTAGACTGTAGATGCTTCTGAAAGCTATGGGAACACCCTGTCCCAGACTGCCAACTAAATCATAACTTGGCAGCACTTTTCAAGGTTTGATGGCTTGACAGGTCATGAGGATGAGCTATCTTTTTGGCCGCTATTTTCAGTGTTTCATCTCTCAGCCACTGGCACATGAGGACAGAGGTTCATTTCGCAGAGCAGCTGTCTATCCATCTTTCTCAGCCTGTCGCATGTGTTCATGTGTCTGGTTTCGTATGAGTAAACTAGTCACACACAACATTAGGGAGTCGAGGTGAGCTGTGTCCAGGATGATGTCAAGAATCCTTGTGTTCAGTTTAAAACAAAAGTTTGATTGGCACAAGCATGCCTTTCCTTCATTTCACCTTTCTGAAACATTCCTCAGCATTTCATAGAATTCAGAACTGAATTTTTTTTCTTCCAGAGTCAAACTGAGGACATTCCAGGCAGTAAGATGGACTTGTCTGTAGGTGAGTATAGTTTAAGTGCATTTGAAATATGAGATCATATGTAATATTTTTATGTGGGTGACATGCTGTGTTTTGGAAAGGTTTGATCTTGATTTTAGCACTCCTCAAATAGAAGGGTAGAGTTATAGCATCCAGTGCCTTGACTGTAGACTTTGAATAGTTACACAGCTGATACTGCTAGGCAAGACTGGGATATGTACTTGTACAGAATGGAGGTATAACTTGTGGAAGGGGACATTCTGTAAGACCGTTTTGATACATGTAGTTTGTTTTCATTGTTACCGTTTCAAGAAAGTGAAGATCCCTTTTCATTTGGTGGAAGAGGAGGACTGGTTTTTGGCAGTAGAACATCCCAATTACCATAGGTCCCTGGAGGTGATGTGAGAGAGAATGTCTTCTGCAGTTGATTTCTTCGATTGCTTTGCCTCAAGCTGTTACAAGTTACTGCTCAGTAGAACTAGATTTTTCACTCTTCATAGCCTCACCACAACACTGCACACAGCTTAAGTGGGATGGGCTGTGTGGAAAACACTGTCTTAAATGGGAGTTAGAATTGACCACTTGGATTAATCCCATTTAATCACCTTTTAATTTGTCATAACTTTCTTCTTTAGCAAACTAAATAGTGCACTTTCACAGAAATACTGATTTAAAATCTTGGAATCAGATTTGGTTTTGCATTTGTTCTCCAAATTGTCTCTGAATGTTCACTGTCAAATTATTGCAGTGGAAATATCACAGGTTCCTGAAATCTTCTGCCACTTGAGATGGTTTCCCTACAGGATCCCTAAAATGCATGTTAAAAAAGAGATGATCCAAACCTGCTATTTCGATTGTTGTATTTTATTTGTTATCAAGTCTTTAAAGGCTTAGTAAGGTTAGCGTTTGATACTTATGAAGGGAAATAGGGTTTCATTCCTGTTCTAACATCTGTTCTGGTTTTGATTCTTCAAAAACTACAGAGGCAGGAAGATCCATCGCGTACCCATAGCTAGGAGGACGGATCGTCTAGTCCACTTAAAGGACTTTGCCTCTGGACAAAGCTAACAACAACTTTGGAGATGTTAATTCTATTTCTGTAACTGTTGGGAACGTCACAGAGGCCTTAAATTCTTTCCAGTTAAAATGGCAAAAGCCAGAGGTCTTGTAATTCTTATTCCAATGAATGGTATGCCGAAGTAGCATTAGTATTCTCAGCTCTCATCTAGAACAGTGAATTTCCTGTGTAGATGAGGTATGCCCTATGGGCTCCAGGGGAGTGTGTATGTGGTGGTTCTCTTGGTGGAAGGGATCCCTGTATCAGTGCAAATCAAGTTTGTTATGAAGATGTGGACACCATTGATTCTGACTCTCCTGGGATTATCCCTGAGACCTACAGTATGCTGTCACACAGTAACCATTTTACTTGCTTCATATTTAAAAACGTTCTGGTACCAAGCAGCTTATTTTCAGCTACTTTTGCCTAAGAGCCAAAAGTGTCTACCTCAGTTAAAATAGGGACACATACAGTCATAAAGAGCTGCCGAGAGCACAGCAAGGACTTGGTAAGAAGGAGAAGGCTGGCTGGAGGAGGTGATTGACTTGGAACCAATGCTTTTTCTGCTGGTGGTTCTAAATTTCCTGTGGGAGAGTGTAATTTGAATTAATTACTTATGATCCCTTGGTGGTATCTCTGAAGAACCACCTGCAAAAGTAGTTCTGAGCCAGGCTGCAGTCTGTGGGATCACTGGATCAACTAAAATTGGTGTTTACAAGTCAAGTTTTCAGAGTATGTTCTGAAATTTCATTGCTGTATGCTAGAATAGCATGAGGTCTGTGATATGAGTTGACTGTATCCAACATTAAGGATATAATCTATGTACTCCTGAGATATTACCTGCCATAGAAGTTGATCTTCAGGTGTGTGACTGGATGTGTGCTAAATATTAAGTATCGTCCCTTTTCAGCATCATATACATTTAAGTTTGGTGCATTCAGTCCTGTCATTGTGGCAACTTTTTGTTTCACTTATGGATTATTATTATTTTTTTAATCTAAATAGCAAACAGTGACAGTGGGGAAGCTGTGTGTTCTGCTCCTAGATAAATGCCACCTTGGGGTTGATGTTTTTACAGATGTCAAGACAGTTGACTAGTCTGATGTGTTCCCCCAGCCCCAGAAAGTAATGCAGTAGTGAATGCTACTTTCTGTCTGTCTTCTGTCTGAGTGATATGATGGCCACATGATTGAAATTGAACCTATACTGTAGGACTTTTGGTAGCAGTGGAAAACTCAGTAGCACAAGTTCAAACCCTGCAAATGCAAGCAGTGTAAATATTAATTCTTGATTTGAATAGTACATTTTTGCGACTACAGGAAGCAGTTCTTGTGAAACTGGCCCTTGTGCTGTTACGGCAGTTTCTGTGCCATTCTGATTCTGCCATACTTCTTCTGTGCCTTTCTAGTATTGTTGACCAGATTATTCCGGTATTATGCCTTGCAAGAAGTCTGCTCTGATATTAACCCTCTTTGCATCAGTGCTGTCACCAGCTTTAGTACTTCCTCATCTGCCACTGTTGTAGCATCCTGTGTGATGCTGTAGTCAGGTTTTTCCCAACCGAAAACTTCATTTATTGGGAATATTCATTAATCTTTGTACCAAAAGTAGAGTTGGGGTAGTCAAGACTTACATCTAACATCAACTCCAGATTTATTGCTCTAATGAAATCCAAATAGCTGCAGTTTCTCTCAGCTTAGAATCCATTACATTCTTAAAATGCATATCACACTTCATAGAGGATTATGTAGTTCGTTTTTTGTTTGTTTTTTTTTTTCCACAAAGTTGCTTTCTTTCTCTGAATAGTTAAGGATCCCAATAAGAGGTGTTAAAGCATGTGTGTATACAGCACAACATAGTTTTGGTGAAGGTAAGAGATTTTTTTTTGATCTCTGCACTTTGACTTAGTACAGCGTCTCTAGAATTCAGGCTCTGACTGTATCATGGTTCTCTAAAGATCTTCTAGACAGAGGTAAGTTGTCTTCTTGGATATTCAGTTCTCATCTGCCTTCAGATGCTGTTGTCAGAGAACAGATCTAAAAACATACAACTGAAGAGGATGGTAGCCTGGATTATGCTGATAATAGCTCTCATAGTTCTTCAGTGCCGAATTAAACTTTTGGATCCTTTAGAACTTTGTGCTTTCAAGTACCTTAAGGCCATAAGGCCTTCTGAGTAAAGATGGCTGAGGCTCAGCATATCCTGTGGAATTATGCTGAAACGTTGTATACTTTGTCTTTGCATACTTTGATCTGTTCCACTTCTTTAAATTTAGTATAATCATTAATGGTGGCATCCTTGATCCTGGGTAGAGGCATTTATTATAGTTTGTATTCCATTTCAGAGTTAAAGAATGTGACATCTTCCTGATGCTTTTCTGTTACTGATCTCTTTAGCTGTTTCACTCTTGTTGCTTATGGAAGTTGCTTGTGGAAAGCTATAAACTTTTGCTCAGCCTGTATCTACTTCTAAACTTTAAATGCTGGACTTACTTATGAAGTAGGCTTGTGCTTCATCTGATTTTTCAGTCAGGCTTACAACATACCAGGTTATCCTAATGAGAACTCCCAGCATGGTATTTTCCCAATTTATGGATAAATGCACATTGATCTTAGAGTAAAATCTGTGCTTGGGAACCAAACATACTGAATAAAACTTTGGTATGTATGGAGCACCTTGGCTTTGCTCATCATGCATTGTGAAAGAGTTTCACTTGTCAGTAGGTAACTCTTACTATGTTGGTCTCAGTCATCTTCTTTGAAAACTGTGTTGCTGTCGTTGCAAGGTGCTGGAGTGACTCTTATTTAGTGACCAAGGCAGAAGAGATATGGATCAGTAGCATGCCTGAGGCAGGTCTGCTTCCTCTTTTAAAATTATTTTTCTGTCAAATCCTTTGAGTGGGGAGCTTGTTTTGCTTTGAAAACAGGATACCGCATTTTCCATTGAAATCCCTCCTAGTATGTAGGTCCTGAAGCATGAGGTTTGCTACAGTAATTAGTTAGTCAGGACCACGTAATATTCCATCCTTTCCTTTCTTCTGTTTGACAGCCACCTTTGTATTTCTTTTTTTTAATGTATTAATTGCAGCCTCTGCAGATCACTGAACACTCAAGTCAGCTGTAAAGACTGGGAAATTAATTTCCATTTTCTATTGATTCAGATGCAATTCATGCAGCTGTCTTGTTGTAAATACGTTACAAAACCATAACCAGATACAGCATTCACGTGCAACACCTTATGATATGTACATTGATATGCAACATATAGGATATCTAAGTACATGTGCTTGCTCAGTAGGCTTGGATGATGTAAATTTATGGCAGAAGTAAAAACCGAGTATCTTTAAAATGTTTTTGGTTTTGTGGTCAAGCAGAAAATATTTCAAATGTGGGAGATTTTTCTCCCATTTGGGTTACCCTATGGGGTATGTGTGTTTTCACTGTGTTGAGCCTGTTATTTGCAAATATTTTAGGTAACTTTGATCAACAGTGGTTTCTGTTTCCTGTCTCCTGGTATAAAACACATTATATATCATTTTGTTCATATAGAATTCAAGTTTTTTTTTCTTCTTCTTGGCCTGTGTGAATGTGGTGGAGTTGTTAACAGTCGTCTTTGCCTCACTAGGGTGTGAATGTCATCCTCCAAGCTCTTGTTTCATTTTACATTTTTCATAGTGTTAATAGTGGGTAAAATCCAATAACTGATGGGAGTGTTGTCTTTTATTAAGATGGTTGGACTTTTAACCTGTTCTGCATTTCCACATGTAGAGGATTTAAGGCTTCATGTTTATTCATGCACAAGTGTTCTTGCCTACACAGAGGGTAAAATTCAGACTTTCCAGATTTCAACAGTAGTCTTGTAATATGTAAGGTAAAGCAGGTCTTCAGCCACCTGCATTATTTACAGCTTTTGTTGGCAAGTGCAAAAGACAGGCTCACACAACAGGTTTCAAGGTTGCATTAGAATTTTCTATGAATGGGATAAATGAAAGCAATCATCTCTCTTAGCAAGGCCTTGTTTGTATTGACATTTAAGCAGGCGCCTCAGCACTAGGTGGCGTGCATATCTGTGCTGGAACCCTTTAAAAGTACTGCTATAGGCTCTCCATGTTATTTACCAAGGAGTTTCACAAGGCATTATTCAGTAATGTTTGATGAGTTGATTGGATCACCAGGATAACTGAAGAGACGAAAAGGTGTTTCTGTGTCTTAGCCAGCTTGTGTTGGCATCCACCCAGTTTCATTTCAGATAGTGATGCAACTCGGTCTTGCTTTCAGTTTCTTTTCAGGCAACTAATGGGCAGGGCTTCCTTGTGTAGAATTAAAGCATGAAAGCCTTTTGGTAGTGCGTTGCTGGCATTGTGTGTATGTAGCTGTTAGATGTAGGTATTGACAGGATTGAGATGTAGATGACGTTTTATGTGACTACTTCTGCAGAGCTAGTTCTAGCTTTTTAGGATATGCAAGGAAGACATGAGCTCATCCGGGTCAGTATGACTCCAGTTACAAGCCAAGATTTGTCAAGTGTTTTTGTGATAAATGATGTTGAAGGCATCTGAGAGGATGAAGCTGGATGAACTTTGAAAGCTGTGCCAGCAGGAAAACCCCATGTAATTAATTAGTGGTTGATTTCACATGTTCTTGGCAATAACATATCTATGAATATTAACAGTTTGTGATGGAGCATTAAGAAAATATTCTGGCTTTGAGAAGCTTTTTTGAGGAACAAATAAGTGTTTTGAAGGTATTGGTGTGATGAGCTGTCTGCTCTGTTTGATAAAGACTGTGTTTTGTCAGTTGTAGGGTAGGATAGCTATCAGTTCTTTGGAAGAGTCATAGTTTTTGGTTAACTGTGGTGACAGGCTTTTTAAACCATTCTTGGAAAGGCCGTCTGTGCTACTAAATGGAGTTACTTAAACCTAAAAATACCAGTAAAGCTAATTTCTGTCACACTGCCCATATTTTAAAGCAAAGATATTTTCCATCTACTTCAACATAGCACTATGTATCTGATACCTTGCAGGTGCCAAATATGACCCCAAAAATGGTTCCTTGGTAGCTGTTTAGTGTGTAAGGTAGAAAGCTTCCTTCAGTAAGTATGTGGCTGATGATAAGCTTACAGAGAAAGGGGATGTCTTATTCACTTTGTATTACAGTTTGATTGTCTGTTACTGACATCTCTTCCTCATGTTCCACTGGATTACTCATTAAACTATGGCAGGAGACTGCAGGGGATGTTTGAAAAGTATCTCTGTTACTGGTTTTGTAATCATTGCCTACAAACTAAGGGAGATTTTTTGCCTGTCTGGAAGTTAACAGTGTACCAGATGATTTGTGGTGTTCAAGAGTTAAGTTCGCATGACTACAGAAGTGTTGTGATCAAATTATGTGCATGGTTTTGCAGTTTGAGAAATTATTTCTTGATGCCAAACCCAGTAAAAGCTAAGTACAGAACTTAAATAGTGGTGTCTCTATAGATACTGAATACCAACAGTGTGAATTTCAGAAGACATTGAAAATTATGTGTAAGTGAATATCATTAGTTGAACTAGGCTGCTGTAGAAATGCATATGTTTATATCTGTACGTAAGTTGTGAGAAATATTCACATTGAACTCTAAATTGGCTTGTTCAGTCTTAAAAATGAAACTGCCTACTTTGATTTTTCAGCACTTTTAATAGCAACTGTAGCTATGCTAAATTATAAGACAGATCTAATTTATACCCTAATCTTAAAGATACTTCCTTTGGCTGTGAACTTACTGTCATCAGCCATCATTAATGATAATGGTAGAGATTATTGGCACTAATTTCATCTTTGTCTTTTTTTCACAGGTGGTCTCCCAGATAAGAAGTTTGAAGTAGATAAACGAACCATGAATCTTGGGGATTTTAATGACATGATGAGAAAGGATCGATCTGGGTTCCGTCCATCTAATTCCAAAGACATGGGAACCACAGATAGTGGGCCTTATTTTGAGAAGGTGAGAAAAATACCTTTATATAAATTAATATCGACTTCTGTGAGGTCCGAGTTTTTACACTACTCCCTGGAAATGCTAAAAAATCAAGTAACCTTTTCTAACTCAGCAATAAAAGGTGCAGGGGAGTTATGTTTGTAGAATGAACATGTATGTAAAACAGAGGTGTCAGATGTGCATAGACAAACTAAATTATTGGGGAGAATAAGGCTTTTTATCCTAGAACAGACTGCTCTTAATATAGATAGAAAGAAATCCCTTTGCTTTTCTTGGAAGGGTAAACTACCAGTAGCAATGAAATTCATTACAGGTTTCATCACAGTGATTCTTTTGGCTATGACTACCATCATCTACTGTAAAAAGTTGGTTTAGATGTAATTAAACATAAGTAATCACAGTCTTCCAAGTTTTTTCTGCTTTCATGTCTGTCGTTTATTGGAAACACACTTTCTAAATTCCACAACCCCTTATGCTGTATGTCCATGTACTGTAAGCTTCTGTATGACATCTGTTTCTCTGTGACATCTGTTGTATGTTATGGTAGTGTTTCTTTCATACTCCTGCTTGTTTTAAATAGAAGCTTTCACTTTTATTATCAAACGTTAATTGCTTCACATTATGAATTGGAGAGTGTCCAGTACATTCAGAATGTTTTAGGTGTTTTTTAAATACAGTTTGTCACATGTAAAATGGAAAAGAAATTTGGTTTAAAAATTCTGAAGGCGTGTTACTGTCAATGAAGTTTTTTAACTCCTCCATTTTGGTAGAACAGGCCAAAACCCAGTTTTGTCAACTCCCTCTGGTGGCCTAATAAATAAAATCCCACTAGCAGAGCTGATGCAGTCTTAACATTATTTTCATAGGTGTGTGCTAACATTAGGGATTCATTCAAGATGTGTTTATTTCTCTAGTGGTAATAGCCACTGTCAGAAATTAACTTCATGAGAGTTGAAAACGTATTTTTAAAAATAAACCTCTAGGAGTTTATTGATTAACTCCTCAGACCAAAATCTTCATTGTCAAGTGATCATTTAAGTCAGAAGTTTTGTCCTTGTAATTGCTATTACAAATTAACTTTGCTTCTTCCTAGTCACTCACTGTCCCTCTTTCTCTCCTCTTGTGTTCTGTTGCTTCACTAACCGACTCCTGCTGTTGGCTAACTGCTGCTTCAGCTGACTTTGCCTTTCTCCAATCAAGATGGGTGCCTTGGGGATGAGGCTCCCTGCTCTCCCTTCTCCCCTTCTCCCAGCTACAAGCTGTCTCCCTCTGGTTCCACACTATCCAACGTCAGCCTTGGGGCAATCGGCTCAGGGCTCAGTCCCCAAAACTTCGCTGCTAGACAAGTAAGCAGGCCACCTTATAAGATGTATTGTTATAAGGCTGCAACCTGGGCTTAATCCTGGTTAGTTGGTTGCTTGCATTTGTTTTCCTACTAAATAAATTAATATTGTTAATGGAAATTTCAGATATATCAGCCCATTGAGAATCAGTCCACTTTGGTTCCTGTTATCAGAATGTATCATACCTGTTTTTGTTGGCCTCTTACTTCCTGAATCGCAGGCAGCAGCAGATAGATGCACTTTTCAGAAGTCATGAAGTTACTGGCAACCTTCATACTTTAATTGCTGTTTTAAAACCCACTTGGAGGCTGTTGATTTGTCCCACCACCTCAACACTGAATTTTTGCAGACTCCATCCAATGACCTTGTATGTAGAAATGTGCCTTTAAAAAAATGCAGTCATTTTGCGTTGTGCCTGTTCCCCTCTCCCTTCCTTGCAGCCTAAGGAAAGAATTGATTTAGCAGCCTTTAAAAACTCTTGAAGTAGCAGTGTTTTTGTTCTTTATACAGGGGAATAGCAGGGAAGAAATGAAGTTGTTAACTGCAGTTTAGAAGAATTTCTGGCTATTACAGTTTGCGTTATGCTAGAAGAAAATGTTGGAGGAATACTAGGAAATGAAAGATTAGAACCTTAGTATTGCAGCTGGACTAGCTTATGTAGTCACATGCCTAACATGATGGTGTTTCCTTGTGTTGTCTTTCTGTTTCTATGTGACACAATCAGTGTTGAACATCAGATTAAGTCCGAATTTTGCAAGCATGTTCTTGGATTTGGTGTGCAGAACTCTGTTGGGTCTTAGGGAGGGCTGAAAGTGTAGGTGCAGCTTCAAGCCTCTCAGAAATTTTAATGCGTACTTGACCCCAGTAATTTCTTTCCAGAACAAAAACTGTGTCTCTTGTTTTTTGTTTTGTTTATCCTCCTACTTAGTGTGATGTGTTGAGTTTCTTCTGAAAGGGAAGATACATTAAGAAAGTGAAATGTGATGCAGGTGAATGAGGCAAGTCATAATGCTGTCAGTATAGAAGATGGATTAGAGACTTCAGTTTTAGCAAAAAGATAGTGGAGAATGCACAGTATTGTGGTAGAAGGGAGGAGAAGTTTATGAAACCTCAGTATGTAGGGAAGGGAAAGTTTTGGAGAAGGCCTGCACAATCCCAATTTGGAAGGATGATGAATTTAAGTTGGATATAGCAGTGCTGGCATGGAGAGGGAGACCAGAGAATGATGGTTGAGGGATGGAAAATGTACTGTTTAGAACCCCAGGTATCTGAGGATCATAGATATCCTCATGTACAGCATAAGATGAGAAGTGCTGAGGATCATGGAAGTGAAAGGACAGAATCATGGCACATAAGGACCTTTTGGAATACAAGCTTCTGCTTTTAGAAGCAACAGCATGCAACTGTTAGTGTAGGAGACAGTCCATAACGTTTCCTGTGGCTTTCGTCAAAAGATGTTACAAAGGCAGGCAGTCAGCTCAGGGGCAGAAATAGTGAAGCAGAATGATGAATTTTCTTTGGTCTTTTTCATGCAGTAGGGTTTATTACAGAAGTTGCTTATAAAACAGTAAATTCTTCTCCTTAAAAAAAAACACCCTTAAACAGCAAGTATTGTTGCAGTTAGAAAATAAGTCAGTGGGAGAAAACAACCAAACACTTTTTCTCACTTGAAGATTTTCCCCCTCTTCAATTTAGCGGGGAAAAAAGGAAAAGAAAAACATCCCAATCTAGAATGTTGACATTTTCACGTTGGAAGGAGGATTTGTAATAAGATTTTAGAATTCTAATTTAAGTTAGTGAAAGGCCTTCAGAGGAGGTAGTAGGCTTGTGAGAGATACCTCAACTTGACTTGTCTAAAATGATGGCGCAGAATTCTTGCTGTCATAGTCTTGCCATGCTGTTAAGCCAGTGAATGTTTTTTTGAGTGTGTTGTTTGTATTCCCAAGTTTCCATTTCCCAACATATAAAGTGCAAAATACAAAACATTAGCTTTGTCATGTGCTTTGAAGTAAGTGGATAAACATGACGCTTAAATGTAGAGGAGAAAGAGCCTGCGTATCAAAAATGTAGTACAGCAGTTTTAACCCAGGTAGAATATTACTGATGTAGGGCAAACATCTCAGTAATCCTAAGGGTACTCTGTTGAAGTCAGTACTTGCCTCATTGTTATTGATATGTAGTTAATAGCATAGAAATCCATTATCTTGAAAGATTCATCTTCTCACTACTGCTTTAATTTTGTAGGGTGGCAATCATGGTTTGTTTGGAAACAGCACAGCACAATCGAGGGGCATGCACACACCAGTGCAGCCACTAAATCCTTCCCCCAATATCCGGGCGCAAGTGCCTCCCCAATTTCTTTCTCCCCAGGTAAGGAATTTATAGTAACTGCTTACTTGCAAAAGTAGAGCTACAGCCTTCAGACCACATCATTGAGGTTACTTGACACATCTGTCTTAATCTTGACTTGTTGTTAAGAAATGGCAAATTTAGATAAGTAAAATTCATAGTTGGAAGTACTTAAAACTCAGTGCAGAAGGATTAGCCTTCTTATTCCAAGTTGATGGTAAATGCTCGCTATCAGTATTTTTAAACCTCATAATAGATTCAGGAATCCTGTGTCTTACGTAGGTTTTTGCAAACTATTTTAAAAAACAACAAAGAAAGTGAAAGCTGAAAATTTTTCTGACGTTTGACAAGTTGCTTAATTTTTTTCAAGCAGTCTTGTCCTGTGCTTCTTGCCCCCCTGAAAAGAGAGGCCTTGCATAGTACTCTATGTTGCACTTACATTGCAGAGTTCTAAGACCTCAGGATCTCCAAATGCAAAAGTTAACCTTTTACTTTCGATTTGGTAAAGGCTTTTGGAGATTCTTTTGAATTCTATTCGTGTAACTCTGAAATAATGCAGGGAGAAAGCGGGGATTCTTCTCCACCAACTCCTGTCTTTTACTATAGCTTATTCAGCATACAAAGGGATTAACTCTTTCTGTGAGGCACTGTTTCTTTGCTCTGATGACTGCCTGAATGCCTTTCTTTTCCCTTGTCAAGCAGTACGTTCTTAATGTGATAATGCAGTACTGTGATTACTAGTTACTTTAGTGCAGTCTCTAGCAACCAACTGGTTGGGGAAGGAACCTTTCTGTGTCTGTCTGCATCTGCACATGTAAATACTGTATTGTCAATCAAATGAGGTATTCACTCTGCTCAAGTCATAGATTGTGCACGTTTAAATGTCATGTGTTAAGAAATCTGTAATGTCTTTCCCAGAGCACCATTTAAGATTGGTGTCATACCTGTTGCTTTATAGAAATGCTTCATCATCTTTTCTCATAGCAGCGCATTTCTTGAGGGTATGTAACTGATTTCCATGCAGGTTTCGGCCTCCATGCTCAAGCAGTTTCCCAACAGTGGCTTGAATCCTGGTCTTTTCAATATGGGCCCCCAGCTTTCTCCGCAACAGATTGCCATGCTGAGCCAGCTTCCACAGATTCCCCAGTTTCAATTAGTAAGTAACTGTTAATCTTGTGAGACAGAGTTTTTACAAATTGTCTGTTGTAAGAGTTTTCCTTCTGTTTGTTGTAATTTTGGTTTGTTCTACTGATCTTGTATTACTTTTGTAACAAGTATCCTGTTCACTGTGCAAGAAAGTACAGCTCTCTTAGAGGGCAGCAGATAAACTAAAAGGGCCTGTGTAATTATTGTGTTTTAGTGAGTTAGTAATCATTCTAAGCTGTGTCTTTGTACAAAAAGCAGTTGTTTGTTGATTTTTTAATAATGTCTTATTTAGACTTCTAGCCATAGTGATGGTAATAAAGCAGGTACTAGTAATACTATTTGCATGAGATTAAATTAGAAACAAGTGAAAGAAGTAGTGTTGATGCATTCATTATAATTGTATTTGACTGTGTGGAATGAGAAACAGTTTACCTAAGTTCTGAGCAAAGCATTTTGCTAGTGACTACCTCCTGGCAATTGCATTTCACTGCTGAGCGCTGTGTTTTCACTCTTCCCACCCCCCTTACCTCCTAGGCATGTCAGCTCCTCCTTCAGCAACAGCAGCAGCAGCAACTGTTACAGAGCCAGAGGAAGTTATCTCAAGCTGTGCGGCAACAGCAGGAGCAACAGGTGTGGCACTGGTTTTGTCAATCATATGAAGTATAAAATGCACTGGGAAAATGCAGTCTGCAGTAAAGACGGCACAGGCTTTAGCAATGTCATCTGCTCTCTTCAGATTCCACTTTGTAGAGAGCAAGGTCCTTTGGATCCCTTTCAAGTCACTGTTTCTTCATGTTTACAGAAATTCTGTGTTACAGTATAGGGTGTATCATTCCCATTTCTTTCATATGCAGATTGCTCGTATGGTGAGTGCCCTCCAGCAGCAGCAGCAGAGGCAGCCTAGCATGAAGCATTCACCATCCCACCCTGTTGGGCCTAAGCCACATTTAGACAGCATGGTACCCAATCCTTTGAATGTGGGTCTCTCAGATTTACAGACCAAAGGTCAAATACCTGGATACGGTTCAGGTAAGTACTCTGTGGAAAGCGATTTGAATGCCTGTAGATACCTTATTAATATGGTAATTGCATTGCCATATTTGCCAATTACACAATCACAGATGGTTTGGGTTGGAAGGGACTTTAAAGGTCATCCAGTTCCAACTCCCCCCGCGATGGGCAGGGACACCTTGCACTAGACTAGGTTGTTCCAAGCCCCATCCAACCTGGCTTTGAATACTTCCAGGGATGAGGCAGCCACAGCTTCTCTGGGCAACCTGTTCCAGTGCCTCATCATAGAATCATAGAATAGTTAGGGTTGGAAAGGACCATAAGATCATCTAGTTCCAACCCCCCTGCCATGGGCAGGGACACCTCGCACTAAACCATTTCACCCAGGACTCTGTCCAATGTGGCCTTGAGCACCGCCAGGGATGGAGCATTCACAGCTTCCCTGGGCAACCCATTCCAGTGCCTCACCGCTCTTACAGTAAAGAACTTCTTCCTTATACCCAATCTAAACTTCCCCTGTTTAAGTTTAAACCCGTTACCCTTGTCCTGTCACTACAGTCCCTAATGAAGAGTCCCTCTCCAGCATCTTTATAAGCTCCCTTCAGTTACTGGAAGCCTGCTGTGAGGTCTCTACGCAGCCTTCTCTTCTCCAGGCTGAACAGCCCCAACTTTCTCAGCCTGTCTTCATACAGGAGGTGCTCCAGTCCCCTAATCATCCTTGTGGCCCTCCTCTGGACTTGTTCCAACAGTTCCATGTCTCATAGTAAAGAATTTCTTCCTAATATCCTATCTAAATCTACCCTCTGTCAGCTTAAAGCTGTTCCCCCTTGTCCTGTTGCTACATGCCCTTGCAAAAAGTCCCTCTCAGGATTTCTTGTAGGCCCCTTTTAAGTATTGGGAGGCTGCTCTAAGGTCTCTCTGGAGCCTTCTCTTTTCTGGGTTGAACAAGCCCAACTCTCTCAGACTGTCTCCATAGGAGAGGTGCTCCAGCCCTTGGAAGCAACTTCATGGCCCTCTGTACTCGCTTGAGCAGGGCCATGTCCCTCTTGTGTTGGGTGCCCCAGAGCTGGACGCAGTACTCCGGGTGATGTCTCGTGAGATCAGGGTAGAGGGGGAGAGTCGCCTCTCTCAACCTGCATGAGTGAGTCCAGAAATAACTATGAAATGCATATAGACATTAGGGTAAAGGTTACGACAGCTATCAGCACTTGAAGAAACTGCATTGTTTTTCATTACATGGGAACATGACAAACCTAATAACAAAGCATATCCTGGTGTGGTGTATTGACCTAACAGACTATTTGGAAATTGCCCCTTCATTTGCTACTGTTGATTTTTTTTATTTTTTTTTTTAATACCTTTCTTATGATAACAATGGTTCCCTGTTTAAAGATGTTTAAACTAAAAAGAGTGAATGACAGTGGAGTTTTGTTTGTTTGTTTCACAGGCTTTGGCTCGAGTAGCATGGATTATGGCATGGTGGGAGGGAAGGAGGCTGGAACAGAATCCCGCTTTAAGCAGTGGACTATGATGGAAGGGCTGCCCTCTGTGGCTTCACAAGATGCCAATATGCACAAAAATGGTGAGAAGGGGACTGGCTATTTTGGGAATGTTCTTGCAGTATCCTCTTTACTGGAGGTGAAATAGCTCATATAAAATTATGCTTCAAGTTAGTGGATGTCTTAGCAATATGCATCTTAAGTATTTTTTTGGTGTAGTATCCCATACTGGTAAAGATCCCACCCTTTCCCAAGTGTAAATATGTCTCTTTAATGCTCAGGTGCAATAGTGCCCCCTGGGAAGACTCGTGGAGGATCGCCCTACAACCAATTCGACATAATTCAGGGCGACCCCCTGGGTGGCCATGCTGGTGATAGTTGGTTACCTGCCAAATCTCCACCAACGAACAAGATTGGAAGCAAATCCAGCAACGCCAGCTGGCCTCCAGGTACTGCATGAGGGCAGGGGTTATGTCCTCACTTTAGAGTAGGTGTGCTGGGAACTTTCCTCATTGTGCTTTTTAAATAACCACTGCAAGGAAAATATTTGCTTGGCCTCTTTGTTTTGTTTTGTTTTTTAAATTTTTTTTCCACATTAAATTAGAATGTAAATGTTGAATTTCTAGTTAAAAATTGCTGGTCTAAATATGAAATAACTGCTGGATTACCTGACTACTATTTTGGTTTTGTTAGGTGAACTCTCTGTAGTTTGGTGACTTTACATTTACAGAACTTTTCATGAGAACACTTGTTCATAGAATACACAGTACTAGCTCCCTCCTCTTGTATTGACTCCTTTTTTGCATTGTGCTAGGCTGACACAGGGTGTAAAAATTCTCACTGAGAGCGTGGAATCAGAAAGCAAAAGATGTGAAAGCTTGTTTTTCATGATGGTGGGAATAGGATTTTCTTGACCTTTTGTATTTTATGTAGCGTGAACGTTTCTTCTGGCAACTGTTCACAAATATGGTCCGTTGCAGACCACAAGGTTTCCCTTGCCAGCGGTATTGGTACAGTGCACATACAATATGTGCTGTGTTGTTGTGGTTCACCTTGCTCATGTCATGTAAAGGAGCGTTGGCCATGTTTCAGTACTACACAGCAATCTTGTGGCTTGAGTAGAAGTTTCTTGAGTTTTGGATTATAGGCAGTAGCACATTCTTTAAGCTTTCTAGAGTTTCACTGGCAGAATTTTGTCTTTCCAGTAGAAAACTCAGATATCTAGGAAAAATATATGTGTATTTGAATACACGTGTCATTTTCTTTATAAAACATTCATTGGACACAGAGTGGTCTCCTTGAAGTTGCATGGGTTAATCGCCAGTGCTGTTCAGCACATAGTGGAGGCTGTGATTTTTCTCTGCCTGGAAGGCTCTTGGATTCCAAGGAAATACTCTTGACTGCAAATTCTCTGCTTTGTATCCCCTCTGATACAAAAAAATAAAGCTGCAGGTGTATCTTCTGGGTAAATCAGTAGTTCAGACCTTGCATCAGAAAGCCTAGGAATCTGTATGACCAGTACAACTGAGGAAACCTGCAGAAGTTGTTAAAGTTGGACTTGATCTTAAGGTCTTTTCCAACCTAGTTGATTCTGTGTGGGAAGCCCCCAGTGTCTAACTCTGGCAAGAAAATGTTTTCTGATGAGGTAACAGAGTTAAAGAATTAGTTATCTCATAAACATGTGCACACCCTCATTTCATAACACTGACTGCTCTCTGTAGAGGTGTATTTGCATTACATTTCTGTTAGCCTGGTGGTTCAGTAACATTTCTGGTAAAGCCTGGTTCTTAAGCTGGAGTTACTATTAATAATGCAAGAAACCACCAAAATTTCGATTTTTTTCGGGACCTCCCTCATAGACTCATTTTGGCTGAACTTGTCTTTTCAGTCACCTTTCTCATATACAGTAGTGAGGAATGCAGTACTCCTTGGAATGTTAGGAGAGGTATGTGAAAATCAGCTCTTCCCTGTTTACAGGTTTTGGGGTAGCTGCTGATTCTGGCAAGATTCTTGGTAGCAGAAGGCTGTTGCAGACTTGAGCAGCTGAACAGCTACTCTTTGCCCCCCATTGATACCATAGAGCTTTCTTAGAGACCTGCAGTCTCCCTGTCAGTGATAACTGTTTTCTGGTGCTGACTGCCTCGCCACTGTGAGAGGATAACTGGAGGTTACAAATCCTGAATATAAACTCACCAAGTTCATCAGTACTGTCCCAAATTTCTTGTATAAATTAATAGCCCATAACTGTGACTGCAGATGTCATGTAACAGATCATGGGGTTTGGCATGTGGCTTTTAAACATTTATTGCTGTATTGCTAGCCCTCTCTTATGATGAGGTCCATAGACTATTGGACAAATGTTTTTGTCCCATAACCACAGCCACTTAAGCTGTCTCATAACCTCTCTAGCTTGTTGGCTTCCTCAAGAAGGAAAGCTTAGCTGAAATAATGATCCACCTTATCAACACCCCTGATGAAAGAATAAAGATCCAAAATGATTTTACACTGCAGGTCCTTTTTCTCTGTAAGCTTGTAGATGAGGCCCACTGTCAGTTCCTGATGTGGAGATAATATTTTAATTCCTATTGCTGGAAAATAAGCTGGTAACAAAAATGAGTTCACAAGAGGGAGTATCTTGAAATAGGTGCATTTTCCTTTGAATGAATACAGTGGTCACTCAGTATTCACCCTGACTACACCTTTCACATTTTCCTCTCAAATGCTATCTGCTGCAGAAATTCTGCTGTTCAAGAGAGCAGTTTTGTTCAGCATAAAGATAAGTGAAGTGGTGCCTAATCAAACTGATAATCACAGCTGGAGGTGAGAGCAAGTGTTGCTGCATTGGTGAGAACTGTATCTTTGGTTGCGTCACACAGAGTTGCATACCTAGGTAATACTAGTCTGTAAATTTCCCATTCAAGAGCAGTTCAGTCATATTCTGCAGGCAGTCTGGCTTGGGTATGTCTGTCGTGGTTTTCCTAATAATCTTATATTTGAACTTTTTGGGAGAATCTTTCAGATATCGGTGGAGAAATGCATTTCATGTTGTCTTTGCTGTCTAGAAATCAGGCATGTCTGTAGGGAAAGCTGCTGAATGTGCGTAAGAGTAACTGCCAGTCCCAAAGGATAGTTTGAAAATATGTCAGTATGCTGAGGTTCAAGGAAAATTCCAAACCAGGATTAGATTTATGAGTGAATATGTTTATATACACTATGTCTGGTCTTTGGAGCCTTGTTTAAATATTCCTTATTGTTTTGATCGGCACTTACTATGCACTTAATTTTCAGTCTCACCAATTCTTAGAAATCTTTACAAAGGCCAGACTTCTATGTTTTTAATTTCTGCAAATGAGTTCTAATTTCGAGATCCTAACCTGAGTTCATGGATTCTTTATCTCAGACTAGACCCAAGAGCTGCATTGCTTGTTCCTTAAGCATAAGGTGATTCTGTTTGTCAGACTACTGCAGTATTTTGGGAGTAGCTGAGCAGATTCCTTCCTTGATGCAGTGCTGATTGCTCATAATGCTAGAAATGTTGATGTCTTGTATGCTAGATGATTTTGCTACTAAAGTTTGGGAGATGTGATTGAGCTTTGCAAAATCAGGAAAGCAGTGAACAAGATAAATGCAGAATTGTCATCCTATGAATTCTGCAGCACTAGAAGCTTGGTGCAAATGCTGGATAGAAAAGAACATATATTTTAAGCAACTGACAACTTTTTTTCCTTTCAAGAGTGGTGAACTTGTGGAATATGTTGCTTTTAGAACTTCTGGAGACAAATGCTACTAGCCAGTTGAAACACTGATTGGATAAACCAGTGGAATAACTGTTTCACAAGCAGGTGCTCCCAGATTGAGGGTATTTCTGTCATCCTGGGTAGAAGGACTGTAGATGCTGGGAGAGTGTGAGGGCAGTAGCCTACAGATAGTAGTAGCCAAGTTTGCTTTCTGTCCCTAAATGGTATCTCTCCCACCACTATTAGCAGAATGCTGGGCTAAATAAACCACATTTTAGACCCAGTGGAGCATTTCTTCCATCTTTTGAGATTCTCCTGCTAGTGCATTGATACTGTTGTTGCTGCTGTGCCAGTTGTTTGAATAAGTAGTATCACATTTTCTTCTGTATTTGTGAAAGTCAGTCTTGACTATGCTTCTTCGTTACAAAGGTGACTGAAATGAACCCTTCCATGCCAGGTTTACGCTACATGGTTTCATTACAGAGAGCACATCCTGGATCCTAATTTTAATAATGGATTTTTAATTACACACAAATATTTTGCCATGAATTCTTTCAGAACTTCAGATTGGAAATAAAGGTATCATTCCATATCCTGGACTTCTGTCTGCAAGGGGTGAATCTGCCACCATTGCACTCTTTTCACACCCGAATTGTCACATAATATCTGAAGCTTCTTTATTTTTGTGTTTGGCAGTTTTACTTTTCCCTCACTGCTTCCAAAATGGACAACACTTTGTTCACTGAACATCTAGTCAGAGAAGGAAACAACCTGCTGATCTTTCTTAGAGTAACTGCATTTTTTGTATGTTCATAATTCATATAACTCGTCTTAAAAATCTGACATGCCTGGAGCTATAGTTGAAAGGAAAGGAAAGAATAAGTATACTCCATCTCATTTGAAAGCATGAAGAACATCAGTGAATGTATACATTGCTTTGACCACAAGGCATCTCATCTTAGCATTATCTCAGTACTGCTAGCTAATATGTAGTGTGTGTGTACCTAGAGTATAAAATGTCATGTTCTGTTTAAAAACTCTTTAAGGTAGGTAGCCTTTCTTTGAGAAAGGTTTCTGCACATACACAAAGTGTGTGTGCAGAATATAATCTTAAAATATATATTATAATCTTGCATATCTTAAAAAATATATAATGTGTTAAGGAAGGGTGTAACTATTGAAGCCTCATTTAAATGTAGTAAAACAGGAATAGTCGAAGGATTACCATATGCACTTGCGCTACTTTTTGTAGTGTAGACTTGTATTTAGGCACCAGAGCGAGTGCTGTGGGAGGAAATGTGAAACAGATTTTAATTAAGTAATGTCTTGATATTTTTTCTGAGGAACAGTGTAGAAGACAATTACCTGCCTTCCTAAAATATCTTTAACAGTTGCTTCTAGTAAATGGCATTTCCCTTTTTGCATCTAGTTTCTTTCTCCCCTCCCGTTCCAGAGTTCCAACCAGGAGTGCCATGGAAAGGTATACAAAACATTGACCCTGAATCTGACCCCTATGTGACCCCTGGAAGTGTGCTGGGGGGGACAGCCACATCTCCCATTGTAGATACTGACCACCAACTTCTGCGGGACAACACCACAGGTAAAACAGTGAATAACTGCTATGTGATTATTTTAGTCATTCTCATATTTGAGAATATTCTGATGTTCCTTTCGTAACAGGGTAATAGTCTATTGCATTTGACTAAGAAGGAAGCCTGTGTGCTTTTATACTGTGGCTGCTTTATCACATTGACAGCTTGGCACAGTTGTGGCTCTGGAGGTTTTAACACTGTTACAGAAATTCTGTGAAATTGGTTTACTTGTTCTCTCTCCTTTTCCCTGTGATAGGGTCTAATTCTTCCCTCAACACCTCGCTGCCTTCACCTGGTGCCTGGCCCTACAGTGCCTCTGACAATTCCTTCACCAACGTTCATAGCACTTCAGGTATGTAGACTTCGAAACTGACCTGGGCATTTTTCACTTATTCACTAATTCCTCATTCTTGGTTAACTTTGAATATTTAGTCTTTCAGTAGTTTCTGAGGAGCTCAGGTTCGAGTGGTTGATCAGATAGTTTTCCTCCTGATGATAAAATACTCTGTTGTAATTGCTTTAAAAACTAGACTAAGAATCCTCTACCCTTCCTCCCACCCCTATACAAAAGTCTTGGTTATGTGTCATGGTTTAACTCCAGCTCGCCAGCCCACTTGCCAACAAACTGGTGAGATGGAGGAGAAAATTGGAAGAGTGAAAGTGAGAACTCATGGGCTGAGACAGTTTAATAAGTAAAGCAAAACAAGGAATTCATTCACCACTTCCCATCAGCAGGCAGGTGTTCAGCCATCTCCAGGAAAGCAGGGCTCAGTCATGCATAACAGCTACTTGGAAGACAAACACTGTTACTCTGAATGTCCCCCACCACCTACTTCTTCCCCCAGCTTTCTGTGCTGAGCATGACAGCATATGATCTGGAATATCACTTTGGTCAGCTGTCTCAGCTGTGTTTTCTCACAACTTCTTGTGCACCTGCGGCCTGTTCACTGGTGGGGTGGGGTGAGCGGCAGAAAAGCCCTTGGCTCTGTGTGAGCGCTGCTCAGCAGTAATTAAAATATCCCGGTGTTAGCAACACTGTTTCCAATACAAATCTAAAATGTAGCCCCAAACTAGCTACTGGGAAGAAATTTAACTCTACCCCAGCCAAAACCTGCAAGTTAAAGAAGTGAGCAGCAGATGCAAAAGTTTAAAAAAACCACATGCACAATATGTTGACCTGTGTAAGGATTTGCTTTGTAGATTTTTAAACATACCTGCTGCTGTATGAGTTTAGGTGAGTGATTTTATTCATTTTGACTTCAGAATATTGAAGTGCTGTGAAAGAAAGAGTATTGCCTCAGCTTTTATAGCCACTCATCATTCCCTGAAACCTGGAGAGAGAGAGAGTGGCTTTAATCCTCTGGGTTTTAAAGGTTGGCCTGTAAATAGTAAATTAGATACCTATTTCAGATGCTTGGAAGAAGGTCTCTAAAGCTTTCTTGTGAAAAATGGTTTCTGCACACACTTCTGAATATGATGCTGGAAATACTTGCTCCAGACAAACCATTTGGATTTTGAACTTCTTACAAATGCAAGAGTTTTCTCTTGAAGAGAGTGTCTTGACAGCTTCTTAAAATTAAACGAATGTGTGCAAATAGCAGAAGTGACAAACATGGCACAGAGCTACATCTGGCCCAAACTTTGTTTTTTGTACCTTACTCAGTGAAAGCTGTGTTCATATGTTATTGCAGCATCTTCACCAAATCCGTTGAAAATCCTATATAGCCTCGAGGGAAAACAGTTTTCCTGCTGCCAATTTGTGGGGTCACTTCAGTTTGAAGAAATATTGCAGGATTCCAATGACAGAGTCATAGTCCTGGGGAAAGGAGTGGCATGTATCAGCTTCTTACCTCTGCTTAAGTTTTGTCTAGCACATAAGAAAGACCCAAGAAATCAAAAATGATTGAGGTCATAGTTGAATTGAGGAGACTAGACTAGTGCCTGGCACACATACCATTTTCTGCACATCTTGTTAAACTACACTCCAGTATTTTACAGGCAGAAGGCAGGTCATCTGAATTAGGGATTTAGAATTCACATTATCTGTAAAACAAACTGAATCTAGTGAAAGCAGGAAGGGCGTTCAGTTTTACTAACCTATAGGTTAGTAGTGACCCAACTTGTAAGAATTCTCAGGTTTTCAAATGTAATATGGACATCAAAGTTGCTGTTCATCTTAATGATTGAACATACTGCAGCCGGTTACATTATCGGAAATGTCAGCATATATAAAATAAGCAAAGATGAACTTACATGTAGCATGGTGCCTTTTGGTGTAGTAAATTAACTGTTGTATGGTTTTGTGCTTTGTGCTTGTCTCTGATATAAATACGTCCAAAGGGTTTACAGCAGTAGTACAGATAAAGGCTAGTTGAATCTCACAAATTTCTCTAACACATACAATTTATTTAATCTTCTAGCAAAATTCAGTGATTACAAATCAACATGGTCCCCAGATCCCATAGGACACAATCCCACTCATCTCTCCAGCAAGATGTGGAAAAACCATATTTCCTCAAGGAACACTACAGGGCTGCCCCGCCCGCCTCCTGGCCTGACCAACCCCAAACCATCATCTCCATGGAACAGCACAGCATCCCGATCGGTCAGGGGCTGGGGGGCACAGGACTCAAGGCTTGGCTCTGGTGAGAAGAATCAACTGATAGCACCATTGATCAGACCTGAGGAGTGTACGTTTTACAGCACTAATGGTTTGGAGGAAAGAAAGTTGCAGTTGTCTGGTAAAAGATAAAAAAAAGTTCCTTCTTGAAATGGAAATTTGCTGTCAGTAATGGGGTTGGACAGTGGGTGGGAGTTGTGTGTGGAATTCCAGGCCCTGCTGCAGGGGAAGGAGTAAAGAGGGCTGGAAGCTGCCAGGAGGGAATAGCTACCACATGGGGCTTTTCATAGATGCTTTCCGTGGGTGGGAAACTCCTCAAATATAAACTCTAGTAAAAAGTGAATCTTGATAGGAAATGTGGGGAAAGATGCGGTTTTGTTTTCAAGACTGAAGATCAGGCTTTCGTGTGTTAGCAGGGTTGATAATGCCAATAATGAATTTGCCTGAGATTTGAAAGACCTGACTATAAAGGAAAATGGTTTTCTTTGTATCAAATCTGTCTTGATTATCCTGTCTTCTAATTTGCAGCATCTACTTGGAGTGATGGTGGCTCAGTTCGTCCTAGCTACTGGCTGGTTCTTCACAATCTCACTCCACAGGTATTTTCTGTTGTTGTCTCTGGGAACTTGTTTGCTTTACCAAGATACAGATTTGTGGATTCTGCAGGTGTTTCTCTTTGAGCAAAATCTAACAAAATCTGATTTCTCAGCATATGTAAAATGTGTTTCTTCTAAACTGGGCTGCAGTCTGATTGTTTTTTCTACTGTAATCTCTTCAGCTTTAAGATGTTCAGGTTTTGCTACACAACCTTTCATTACCTAGACTTTCAAAAAAATTGTTGGAACAGAAAGATTTTTCTTAGAAGTAAGGATAAGTTGCATGACCATAATGTGAGATGGTTTATAGCTGTTAAAGAGACTGTTCTTTGGGACGTTGTCAATAAGAAAGCTGGTGTAACTGCCAGTTTTCATTTTGGTGTTTCCATAGTGAAGCCACAGAATGTTTCCAGCGCTCCTGCCAAAAACAGTCTAGTTAGGTTATTCCTGCAAGTATTCTTGGAGCTTGTGTCCTTTCAGGACGAATTCTGTGGAATCCTGGTTTCAGCAACCTCAGTTAGTCTGTATTCAAGGCTTTGGAAAAGCCTGTATGATTATCAGCAGCACCCTGAGGTCTAGACAGTGTCTCCTGTTCAGCAAGGTAATTTACCATGCTTCTATTACAGTTCAAGGAAGCATGAGTGTGAAAGGAAAAACTAACGCCTCATTCAGATCACCCATAATGGCACATTATGCTCCTTTCATGGAAGAGGCTCTTTTTGTTGACATGAAAGATACAGGAGTGGTGTGAAGAGACACAGTTCTAAGTCTCCCTTGTGCAAGGTAGTTTAATACTGCTTTAGGAATTGTTTAATGAAAGAATGTATTTTTGGAGGCATTTAAGGTAATAGAGCAAGAAGCAGATGACAGTTGTCTCTTCCATAACAAATCCTCTCTTCATTGTGGGTCAGTACATTAGAGAGAAGGAAGCATAAAGGTTAAAGTGGATTCAGGGACAGTATCTTCATTTCAAGTTTCTCCGTTTTTAACTTTTACCATGTTTGTACTCCCATACAACTTCCTTTTCCCAGGTTTGAGCTGTATTATATAGTAGAGGGTGGGGAGGGAGAAGGAAGAAAGTAGCACTTCCTTAAGTATCTGCACATATGGATCCCATTCATGTGTGTATGTTCCTGCGGCATACTAGGAATGGAATCTGTCTGTACAGAACACTGTGGAGAAGAGCAGTTACTGGAGGTAAGTAACAAGCTGTTACTGCTGCAGAAGGAATGTAGGCAACAACTGCTGTGAAAACATTAATTCAGGAGGAATGAACATTGCTGGGTTTGGCAGAAAGATCACTGACTGCTTCTGTGACACTGTCTTCATAACCATGAAGACAGAAAAGCACCAAAATAAACTTTTAAAAACCCTCATTGCAAAGGTGGTATTTCCACTTCTACAAAGAACTTTTAAATACTGATTGATCTAAATTCTACTGAAATGTGAGTGCTGGAAACTAAGACGTTCTCGTTCCCGTGGTATAAATGGCTGAGGATGATAAGAAGTACAAGTTATGTATATGAATGTGTGATAAGAAGTACAAGTTATGTATGTAAATACTGGAAAACTGGCCAACATAAGGACAATGACAGAAACTTGGTGAGGTGTGGAAAACTGGACTCGAACTACAAGTGCATGGGAAATATAAGTCACATTATTCCATAAAGCAAAGTCATTGTAATTGTGGGAAGCCAGGGTATACTGATTCTGTTTGAGAACTGAATTCTGTCCCCTTTGCTTACTTCCCTGTGCTTTCACCTGTTTCCCTTTCTGAGAGCAGTTTTATCTTTTAATTACCAAGACAAAGTTACAATTGAAGTCCCTTTGGGGAAGTAGTTAGAAACATCTGCCTTATCCTGACTGTTCTTCCTCAGATCGATGGGTCAACCTTGAGGACGATCTGCATGCAGCATGGCCCACTGCTGACATTCCATCTGAACCTGACCCAGGGCACCGCCCTTATTCGATATAACACCAAACAGGAGGCGGCCAAGGCCCAGACTGCACTGCACATGTAAGCAATCCCCGTGTCTGTTCTTTGTTACTGCGTTAGTCATGAACACAAGATGTCTGTCCAGTGTTTATGCTTTGGGACTTCGTTTCAAGTATCATGGTTGGAAGGGAATCTTTCATTGGCGGAGGAAGAAGAGAAACAAAGATGCCTTCTGTCTGTGTAGCTTTAATTGCTGGCACAAACTGGCACATACAGAGCTAAGAGGGTGCAAACAGGATAGAAATGTGACCAGTATGCACCTACAGTGTAGAATTTTGGCCATTTTAAAAAAGCTTGTGAACTGTTTAAGATGAAACTCATTCTTATATGCATAACACAGATGTGTGGGAATCTGCTGTAGTTTTGAGATAGACCTGAAATTGTCGACTTAAAAAGCTACAGATCTTAGGCTTTATGTTCATAAGCTTTTTGTAGCTGAGTATGGCTCTGGTATGTTTTGAAAATTAGGCAGGTCTTGAGACAAAAATCTTGGTGGAGCTTGGGAGTGGTGGTTTCAGTTAAACTCAGTAAAACCTTTTGGACTATACTAATCTTACCCTGAATTTCACAGGCTTTTAACCTCTTCTTACTCCCTTTTGTTAGAAAGGTGGCATGTATGCATTTGCCAGTTTAGATACGCTATACAGGCACTTTTTCTCTTAGTGTTAATGTTCAGGACCTTAGTTTAAATGTAGAAAGGTTCTGTTGCAGGCATAGTAGCTGAATATTGAGGGAGGCAGTTGCTTGGTTTGGTTTTGGTGGGGTTTTTCCCCCTTTTAAAATGGAAGTTCTTGTGCTCTGAGTCAGTTTCACTGTTGAGAACAGCTGAAGTTTTCTGTGCTTGCTGCTTTGTGGCAAGCTGATACACCTCCTTTGGTTTGGGCACCTAACAGTGTTGGTTTTCATGCCTTTTGAATCCCTTGCCCTTACCTTCTGGCTCTAATCACTATTTTTTTTCTTCTGTGTATCTTGTCTTCTAGGTGTGTGTTGGGAAACACTACCATCCTGGCTGAGTTTGCCACAGATGAAGAGGTTAGTCGTTTTCTGGCACAAGCTCAGCCCCCTACACCTGCAGCAACCCCAAGTGCACCCACAGCAGGCTGGCAACCCCTGGAGACAGGACAGAACCAGACAGATCCAGTTGGACCTGCTTTGAATCTCTTTGGTGGGTCAACAGGGCTTGGGCAGTGGAGCAGTGGTGGCGGCAGCAGCAGCAGTGGGAGTGATCTCACTGGCGCTTCGTTGTGGGGGCCCCCAAACTATTCTTCAAGCTTGTGGGGGGTCCCAAGTGTAGAGGATCCACACAGAATGGGCAGCCCTGCTCCCTTACTACCTGGAGACCTTCTGGGAGGAGGGTCGGATTCAATCTGAACTTAGAACTTTCAACTCTGACCTCGTGACCTTTTTGGAACAGCAGCAGCACTAACTTGACCTTTTCGTTTTTTTCAACTTGCAATAAATACATTTATAAAAGGAAAAAAGAAAACGGAGAGAGAAAAAAAAAAAAGGTGGGTCATTGACAGACTGTCTGAGCACATAGTTGCCTCCCTTATATAACTTCAGTTTTTTCGTTTGGAATATGAATCCAAAAAAGAGAACATATCACTCTTGAAATACTTGAATCATGAACGCCAACTAGAAAGACAATGTGAAGCAAGTACACATACCATTTAAATTTAAACACAAAAAAGTAAAAAAATTAGTTTCTAGTTTTTCACTTTTTCATGTTATACGGAAGTTGTTGCTAAGAAACATATATACTGAAAAAATAGCTTTTTAACTTCGTTTGCACTGGGTGTGTTTCCGTCCTTAGGTCTACCATGTTGGGTTGGGGTAGGGGAGGGTTTCAAAAGCAAAAGGGGGGGGGGAGGGGAAGACTTGACGGAGCCTCACTTTAAAAACAAAAACAAAAACAAAAAAAATTAAAAAGTAAAAAACCCACAAAAAAAAAAGAACAAAACAGAAAAAAAAACAACAAAACAAAAAAACCAACACTTTGTGATTGGCTGGTTGATAAGTACCAGTGTGTTCTGGCACATGTAACTGCCCACGTGTGCTTGTTTCTGTGTGAGTGTGTGTGCACATGTTTGTGTGTGTGCATTTTTTTCTCTCTATATATATAGTCTTGAAACGCTGCATTGCTGATGGTCTACGGGCTGGCTGGCCATCTGCATGTCTTGATTCTGAAACCAAGACGGGCATGGTGGAGTCCTTGTGGCTGAAGCAGAATCCAGTTGGGCTGGATTAAAATTCGTCAGTAGGTTTTTTTAAAATTCATTTTAGCAGGGTGCTATCTCAAATCTGCAGATCATATTGAGTGGGTAGTTGCTTCCTGGCCCTTGTTCTAACCCTGTGGTAGAGCAGAACACTGCCATATCCAAAGGATTTGGTGAGAGGGGAGCCAATGTTGTCTTTTGAGTAGCAGTGTATTTATTTATTTATGTCTGCATGTGGGGTTTTTGTACTGAGTGAACCCTAGAATGTTTGTTGCATAATGCAAGCCATTTTTTTTTTCTTCCAACGAGGGGAAAAGACTAAATAAGACATTGCCATTTTTTGTGCAGCTAAGTCAAATTCTCTTATTCAGTGTCTCACAAGCTTCAGTACCTTTAAAAAGAACAGCAGTGTTTCTTTTCTCCCCCAGACCTATATAGGCACCCATACTGATTCTTGAAGATTCCATCAAAAGCTTGAATGTCCAGCCCAACCAAATTACTTTTATTTGATTGACTGCTTCTATTAAAACTGACAAAAAACAAATGGTGTCAGCAAATCGCTGGCCGGCCTGCCTCATCTCCTGAAAGCACATGCAGCTAACTCCTTTCTGCGTCCTTCATGGTGAGCGTTACCTGTGCCAGGCCTTGGTGTATTACAGCGCCAGACCATCACTGACAGAAACGTTTACTTATGAATGTTCTTAAACCAGTGTGTACTTCAAAGGTTTCCTTTTGTTTCTCTGTGTTGTATTTTTCCTGTGTATGTGGTTTTGCTTAGGGAGGTATATAACTAGCAAAGACTTTCTTTTTTTTCTCTTTAAGAAGTATTGCACCTTTTTGTTTTTTTGTTTTTACTTTTTCTGTACTGTTGCTTTTTAATTTCTGTACTTAAGGAAAGGTTTGGGGTTTTTTTAGCATCAGTATAGTAGTACTCTGGGCAGGATAGGGGTGACCTGTAATCCACAGTGATAGCCAGTGTGTGCGTGCATGTGTGCGCTGGGAACAAAACTTTTCAGACCTGTTGTGAAAAAGAGTTGTAGCAGACTTGAAGGAACATCCCTTGACATAAAGTGAGAGGTCTTTCGGAGGGGTGGGGAAGGGAGTGGGCCTGGGAGAAGAGGGAAGAGAGATGCCGGTACTTCTTCCGTAAGTGCTAGGACTTCCATGTGGTGTTGTCCAGCTGTTATACTGTCTATCAAAGTGCCGACATTCTGTACCAGCACATACCTGTCCATTCCAGCCCTCAGCGGTAGCAGTGCGCGGGCTTTATTATCTGGGGGGGGAGAGGATAGGGGAGTCTTTCTTCAGCATTTTCATTGAAGGATATGACAATGTCTAATACATTTAACTCTTAAGCATGGGTTGGGTGGGAAGAAGGAAAAGCAGATTCAATTATTGGGGGGGGGGGGGGGGCGGTGAGTGCGTGTGTGTGTGTGTGCGTGCCTGTGCAGGGGGTGGGAGGGAAGGGCTAGGGAGTTTGGTGATTTTTTTTTTTTTTTTTTTAATTCGCCCTTTCTATAAAAACCCAATGTCACAAGGAAGACTGACTGAGGGAAATGCTGCATATACACATGCCTGTAGATTTGTATGCAAAGTGTTAAGTGACAAAAAGTACGAGTAGGTTTGTATTTGCTTAGTAAACTGGAGTGTGCAGCATACTCTGGCCCCTTCTGAATATACTTTTCTATCATGTCTCCTCTTACATCCATCCCACCATGCACAAAGAAACAAAATGCTCTCTTCCAGCTCCTGCTAGCCAGTGCCCCTTGCGTGCACGCATCCATACAGCTTTGTTTCTGCTAGTCTCTGCTTGAAGACTAGCTGCGCTCAGACATGCAGAACAGGTTCTTTAAAGTCCTGTGCCAGCAGTACTTCCTAGCGAAGCACCTTTGGCCTGAGTAAGCCAGTATCCATTCTGTCACATGATTTGCTATACATGCTGGTTCATTGCTGTGTTCCACCCTCACTTCTCTCTCCCAACCTACCCTAAGGTCCCTTTTCCTGCACTTTGGGCTAGTTGAGGTCATTGCGATACTACGGTGAAAGCCGGGTGCTAGAGCCCCTCTTGTTTACAAGACATAATGAGGGATTTGAAATATTTAAAAAGAAAAGCTAAATTGTTCTTCCATTGTAAGCTTAAAGGGAAAAAAATTAAAACATACAAAAAAAAAAAGACCAAAAAGTGCATATATATATTTTAGATGAAGACTAACTCTGGGAGCATTTAACAGTGTTTTTGTTTTTATTTTAACATTTTATTTTCCTGCTTTAAATTTGCAAGCATTCTCAGGAATTCTAGGGTAGGAAGCCAGTTTTTTGAAGATGGTTTATTTAACCTTATCTTATCCTAGATAGATGGCTGTTTCTTGTGATAAACTTTTACAAGTTCCTGAATCTTCAAAATGTTTGAAAGTTTTTACTTTAAAATAAAAATGCTAAAAAAAATAAAAAAAGAAAAAGAAAAAAAGAAGAAATCTCCAAACATTACTGTCAAGGGGGGAACAAGAATTTTAAAGACTGTAAGATACATTAAGAAAACTTCTCAATATCAGCAACAGAAATTCATTGTAATCTTAAACAAGTTGTGGGAGAAGAAGGGTTATCATTTGTAGTGCTTTGTTACTCATGCAGATAAGTGCAGTTGCATGGAGAAGTGTGTGAATGGAAATCTATCACTTTGTTCCCTCTTGATTGAAACTAAATGAAAATATTCTTAACAAGCACCTTTTTAAAAGCAGAGTGAAACTATAAACCTAATTAAAATGCAGTATAGTTTAAATGAAAAGAGTCCTCAGTTAGGAGGACTAGCAGGAAATACACGATGGTGCTTCTTTAAACCACTTTTAAGTAGTGCTAAAGAAAACCAGTGCTGACAGAACACCCAGTAATGAAGTAGATTTATTATCCTGCCTTTTTCAATACAGAAAAGGGAGGCAATATGTAAAAACTCCAGTAAAATGTACATTAGAAAAGAGCTTTCCTGTTTTCACCTATTTGGTCAGTTTCATTGCCCACTTGGAGATTTGCTGCTTGCTTTTCTTCACCCACCCCACCTCCCAGTCTTCTGTTATATTTTCTATGGGGGGAAAATACCTGTTAAACTCTTCTGTTCACTCTATTGCTGCTGACTGTCGGGGCTTACAGTCTTGAACTTCAGAGTTCGGTGTTGGTTATGGCCAACTTCTGTCTCCCAGCTCTAAGGGTCAGGGGCTTAACTCTGCCTGAAATGGCTAGGCTCAAACCACAGAGACCGCGTTAGTGCCTTTTTACATGCACCCACATGCCCTACAGTAGGGAAGGGAAGAGAAGATGAGGCAAAGTGAGGCAGTATAGCCACTTGATGGAAGTAGATGTTCCCATTCTTAAGGAAAAGAGCATACTGTGTTAAGCATGTCATGCAATGAGTTATGAAACAGTAGTTAACTTTTTGTTATTAAAAAAAAAAGATGCCAAATTCTGTCCTTTTCATATCAGTTGCCCAGTGTTTTCATGTTGCACTGTGTATACATCTGAGTGTATACGTGTGTATTGAAAATAATGCATCAATAAGAATAATAACGTGCTTTAAAAAAAATAATCCTGTCATGGGTCAGTAAAAGGAAGGTTTATTTAGGGAGTTTGGGGGGTTATTTATGGAGAGAGTTTGAGCGCTTTTCCAGAGGTGTTCTACCAAATCTGCAATGTTCTAAAAGAGAGGAAGCTGTAGGATTTAATCAGAAGGAGCCTAGGAACTTGACTGTCATTTGGAAGCAGGTTGTGACTGGCTGCCAGAGAGTTGGCAGTCTGGAGCTTTGACAGTCTGCTGGGTCCAAGCCTATCATAGTACAACAGCCTGCTCCTCCTTTTGCTAAATGTGCAGCCTGCAAATGTTAGTGACTGTCTCCTTAGTGATAGTTTTCCTAAATCATTAAAGCAAGATTAATCTTAGAATTCTCCAGCTACAGCTGACAGTTTTGTTCCACTCAGAATTACATGTAGCTAATGATGATGTTGCTAGTACGTCTTAGTCATGGCACTTCTGACTATGGCAAGTGATTCCTGAGCACTGTGCTAACCGGATTCATCTTCTGGGGACAACCGGCACTCAATGTAGTAAATAATTCTGCTACCATTTGAGCTCATAACAACGAAAGGTCAGCAGCAATTGATGTTAGAGTACTTCTGGGCTTTTACAGAACTGTTCCATGGAGGGAATCTGTGGCATCATCTTGTTTAAACTTACCAACAAAGAAGGTGGTGAAAAGAGGCTGGGGAAAGCACAGCTCAGAATAGGCTATGGGCATCTCTTTCTAGAGAAAAATCAAACATAACACCCTTCACTAAAAAACATTTTTTTTACTTTCTCAAGTGACAAACAGAACTCTTTTTATTATTTTGTTCTTAGTTTTGGTTCTCCAGGGTATATACTTTAAACATACACATACTCTACAGGTGGTTTCAGCATTCCAGGTTTTTCTCCTGGTTTTGACTCCTCCATTGCTTATTTTGTAAAAGAAAAAAAGAAATACATTTTAGCAGTCTTGTAATCAAATATCCATTTGTTACCAGCCACTTTACCCCACCCTGCAGTGTGTATCAAGCTGAGAATTTTTTAATGGGTTTGATCTCTTACTGCATTTCAGATTTCATTTTAGCAGTGAAATAAAATCTAACAAGAGTACAGCTCAGAAACCTGTGCTGAGAACTCTGGCATTTACTTTGGAAAGCAGCTGTAGTAGTATGTACTTTGGAAGACATGCCATCTTTTCCTTACGTTTTTATGCTTTTACCTGGGCGCTTGCCCAGCAGTCCAGAGAGTGGGTTTTTTGTTGGTTTGGTTTTTTTTTCCAGTCACAGGGTGTCAGGTTTTCCTTACAAGTTTTTTATTTTGCTTCATGTTAAGTGGCTTGTGTAATGAGCAAGAATATTAAGCCAAGTGTGTTTTCCCTCTGCAATATAAATAGGGTGTTTTCAACAAACTGGCTGGAATAACCACCTCAAGGATTAAATAAAATTGAACCTTCACATTAATTTGGCTTCCCCATCCATGAAATTTCTAAACATCTACTCCTTAGAAATTTTCCCCTATTCTTTCTTCCTGAAAATGCTGCCACATCTTTCACTGTGTCTCAGTAGTACAGCTAAACGATACTGTAGGGTTTTTTTTTTTTGCTTCATTCTTAATTACGTTTAGCTCTTAGGCTTCTAATTTTGCTTGTGTGTATTTTCTCCCTGTTGACTTTCAAAGGAGTATATTTTGGGTATGTGAGAAACCCAAATTTGGCCAAGTCTGGTCCAGGAAATCAGGAGTGATCCTCATGTGATTTAGTCCCACTGACCTTAAACGAATGAGTACTGCTTGGGTAAGGGCTCTTTGTGTAATAAAACCTAGCTGGACCAGGGCCAAGGTAGCACATGAAGATCTGTTGTATTTCCGGTGCAGCAAACATCTGTGTTGCATGTATCACATTCACTGTAAATCATGTCACCTTAGTATCCAGGTTTCTCAAGTGGTTTGAAATGCTGGGTTTGTGGTAGATGGTTATTAGCATCTCAGGGTATGAGTCCTGACTGAGTAAAAGGTAGTTTTTTCTCTCTGAAGAGGTAAAGTTCACCTGGCAGAAGCAGCTTTCTTAATTGTAAATATGCATGCATGTATTTGTGGGCAGGAAAGTAATACAAAGAAAAACTAAGTTGAAATGAATTATAGAAAATAAACAACAAAACAAAAAACCAAACAAATGCTGTTGAAGTGCAACTTTGGTCCTGAGTCTGAAACAACATATGCAGAATCTGTTGGTTTGTCTAAATCGATATTGCACAAAATACCATTTCTGTTCTGTAGTTTATTTGGTACTATTTTAGAGTTAGGAACTGATAGTCTTAGATCCTATCAGTTATTCCCACTGTGGTCAAAATACGAATGTCTAAAGCCCAAACTCTCTTCCGTTTCCTTCCCCTCCAGTAGTAGGCTTCCCCCTGTGGCAGAAGGATGGCAACATCAATGGGGAGAAATAAGTAAAATTTCCTAGTGTAGACAGAGCCGGTTTTCCCTGTTGTCCTGAATTCACAACCAGACCTAAAACACAAATCAAAAACTATGCTGTAGCAGAATTGTTGGTTGGGCTAAATGACAGGGGCCTAACTGGAGATTTTTACTAGCCTTGCTAGTTCATGTCCCTCACAATGTTTTGCATAAGTGTCCCATCACTGTAAATACCAGTGTTGCTGAATTTTACCAAAGTTCCCCTGCAGTAGATAATATTAACTAGGTCCATTTTTGTAATTACTCGCCAAGCAGAGCTTTGCCTACGGTAGAATTCAAGGGTCTGTCTGCATTGCTATTAAAACTCAGTCAGGGTCCTGTTTAAAATATAGCTCTCTATTATGTGGTGTTATGTGAGACTTTGTGATGTAGTAACTATAGCTTCTAATCCTTATATGAAAAGTGATTTAAGGTTTTATCTGTGCTACAAAAAGCGCCACAGCTCCCAGTGGTTTGGAGCGTACTTTTAAAACTACTGTCAGGCCAAGACGGATGCAGCTTCATCTGTGTCATGCAGCAGACAACATCCGTTTGCATCCACAGTTTGTGTGCGTGTTGCTTTTCATCAAGCTATGCAGGAAAGCTGTTCTCTCAAAGTCTCTCAGACTCCTGTGCTGTATGAGCAAGCTTCTAGCAAATCAAATGCCCTCTGCAAAGAGCTATTTTCGCCCAGTATGTGTGACAGCTGGGACTGGTGACATTTGGCAGTGTTAGGTCTCCTGTTAACATTGTAGTGAGAAAGGGAGTCCCTTGACTTGACTCTGACAGCCTTTCTGTTAATGAATACAGAGCACTCCAGAGGAAAAGGAAAGAGGAAAAATTCATTGTGCCAGCCAGCATTAAGTATTCTTGCAGCAGACATTCTAGACTGTGGTGGGCAGAGGGGAAGAGACTGGAGAAGTTTGCATGGATGCGCAATACAAGGAGGCTCTTGGTTATTAGTGTGGTGTTGCATTCACAGAAATAATTTCCTCTTTTTTTTAATCTGTTCTTTTTTTTTTTTTTTTAATTGAGACATAGTGGAAACTTCTCCTGTTTCAGGTGAAACACAACCATAAGTGAACATTGTCTTCATCATTTACTGTTGAGCAGTAAGAGCAGGTTGCACAGCTTGTTAGAGTAGCTATTTTAGTGACATGGTTATGATATTATGTGCTTTCTTTCCCCTCCCTCTCCCTGCCAGATACGGCTTACCCTTTCTATATAAGGCGCTGTGTGGGTTTTTTTGTTTTGTTTTGGGAATGTGTGGAGAAGAAGCAAAATGAAGTGAAAATGCAAGCCAAGGTAGAACAGCCTTACTTTAGGGGGTAGCCTTACAACAGAGCTTTATAGTGAGTGTGCTGTATTCCAAAATATGTAAGCCAAAAACAAAAAGAAAAAGCATTCATTTATGCAAAAAAAAAATTTAAAAGAGGTGTTGGAAGACTTCTTTAATATTTACCTTCTAAAGGTAGAGTAAGGTCTCACCAAGTGATACATTATTGTGATACTTCTTGCTGAGTCAGTAGGGATGGGTTGGGGTATAAGCGCTTAACATTTTCCTCCTATGTTTTTACAAGCAGTAAGTTAAATGTGGTATTTATGAATGTGCCTTTGTGAGTATAGTGACTGTCTTAACTGAGGAGACCACTTGGGCTGGAGGGGAGACAATGGTCAATTTATTCTTTCAAGAGGTCAGATACTGAGATTGCAGCCCACTGGTCCCTTTTGACAAGCAGCATCTTTGGGCTGGTCTCTACACTGCACAATACGTATTCATATGTGGTAGAGATTGGGGGGGGGTGCTAAGGGATGTCATGTGATGCACAGAAGCTGTTGATAGTTTTAGGCTAGTCTGCCATTGCAGGTTGAGTTTGTAAATGTATTGTGTGGCTTCTCTTTATGTTTGTGTGCATGAGTGTGCGTGTGGCTTTATTTTTTGTAAGCACTGGAGAATTGAAACACAGTGATGTTTGAGACAAATTTATACATGCAGAGAAGATGATGTTTTGTAGCTTCTGTTAAATAGTGGGTGCAGGCACACTTTTACCCTCTCTGTCCATGTCCTGATAAGAAAAACAGGAAATTATTTTTTTCCAACCCTTCAACTTCCAGCACACTTAATGTTGCCATTTAAATGAACAGGGTATTACAGAAGAAGAAAAAAAAAAAAAAGAGTTTTTGAAATGGTGAGGTAGAAGTGTTTAAAGAAAGGTAAAAATTCTGAAGTAATTTTTTGTTTCTTCGAAGCTGTTTGTAGCTAAACATGGGAATCTGCAGTGTCTCCTTCCATTTGTTTTTTTTTTATTTTCCTAATAATTCACCTCTTCGTCCCACCCAAAACATGAGGTGTACAAGAACAAGAGCTGTTGCTGTAGCCCTTCATAATTCCCACCCTGAAAAGAAACTCCAGTGGGATCCCTCAGCTCTATTCAGGAAGACAAAGAGAGGAGAGACTCTGCAGTTTTCTTTGCTTCGCTCTCATTCCTCTCTAATGGCCTTGAAATGTATTATTATGCAAATGTGAATTTTGATACTGAACTTAAGAAGAGGTTGTTTGTTCTTTTTTCAAAAAAAAAAAAAAAGGTCCCATATGTGGTCAGCATTGCTTCTTTATTTTGTAAGTGAATTGTAAACTATGCATTCTGCAAAGGGGGTGTAGGGGACAAAGATAGCTTTGCTAAACTGTTAGGAGTTTCTGTGTCCATGGTATATCTATTATAGTTTGGGGAAGTGGGGAGGTGATGCCTTTGAAACAAAAAAAGAGTTGAAAAGAACCTCTCTTTTTTAGAAGTTGGCCAGTAGGTAACTGGGCAGAGATTTGGAAAACTAATGTTGCCTGCGAAACAGGATCAGCTCTGAACCTTACACAGGGTTGTGAATTCTAGCCGTGCAGTGTTAACCCAAGGCCAATAGGGTGAATGGGACACCAGCTCTACCTGGGAAACTTGCCTACCACCTCCTGTGTTCTGGCCCTTGTCAAGCTCAGGAAACACGGTGCCATAGGCACCGTCTTTTTGAATTTACTACTCATTTTCCATTACAGCAGTCCTTGTGCTCTTCCAGGAGAATTGGAACACAGCAGGGCCTTGATGTCTACACTTTCTTCTCCCTAAAATTTTCTTTGCTGCTCTTTCTGGCACAGCTCATACAGTAACAGCACAGCTGTGGACAAGATGACTTGGAGGACTGCATTTCTTCAACATAGCAGCTACCTGTGCTTTGTCGTCTGTACTGCCAGTGACTTGGCATTAATGTTGGCAGTGTGTGAAGTTTTAGGGAAATTAGACTGATGAATAGACAAGGCCCTCTGTTTTAAAGAAATGATCCTTTTTTACTATGAGGTGGTATAAGAGTCATAACAAAGGATTCACTTCCTCACATCTCCAGAATGCAGTCATTGTGAATTATGTGTGTTCCTTAAAGCTTACTCAGCTTCCAGGAGCAGTCTCCTCAGAAAAATGTAGATGTCACTGCCCTCTTCATTATCTTTATAGGGACCCTGTGACTTGACTTTTTCCTTTGTCCATGGTGTACCATGGTACTTGCATTACCCTTGGCATTATCTTAGATGTAATATCGTGAACTGAGAGATTATCCTGCCTGTATTCAGTGTTTTCATGCAGCAGTTTTTTTGTTGATGTTCACAGTACTGTAATAAGTAATAGACTTGATGATCGCACTCACATCTGTGCTTGCCTTGCAGATGTGATCTTATCAGGGTTCCACTCTTGTCAGATTGCCTTTAAAAGAAAAAAAAGAAAAAAAAAATCTGAAGTTTAAACTCACAAAAATACCTCGTGGTACATTTTCCATTTCCCCTTCTGATGTAACCTTTTAAATCTTTTCTTCTAAACTCAATAGGCTTTTATTACCATCTGTTATCTCCTTTCAAAAAAGATGATTGAGCTAGTGGTTTTGAGCAGAGGACCAGAAGCCTGGAACTCCTGAATTTTAACATCGGCCCTTACTCTTCCCTTGCCTTGGGCAAGTCATGTAACTTATTTGCCTTTGTTTTTTCATCTGTAGAGCGAGGGTGATAATAATACTTACCTACCTCACAGGGGTTTTGTGAGGATCAACTACTAAGTGTTTGCGAAGTGCTTTAAAGGAAAGAAAAGCATGGTAGAAGTATTAGGAGGTTTTTATAGCAAGATCATTCATTTTTTTTTTACATTGTTTGCTTGTGTGGAGGGAGATAACTTTTTTTAAATACATATATAATTATTAAAGCCATCTGACACTCAAGATCCTACATAATAGAAGTTGATGGAGATTCAGTTACTTGTATTCCTCCCCTGTCTTTATGCCAGTTTCCTTTTCCTGCTCTTCCTTACATAGTTATGCCAGTGTTGCTACAGGTCACATGTCTCAAGTTATTTGATAAGTTTCAAACTTGACTGAAGTATTTGGAGCTTGCTGCTTCTTTCATCAGATCACCAAATTGGAATCAGTTTGTGTATTTTCCCCTGCCTTCAAATAGCGTTTTTGGTAATGTCATCCTTCAAGTGGCACACCTTTTCCTGCCATCAGGAAGGGGAGGTGGTGGTGGTGTGTAGTTCCAGGGAGGGGACTGTAATATGAAGAACCTTGCCAGTTTATGCTGCTGCTCCAGGGATGAAGGGCAGAGTAGCTTTCTGTTTCCTTCCCTGAAATAATTTCAGTGTGTTACCAGTCACACTTCAAATGCAGTGTCTCTTCTTGTCCACAATACACAGAAGCCATCACCTGCCAGATAAAACGTAGGAACAGAGGGAATGATAGTAGATGCTGCTTGTGTATATGCCTTACAGCTCTCCCAGAATGTCTCTGGGAGGGTGGTGGGGGAAGAGGTCTGCGTTGGGTAGATCCCACAGTTGTCAGGAAACCTCTGCTACTTTCTCCCCTCTCCAATCATGTGGTCGCTGTTTCTTCTTTCTTGGATGTGCGTCTCAGGGATGTGCATATGAGCCCATGCCTTTTGGAATTTGGCCTTTGAAAGATCAAGAATATGGTTTCTATACCTGAAGCCCTCCTATCTGACGCTCCCTGGTCCTCTTGGTCCCGCATTGCTCCCCGTGGCCTTAGGAACATCTCTCCACTGTTGCCCTATGCCACCCTCTCCATCTCTGCCAGTACTCAAGGGGAAGCGAATACAGTGATTCTGCAGAGAAAGAAGCTGAAATGATGCATGTGCACCTGTGGGATTTACACACATACATACCTTGGATTTCTGCCACACCCTAAAACATGCAGAACATCTGATGCACAGTGCTTTTTTCTTTCTCATCTAGAAAGCAGAACAAACAGCAGTATGGTTCTGCTGATGGTAATTCCAAAATGTTTACTTTGAACTAAATGCTAAGTATTTTCCCCAAAGAACCAAAAAACCCCACCTTCTAACAAAAGTAACCAAATGTCATCTTTCTGGAGGCAGGGAGGGGAAGGGGAGGAGGAAGAGCAGTGACGGGGGAGCATTCTGATCTATTTTAATCTCCACCGGTTGGATGGAGATGCGAAATGCTGCTTTGAGTTCCACAAACATAAGGGATTATGTTTACAAAGGTAAATGCCTTCTACCTGTTCAGGACTGGCTAAATGGTGGGCATCTGATGTTTGGCGAGCTTCTCTTCATTGCCACCAAGTAATGGGAGAAGGGTGGAAGAGGAATGGAGAAATAGATTCATTTCATCTAGTCTTCTTGGTAAAACAGTGCCACCTCCTCTCCTTACAAACTGCGGGGAGGAGGTTGCAGAACAGAAAATCAGTGATGTCCAAAATGGCTGGATTAGAAAAGGCAGCTTTTCTACTTTGCACATAAATAGGTAACAGGAAGGTACAGCTCAAGTCCTCTTGCCTGAAACACTGTCCCCCAGAAGCAGACATTGTAATAATAAAGATAGTGGCTGTGTGTATATTGATGCTATTTGCAAGTTACCTATTAAGTGTTTATTTTTTTTTCTTATACTTGAAATGGCTTCCTTCACTAAACTCTTCCGTAGCTCTGGTTTCTCCCCTCCTTCTCTGGTGTGCAGTAAAAAAAACTACAGGACAAACGGGGAGAACATAGAGGAGATGACACAGTGTCTCGCATATCCAGGTTTCACCTTCATTTCCATCCCATATGCTTGTTTGAACTTCCTAAGTGGTTTTCCATGGACACAGAAACTCAGCACTTTTTAGAAGGTGCTCTTGTATGGCTGGCTACCCTCCCCCTCCCCCCTTCTCCTCCTTTTCTATATTTTTATTTTACTTTTAGTATAGTGGTACTTAAAATCACTGGTTCACTTAAAAAAAAAAAAAAAAAAAAAACAGTAAAATGTTTAAACTCTACTAATGTACAAATAAGCTGAAATGTTGCATTTTATGTGTATTTTTGCCATAGCAGGTACTGTATTTCTCATGCTGGATTTAGAGAAAAAAAAGAAAAAAAAAGAAAAAGAAAAAAAAACAACAAACAAAAGGGTGATGTTTTATTGGAGTGTGACAAGAGTTATAAGGAATTAAGTCGTCGTCATTTCATTCATACTGAGAGATGGTGTAATACTTATATAAGTTTTCTGAAGGTTTGTTTTTTTTTTTTGGCTTTTAAACAGCTTTTTTTCGTTGTTTTGTTTTTATTTTATGTTTAATTTCTTTTTTTTTTTTTTTGAAAGATATGATTGTATTATGTGCAACTCAGTTGCTTACATTATAACTACAAAATATTTTTGGGTTCCTGGAAAAAAAAAAAAGAAAAAAAAAGAAAAAGACTAATAAATGTGTTTGGCTGCTAAGCATTTAATACCCGCGTTTGCTGCTCGTTTATTTACGCTGTGCCCTCGCCGCCATCTTTACTGCCGTCGCCCCACGCGTGGCCTCCAGCCGTCAGGGGGCGCCTTCCGCGCCGTGGGCGGGCCCTCCTCACGACTCCGGGGCGGAGCCGCTGCTCGCCCTTACCCCGCGCTGCCTGAGGGCCCTCACTCCCTTCGCGGCCGTGGCAGCTCCGTCGCGGTGATGGCGACCTGCGGTGCTGAGGAGGACGGGCTGGCGCGGTACCGCTCGCCCTTGGTGTCGCGGTACGCCAGCCCTGAGATGGGCTTCAACTTCAGCGAGAGGAAGAAGTTCGGCACCTGGCGGCGCCTCTGGCTCTACCTCGCCCAGGCCGAGAAGGTAACGGCGGGACGGGGACACCCCTGTTAGCTGGTGGAGGATGAGGGCTGGCCCTAGGGGGAAAGCGGGGACTGCCATGGAGGAGCGTCTTCCCTTCAGGTTGTGGCAGGTGGGTGCTCGGTCTGAGGGGCCGGAACCCACGGGAACCGGCCGGCGTGTCTCCCCGGGAAATGGGAGCGAGCAGCGGCCCGGGTCTGCCCGGGGTGAGCGGGAGAGCATTGTCCAGAGCAGCTTTCGGGCTCTGGCTGCCCTTGGGGGACGAAGAAGAAGTCGGGGGGTGTGGGTGGGTGTGTTTGCAAGCACAGTTTTACACAACCGTTCCTACGCAATCCTGTCATCTACCCATCTGCAAATCACCTTATCTCATGCCCTCCCTCTTGCAATTTTGTCCTTTTTTTGTGAAATTAGCTTTGTAAAAGCTTTGCTAAGCAGTTTTTGTGGGAGGTTTCAGTGTTCTGGGAGAACACTGGTGACCTGCTGGAGCACTAGGCTGTTTGCTTTTCAGGAGGTGTGTCTGGTGTGAACTTTCTCGTGCAATCCCGTTGCTGTCAGTCCGTGCCAACTGGACCACCCCATTCACCTGCAGCCAGCTGTTTGTAGCTAGCCCTGATTCCTGAGATAAGTTTTCTTTTGGCTGAAGTGAGCAGAACAGTTACCCAGAAATGCTTATGGCGTTTCTGACAGGCCAAATACCACAAAAGAACCTCTGAAAGCACAAAAGATCAGTACCAATTCAGCTAGTAGGGATCAGCAGCTGGGAGTATGTCCATATGATTGTAAACTGTTAACAGAGGCTGCAGAGTTAACGTTTTTAAAATGCAGTTTAAGATAAACTTTCTTGACTTTGGTCTCAATGAGGGATATGAGTACAGCCTTTCTAGCTGAGACAGTCAATCTTAAAGATGCCCTAACTTGAGTCCTTGTGACTGAGAGGAAATCTCATATTAGGTTTTTGACCGTGAAAAAGCTGTAATACATTCCCAAAAAAAAGAAGAAAACAACACAAACCCACCCTTCCTTCTGGCATCTTTAGCTTTCAGACTCAGTAGTTGCTCGTTTGTTTTGTACAGTCCTTCAGTTTCCATTCTGTCCGGAAGCAATCCAAGCAATAGATATGGCTGTTAGTGTAAGGGCAGAGAAGCATCGTGCCGGAGAATGAACAAGGGTTCACAGGGCTATTATTGTGTTTGTTCTTCAATGACCATACCACTACAGTGGCCTTATCAATAGTATGCTGCAGCAAATCATAGAATAGTTAGGGTTAGAAAGGACCTTAAGATCATCTAGTTCCAACCCCCTGCCATGGGCAGGGACACCTCACACTAAAGCATGCCACCCAAGGCTTCGTCCAGCCTGGCCTTGAACACTGCCAGGCTGAAGATGTAATTATACAGTTGTGTTAAATAGGAATTGCCCTCTGAAATGCCACTTGCTCAGTATTGTCACAGCTGAACTGCTGGAGTGAGTTGCTGCAAATCTCACCTAAGGTAGAAAGTGTCAGTACCAAGAATATATGCTTAAGAAGCTTTGCCTGTTCAAAGCATGATTACCTAAACACTGTCATATCAATTCTAGCAGATAATCACCACTTTTTTTTCTGTTCAAGAACATGATACTTTACACAACATGCCCAAGAAGAGAAAAGCAAGCTGCTGAGACTGCCAGATATCCAACTTCCAAGTCTTGAACTTGGGGTTCCCCTGTCTCTTGACCCTTGCTTTCTCTCCCATTCCCACCTTTGAGTTTTGTTCCCAGAAACCAGAGACAGATCTTGCGCCTTTTTGTAGTGGGAAGGCGATGACTATTTTTATCTGTCTCCTCATTCCAGATGAGTTTGTCTTCTGATGTCAGCTCTGGGCTGCAGAAAGAAGAGTCAGTTACTCTCAGCACCTGTCAGCTCTGTCAGTGGTCAGTTAGTTACAGATAGAAGCAGTTTCCTTAGTTTCATTATTGAAGGTACACAGTATTTCTTTTTGGATGCATTAAAAGAAAATAAAAGTAATGAATGAACTTTGAATACTGCTTACTCTTGTAGTAAATCAGAGTATTAGGAAGGTTTAGCAGATATTTTTGAATGCGAACTAGGAGCATTTATCTCCTGCTTCCAGATCAAGTGACTTATTTCCCAGACTTCCAGATTCAGACTGAGGTGAAGTTCTTCAGGACTTTTGGGAAGGTACAAATATTTGTACCTTTCCATATGTTCTAATCCAGCTGTTCACAGTTCTGTACGTTTAGTTGTGGTCCAAAGATGGACACAAGCTATCTAGACACATGGTAGCTGGATTACCCAAAGGGTAAATTTCATTAGAAGAAGTTAAAGCTATATTATTTTTATGTCACCTTTCCCCACATGTCTAATTTTTATAGTTGTCACAGGGATGGTACATGACTGAGGAAGGTATGAAGCCCAAGAGGACCATCTGAGTACCATCCTATCCCATTGGAGAACCCTAGAATGAAAGCATTGAATGTTACATTGAATGTAAACCCTAGAATGTTACAGCTCTTGATTATGCTAAATTGCCATGCTTCCCTGAGATGTCATATGGGAGCAAATTACCTAAACAGCTTCTGTCTCAATTTGGGTTGTCTCTTAAAAACAGAAAGAAATAGAAAGCTCTTTTCCTCTTGCAGTCACTTGGGCTTCCTATCACAGATGAGCAGATAAAGGAGATGGAAGCCAATCTGGACAACATTGACTTCAAGATGGCAGCAGAGGAAGAGAAGAAGCTGCGTCATGATGTGATGGCCCATGTTCACACCTTTGCCCACTGCTGTCCAAAAGCTGCAGCAATCATTCACCTTGGAGCAACTTCCTGTTATGTAGGGGATAATACGGTAATCAAATGCATTCTGTTTCCCGCCTGCAGAGCTGGGCAAAACAAAGCTACAGCTGCTTACTTGATAGCTCTTTAAAAACTTTTTGTTATGAAATAACATTAAATAGATTTTTTCAGACATTTTTATTAGGTTTACCGTTGAAGTTAATTCCTCTTTATCCTAGCTACCCTAGAAAGGCTAATTTCTCTTACCTTCTTTCTTTTGTGATGAAGGAAAGTCTGTCTGGAAAATAACTGTTCCCTAAGCTCTGCTTGTATGTTAAATATTCAAGGAGATAAGAGATGGTGAGTTGCAAATGCATGCAGAAACATGGAAAGTGTCAGTTACGCCATCAGGACAAGAGTTCACTGACTTAGGAAACAAGGCCACTTTTGATACATGCAGCCTGTGAGCTGCGTGGAACTACTATATTAATTTAGGGTATTAAATAAAAATAAAGCTTTTCAAAGCTTTTCAATTAGTAAATAAAAATAAAGCATCCAAGAGAATGGATGAGTGTGTTAAGTGAAAAAGGAAGTACCACTGCTGTACAGAACTGTTAAAATGTTGATGAAAAATGTTGATGAAAAACCTAATTTAATGAAAACTAATTTTCTCAGTATTTATTTGCTATTCCCCCGTGTCTCAGTCGTTGCAACTTCACAACCACTTTTGTCCTACAAGAAACTGCTGCGTGATTATTTTCACCCTACTCCTTTGCAAGCCTGTTTGGCTTTTAGGTAATGCCACCTTCCTTGTGACATTTTCACCTAGCTGTATCTCAGTCTCTAAAGCAGGAGTAGAGATGACTGCTGCATGATCAGTCCACTTACTTTCCTGTTGTCTTTAGCCTATGGTGCCTGCTTTTTCCACTCAGGATGAATGATTTAGTCTGTCATTCCATGGGTGTCCTGACCCAGTCAGTAGAAGTGGGTTTTTTGCTGCCCAGTATGACTTTCTATGGATAGTAAAGAAGGGGCAATGATGGAGCCACCATTTTTGTCATAAGCAAGTTCGCGTCAAGATTTGGTACAAGAAGGAAAACAGCTTTCATTTTAAGATGTTTGAGTGGGCAAAGTACATTTTAATTACGTGTCCTCTCTGAGATAAGCCATTGTGTCTGGTCCTTCAGACGAGGCCCAAACTTCCTTTCTTTGCTTTTCTTCAGGATCTGATTGTCCTCCGTGACGGGTTTGACCTGCTGCTACCCAAGGTGAGAAGGCGGTTGTGCAGTGTCTCAGAAGTGGGCAGCACTGATGTCCGGTGAATAGACTGTGTTTAACTTTGGTTTTCCTAAGCCTTGCTGGGAAGCTAGGAGGAGCTTGTCTGTTTGGGTTATTCTCAAGTGAACAGTTACCTGCCTGTCTTTTCTTAAGTTTTTCCCAAATATGTCTTTGCCCACCATGGGAATTATAAGCAACTCCTTGTTTATCTGTGCCATGGGTACTAGTTTTATAAAACAACTGCATTGCTTTCAGGGTCAGCTTAGGCATCCTCTTGACTGTATTCCTAGGAGTGTGTCAGCATTCAAGAAGCTATGTAATACAGTTTTCTGAGGTCAAATATAGTGGGTGTGTAGTGTTGTCTATTACCTGAATGTTTTAGAACCCATTTTTCCCTGTGTCAATTATCCACAAAGTAGCTTTACTTCTGACCAATTCCAGGAGTACAGAAAGTACCCAGGGACAAACCAACTGCAGTATTAGGTTGGGCATGAGGACTAGACTAGTTTGAGCTGCAGTCCAGCCACTTGTATTGTCTCTTGCTTGAGTTTTGTAGCAAGCAGAAATTATGCGCACGCCCTGAAAAAATGAAACACATGATATTCAACAATTAGAGGAGTATACAAGGGCTGCACAGTTGTTTCCCTCCCCTTTCTCTCACAAGGCTGTTATGCTTAAGCATGCTAGCTTCTTCTGTGTGTTTTTTCTCTCATTCCACCTCTTATCTATCCTCTCTGCACCCACCAGCTTGCAAGGGTGATCAGCCGGCTGGCCGACTTTGCTGAGAAGTATGCTGACCTACCTACTTTGGGCTTCACTCACTACCAGTAAGTAGCCATCAGCCTTTGCTTTCATTTTGTTGACTGTGCTTTGCCTAAATTGACCTGGTATGGCTTGCTTTCATCCTTCTTTTTCCTGTCTCTTACCACTGGCAGCTGGTACTGCTGGACATCATTAAGACATTGCTAGTGGTTCAGAAAAGAAGTATGCTCCTAACTCCAGACTTGTCTCAGAAATTGAACTGTTGCTTTGATTAGCTGTCAGCAGTTGTCTTAACACAGCTTCATAAAGAACGACTTCCTGGCCAACACAGATGTTCTGTGCTGTTTCAGAAAGCATGGCTGGGAGTTGCTGTAAGCCTGTCTTCCAGTCACATTTTTTTTATGTTTTTCTGTCAGTTAAGTTAGTTTTATCTGCAGCTTAGACAGGTTTGTTCCTGGCTACTTTTTACTACAGCTACTGTGTCTCTATAGCTGAAGCTTTCTTCTAAAGGGATGAAAATCCATCTGTTTTCATATATCCCTATATGGCTCCATGGGAAGAATCAGGAAGAATTTCTTCTGCTTAACAGGATGATACTGTTTTCTGTTTTTTGGGAAACTGACATCTTGTGCAGCACTTCTGACATTGACTGCTTTTAGGATAGGATAGAATAGAATAGAACAATAAATAGGAAAATAGACTAGACTGGAATGGAATGGAATAGACAGGATTAAGGCAGACTAGTGAGTCAAAGGACCACAAGATCTAGACTGGTCTGTTGTTGGGGTAGATTAATCTGCTGCTTCATGAAGATAGTTTGCTTTCAGAGGCATTAAACTATACACCTTGAAGTAAGCCTGGATCTTCTACCTTGGTGATATGGAACATGAAAGGCAGGGAAGTTAAGCACAGGTCATGTCAGACTGTGTCTGGCACTTCAGAATTTCTGCCAAAGGGAAGTGAGAGCTTTGAGTCAGGTATCCAGTTAATTTTTTTGCTTTATATGCCATGTCAGCTCCATCAGCTCTAGTCCTAGGTTCCTCTTCATCTACAGCTTTTTGGAGGAGTGTTCTCTGGGCTGAGTTTTACCTTGGCTTTTGGAAAGAGAACAAAGGAGTATTCAAGAAGTGTATGCAAGGCAGAGCCATAAAAACTAAGGTAAAGGAAGCACTGATACCTCAGCCTTTTTTGTGTACTTTGTCATCAAGGTCTCTACCCCATTTATGAGCAGGTCCATGTTTTCCCTGGCTTTCCTTTTTCCTGCTTACCTATTTGGAAAGGCCTTGTTGCCTTTCACATCCCACATCAAACAGATCCTGGTGGGTTTCGTTTTTTCTAGCCCCAGCCCTGCAGTATTGAGCAGTTACTTTGTATTCTTCCTGAATCACCAATCTGTGCTTCCACATCTTGTGTGCTTCCTTTTTATGCCTGAGCTTAATCAGGAGCACTTTGTTTATGTGCATATACTTTTTCTGAAATAGTGTGGAACTTGTCTTTGGAGCTTGTGTGGATAATTTGAAGTATTTCAACTCAGTACACCTGTTAGGGTGGTGAGGCACTGGAATAAGTTGCCCAGGGAGGTTGTGAATGCTCCATCCCTGGCAGTGTTCAAGACCAGGTTGGACGAGGCCTTGGGTGATATGGTTTAGTGTGAGGTGTCTCTGCCCATGGCAGGGGGTTGGAACTTGATGATCTTAAGGTCCTTTCCAACCCTAACTATTCTATGATTCTGTAATCTCCCCATTTTTCTCCTCAAAGCATTTGCAAAGGTACAGTGTGGTTGAAGCTTGCAGATACTTATTTCAGAGCGGAAGTCTTGCCAGAAAATGTTAATTACTGTATGTTTGGCCAGACGCTGAGGAATCCTGTTTTATAAATAAGAAGGAGCAGTCCTTTAAGAGGAATCATTTAAAATCACAACGTGGATGCAGATGTTTCTGCACTGCGAAATTCACACGGGTGCTGTAAGTTAGCCTGGATATCCCCTGTGCCCTGGACGCACAGAACTGGGGGGAAGGATAGGCGGATAGATGCAGCCCCCCGCGTTTCTCCCATCCGTTTTCTCTCCGCGCGGGCCGGCAGGGGGCGCCCTCCGCCAGCGGAGGCGCGGGAAGACGGACGGGTACCCGGGAAGTCTCAACCCAGAATGGTTTGGGTTGGAAGGGACCTTAAGATCGTCCAGTTCCAACCCCCATGCACTGGCACAGGGTGCCCGGAGAAGCTGTGGCTGCCCCATCCCTGGCAGTGTTCAAAGCCAGGTTGGATGTGGCTTGGTGCAACCTGGTCTGGGGGAAGGTGTCCTTGCATATGGCAGAGGGATGGAATGGGTGAGCTTTAAGGTCCTTTCCAACCTAAACCCTTCTATGGTTCTGTGCTTTTAATTTCTCAAAAGAATGATCATATCTTCAGTACATTTACTGGTGTAAGCCACGTCTTTCCAATTTCTACTTAAAGGAGTCAGAGACACCAACCAACAAGGAGGTCTTAACAGCAGACTCGGAAGCAAACTGTGGTCCTTGTGGAGTTGCTGTGCAAATTATCAATGCATCGCGTTCTGTTCTTGGTTGTTTTCAGGCCTGCGCAGCTCACCACTGTGGGGAAGCGCTGCTGCTTGTGGATTCAGGACTTGTGCATGGATCTGCGGAACCTGGAGCGGGCTCGGGATGACCTGCGCTTTCGGGGTGTCAAAGGCACCACTGGCACTCAAGCCAGCTTTTTGCAGCTCTTTGAGGGAGACCATAGTAAAGTAAGTCAGACAGCCCAGGGCATACACTTGCAGTTTTGGCAATTCTGCCAAATGCTGTCCTCCTTGGCAGAACATGGAGATTCTGGCATCAAATTCACTGTGATCCCTCTGGGGCCCACTGACAAGGCCCTGTGTGAAAGTGAGCAGAATTTGGGGAGGGTGGGGGCTTCCCAGCAAGTACAACTTTTGTTGACAGCTGAGAAAAGCAGAGGATCCTTTTGACTGTTGCTGACCTTCCTGAGCTGTTGCATTCTGAGCTCTGTTTGTTTTGGTTTTTTCTCTCACCCTGAGGTTGAAGAGCTGGACAGATTAGTGACTGCAAAGGCAGGATTTAAACGGTATGTAACAAGCATACTTAGTCACCTATATCTGGTGTTAGCAAAGCGTGACTCCTACTGTCTCTGTTGACCTATCTTCCCCTCACTGCCAAATTGACATCTGTGCTGCCGTTGACTTATCTCCCCTTGCCATCTTCCATTCCCAGTTGCAGCTTCCTGCAGGAAACTTCACGTTCTAAACAGGCTGCTTCTACTTGTCTCTCTGTCAAAGCATGGCTGTCAGTTCTTCCTCTGTTTTTCTCTCTGCCATGTGCATGCTGCCCCAAGAAACTGACAGCCTGAATCCAGAGTTGTTCTCATCAGGGCAGAGTGACAGCCCTCCACTTTTAAGAACCATGTCACTCCTTGTTCAAAGTCTTGCACTACCATTGTATCTGTCTGGAGAACTCACCTTCTGTGCTTATTTCTAGGGCTTATATGGTCACAGGGCAGACCTATAGTCGCAAGGTGGATATTGAAGTCCTGTCTGTGCTGGCCAGTCTGGGGGCATCTATACACAAGGTGAGCACTCTCTTTGTATACACTGGGAAGAGGGAAAAACATTTTAGATTGTGAAGAGAAGGTGCTTATAGTGCAGGATGCTCTTCTCAAGAAATATTGTTATTCCTTGTTTAGCTGTTCTCTTTGTGATCATGGAAATTCACTGCTGGGTACATATCTAGTAATCAGACCTCAAAGATCTTAAGACCAGTTGCAAATAAAGCAAGTTTACTGAGCAGATTCTAAGATGGGTTAACAAATCCCACACCAGATGTTAACTTAATCTATGCAAAATTGATCCAATTAAACTAAATTTCTTTCCTAGTGGTATATGGAGTTTTTATATTTCACCATTTGTTCCTTGTTAATTGCTTCTCTGATAATGGTGTTATTCTGTCCTTGTGGATGCTTTTCATCGATTTATCTCTGTTCCCTCCCTCATTCTCTTGGGCTGTGGTATTCTTTTGTTTTATTTTGTAGGCTGGCTTTCCCAGTGAACACACATTATTTGTGTTTGCAAATCACTGTGTAATTTCGTTATGCATTTTCAGTGTTCCCTCCTGGTCTGTCTTCCATTCCCTGCAAATATTTGTTCTTCTTGGAGTCCTGTTATATTCTCATGCATTCTTCCTCATGTTTTCTTGACTGGGATTTTTAGGCCAGGAAGTATGATTGCACTGTCAGTCTTCTGGTCAAATTTTTCAGTGCCCCCTGGTTTAGTTCTCAGACACAGATGAAAATATTTCTCCAAGAACACTAACAGAAGTATACATATACTGGTGTGTGTTAGTTTGGTTCTGTTTGTTAATTTCTGGGTTTTTCTTTTTCTAGATCTGTACTGACATTCGTCTTTTGGCCAACCTGAAGGAGATAGAGGAACCTTTTGAGAAAGACCAGATTGGTAAGAGATGGGAGGCATTTCTTAGACCAGTGCATGTATTTTTCCATTTACGTTGCTGCAGCCTTTTAATGATACTTAGAGATGTCACTGCAGTGGTTGCTTTAAATTAACTGGGGTTTGACATTATTAGTATTTTAAGTCCTTTTTAAAGAAAAAGAAGGACAAAACAAAAAAGAAAAAGAAGGGAACTCTACCCAAAAGTTTTTGGATAGTAAGGAATTAAAATCAGATTTGTATTCATGCACTTCCTGAGTCTGGGGGGAGAGCAGAAGCAGTCATGCATGCCCCATTCCCCACAGAGGAAGACTTGGGTCTGAGGAGTACTTAGTGTTTTCCATTCTTCTTGAAGCTGACTGGAGCTGTAGGTTTTCAGATTGACTCAGCATTTTGGTCTTTATAAACAGGCAAGTTTGGAACAATGAAATTAGGCTGGACCCTTGCCGGAAGAATACCTGTGATGTGTTTCTGACATTAGCAGGAGGAAGAGATTTGACTTTTGGCTGGAAAAAAGTTCAGGTCCCTTAAATAGTTGCATAGGATTGAATTGGCAAATGAAGCCTTAGTCATTGAACCATTCTACATTCTGTGAATGGTTTTGATACCCATTCAACAGGCAGAGTGTAAGTATCTGACTTTGAAGAACAATATTATTGAGCAGATGAGGTCTTCAACATTGCCATGGGTAGCCTAGAGAGATGGTGCTAAGTACTGCATTAAAAGTTAAGGCCATTTGTTCTTTTTGTGAGGTAGTACTTCTTCTGTCTTGCAGAACTGCAAAATGTCTTCTCGCCTTTTCTCCCCACGTTTGGGTGTTTCTAAACTGAAGGGGAGAAACATGGTGGTGTACTTTTCTTTATTCCATCTTGTACTTACAAAATTGTATTTTGAGGCTGTAGTGAAAACACGATTCCTGACACATTTTTCTTTTCCGAGGAAGGACCTTCATCTCTTCAGTCCGAGTGTACTACTTCTGTCGCCCTGATGCCATCGTTCTTTCTCCTTTCACAGGTTCAAGTGCTATGCCTTACAAGAGGAATCCAATGCGTTCAGAACGCTGCTGCAGCCTGGCTCGACACCTAATGACTCTAGTGCTGGATCCCCTCCAAACAGCCTCTGTGCAGTGGTTTGAGCGAACATTGGATGACAGTGCCAACAGGTTTGTTTAGATCATGCAGTGCAGCAATTTCTGCAGGTCTTGGGCAGGAAGGCCCTTTGATGTATTTAAAAAATACTGGTTTTGAACTAAAACTACAAGTTACCATCTTGATGAAAAGCAGTCTCAATAGACTCTAGAGACTACAAACTTGTTTCCTCTACAAGATCAGATTAGAGCTGTTGGGTTTTTTTCTTGTCATGATTCTCTGCAGAGTAAACCAGTAGAGAGAGGAAGGGATGCAGAAGCCATGCTTAATAAAAGCAAAAGTGGCGTAGTATAACAGTATTCACATTTCTCAAATTTTCTGCCCTGCTTTGAATGTGAGTTTTGACCCTGCTCTTCTTCAGTTCTTAAAGAACAATGCAACATTTGATTAGTAAACCCTTAACCCTCTAAATACTCTAAAGAAACTTATTCCAATCTCTTTAGAAAGTGTTATCCTTTACAAGAACAGTGAGTAAACAAGTTCAGATCCTAAAGAAAGAGCACAAACATTATTTTTAAGTAATGCTTCAGGAAAACCTGTGCAGATCTTTCAGCTATTGCTCAGCAAACATTACTTTCTGACTCTTCATTATGACTATTTTTAGAGGAGCAAAAGTTATCTGTAAGTATTGTCAAGTAAATTGCAGCAATTAAATTCAGTGCTTCCACTTTCTGCTTAGTATTATATTTGCATAAAGCTCATATTTACATTTGAAATGTTTTAGTTTCAAAGTAGTCTTTTGTTGCAGAATTTGATCTCCTGGAATCTTAGAAGTCTTTAGATTCCTAAGGTATGGGGCTTTTGGAAGAATGAGCGACAGTTTTGGCTATAAACCAGTGTTAAGATTGTTGATGAGAACATTATTTTAAAAATGTCTCCGCAAACATAATGTCTGCCTAAAATGTCATGAAAACATAGAAGATCTTTTTCCAAAAGGACTTTACTCCACAGTTGCTAATATTGTTAAGAGCTGCACAGGCAGCAACAAACAACCTAAGAAATTTGATACTGGTTGATATGGTGTGTTTATTTCCCATTCACTGCCAAGTGTTGAGAGATGCTGTGGGGTGCTTCAGATTTTACTTTCATCTCATCTAATAGAAAGGGTCATTTGTCTACTTCATAATCCAATTAAAAAATCCTGTGCCTTGGATTTTTCTTGTTAAAGCTACAGTGTTTTGAAAGGAGAAAATGCCATCAGCCTACAAAACAGCAAAATCCTTTTTAAGACAGTGAGATAGAACTGTTACTTAAATGTAACACAAGGTTCAAGTACTAGTATATTTTAAAATCTGACAGTTTAGAATGGGCTATCACCGGTGAATGGCACTGTTATCACAGATGGATCATGCTGTCATTGCTGCACTGTGACGTAGGGCCTTTTGCCTGATACAGCTCAGTCCCCACTACTCCTTTCCTTCCTTTTCTTTTTGTCAGGAGCCTCCTCTATGACCAGGAGCTGGTCTGTTGGAGGAAGCCCCCACTAAATGCATGGATTGCTATGAAAGTTCCCAACTGGGCACAGCCAGGCACAGCATGAGTGTGCAGCAGTCTTACTCCTGGAGGGAAGGATAGAACACAGGAAGATACTCACAAGTGTGCTAGCTCTCTAACTTTCTTCCCTGTTTCCTACCTGTGTAATTTCTGAATTATCTTGGAGCTTTATATGTGTGCCTTCACCCTTTCTCTTCCTCTCTCTCCCTCTACTGACAATAATAACAATAATAACAACAACAATAGTAATAATACAAACCAACCCCCCCTCCTTTCTCCCCAGCTTGAGAGCTACCGCTATAAGATGTTCTTTAGTTTTCCTGGTTGTGACATTTAAGCACCAAGCAGCACCCATAAGGAGAACAGTTCCAGCTTTAAGGCCACAGTAGTGCTATTTAGAGAATTATTTACAGAAACTGAAGAGCTGGATCTGAGGTAGGCTGGAACATGGCCTTTCTTGCTAACTGGGGCCCTGGGTATGTGTGTTTCATAGGCGCGTGTGTCTGGCTGAGGCTTTCCTCACAGCTGACATCATTCTGAGTACACTGCAGAATATCTCCGAGGGACTTGTGGTATATCCAAAGGTAAAGGAGGAGATAATGTATGCAGTGCTGCTGCCTTGATAAGGCTGCAACTATGCCAAAGTGTATGAAAATCATTCTACTCAAAGGATTCCATTTTTATCTGTTAGTCCAAATAGTTTCTGAATTTTGCTCTCTATTCTTGCTACACTCTCCCTGTTTGCAGGGCAGACATGCAAAGGGTACTTGCTGAAGCTAAAAGATAGTAAATTCAAAACTTCTCACAGAGGATATTTTTTTCCCTGAGCTACAACACGGATCTGTAGAACTCAGCATCAAAAGACAGATCTCGTACAGTCCTGTCACTTAACCTACAGGTTAAAAAAAAAAAAAAAAAAACACAAAGTGAACAATTGTACATCTTTTCCATAGTAACGTCCCTTACAAGATAGAGCTTCTAAGTGTTATCAGCTTCAATACCTGGAATTCCAGAGCTAAGTCCTGGAGATTGAAAGGGAGAAGAAAACTTTGCCAGGAGTCCCAGTCTACAGAATTTCTATAATGCTGTTTCTTATTTCTGTTTGGTTTTGTTTTGTTCAAGGTGATTGAGAGGAGGATCCGTCAGGAGCTGCCGTTTATGGCCACAGAGAATATAATCATGGCGATGGTGAAAGCAGGGGGCAATCGTCAGGTACAAATGCAGTCCAAAATACCTTTGTTCACTGCCTGGCATTTGAGTCCTGAGAAACCAAAGTATCTGGGTTCTTGCCCTGACTGTCTCACCTTTCTTTGTTCTCCACCTACTCCCAGAGTTATTTAATATCACACTGGTGCTGCAAAGCCACCAGGAGAGCAATTGTGGAGATCCGTGTTTTCTGTTAGGAACACTGTGTCTTTGAGCTAATCTGGCTGGCTGTACTGGAGAAGAAAGAGACCTATTTTTATACTAGATACTAGTAGACATTTTCTTTCTGTAAATGTTTGAAGGAACTTGGAACACAGGCCAGACTTCTTTAAATGGAATATGTTGGCACTTGGCTACCTTATAAATTAAAAGAATGAATCAGTGATGTTAACGAAAAATCAAGTAAGACCATTCCAAATCATTCACTCACATGACACTCTTCCCTAATTCAGTATAGTGCTTTTTATTATTAACTTTGTTTATGGTCCTTCGTTCACTTTTCTGTGTTCAAGCAAATTGAAATTAAATGTTTTCCTTGGTAAATAAATCCAGGCACAACTAGATTATATTTCCATATCATTTAATTTCATAATTCAACTTAAAACTGATAATCAAATTTACATCTTAATAAAACAGCTTATTTTCACTTACCTTAAGATAGCAATTTTTTCCATTAATGATTATTTCCACATAAGGGACAGAGGTTAAACTTGCAAGATAGCAATAGCGGCAGTGTTTGCTAGAAGCTTTGTGTAGAATATGTGGTTCTAGTTCTCTGTAACACTTGTGGCAACTCACCCATGATGCTAGTCAGGGAACATATTTTTTGTTTGTTTGTTTTTTTTTCCCCTGTGTCTCCCATGTTTGTCACTGGATCAGTCAGTAAGCTTCCTAACTAAACATATTAAGGGTCACACCATGTGGATAAGTTTCATTATCTTTTCAGCTGGTTCCCTTTCTAAATTATCCCATAGTTACTTGAACAGTCCTCTCTCTTTTGATTAGATTGAAGAGTGAATTTCATTTGTGTTTATTATTGGCCTGCCTTCTTTCTTGTGCTGTTTAATTACAAATCTATAGAGTTTAATACATTTATAAAAGTTGTTCATGTTCATATGTTCCATTTTTATGTGCTGAGAACTCTGGAACAGGACATTTTCTGTGCTTTCCGACCTCATAGCACAGAAGCTCACTTCCTTTCCCCACTAGTGAATAGCACCCTTCCCTAAACATTCAGAAGACAGATCTGTTCACATGACACAGGTCAGTGCTGGAGCAAGATAGCATTTGGAAGCAGGAAAAAGGATTATTTTCCTCTTAACTGAAGATAGATCAAGGATAATATGTAAGAGGAGAACATTCATATATGGCTGTAAATGCAACCACATGACTATTTTAGGGCCATCATGGAGCATCTGATTTTGCAGTTTGGTTCCCTTGTTTTTAGCGATTGATTCCACAGGAAGTCAAAGTCTTTCAGAACAGTTATTGTAAGGGTTTTGCCAGTCTTAGTGCCATGTAAGAGTTCTTCGGGAGAGAATGTCTTAAAGCCTTCAGGTCTGTGAGGTGGGATTCTTTTCCATCAGTCTGTCCTTAATGTAAACCATGGTTTACATAAGTCTTACTGCTTGTTAATTTGGACACGTTCTTTTCTCTTTTCCAAATCTGTAGATGTTTTATATTGTTTAAAACTGGAAAAAAAAAAACAACCCTATAGTGACACTTAGGAGGATTTGCGAAACGTGAAAAAGTGTAAAGGATTCCAGTGTCATAATTTTGTGGCATAATTAAACAGGGAACATATGTGACATTCAGACTGGTTTAGTCTCACAAAGCAGATGCGGAAGAATAAAGAAAATCTAGTTTTAATATAGTGGTCTATGAGACTCTGCAGTCCAAGCTGTGCCTCATTTATGTGCTGTCCAGTGCAGCACCTCTTGATGTTTCTCCCTCCCACACAAGGGATGAACATGTGCTGTCGGTAGCAATGGAATGACCTCTTTCTTTCCCCCTCCTCTTCTCCCTGCTCCTACAGGATTGCCATGAGAAGATTCGTGTTCTCTCCCAGCAAGCAGCTGCTGTTGTGAAACAGGAGGGGGGTGATAATGACTTCATTGACCGTGTCTGTGCTGATTCTTACTTCAGCCCTATCCATAAGCAACTTGAAAGCTTGTTGGATCCCTCCTCTTTCACTGGACGTGCTCCTCAACAGGCAAGTAGTGGAAAGAAGCTACAGGTCCTGCTGGTTATAACACAGCAACATGTTGTTTAATGCCGTGTCCTGTTCTATGCCAGAGAATGTGCATATTATGTACCTCTGCATACTACTAAGGCAGACACATTTCCCTCTTTTATTTTCCTTGGCTTTCTTGACTTTCTTCCCTGTGGGCTTCACACTTTTGACCCTGGACATATCAGACTGCTAGGTGGCTTTGTGAAAGAGACCCTAGTGAGAAAAACAGGGCTGAATGAGGAGGAGAAGGCAGGTCACTTGTTTTGCTCATTTTCTTTTCTCTGTCTTTCTTGAACAGGTGGCAAAGTTCCTGAAGGAGGAGGTTCGACCAGTGCTGATTCCATACCAAAGCAAGATGGGTGGGAAAATTGAGCTGGCACTTTAGATATATTCTGCAAAGGTGTGTGGATACAGAAAGATAATAAAAGCCTTATTGAACCAGGTCTGTTTACTGTGTCATGTAATTTTGGTTCTCTACAGTACATTTAACCCCCAGAGCTTACAGCCACTTTAATTCTAGATGGGCTTTTCATTCTTTGCCTGCTGTTTAATCAAGCCTCCATCTATTGTGTGCTGAGTTACTGAGAAACGCTTGGCTGTGACAAGGTAACTTTATCACAGTCCCTTTCAATGGCCCCTTACAAAGCACTGACAGCTGTTTAAAAAGCAATGCCAGGTGCTGCATGAAATTCATGTGTGAATGACTCGTTGAAGAGCAGGGATAAGGAGAACAGAGCCCACTCCCATTTCTTTCTTATTTATCTGCTCTGAAACTTCCTCCCCAGGTACCTCAAAGACAATAAGAGGTTGCCCTGGTTTTCAGGGTTCTGTGATTTGGGGAGCAAATAGGAAAAAAACACCTAGGAATAATAGAGAGGCCATGGAACTTGGTTTATCAAACTTAGGGTCATTCAGTACTCCCTTTGTGGTTTGATACTATACCTGTGCCTCTGTAGCTTCTGAAAATCATATTTACAGGTATGGGTTAGGAAACAGCCATTGTGATTTACTTTTCCAGGTCTTTGGCTGTAGGTGCTTGACACTGAATGGCAGGTGGACCCTGGCATGTCAAAGTCATTCCTACTGTAAGAGAGTTTTGTCTGATTCAAAAAAAATAATAATACTGTTGGAATTCATTGGATGCTAGAGAAATTCAAGAGCTTTGGTCTTATTGACCATGATGTCCTCTCATCTAGATTGCTCTGGCTTTACCTCACCTCTCGACTATAGCATTCAAAATGTCTCGCACGTTTGTGAGGTTTATGGTGTTTAAAACATTTTGCCTGTTCATGCTATTAACATTTAATTAGCCATCTGTTTGGAAAGGGTAACTCTTAATTGAACATTGGGAATTTTCAAACTATTACTCAAACGGGTAGCCAAGAAAGAAAACAGATAAATGTGGATATTCCTCCTTTTTTGGTCCTCTTTCCTCAGCCTTGGTGGGATTAAAAAAACCCAAACAAACACAAAAACAACCCTGTGCAGAGAAGAGGAACAGCTCACGTATCTTTTTCTCATCATCAGGAAATACACCTTTATGCAAGGTAGAGGCTGCCAGCTCCAGTGAGGCACTGCACTTGTTTTCCTGGGCAGTTTAAAAAGCGTAACAGCAATGCACGGGAAAATGTCACCCTCCTAGAAACCTGTGGCGCAATACACAAATCCTTTTGGAGACCTCTCTTCTTTAGAAGAGCCTGGTTTGCAACCTCACTCTCTTTTTTCCAGCAGCGGCACCGGCCAGAGATGTAGCTCCCCTTCTCCTTGGTATTAACCTAGGTATTAACCTAGACCTGAATGATGGAAAAGAACTGAGGAGGTTCTCAGCATCCTACAGGCACGTCCAGGTTTGTCACCCCGTCGCTGTCGCCCCACTCACCGTTAACAGTGAGCGCGGCGGGCACGACTGCCCCTGCCTCCTGCGAGGCCGCTGCAGAGCCGACTGCCGCCACCCCACCTGCGCTTCCCTCGGCTTCGTGCACCTCGTCCGCGCCCGGGGGCCGGCGCCTAGCGCTGCTCCCGGGCCCGCCGCGTACCGTGCAGTGCCGGCCCCGCCGCGGCCTACAGCGCCCCGCGCCGCCGCCCGGATGCCGCGCATGCGCGCCGCGCCGCCCTCCGGAGCGGCTTGTGAGGCCGCCGGGTCGGGGTCGGTCGCCTGCGCTGTGGGGACAGCGCGGAGGGGGACACGGCGCAGACGGGAGCAGGTGAGTGCCGGCGGGGTCGCCGAGCCGAGACGGGCGGTGTCCCTGTCCGCGGGCAGCCGCGCTCGGCCCGCCACCCCTTGTCCTCCCGGCTCTCAGCCCCGCTCCTTCTCCCGCGACGGCCGGCATCCCGGCAATGGGCTCAACCACCTGTGAGGCGCCTCACTCACCGCCCGCTGCCGCCCCGCTCCCCTCTCCGCTGAGGTGCTCCTTGGGCACGGTGGGGCGGGGGGGAACTAACGCTGCTGGGGCTATGAAGGGCGGGCGCCCCCCTGCCGAGCCCCTGGGCCGGCTTCGCCTGGCTCCCCCACGGCGCTGACGCAGGGTCTGGGCTCCGACGGGTGACTCATGTGCGGAGTGCGTTGGCCAGGCTCGGTGGGGCGCCCTGTGCCTGCGGGCATCCTCTGCCTGCTCCCGGGTGCTCCCGTAGGTTGCTTGTTCTCTCTGTGGCTGTGACCCTCCGCTGGTCTCCTCCTTCGAGCTCTGCCGTCCTTATTTGCCTTCTGTGCCAGGGTCTTTTCGGAGGTGCCCCAGAGGAGGCACAATCTGTTTCCTGTCAGGCGGGGGGGGGGGGCAGTAGCAGTCGCGAACCTGAGATGGAAACATGGCAGTATCCTGTAGTCAGTGGGCATGAATGGACATACTGCAAGGCCCTGTGATTGTCAGCTGTAATAAATGTTAGAAGCAAGTTGGGAGGCAAATGTAATTTCTTGTATCTGGTAATGTAAGTTAGAAGGAGTGAAGAACCCCTGTGGCACAGATTGAAATCTCTTCGCAGGCAATGGCTATGTGCTCCGGGACAGATGGTGTCTCTTCGCAAAGCTGGTAAAGGTGGGACAGGAGAAATGTCTTCTCAGTGTCTGCTTTGTTTCCTTCCTAATTTCTGAATTTGGGCAGGTACTTTCCTTCTAAATGAATAGATTTGGGGGGGGGGGGAGGGTTATGTGGTGTTATAGCTTCCTACTTCGTGATGTCTCAGCCTTACTCTGCATGGCTTGCTGTGCTGTTTGAGGGGTGAGTGGTGGTAATAAAGTCATATAAGTGCCTTGAGGAATGGAGCATCTTTTAGTCCTTATAGATAGGAGAGAGAAGCAGTTTTGCCAGAATTAAGAACAGTAGGTGTTTGGTAGAGGGAGGCTGAATCTTAAAATCACTTGAGAATGAACTACCAGCCTAGCAGGAGTGGGGCACTGCTGTGCTTTTGCTAAAATGTTGATAGGGATACAGTTGCTTGCTGGATAATCTGAATTCTGGAGTAGCTTTTCAGCTGCTACAGGGTCTGGAGTGGCATCCTGGAATAAACAGTCACTGAAAAAAAGATCCATTTCATTATATATTGGATCTGCACGTGGTGGGGGTCCCTATGCAGAAAGAAAGGTTGGATTCCTACCCTGGAGAATTCACAAAGTATTTGCAAAGGAAGGGTAGAAGAGGCATGACATGTAACTAAAGAGGTCAGGGTGGGCCTGGTGGTGTATTAGTAATATAAAGTTATGTTAATTCTGTATTTAATTGATTGAAATAACAGGTGCCACCTTTCTCAATTCCTGTTTATGGCTGTGTTTTGATAATGTGTCTTGTCTTGGTAATCTCAGGAAGGTGTCATTCACAGGGACTTTTCCTCTGATGAAGGGCCAAGGGGATCCCTGAGGGGCATATTTCTGGATGAAGTGTACTGGTCAGGGGATGACAGAGTTAATATCAGCTAATGAGGTGAGGGAAATCCTGCATAACTGCTCAGGATTGAAATGATTCTTCAATGCTGGGGTCTCAGCTAAATGTCATTTAGGTTTTCCTTCTTTTAACCTGTTGCTTGCTTTTCTGCAAGATGGTATCTTTTGCAAATGCCAGTGTTCTAAAGGACCTTGGTGATCTAAAAAGACAGGCAGGAATCAAAATATTTAACTTTCAAAAATCGACATTACTTACCAAGGTGCATGATAGCAGTAGAGATTATTGGTTAAGGGACCTATACAAAATGAGCTGCCAGTCTCAGTCTCATTCTTAGTTGGTTGCAAAATTGCTTACCATGTTTGGTGTTCGGGATGCTTTAACAAAGGTACTGGTGAGTTTGCCCCTCCCAGGTGATACTGCATTTGAGATTGTAACTGTTTTGGAAATGGCTGGGATCATGTCTGACTTCCTGGCTGTTAGTTGCAAATTTATCATCAAAACATGAGAAGGAAAGAAAACTTTAAAAAATAAAACCTAAGGAGTAATGCAACTTTGTCTTCAGTGATAATGGTGAGGCGTGTGTGTGTTTTGGTGTATGTGGTCATACAGCTCTTCTGTCTAACTCAGTGGTGATCCTAGTTGGTGATCTGTATCACAGTGGTTATCCTAGATCCTATTGATAGGATGTGGAGATTTCACAGACAGCTCTTCTGTCTAACTCAGTGGTGATCCTAGTTGGTGATCTGTATCACAGTGGTTATCCTAGATCCTATTGATAGGATGTGGAGATTTCACAGTTGTCAAGTGGGAAGAGGCAGACAAATAGCTTCATTCTGTCGTGAGTACAGTGCCACAAACATCCCTCAAGAGATAGAAAGATGTTGGCACTTCAGGTTTGTATCCTCAGCAACACAAAGACTTACTTAAACTTCTTTCTATGCCACCTTTCATCACACAGTTAAGGTTTTAGATATATGGAGCTTACACAGGGTAAGTGTCTGGGAGTGTTGAGGAAAATCTCACTTCTGTGGGAAAAGCTCTCAGCTGTGGTACTGTTGACACCAGGTAGGGAAGAGGAGGATGTTGTTCTGCCACACTTGTTTTGTCTCTGAGGAAGGCCCGTCTGTTTTCTAAACTGGACTGCAACAAGTTATATTGGTAGCAGAACAAAACAAAAGCTAGGAGAAATGAAAGCACACTTTGTTTTATGAGATAGGAGAAAAGGAGATAGCATAATGGTAGTATGACTATGAGAACTCCTGTCACTGCCCAGTCAGTGCAGTATTTCTTGGCTGGGAAGTACCTGACGATTCAGAGTTGAGAGAAGATATCCATAACCCGAGTTATCTGTGCCTATAAATTTCTGCTTGAGCAAGATCTAAGTAGTCTTAACGTGACATGCTAGGTAAGAGCTTTGCAAACGGTCCTGAGAGGTGTTTTGGGTACTTTTAGCCTCTTCAGAAAGTTTGAGTGCTGGAAACACTGGGTATTGGAAAGACAAAGCTCTGAAAGAGAAGGATCTTGAGTGCTGTGGGATATACTCTCCTGAAAAAGCTATTTTCTGGAGACAAATGAAGTGAGCCCTAGCTTAGAGTCCTGCTGGGTGAATCGGATGGGTTTTTGCTAATACTAGGCCAAATAGTAATACAACAGAGCTACGGGAGAGTGACCGGAATCTAACCTTTCTTGTGCCTCACCAAGGGAATGGCAAACCTTGACAGCTATACCTCTGCAAATCCATCAGGGACCATGTCAAGGAAGAGCCATTCTACAGGCTGTTGTTCCTTTGTCACTGGGAACAGTAGGATGAGACCAGGTTGAGAATCAAACATTCACCTGGGGTGAGCATACAAGGCTGGCTCTGGACGTGATGGAGAACACCTCAGATGGCACCGCTTGTCACTGCCCAGGATAGGAATGTCATATAAAAGATACCTGTCTTTCAATAACTGTCAGTAGTGCCTTCCAATATTTTTTTGGTTGGTATAACCCTGCATCTGTAACAGAAATATTTCCTTTCAAACTTCTATATAACAAATGAAACTGAACAGTTGTCATTACCTTCCACAGACATCTCATTAACGGTTTGCAGACTTGCAGAAGTTTGTGGATCAGAAGGTAAAAACCACTTCTGGAGAATTTTGGTGAAAATGAGTTTCTGTAGAGCTCTGCAGAAGTCCCCTGGTCCTGCACCATGCTTATTTTGGTGAAAGCGTCTGTTTATTGTGCAGAAATTGACTCTCATGGAAGAGATGTTTGGGGGCACCTTAGACACTAATCAGAAACCTTTGAATTATATATGTGTAGCAGTGTTTAATGTGGAATTGCCTTTACCCTAAGCCTTGATGACTACGGCAGTTGTAGACCTGCCTTTTAGCATGCAGGGCTATTTTCCCCTCTGTTGGACTCAAGGGAAATCTTGCTATGTAGTGAGAGTGGACACCTTGCTATGTTGTATCCTGGCCTTTTTCTCCAACCTCATTCGATGCAGACTAAAAAAGACAACTGTTGTTCCAGTGCTCAGCCTGTTGTCATCCTCCTGTGTGAGGTGGGAGGCGCACACCTTCTGCTTTCCAGGCTAGAAGTGTGGTAGCTTGTCTTAGCAACACAGGGTATCAGCAGAGCCATAGATAAGTTTGGTTTGGGTTTGGTTTGATTTTTTTCGTGGACCACATGGGGGAAGCCTTTGTTATCTCCAGATTTTAGAAGTAGGAGATTCGGTCTTTTCAGGCTGGGTCCTGCACAAAGGATCAGTTCTTTGCTTTAGAGCCAGATAAATAGAAGGTAGCTCTGCTCTGAGAAGAAAATATCTGTTAATATGTAGGATAGCTGCATTCTACATGAGTAGGTGTTGTGTGGGGTTTTTTTTTGGAGGCAAGCTTGACACATTGAACTACAATCAGGAAGTCCATCTGTGGTCTGTCTGTCCAGTGCAGGAGGAAACAGGATTCTGCTTTTTCACATCCTTATTTTCAAAACTGAGATTACATGAATATGAAACTGGAAGTTACTTGTTCTGTTCCTTTTGTATAAACTGAAAATGGTTCAGCACATTTGGCTCCAGCAGGGCTCTCTGTCATTACAGCAGGCAGACTTGCTGGACACTGATCAGTGCAGGGAGCAGATACCTTGCATGGAAGTACCTTTTAGTACATTTCTGCATGAAATTACATTTCCAGTGTAGCCAGGAGTCTACAGGGTGCTTTATGGCAGGAGACACAGAGGTCCAGTTTACTTTTTCTTGTCTCTGTTGTGTGTCACTCTAATAGTGCCTTCAGGCAGCTGGGAGGAGGCTGCTGCAGTGAGTATGTGATACCACTTGGTGACTGGGCAGCACTGGGTGTCTCTGAGTGATGTCTCTGCAACATGTCTCTCAGTGACATGATGCTGTCAAACACTACATCCTGCCTGCCTGCCTGCCTGGCTCTGTAGGTTATTTTATCTCTGATTCACTTTGTCTGCTATGAGAAACTGGGCTGAGGGCAGTTAAAGTCCCCCAACTTTTAATTCCAGCTCATGTGGTAGAAAGCAAGCATGAAGGCTATCTCAGCACCTCCATCCTGCATTTGTAGTGTGTTGCTCAGCACTCGAAGCAATGTAAGGCTGGTTGTGGCTTGTAATGACCGAGGTTCACCAACGATGTACTGACTCCTTAACCAGAGGTTTGTGAGTGTCAGTATGTGTGTAGGATTCCGCATCATTTAAAAAGGGTGTGAGGGGCAGAAGTTATCTGCATCTTGTGCACCCCTTGTTCAGGTTTGTGGCTGTGGTTTGTTTGCTTACCTACCTGTTTGTAAAACTGGAGTTTTCTTCTGACTATATACGTGAAAAGCAAATATTGACTCATGGGACTAATGGTATTTGCAGCTTCAGGATATGCGTTTGCCTGACCTAAGGGAGAAACCAGTGGGGGAAGGGAAAGTGAAGGGTTTTCTGCTGAGAATGCCCCTTGTGCATTTCATTGAGCAAGTCAGGATTTTAATGAGGAAAGCAAAGCTTTTCAAGTGTGAGAGGACAGAAATGAACTGTCAGATTTGGTGCACAGTCTAATTTTTGTCTGATTTTTGAGGGAGGGAGTTGTTAAATTGGATTCAATCTACTCGGGTTTTAAAAGCTGAGCTGGAAGAGGATTCTAGAACTACACCTAAGTGCATGGCCTCTTGATGGGTACTGTGGCTTTTGCTTTTCTCTCTTTCAAAACTTTTATTTAATAAAGGAGGAGAATAGAGCAGTGGAAACCAGTTGACAGGCCAGAGGTGGCAGTGGGATTTACTTCGTGCAGTATTGCTTCATGTTCATATTAAGCATAATGGAAAGCAGTTTTTCCCTGTGCTAGCTCAGTGTCAGAGGAAGTGCTGTATATGCTGTCCCTATGGTAGTGGATGAAAATCATTCTAGGAAGAATTGTTATGCTTGTTCTGCTCCCTCTGATGATGTTCACTGACTGCTCTTACATAGTTGTAATATTGTACTAATTGTATTTCTTTGCAAAATGGTAATTTTCTGCAGAGCGTGCTAGAGATTTGTTGCTTTTTGGTGGCTTTTTAGTGGATTCTTTATTTTTTTGTTGCTAAAAGCAGCAGGGAAGAACACTCCTGAGTTTCTGTCTCAAAATAAAGATCCTACTGAAAGGCTTTGGACAGTGTCATTTCATGCCTAGCTCATTCAGGCGCTACCACAGCAAGTTGGAGTGGAGATCACGTGGCAAAAGAGGCCAAGCAAGCAAAACATAGGCAGTAGGAGATTGTTATCTGGTGTTAGCAAGAAGCCAGGTAATTGAAATCTGTCATATCACAGCTGTGTGGAAGAGCAAGTGTGTCCAGAGAAGGCTCGGTATCACTAAGTGGAAGTAAATTTGCAGGTCTCCTTTGCAGACATCAATTTCTGAAGGACACCTACACTGGAAAAGAAACTAATTGGATATAATCCTTCAATGTGTGTATTTGCAGCTCCAACAAAGGTGTTGCAGCTGGAACACTTCAAATAGCTCGCAGCCGTCTTTTTCAGGGACGCATGCTGACATTACAGCTGTCTTCTAGCAGGCTGGAATCAATGGTGGTGTGATTTGTTTTACAGGCTCAGCTTAAAAGGTAAAGCTGCAAATAACAGGTACCATTTGCACTTTAACAAAATATACACTTCTTTCAAAGTGTGAGGACTCCCTGTTGTGTGACCAAAATCGCTTTGTACAGGAAGCTCAAGTTGCCATTAAAAATGGGAAATGCCTCTCAATTCCTGGGTGAAAACTGGGTTTGATTTTAGAGTTCTGATGGTTTGCAGGTTGCCATGAGTATTTGTTGAATCTGATCTATTTTTTCTTTTGTATCCCTTACTGTTGTTCATTTCAGAAGTAGGTACTGTGCAAATAACACAGCTAAGTAAGCTGTGGCAATTTCATGCATGCAATTTCACAGGCTTCATGGAAACACCTTTTGTTATTTGCTGTCTCCTTGCTTAGGAGATTTTGAGAGTTCTTTTAGGTTTATATCTGTCAAAGGAAAGAACTTCCTGTATCAATCCCACATGCCAGATATCCTCCTCCTTGGCTTGCACTGAGTGTTGCACGGTTGTGTCAGGGAGCCTTCTTCCACCTGTGGTTCCACCAGTTCCTGCGGTGCTGTACTGGAAGCAGAGCTGGGAAAGGGCAGAAGGCAGGGTGATGGAGACCTGCAGGGCTGGCACAGTGGGCTTGGCATCTTCTCTTGAAGACATCTTGCTCCATGGGTGGTCCCCAGTGCACCACCTCCTTGTGCCACAGCTGGAGCCTTCTCTTGGTGTGATTCATGCTTGACACTCTGCCCTTTTGCACACCCCAGTGCCAGCAGCAAGGTGAGCTTCAGGCTTTCTCTGGGCCCAGTCCCAGATGTGTGCTCACAGGAAGGTTTCTATAGGAACCAGGGACAGGAAAAACCTGCCCACCAAGTTCAGTGCTCCAATGCAGGCAGCAGGCAGGGGAGTGATTTCCAGCAAGGCAAAGGCCAGCATGTGATGACGTGGACAAAGGAAGGTGTTTTCCTCTGCTACACCTCTCCTGGGATGAGGAGGCACTTGTAGCTTCAGCACTCCTGCCCAGCTTCCCAAGCACCGTGGTTAATTCCCTTGTTATGGAGTGTTTTCTCGTCTACGTGCCTAACACATGGGCCTGGCTCCTCTGTTAGCAGGCTGGTTCAGCAGTGACTGTGGATGCGATGAAGGTTGCTAATGACCGAGGGGATCCCTGCTCACAAACTTGAGGCATTGAGGACAGATTCAGAGCACAGGTAATGAGAAGCATGAGCAGACATACAACATGGCTGAAACTGTGACTCCATTCCTAATAAAAGTCATTAGAAACAAGGTTAACCTGGGCTGAGAGAAGGCAGGGGAGAAGGACATACTGCAGGCTCAGGAACAGAGCAACTGTGGTTGCAGGGTGGTGATAAGCCTGACAAATACCCCATCAAAATATGTTCACAATGATGTTGAAAGGGGAATAAGTATTGTCAGCAGTTTTACCTGCTTGGCGTGCATGCTGTGTGCGTTCCAATGTCTAATGAGCTGCAGGTGCTCATTTTGTAATTCTTATGTCTCCAAAGCTACTCAGGGAAGAGTTGGTGCTAAGACAACAAGTGGGGCTATGATGATGGGAAGTATAGAAAAACGTTTACAGAACTCATGGGTGAGCAGTTGACCATTGTGTGGACAATGTTACTTCTCAGAAATAAAAGCTGAACTTTTTTTTGTTTCTTTCTGTGTTTTTCTTTTTGCCTTCAGAGCTGGTGTCAGAAAATCAGAGTGTCTGTTTATCCATGCCAGCCTTTCCCTTGCAGAGAACTGTTCAAATCTGGGAGGAAGAAGCCTTAACGTTTGTGTTCTCAGATAGATCTTTTCACGCTTTTGTAGTGTTTTACAGCTGCTTATCTTGGAGTGCTGTAGCAAGCCACTTGCAGGCTGCAAGAGCTCACTGGAAAGCTCACTGAGATGCAAAGGCAGTATCACCTTGTACTATTGAGCTCTATAAACAGCTGGACAGGGCTTGCTGGATGAATCCCTGGGGTTCCTTCTTTTAGTCATTTGCAGTCCTAAGTAGTTTTACTGGAATGGGGAAGCTGGAAAACCCATCCCGGTCATGCAAATGTAAGTTTTAACTAGGTTCTTTTCCAAGTAAGCGCAAGTGACTGATAAATCCCAGTACTGTCTTTATCTGCTTCACAGAGGTGGCTCCTGCTGGCTCCCACATGGAGTTATAAGGTTGGTCTTAAAGTCCAAAATCTCTCCCTCTGATTACTAAATCATTCCACTGTTTTTGTGGAAAACTCCTATAAAATTCTGCTGTGAACTGGTATCAGGAAAGTCAGCAGGGGAGCTATGCAGGCTGTTTCATCATCTGAGGTCTATTGCCTGATGTAGTTCAGAGGAGCCTGGCTCATTGCAGAGGTACTCGATAACATGCTGTCCACATCCCAGCCCAGTTAGTCACAGAAAATCATTTTCAGAAGTTTTGCCAGCACCCTTCAGGGAGCTGTATTCCACAGCGTAATACACTTTGCTCCTGGTTTGTGATGCCATTCCTAAAATCCCTTTCAATCTTATTGCAGCTAATCCTTAAACCCTTTTCACCATTCCAGTCCTTTCTCCCTGGACGGTGTATTCAGAGAATGATGGTATGGGTTTTATAGTATTGGTGAATAAATACAGGACTCACAATACGTAATGGAAAAAGTGATGGAAGTTGACTGGGGTTTTGACATTCTTTCAGTCAGCAGTGCTGTTACTGTCACAAGGAATTTGGTGAATGACAGCGTGCTCTTTCAAGCTAATGGGTAGGAATGAAACCAAGAGTCCAGTCTCTCGAATTTAAAGTTCCTGTGGGAGAACTTAAATACTAAGGGATTTAGTTTTCCTGTGGGCAAGTTGTGTGTGAAGGGTGTGTCTGTTCTTCACCATGTGCTTAGATACCGACTAAATTCTGTCATCACCAATATGTTTGTTGTTGTTTTTTTCTTCTTGTAACAAGATATTGACATCTGACCTGTGATAACGGCATTTCTGGACCTGCTGACGACCTCTGCTACTCAGCCTTACCTAGCACAATGTCAGGTGAGCAGACAAAAATGGACACAGTATAGGTGAAATAGGTGCTTTTATCTCTTACTACTGAGCAAAAGAAGCAGAAAGGCCAAATGGTCCCTCTAAGAAAGGGACTTTTAGGAAAGAGAAATAGTTCCATGGCATCATGTTTTAGTTTCAGGCATATGAAAAGCAATGATGTGTTTGGCTTCGCTAAGGGGAAATCCTGCTTGACCAATTTGGTGGCCTTCTGTGATGGGGCCACAGAACTGATGGATAGGGGCAGAGCAGTTGACATCTACCTGGACTTATGTAAAGCGTTCGACACTGTCCTGCACAACATCCTTGTCTCTAAACTGGAGAGACATCAATTTGATGGGTGAACCACCCAGTGGATAAAGAACTGTCTGGGTGGCCGCATGCAGAGAGTTACGGTCAGTGGCTCAATGTCCAGCTGGAGACCAGTAACAAGTGGTGTCCCTCAGGGGTTGGTGTTAGGGCTGATCCTGTTCAACATCTCTGTCGCTGACATGGACAGTGGGATTGAGTGCGCCCTCAGCAAGTTTGCCGATGACACCAAGCTGTGTGGTTTGGTTGATACACCAGAGGGCAGGAATGCCATCCAGAGGGACCTTGACACGCTTGAGAGATGGCCAATGCCAACCTCATGAAGTTCAACAAAGCAAATTGCAAGGTCCTACACCTGGGTTAGGGCAATCCCAGGCACAGCTACAGGTTGGGCAGAGAAGAGATTCAGAGCAGCCCTGCAGAGAAGGACTTGGGGGGTGCTGGTTGATGAAAAACTGAACATGAGCTGGCTGCAGTGTGCACTTGCAGCTCAGAAAGCCAAGGGTATCCTGGGCTGCATCAAAAGGAGCGTGACCAGCAGGTCGAAGGAGGTGATCCTGCCCTCTACCCTGCTCTTGTGAGACCTCACCTGGAGTATTGTGTGCAGTTCTGGCATCCTCAACATATAAAGGACATGGAACTGTTGGAACAAGTCCAGAAGAGGCCACGAGGATGATCAGGGGACTGGAGCACCTCCCATATGAAGACAGGCTGAGGAAGTTGGGGCTGTTCAGCCCGGAGAAGAGAAGCTGCATGGAGACCTCGGAGCAGTCTTCCAGTATCTGAAGGGGACCTACAAGCATGCTGGAGAAGAATTCTTCATCCAGGACTGTAATGATAGGACAAGGGATAATGGCTTTAAACTAAACCAGGGGAAGTTCAGGTTAGATATAAGGAAGAAGTTCTTTATTGTGAGGGTGGTGAGGCACTGGCACAGCCAGTCCAAAGAAATGGTAAATGCTCCATCCCTGGCAGTGTTCAAGGCCAGGTTGGACAGAGCCTTGGGCAACATGGTATAGTGTGAGGCGTCCCTGCCCATGGCAAGAGGGTTGGAACTAGATGATCTTAAAGTTCTTTCAACCCTAACCATTCTGTGGTTCTATGATTCTGTGATCATATGATCTTTCTACTGCTTGGAAAAGCTTCACGATCAATGCCAAGCCAGGGGAACCATTACCCAAAAATTATTTTTCTGCTTACTTACTTTGCTGGTGAAGCGGGAGCTGTTTCAATGTCTAGGATAGCAGTAGTGATAAACTGCCGAGTGAGTCCTTCCGTTGCTGAAACAAACCTTTACTGAGTATGTGCCTTCCAAGGCAGTCTTTCCAGGTTTTCACTGTTGTGTGTTGATCTCTTTCTGTTTAGGCCATCATACTCCCCCTGCTGGGGGCCCCTTTTCAGCGCTCACTCCCAGCATTTGGCCTCAGGACATCCTGGCAAAATACACGCAGGTACAGTGTGGGGCAGGGAGCGGGGTGTCCTCTGGGACCCTGGTGATTTCTGATGGTCTCTGAAAGCCACAGGGGAAAGGAGGGAGGGGTGCACTTTTACTCCAGTGGTTGGTTGTGGATGCTTGTTTGCTATTTAAACTTCACATGTTTTGCGGCTTCATCCTGGCTTTTGCAAGAGCATCTTTCAGAGCACTAAGAAACTTGTGTGAATTATTGCCTTGCTGTTTTGCAACTATTGCTCCACTTTGAAAATGTTGACACCCTCAGGGAATCTCTGTCATCATTAAGCTACTCAAGACGGCTTGTGCATGGCAGGAAATGCTAGCCTCAACACTTGTCACCAGGTGGGCAGAGCAGGAAGGAAGGGAGCAGCCATGGAATTTTGTAACTTACCCGCAGTGTTTCCTGAAAGCAGTTAGGCCCTGTAAAGCAGAGTAAAGCTTACTGTGGAGCAATGCTAGAAGCATGCTTCTTGGGTGCTGCCTAGGTGTAATGCTTGTGGGAGACCACACAGGAGGGGCAGGGGCCTTCCGGAAAAGGGGAGGTATCTGTAGGTTTTCACTTCACAAAAAAGCCTGGTTGTAACCTCCTGCAATGCCAACCATGAGCACAGATGAGGAAAGCTGAGATTTGGGTCATGGACTTTAATTTCTTTTGGCCTGTAATTTGGGCTTGCTTCACAGGTGCAGATCCCAGTTTTGCCTGTCATATTTCAGAGAAAATCTGAAAGCAACAGGCGGGAGATGGAGCAATGCAGGGAGCTGAATTTGCAGTGTGTGTGCAGAGGTAACATACAGGACTGCTGTGTATTATAGACATAGACAATAGAGACCGCTTGAGCTGGTGTGTGTGGATTTCTCAGTCCATGAAGAGCGCTGCATGCCTCTCCAGGTGGGAAGTTCTGACCTTAATATGGTGCTGGAAGAAGGATTGCTGGGAGAATCTGTGCAGGTGTGAAGGCAGGGCTTCACAGCTTCCATGGTGAAGTCAAAATGGGAATGGCATACTTACTTGCCATACTTCCAGCTGGGAATCGTGGTGGGAGGCATTGAAAATGAAAAGGGCAAGGAATTCTAGTCTAGTCACTCAGAGGGCACAATGTGGACAGTGGTGGGATGGGGCAATATCCAAATGTCTCTGTTCAGTTGTTCAGAGCTAAAGTGTCTGTTCTCCTTCTTCACATCTCCTAGAAAGAAGAATCTGTCGAGCAGCCAGAGTTCCACTATGATGAATTCGGTTTCCGAGTTGATAAGGAAGGTAAAGCCAGTCCCATACCTTCCCCTTCCATTGTGTCCTGCGTCCAGCCCTTTCCATGCTTCAGAGTATGACAGGGTGATTTTTCAACCATTCTGTGCCAAGTCTCATCTACCCATCTGTAGACATCATTCTGTATCCTACCATTGTAACTGACTGTGTTGGACATGCTGGTCTAATGGGGGTCTGGAGCATAGGCTATGGAGCATAGTCATTTCCAACCCCATTATGCTTGTGCCATGAGTAAGAGGGAGAGCTATTGCAGCTGGGCATTGAACTACAACAGCTGGCCGCCTTTGCAAAGAGGAAGAGAAAGGAGTGGGGAGAATAGGAATGGCTTTATGTGCTCTGAGAGTACATTTCTAGGGCTCAGGCCATACGGTGCAAGGGCAGAAGTTGCTTGCATGTGAGCACTGAGGCACCTTGAGTCATAGAGGATCTTCTTTGAAGCAATGACCTGGAGATGAGGACAGGACACAGTGATTTTCTTCAGCCATAACATTTGATTGACTTGTGCATTATAAAATCTGCAGAAAGATCTGGACTGCATTGTCAGGATGTGTTGTATGGTGAAGGACAGAGTGCCTTACGTCAAACCTGTACTTGTGCTGAAGTATCTATTTTAGAAAGCCAGCCTCAGGTTAAGTTGCTCTCTCATTGTGAATTTGGAAGTGTTCTTGTTAAAGCTATTTTGGTGATTCAATAGACCCAAAGTTAAAATTTTTCACCTCATTACCTGCATGAGCATATACCTTCTGCTTGCCACCTCTGAGGCTTGCTATGCTTTTGTCAGCCTGATTTACAGATCCTTACAAAACCCAGTAGGATAACTGCTGCCAGGATCTTGTTTAATTCTAGCCACACTCTGTTCTAAATCATGATTAAGTAGGGACTAGAATCCTGCTGACAGCTTCTTCAGTTCTCAAGGCCTCACTGCCTTTTGCTTATGACCATAAAATTTGCTGCATGGAGAAGACAGAAACCAGTCTTTTCCTTTCCATGCTCAGGCTGGAAGACGTGAATGTTTTTAATGTGCTTTCTTTGGATGGCCATCCTACTCCCTGCCCTATGTTCATTCCCTCTCCTGTTTCCCTCACTCACGTGTTTCCATTTCTTTCCCTTCCCTTTGCTGAGGCAGATGGTGCTGAGCCAAACTCCAGCAAGCTTCTGGGGATCCCACTGACAGAGGAGCCACAACAGAGGCTCAAGTGGCAGGCTCATCTGGAATTCACACATAACCATGACGTGGGTGACCTCACCTGGGACAAAATTGAGGTCACCCTACCTCATTCAGACAAGCTGCGCTCCCTGGTGCTAGCCGGCATCCCACATAGCATGAGGCCACAGGTGAGGGTGCTGCCTGTTCTGGGCAGGCTCTCCTGCCTGGAGTAAGAGAGAGTGGAGCAAGACCACTTTCTCTTGGTTGAGAGGGTGCCAGATTTTGACTTTCTTAGTGACTTAGTGACTCCTCCTGTCTTTGTTCACCCTGTTCCTATAGCTGTGGATGCGCCTGTCTGGAGCCTTGCACAAGAAGAGGAATTCAGAGATGTCATATCGGGATATTGTGAAAAACAGCTCTAACAATGAAACCATTGCTGCCAAACAGGTAGAAGACACTGCCTAGTGCTGACTGGGCACAGGGAAGTGGGGAGAAAGTGAAATTTGCTGTGTGAGGAGGAAGGGGTCTGACACCTGAAGCAGGGACAGTTGAGAGGAGATACATGGTTGAATCTTGCTCTGCGTATGTTCACACATCACCAAGAAGCTAGATTCAAAATGGTTGGAAGAAGGAACAGCACTGCCTAAGGGAGATCTCAGGGCTGTTCACCTCCAAGTCCTCTGTCAGATACAGCCAGGTTGTTGGTTTCTCTCTGGAATAGGTTTGTTGGAAAGCCTTCCTTGAAATCCAAGCAGATGAAATTCTTAACTACTATGCTTGCTATTCTTAGTGGTGAAACTAGGGGTTGAGTTTAGGCAAGTATTCCTTGGGAGTCACCAAGTCACTCTGTCTCACATGTTACTGAAGGCTGTTAAACTGACTCCAGGTGCTTGGGCAAGCCACCTTCTTTGGTGCCTAAGGACATATAGATGGGTGTGGGGAAGCAGAGTTCCCTGAGGCAAGGGGCCGTGGGGAAGTGCATAGAGCAGAAGGCAGTTGTTCATATACTGCAAACTGACTCTGTCCTTGTTTATGACTGTCTGGCAGATTGAAAAGGACCTGCTACGCACAATGCCCAGCAACGCCTGTTTCTCCAACATGAACAGTATTGGTGTGCCACGGCTACGCAGGATACTACGTGGACTTGCCTGGCTCTACCCAGAGATTGGGTATTGCCAGGGCACTGGCATGGTAACCTGCTTTCAGAGTGTCTTTGTGATAGCGATAGTTTTGTCTGTGGTTGCTACGCTGGTGCAAATGATTTGAGGCAATACTGCCAGACACTATGGCCTCCAGATGAGTTGAAAGGAAATCCTTTCTACATGGAATATTTTCCTTCGGTAAGGGAGTAGCACTGTGTATCCAAAGATGTGGAGGAACTCAGTCCACTTTGTTAGGGAGGGGCATGCATTACACTCAGAAGAAATCCCTTCGGTGAAGACTGCAAGAGAGCTGCTGCGAAGGAGGATGTTCATCACCTAGACACTGGTCCATCTCCACATGAGGAAGGGCGGAAAGAGTTCTGCTCCTCTTAGGACATGTGTTTCTTCTTTCAAAATCCTAGGTGGCTGCCTCTCTGCTGCTCTTCTTGGAGGAGGAAGATGCCTTCTGGATGATGTGTGCTATCATCGAGGAACTGGTTCCTGCCTCCTACTTCAGCACCACCCTGATGGGCGTACAGACAGACCAGCGTGTGCTGCGACAGCTCATTGTGCAATACTTGCCTCGCCTGGACAAGCTGCTCCAGGAGCACGATATTGGTAAAAGTGTGCCCTAGAAACCATAGCTTTTATTGCCAGGGTGACATGTAGACAAAGATTATTGTTCTTGTTTCACAAAGAGAGAGAAGCAGAGCCAGGAGCAAACCTCCTGGCCCTAGAGGCAGTGCATGGTCATCTTTAAGCTGAGAGGACAGCACTTAGGACAGTCCCTGTTCACTGGTTGGTTGACTTCTTATGTTGTGATTCTTTTCTGTACCTCTGTTCACAGAGCTCTCCTTGATCACCTTGCACTGGTTCCTCACCTCTTTCGCTAGTGTCGTTCACATCAAGCTGCTGCTGCGTATCTGGGACCTGTTCTTCTATGAGGGCTCTCTGGTGCTGTTCCAACTCACTTTGGGCATGCTCAGTATGAAGGTAATTTCCACTTCCTCTTCCTCCTTTATAGTACTTTGATGTTTAATCCTGAGTTTTAGTTAGTTAGTTAGAAAAGTCCTTTAGGGCAAGAAGGTTTTGTGTCTGCTTCCTGTATGTGGTTTGGAAGTGTGCTAGGGAAGATGACTTCCTGCTGCCTTCAGAAGTGGAGGCTGTGAAAAATCTCCAAGGCACCATGCAGAAATCTGGGATTGCTGGTTTTCTCTCATAATTAAACCCCATTAGCTGTCCCTTCTGTTCAGTTTAGATCCCAACTTGTGGGTTCATCTTAGCTAACCCAAGGCACCTCCTGATTTTGCACGATCTATGAGCAGAGGTTTAAAGCAGAGATTATGGTCATCTGGGAAGCTTTTGATGGCACTGTTGAATGCTCCAAGAGATTAGCATTGTCCTGACCACATATGATTAGCCTCTCTACCTGATTTAACCACATGATCTTTTTCTTTTTATGTGAAAAATGATTTTGTGGTTCAGCTTGTTGTTTGAAGAGCAAGGGTGAGCCCGCTGGGAGTAGGGGGAAGGTGGAGCACAGGTGGACATGGTAGGCACTCTAGAGTGTGTGAGACTGAGCAGCTTCCATTCTCTTATTCCCAGCTAGATCCCGCTGTGCCCAGTCCTAGTGGTGGGTGCAGAATAGCTTTGATTTTGTCTTTCCTTGCTGATTTGATTTCTTTTAAATGATGAATGCTGTGATTCAAAAACATGCCAGATAAAATTCTGAGGGCAGGTCTCAGTGCAGTAGAGCATTAAAAGGTGCTGTTCACCTCCCAGACATAGTTTGAACTTTTCCTGTTGAATTCTTTTATGGAATTTTTCAAGTCTTTTATGGAACTAGACTTTTACATCTAGTTACACATACCCAAGCTCTACACTGAATATAAATCACATCTAGGAGGCCCAAGAGCATAGCTGTAGTGTTCATTGTTCTGTGTGGCAAAATGACTGTTTCGTTGCAGGAGGATGAGCTAATCCAGTCTGAGAACTCTGCCTCAATCTTTAACACGCTCTCGGACATCCCCAGTCAGATTGAAGATGCAGATGTGCTGCTGCAGGAGGCCATGCGCGTGGCTGGCTCCCTGACAGATGTGGCAGTGGAGACTCAGCGTCGCAAACACTTGGCCTACCTCATTGCTGACCAAGGGCAGCTGCTCAACTCCAGCACCACTGTCAACAATTTATCCAAAGTGAGTGCTGCTCATATACGTTCCCTTATGTATTCCCTCCCAGTTGCTGTTTGTGAGTAAGTAGTCCTCCTGTAGGAGAGGATTATGGCTCCAGGATAACTGTCATCCAGAGGAAAAAGGTATTGGGAAGTTGGAGGAAGGTCTGTACTAATGAGATGCTGTCAGATCTGTCCTGGTTGATAAATCATCAGGTGAAAGGGATGTTGACATTGATTGTAGTTATCATTAATGACAGTTCTGATGAAATGTATGCATTTCATTCATGGAAACTAAAAGAACCAACTGCTTTTGGCAGAATTTGCTTGGAGCACACAGAGCAAAGTAGGACCTGGAGTTAATCCATTTGTAAGAATCTGGTACACTAAGATAACTCTGGAAGGCAGAGTCAGAAAACAGCATGAGAAGCTGAATAAAAAATGCACCTGTCTTTAATCTTGGACTACAGTCTGCCATTACAGATGATGTAGCTTCTGTTTGTCAAGCCTGTGTGGGAGATGTATTTTTGATGCTCATCTGCGTGCTTATCACAAAGTACTCCTGTAATTCTAAAATATAATCGGCATCCACTTAGAAATTTATACATAATTACATGGGGACCTGGTTTTGGCAACAAGTGCAATTAGATTATTTACTTGAATCATGGTTGATTCTTGAACTTCAGTTATGCTTTTGTAACAGTTGAGCTATAAGTAACCTGTTGCACATGGAGCAGGTCAAGCAGTAGAGGTGATTCATTGCGTCAGAACCAGAATAACTCCTATCTAAAATTGCTAGTTCACTTTCCTCCCCTGTCCAGTGGTAGCTGTCTTGGACCCCTTGCCCAAAGCTGCCCAATATGAAGGGTTGCTTTATTTTATTTCTGAAATCTGTCCTACTGTGTGTGCTGCATTCTTTCTTTTCTCTCTCCCTCAGATTGTGCGCCGCAGAACTCAGCGCAGGAAATCTGGCATCACCTCCCTGCTTTTTGGTAAGGACAATCCTGTGCCTGTCATGTGATGTTGATGGGTGTAGCAGCCTAGGAAGGAAGAGAGCAAGCAAAGCAGGGAAACACTGGGGCAGAAAAAGAGGGTAGAAGGGAGCCAGAACTGAAGGATGAGAGTGAAGAAATGCAGTTTTCTAGGTGCTTGCTTTGGTCTGAGCTCAGAAAGTAAATTTTAGGTTGCATGGTTAGTCCCTGAATGGTGACTAGCTCAGCCCAGCTGTGATGTCCTTCTTGCACTGACCAACAGGTCAAAAGCGTTTTCTGGCAGACTGTATGCAGTCCACAGGCTGGAAGCTGTTCTTTCCCAGTCTTACTCTGGAGCATCTTTGAAAATCTGAGACAAGGAAAGATGGTCTAGTGTGTCACCACTGGAATTTATAAATGCAAACATCACTGGTGTGCCCCCTTACTTACCTTGAGAATTCAATGTTGTGAGCATTTTTGAGGCTTAATTTTCTTTGCTTATGAGCTAAGCCAGCATATATCCAGAAGACACAAAGCCAGAATAGGTTTTGCATGGGTTTTAATAGTAACTTGCTTCTTTGACTCCATAATAACCCTTTCTATTTTAGGCCTCACTGTCATCATCTTCCTTGCAACTGGTTAGTGTTCTTGAAATTGCCACATTTCACCACAGAAATGTTTTTTTCCGGAGGAAGACACCATACTGAATTTACAGGGTTCAGATAGTGTTCCTGTTGTGGTTGAAATAGCCTGACTAAATCTAAAACTTGGGCTTACTGGTATTTTCAGAGAAGAGCTTTTCTGATGTTCTCCAGGAACATGATCTATTGTCACAGGCTTGCTACAAGGACATACAGCATTACATATAAAAGTTACGGTAGAAGACCAGCGATGCTGTAAAGTCAAGCTGCAGAAGTGAAGAAATGCAAGGAAGTTGCTTGTGCAACTTGATCTCAGGCCTCCTGTATGTAATGTTATCATACATCCAGGACAGATGATTGAACCAGCAGGGAACTGAACTGCCAGATAAATCTTTCTTGTATCTCAAATAGTCTCCTTGACCAAGTTTGAGTAGTTTTATGAAGATGATAGTGAGTTGTACCACACGCAAAGATAAAATTTAAATTCAAGCTTCAAAATGTATCAGTGGTAGAAGTGAGATGATTGATAGTGCTTTCTCATTCTAGTGGGGTTTCTGAACAGTGACTGTCATGTTTTTTACATAGTATTCTTCTTGGTATTTGAAATCTTCGTTAGAATAGAGAAGTTGTCATCCTGCAGCAGATAACCAGAATGGAAAACTTCAGCCTAAGAGAGGGGAAGGAAAGCTGGGATGTGATAAATTCATCTTATACTAGAACTACCCGTCAACCTTAAGTGTAAAGTCTGCTGCCTGTGATAGTTACTGTGTAGAGCTGGTACATAGACCTCATCTGGGTGGGAATAACAGCTTGCCCAGAACTTGGTTGTTCTTTCTTAGAGTGAGTGCAGGTACTAGTAGTGACTTGGACAGGAGTCATAGAATCACAGAGCACTGTTTGGAAGGGACCTCTAGGAGCCTGTGGTGCAACCTCTCCTGCTCAAGGCCAGAGTCTTGCTGATGCTACATGAGTTTGGCCACCCCTTTCTCTAGCTGATATGCAAGCAGTTGGACCAGATTTCTAACGAAGGAATAGAAAGAAGAAACAGCGAAAGGTGTTTGCAGAGAACATGATGTGCAGTCTTGCTCTGTTCCTGTTGGATGGTCACTGCAACAAGGAAATGCAGGACAGCTAGTCCTCCTCTTCACAACTGTGCAGCTAATCGGTCTCTGCAGACGCAAAATAGAGCCTCCCCACACATTGCTGATCCCACACTGGTTTCCTGTTTTGGAAATGTATATGCAGGCGTGTCAGGTGCAGTGGGGTGAATCTGGAGGAAACCTTTCTTCTCTGTCATGTATATTCTGAGGTAGGAAGGTATGGAACTTGCTTCCCATATCTCCTGCTTGTGTTTGGGTGGGATTGACCTTAGTACAGCTGGAGGAGCACAGTATTTTGGCCAGAATGAGTACAGGAAGAATCAGTGATCTATGTAAATGAGGGCAGCCCATGGAGCTACTGCAGCTGTGGTTGAGTAGTTTCTTCTTTAGTCACAGTCTGTTTTAGCAACATGCAGTTTCTGGAAATCCCCACTGTCTGCGTGATCACCTATGTATTTACAGTCTTTGAATCTGTAGTGAGGCTCTGTTGAATCTTACAGGCTCTGTTGCTTACCCCTGGCCACTGAGGGGGAGGTTTTGTTAATTTTCATTGCTTGGACTGGAAGTAAGTCCCGTGCCTGCAATGCCCTGCAATTTTTCTAGTCCAGAAACAAAGTTCTGTTTTCTCTTAAGTTTTGTGCGTCTGATTCTCTAGTCATTTGATTTAATAAATAGAAAACAATTCTGAACAATTATTTTAAATCTAATTTTGGGCTTCTATTTGTATTCTTAAAGTTTGGGTCTATTTAATTAAGATTACTTGTGATTAAAAGATAACGTTAATCACTTTTCAGTAAGCAGAAGCTTCATGTGTACATAGCTGTTGCAGTAGCTGTATAGCTTGGGCCACACTATTCATATTGGTTTCTACAGTGCTGTTAAGGGGATAAGCAGAGTACTAATTTGCTAGCCAATGATTTACTTGGGTCTTGCATTAAAGCTGTGTTTGTATCAAAATTAGACATTGTTTAAATGTTGATTTTGTTACTCAAGCTACCACATCTTCAGTATATTAGAGAGAGAAAAAACAGATGTATGAAAACATTTTTGAGTTTAAACAAAACATCATGTACCAAACATCATGTACCCAGTTTTCAAGGCATTCAGATACATCAACTGTCTGTAAAGAATCCATCCCATTAGGTATCTATCTGCATAAATTGATAGAGGTAGGCTGTGAAAGCTCCTAGGAGGAATTAGTGACTGTTGAAAGATGCTTTGGTAATTTTTACTCTGGACTCATGACCATTTCTATATGCCCAAACCCTTTTGAAATCTGGCTGTTAGGGAGGTCAAGGTCTTAAGTAGGTGACAGCTTTTCTCTTGTGGCTCTGACTGCTAGGCTGATTCAGCAAAGTGGGCTGTTTTGGCTTTTCACATGTTTTTTGAGACTCAGTGAAGAATATGCTCTCAGCCTGTGAGGTGTACGGAAATCAGAAGCAGTTCAATTAAAATGTGTTTCAGCTTCGAGACAATTTCAGTTGAAGAGAATTTTTGAAAGTTCCCAAGTTTTGTGTCCCATCGTTCAGCTGCCTATAGAGAAATGTCTACCCAGTATAAAGGAGGTACGCAGCACGCAGCTCCTTGATGTACTGAATTGCCCAGATGACAAGAGATGACATCTCTACGCATGGAGACCTCATAGCAGCCTTCCAGTATCTGAAGGGGGCCTACAAGGATGCTGGAGAGGGGCTCTTCATTAGGGACTGCAGTGACAGGACAAGGGGTAATGGGTTAAAACTTAAACAGGGGAAGTTTAGATTGGATATAAGGAAGAAGTTCTTTACTGTAAGGGTGGTGAGGCACTGGAATGGGTTGCCCAGGGAAGTTGTGAATGCTCCATCCTTGGTGTTGTTCAAGGCCAGGTTGGACAGAGCCTTGGGTGACATGGTTTAGTGTGAGGTGTCCCTGCCCATGGCAGGGGGGTTGGGACTGGATGATCTTATGGTCCTTTCCAACCCAAACTGTTCTATGATTCTGTGACATCTTCCAGTTCCAGATTTTTTTTTGAAATACCAGCTCCTTAAAATTGGAGACAGTCAAATTGGCATAAGCTATTTACATCATTTTATAGATTGGCAGTAAGTACCTGCCTTAGTGCAGGCACTTTTAATGTCAGGCTTTTTTGATTTCTACAGAATTGATGATTTCTAATGTTAACAAAAAAAAATAAATGCCTTATGCTTGGTTTCTTTCCTTGCCTTCCCTCTGGCTGTGTGGGCTCCCCCAGGGGATGATGATCTGGAGGCACTGAAAGCCAAGAACATCAAGCAGACGGAGCTGGTGGCTGACCTGCGTGAGGCCATTCTCCAGGTGGCAAGGCATTTCCAGTGCGTGGATCCCAAGAACTGCAGCATTGTGAGTGGGAACAGTTGGGTCTGCACTGCTGTGCGTTCCAGGCATGAGCGTTGGGTGTCCACCACAGGCTGTTCACATGCTTCTGGAGCATGGGCTCAAGGAAGAACATGCCAGGTGTAATGGGTGGAGAGGGAAGGTTGCTCAACCTATCCCTGGTGGAGGAAGGCTGTGTGGGGAGGTTGTCTTCCAGCTAGGAGCAGGAAAAGCTTTGGGAAGAGGGGCATGCAGGCTTTGGCCCATCAGCTGGGAGTCATCTGTTGCTTTTCGTTCCTCTTTGCTCTTCACCCACACGTGTGCTAGGATCTGACTCCAGACTACAGCATGGAGAGCCACCAGCGGGACCACGAGAACTACGTGGCCTGTTCCCGCAACCGCCGCCGGCGAGCCAAGGCACTGCTGGACTTTGAGCGACACGACGACGATGAGCTGGGCTTCCGCAAGAACGACATCATCACGGTACATCAGCCCTTGAGACAGGGACCAGGGCAGGACCGGCCTGTTGGGGTGCTGCACTGCCTCTTCTGCAGGGAAAGAAGGGAGGAGATCAGCTTAGAGCCCAGTTAGGAGCCCAAGGGAAGCAGTTGGTGTTTCTGGGAGCTGCCAGGGGATGAGGCAGTGTGTCCCTGTGAGAGTTGGCTTGTGTTCGTTCTCAATGCAAACACAAAGTCCCTTTCCTGGCTGCCATGCAGCTGAGTAGAAGATCGATTTGGTCCAGCCTGAGTCCCAGTTTAACACTGCACACTGAGCTGTGGTAAGGCTGTAAAAGAATGCATTTGCATTTTAGCTGTGTGTGTCCCATCCAAAACAGGGGAGAACGGGGTAATGTAGTGTTTGCAGCGCCTTTTTGACCTTGAAGGCCCTGGGCCATGTGAGAACAGAACATTGACAAAACAGCTAAGAAAGCAGTTCCTCATTCTGCACACACAGCCAGGTAGCTGTAGCCCTCCAGGCACTGCACTTTTTAACCAGTGTTTTCCACTCCCTGTTTTTCAGATCATTTCCCAGAAGGATGAGCACTGTTGGGTGGGAGAGCTGAATGGACTGAGAGGTGAGAGCAGGATTGGTTTCACTGGGGAGAGTGGGGCTGGATGCAGAGCATCCATTCATCCACAGCACCTGCTCTGGCACGTTTGTAACAAAGGCTCTGCTGATTACCCGGAGCATCTGGCAGGGACAAGGGAAAGGTTAAAGCAGGGTATGAGAGCGGTCGTGCAGCTGCCAGCCTGCTTCTTGCGAACAGCAACTTTAGGCTCCATCCTCCTGGCACAAGGTGGTTGGGTGCATGTCATCTCTGCTGCTTGCAGGCAGTGTCCTATAGTTGGCTTCTTCGTGCAGTTGCCTTAATTCTTGTGATTTTCAGGATGCTCATGTCTTTGGGATGGACCTTTCTTTTGGGATTGGACCCTTCTTTGGGTTTGAACCCTGATTTATTCTCAACTTCCGCTGGGCTCTGATCTTGTCTGTGTAGGGGTTTTCAGTGTCTGTGTCAGGCTTACCTCTTTGTCACTCTTTGCAGGTTGGTTTCCTGCAAAATTTGTGGAGATCTTGGATGAGCGGAGTAAAGAGGTAATGAAAAAAAACCACACCACCTGTAAAGTCATAAATGCAAAACAGTTGAAAAGAGCTGTCTGTGTCCCTCCTTCAGTCTGTTTGCTCTCTTTGGCTGTTGAGCACTTGGTGATGTGATCAGGCAACTTATCTTCCTAAGCCTCTTTGCACAACTTCCTCAAGCTGAATGGTTGGAGAATGAGGGCCCCACAGGGCTGCAGGGCGTAGCTGAATGTGATGCCTGGGCTTGCAAGGGCCCTAGAGATGAACTTTGGGCAAGCTGAGAAAGCAGCAGGCAGGTGTGCAGGAGGATCCTGTGGGCAGTGTTTCTGCTGGCTTCCCGCTGCCTGTGCTCTCCTCCTTCCTCCTTTGAGGCTGTGCCTGTGGATCCTGCTCATGCTTTGTGGTCACTGCAGTGAATTCTCTCTGAGCAGCTGTGCCCAAGGGGCAGTGTCTCAGTTCCTTGCCACCTGTCTAGAATGGATACTTCAGTATGGCCCCAAGACCGGGATAATTGGATAGGAAGCAAACATCATTGGCTGTTGGCCTAGGCAATTTGCAGGGAAAGCGGAGAAAGCCCTGTTCCTCCTTCTCCTCAGCATTTGGAGAGTGAAGAAGGGCTTAAAGGGTGACTTGAGATCCCATGGGGACATCCCTGGAGAGTTCAGTATTGACATTTCACTTGCTACCTCACTCGCTTCTCAGGGCTAGTTCCTTAGATGCAGATCACTTCTGTGTGTATAAACACACCCTGTACTGTTGAACAGTTCTCCTCCCATCTGTGGAAATAGGATCCCATCCTAATTTTGGAATATCTTTCATGGAACAGTGTGTCAGGGTGATACCTTGAAGTGATGTACCAGCTGACCAGGGAACACCTATTGTAGCCCCATTTGCCTTGTCTTAAAATGTCCCAGAGACCCTCAGTGCAAGTCAAGTCCCTCACCTTAGCTCAGTCAGCATCACACCAAACCACAACAGTTCCTATATGCTGAATGCTGCCAGGATGGTGCTGTGGTCACCTGTGTGGTCTCCTGGGCACCACATAGGCACAAAGGTCCTGGTGTCCCAGCAAATATCCAGGGACTAGCACTGAATGTGGTGCCTTATGCCAGAGCCAGCAAGAGCATAAGGGGTTAAGGGAGGAGGGGCTGGTGGGCACCTGGAGTGGAAGAGCTCTGTGCATAGGAGCTGTAGGTGAGTGGCACCTCCATTCTCTGCCCCTCAGCAACATGCTGAGAGCTGCTTCTTGATGTTCCACAGTACTCCATCGCTGGAGATGACTCAGTCACAGAAGGGGTGACGGACTTGGTGCGAGGAACACTCTGTCCAGCCTTGAAGTCCATACTTGAACATGGATTGAAGAAGCCTTCCTTGCTGGGGGGGCCCTGCCACCCTTGGCTGTTCATTGAAGAGGTGAGATGTCTCAGTTCCCTTTGTGGGGCAGTGTTGCCGGAGGGCTGGGATGAGGGCGCTGTAGCGCAGAGTTTTCTGACTGTCCCTTCGCTCCACTAGGCTGCAAGCCGAGAAGTGGAACGTGACTTTGACTCTGTGTATTCTCGCCTTGTGCTCTGCAAGACTTACAGGTAAGGCCACTTTAGTCACACGAAGTAGCTGGGTCTGTGCCCTGCTCCTGCATGCTCATCAAACCACTGCTGTTCTCCACTTTGGGAAGGCTCATGGGCTGCCCCATCCTCCTGTGGGTATAGTATCATCAGGCTGCTGTGCGGGTGCTGACTTGCGGTAGGCAGTGGCTCTCATCCCCTTCTCTGGACTCCTGTGTTTGCTTCTGGATCTGTATCCTGCTCTTTCATGGCTGCATGATCACCTGTGGGCTTAGCAGTAGTAAGAAAGCTGTTGGGGTACAGAAGAAAAAGGCCAGCATCTGCTTCAGATCTAGCTAGGTCTCTGCTGTGATCTTTGCAGGCTTGATGAAGATGGCAAAGTCCTCACCCCAGAGGAGCTGCTTTACCGGGTAAGCGCTGCCCTCAGCCCAGCCAGAGCCCAGCTCCTAATATGGGGAAGTTCCCCATGGAGGCTGCTGAATGCCCATCTCTAGGGAGATGCTCCAGAGTCTCCTAGACCTTCTCTGATAGGGAGTAGAGACTCCAGGTGCTGGGGGGAAGGCACAAAGTGAAGCCACTGGGAGGGCTCGGCTCCCCTGGTGCTAGCTGGTGGCACTGGGTGAGGGTGGGCAGCTGTGCTGCTGAAGTGGCTGCCCTGCCCAGCCTAAGGTTCAGCTGAGGAGGTGGTAACCACATCTTCCCTCCCTGCAGGCGGTTCAGGCTGTGAACATGACACACGATGCTGCACATGCACAGATGGATGTGAAGCTTCGTTCCCTCATCTGTGTTGGACTCAAGTGAGTCATCTAGTCCTGATACCGTTGGCATGGTGGGTGCAAGGAGCTCTGGAGGGGGCAGAGTGGGCTAAAGGGCAGAAGCTGTTTCAATCTACCTTAGGCCGCAGGGTCATTATCTCACTGCAGCCAAAGAGTGAGATCTACTCCTTGTTCATCATGCTGGTATCACTCTTGGCTGGAAGAAGTAGCTCTTGTTGCATGAAGTGGCTCACACAAGTTTACTTGGGTTATCCAGTCCCACTGGGACTGTGGGTTGGGGTCAAGACTTGGGCTGAAAGCAGGCTGTCCCAAAGGGATGGGGCTTCTTTCCCTCCTTCAGCTTAGTAATACACCTCCACCCCATTGCTGCAGTGAGCAGGTGCTGCATTTGTGGCTGGAGGTGCTGTGCTCAAGCCTGCAGACCGTGGAGAAGTGGTTCCATCCCTGGTCATTCCTGCGCAGTCCCGGCTGGGTGCAGATCAAATGTGAGCTGAGGTAAGTGTCCCCGTGGGCCTCACCAGGGTCTGGCATGGATTTCCTCCTCCCCTGCAGGAGGTGGCCCTCTCCAGTGAGCAGCAGCTTGTGCTGCCCAGACATCCCTGCTGCAGAGATTTCCTTCTGTGTGCTGAGGCAGCAGCAACTGTCTTGACAGTTTAATGCAATGCAGGGTGCCCGCCTGATCCAAGGGCTTGGCTTTTGTGTAGCTGTCTTGACGAGCAGGCAGCCCCTGCCTGCCAGTGACCTGCTGCTGTGCCCCGCACCTACTCTGATGGAGAGACTGCCTTTTCTACCTGTTGCTCTCCAGGTCCTCTACCAGCCACTGTGAGTGCAAGCAGGCAACAGGGAATGTGCTAGGGAGACAGTGGTTGTCACTGGCCAGGAAGGTGTCAAGTCACTGGCTGACCCCTGATTAAGCGAGGGAGTGATGTCAGGGGCTGACTGCGGCTTTAGTGCCTGAGCTTGCATAAAGCACATCACGTGGAGCCCAGGGCAGACATCTCATGGCATGCTCCTGGCCCTCCTGCGTCTGCGGAGCCACATCCAGTCCCAGGGAGCTGCAAAGCACCCACCATTCCAGCCCTGTTACTGCTGCCATCCTGCGGGAGCTGTCTCTTGTCCGCACCACCCTCTGGCCCCAGTGGAAGCATCTGTAGCCAGGATGCACACGCCTCAGGGTGCTGTGTCCTCCCTGTGCTGCTGCTGAATGGGACCAGTCCCCTCCACCTCTACTGTCAGGGACATCCTGCGGCTGCCTTCTCGCAGCATGGGGACAGTGCTACTTCAGCACAGCCAAAGGGTCGAGTGGGATTGGTTCGTGGCTGGGCTTGGGTTTGTGTGGAGCTAGAGCAGAGGCTGATACTGCATTGCTCTCAGCCAGCTTCCTGTGGAGAGCCTCGGCTCCACCACTGCTGCAGGAGTCAGAGGAGACCCCCACGCAGGATTTCCCCTGAGCTGGAAGGGCTGATGTGCTTGTTGCCAGGAGGTCTGAGCTCTGCATCCCTGTCCTAAGGACAGGGTTGAGGCTGTGCCTGCAACCCCTGCTTAGAGCTGGGGCCAGCGAGAGAGAGAGGGGGAGTGCATGAACTCGTAAGTGCTACTGGCAGGGGTCTGCTTTCTGGAGAGGAACCTGCCACCCCTTTTTCCAGCTGAGTGCAGTCAGTGTAGCAGCATCCGAGCCTGCCCGTGCCTCCCTGCACTGCTGCATCAGGCTCTGTAGGGGTTGCACTTGAGTCACATCTTCCAGCTTCTCCTCCCAGCCTGGGCCTGACAGGATGTGAAGCCCAAAGAGGAGGGGGAAACGGAATGAAGGGCTGGTGATGCCTTTTCAACACCAACAAACATGCCTGAGGGCAGCAGTTGTAGGACCAGGCTGGGGGTGTGATCTGGGGTGGGTGCGTGTGTTACTATCACTCTCTTCCCATTGCAGAGTCCTTTGCAAATTCGCCTTCAGCCTCTCTCAGGACTGGGAGCTGCCGGTAAAGAGGGAGGTGAGTAGGTGGCGTCTCTCATTCTTTCCTTTAGCCGAGGGTTTCACTTTCTGCCTCTCCCAGCTCTGTGCTCCAGCCTATCCTGTGCCTCCTCTTGGGCCGGCACAGAGGCTGTGGATGGGGCTGCTTTCCCTGCCAGGGCAGGCTCTGCCTGTGATGCTGGCAGTGGGGACAGGGGAAAATGGGGCAATGCAGGCTCCTCCCTTCCCCAGTGCTCTCCAAACCGCAGGGCCTCTCCCTGTTTCAGCTGTGCGGAGGTGGGAAGAGCCAGCAGGCTGCTGACACAGCCTCCCTTTTCTGGGTGCGGAGCACTGACCTGGGTCTCTGTGTTGTCCTGCAGGAGAAGGAGAAGAAGCCACTGAAGGAAGGGGTGCAGGACATGCTCGTGAAGCACCATCTCTTCAGCTGGGACATAGATGGGTGACGCCCGCCCTGCCCCATCCTGGGGAACCTTCTCAATGGCGCACACTCCTCTCCCCCATCCCCATCATCTCACCCCCTGCCCTCCCCAACCCCCCCACTTGTATCCGTGACAGAATCCTCCTCGGAGGGCTGCCAGGCCGCCGGGACAGATGGCAGCAGCACCGAGAGGCTGAGCTGCAGACCTGAGGGAGGTGATGGTCAAGGGCAACGCTGCAAAGGGACAAGTGTGTTCTCGCCACAAAAACAAGTGTCCCCTCTCTCCCTCCCTCCAAGCCTTCCCCATCTCTGACACCCCCCATCCCATGTTTGCCTCAGCCCTGCCTCCCCCCAGTGCCCGGGGAGCGGCCTGGCCCAGGGCCCTTGTGCACTGCCCCATGGGCTTATAGCCATGGGGAAGAGACACAGCCCTTGTGGGGTGGCTTTGGTCCATGAGAGCTGGTGCCGTAGGCAGGTGGCACTGTGGTTGCAGGTGCATTTGGGCTGGTGAAAGACTCATGGCTGTGTGGGAGCAGGGATGGCAAATCCTCCCCCTGCCAGCCAAGGGCTTGCCTTTGCTAGGGAGAGGGATGGCAAATCCTGAAGCACTTGGACAAGTTCCTCTGATCTGCAGCCAGGGTTGAGAAGGGACAACTGGCATCACCCTCATCCCACCTCCCTGGCACTGGTGTGTGGGGTGTTGACAAGAGGTGCCTAATGGCACTGGCCTGTTACCAGTGTGACAGCCTTAGGGGATGGGCTGTGTCTCCTCTGGGAGCAGACAAAAAAACCACCTCTCCCCTAAACAAGTGTTTCTTGCTGTCATTTTAGTCTCTAGGTGATTTTTACTGTTAACCAAAAAGCTGTAAATGAACTCCAGGAATGTGTGTATATTTGGCACCATTGTAGCTCAGGATGAGGTTCAGGTTGGAGCTGGCTCAGGGAGATGTAACTCGTCCTCCTCGCCCTGCGGTGGCAGCGGGGACGCAGGTCGGGAGTGGAGAATTGCTGCTTTGTGGTGGTGGCTCTGGATATGGAGTCTGTGACTTTCTACTGAAAGCGCTTGTCTGTGAGCACAAACTACTCATGGAATGACACTAGATTCTTACTTTATTTGGTGGGTTTGTAAATAAACTGCATCTTGGGAGAGTGCTGGGCTCTGGCTTTTGTTTTCTGACAGGGCCAGGATGAGATTTAATTCTTCGTTTCTGTTCTTTGATAATTAGGACCCCATTTCTGCGCTGGCTGCCGTTAGCATCAAGCTGAGGTCTCCATTCAGCCTGCACTGGCACTCTGGGGGGCTCCTCACCAGCCTTGCATCAGACCAGCAGCTGGGGCAGGAGCAGTTGTGCTGCCAGCAGTGGCCTCTCTGCCACCCGTCCTCCCTGAAGGGCAGCAGAAAAGCACAAGTAGAGGGTGTAGGGACACTGCAGGAGGAGGGCCCAGAGGGAAGGGAGCGGGGCTGGCAGGAACCAGGGCTGGGCAGGCATGGATAGCAGCATTGTCTGTACAACAGCCAGTTTCTCTACAAAAAACAGAGTCTCGGCTGCACTGTGGGATGGTAATGACACAGGGCCTGGGAGAACTGTGGGCAGAAGCTTATGGGAAGGTGGAAGTTGCAGCATGTTTATTGATGTGAAAATGAGTGGTTTCAGTCAAGGCAATTGGATTCGATGGATGGGCCACTCACTAGATAAGGAATTGCCTGGAGGAGTCCAAATGGAGACTAGTGAAGAGTGGTGTCCCTCAGGACAGTGGGGGCAGTGCTGTTCAACATCTTCATCAGTGACATAGACAGTGGGATTGAGTGCACCCCAAGCGTGATTGTGTGGTGTAGTAGACAAGCTGGAGGGAAGGGATGCCGTCCAGAGGATCCTGGACAGGTTGGAGAAATGGGCCAGATACTGGATGCTCAGAGGGCTGGAGCACACGTCTCATGTGAAGGCAGACTGAGAGCTGGGCTTGTTCAGCCTGGAGAAGAGAAGGCTCCAGGGAGACCTTAGAGCAGCTCCCAGTGCCTAAAGGGACCTACAAGAAACCTGGAGAAGGGCTTTTTACAAGAGAATGTAGTGACAGGACAAGGGTGATGGCTTTAAACTGACAAGAGGGGAGATTTAGATTAGATAACAGGAAGAAATTCTTCATTTATGGGGGTGCTGAGGCGCTGGCACAGGTTGCCCAGAGAAGCTGCGGCTGCTCCATCCCTGGCAGTGTTCAAGGCCAGGTTGAACGGGGCTCGGAGCAACCTGCTCTAGTGGAAGGTGTCCCTGCCCGTGGCAGGGGTTTGGAACTGGATGAGCTTTAAAGTCCCTTCCAACCCAAACCGTTCTATGACTCCGTAATTCCAGTTTGCCATCTGGCCAAGGAAGGCTGCAGCATCACGTCACCACCACAGCAACTGTGGTCCAGACCAGCCTGCTGGGCTGGGGTGGAGGCTGTACCAGCTGCCCATGCTTCTACCATCAGACCTACTTCTAGTTGCAGGGTGGGTAATTTCCATACACAGGGGGAATCTCCCTGCAGCTCAGAAGGGATGAGGCACCATCACTCAAGCATCTTCTTCTTCAGGTCTGAGAAAGGCCCAGAGAGTTCATCCACCCTTAGCTGGAAAAGGCGGAGAGGCCCCAAGTTGTGTCCTCCCCCCAGGCAGAGCAGCGACACCTCTGAGCACGTGGCTGTTTGGAATTTTTTTAATAAAATGGATTTTTTTTTTTTTTTTCAAATATCTGTAACTGAAAAAATAATTCAATTTAAAGATCCATTCTCTCCCCCATTAACTTGTCACTTTTAGCCGTTTCCAGTTGAACACTCGCTCTGGATCTGATGCCCCAGCACCACCCGTCTCCAGCGGTGCCGACCACCCCTCGCCGCGTGCTGCATAGTGGAAGGGAGAGTGCGCGCTACTCAAATACACGTTACAAACAAGTAGTGGTTACAGCAGAAAGATTCAGGATTACATTCAAGGTAGAGGCAGAACATCAGACTTTGTGGGTTTTCTTTCCCAGTGGGTGCAAAAACGTACGTCCGGGGGAACACCTCTTCCAACAAAGAACTATTGAACTATTATTCAAACAAATAATAGTAAGAAAGCAGAGAACTGGGCTGGCCTGCGCTGGGCACTGCTTGGGGAAAAGGCTTTCTAATCTTTCCTGGGATGAGGTACCGTTTGCCCCTCTGCCCCGGGGCACAGGGTCAGCGCTCGCTCCCCTGGCAGAAGCCCCTTGTGCAGAGGGGCTCTGGCAGGTCGGCTGGGATCCTCAGGAGGTGAGGGTCGGGCTGCTTCTGTGTCATCTGGGTTCCCTGGGGGCTCTTCAACCCATCAGCCAATTTCAAGTAATTAAACTGGTGCCATTAAATCCCTACAGCGTTTCACAAATGACAGTGGGTGGGTGAAGGCGAGTGTGAACAGCCAGGAGCTCAGCCTGGCCCCAGCAACCCTGGGAAGGGCTACATCAGTGACAGGCACCGGCACCTCTGCCACAGGCCAGGGTCAGGCTGGGCATGCACCCTCCACCTCTAGGAGCTCACTGCATTTCGGTTAAGTTCATTCTTTGTTTACTGGTTGCAGCTTTGCAAGTGTTTGTACAAAGCAGCCCCACAGCTGGGTGGTGGTAGTGGCTGCGGCTCACTGTGGGCTACAGAAGCAGCTGATTTTGCATGAGATAGTAGCCTCCCTTTTCTCCCTTAGCATTTGAAAGAGTCCTCCCACTACTTTCCTCCTTAAGCAACCGATTACTTCCTTTGCTCACCCGGAACCAGGGCCGGGCAGATGCCCTGGGGAAAGCACTGTGAGGCAATTGCTAATGCACCTACTGCTCCCAGGGAACACCAGGAGAGAACTGAGGGAAGGCTCAGAGAGGGCTCAAGGGGGTGTCCACCAGTCCCAGTTATTCTGTCTTTAGGACATGACACTGTAGCTTGGACAAAAGAAAGCAGGCAGTGTTCCCCAGACACTGAGGGAGGCAGATAAGAAGCTCTGCCTTGCTTACAACTGGGGAGAGAAGGGAGCAGAAGGGGGCAGAAAGGAAGGAAGCTGCCATCAGGGTCCCCCTGCAAATGATTAAGAAAGTGGCTCCCCATGCAGTTAACAAGCAAATAGGGCTCAGGAAAGCAGGAGTTTCTCCAGGCAAGGCCTCCCCCTGAGAAGAGTGCCAGGTACTAAAGGTGCAAGGGTGCAGCATGTGCCTGCTCACACCTACTCCTCCGCAGGAGGGAAAGGTGGGGACAGTCAGCATCCTCAGGGAGACATTGGAAAGGATGGCGGTTTATCCTTCCATTGCCTGAGTGGGGTCAGCAACTTAGGCTGTATGATTTCAATAGCCACCACTTCCAGCTTCGCCCTCCCCAGCTCCCCCAGCCTGGGCCCAGCTCAGGGCCCAAGCAGGGACAGCTGCCTGCTGAGGCAAAGCTAGGCTCTGTCTCCCCTGGTAAATGTGGCAGCGAGTTACTCCTAACTAACGCAGGAATTCCAAAGTGACAGGTGTAACAGCATGAGAGAGAGCCAGAGGTCCGGGTTTCCAGTGCAAAATCCTGCACAATGAATAGCATCACCATGGCTCTGGACACTTTGGAGTACTCATCTGCCCTCACGGCAGTCAGCCGCTGCCGTGAGGCACCAGCCCAGGGCCCTCCATGGCAGCAGCTCACAGTAAAGAGCCATTTGCTCTTGCCTTTTCCCCTCTGTGGGCCTAGAGGGAAGGAAGAGCAGAGGTCAGCTGCCTGTTACCTGCTCCCACTTCTCCCCCAAAAGGGGCCCTCGCAGTTGCACCACTGAGCCAGGACTCTCATGCCACACAACACCTCTTTTGCAGCACCACTTCCCCTTCCTTGCCCATCAGGGCTGACATCCCCAGCTGTCTCTTTCCACTGGGGCACCTGCTGTGGGGAGGGAACAGCGCAACTGAAGGCAGGAGAGATTGCACATGGCCCCTAATGATATGTTGCTCGTTGCCAGCTGTGCCCCATGCACCACAACAGGATACTGGGATGCTTTTTTGTCCCTAACCCCCACCATGAGTGCTGTGGAAGCTGGGGGGTAGCGGGGTGCCTGCAGACTGGGCACAGCCAGAGGTCTGGGGCAGCAAAGGACAAATTTAATATGTAAGGACCTGGATTTTAGCACCTTAAAAATCTGCTTTGCAGCCCAAAGCGAGTGAAGCAAGCAGGTGTGCCTCTGCCAAGCTCAGCAGTATTTGGGAAACCAGCTCAGACACTACCAGGTTGTTGCGGAACCCGGTTCCCTTTGGCTACGTTTGGAAAAGGTGCCTGTTCTGCCCAGCTCCTCACAGCCCCATGGCAGATCAGACCCTGCCTGACAGCCAGCCAGTGGTGCAGAGGGCAGCCACTGCAGCCAGCACTCCTGCCTTTGTGTCCTGTTCCAGAGGTAGAATCCCCTTCTGCAACTGTTAAACCCACTGTGCAGGGGCAGCACAACCCCCTTTATCTGCCCATCCAGCAAGGTGAGGGGTGCTTGCTTCTGGAAACAGCTCAGTCTGGTCATGCCCTGTCCCGCTGCAAGGTGTGAGGGAACTCTTGCCCAGCAACACTGTGCTCCATGTGCTGCCACCACTGCTCCCGCCTGGAGGAAGAGGGGCTGCTGGCTCCCTTCTCACTCTGGTTGGGTCAGGCTGCACAGAGCAGGTAGGAGGCCACCAGCCCCACAGCTCCTACAGCCTCTTCTGCCCCCAGCAGCCGCTGTCCCTACTCTGGTCTGGCTGTGACTTGAGCAGCAGATTTGCCTTTGCCACCATTGCCGGCTCTGTGCAGGAAGGACACTGTTGGGGGAGGAGTACAAATACTTGGAGCTCATCTCTTTTTTTTCTTTTTGGTTGACTGGCCTCTTCCCCCTGCATGCCCCTGCCCTCCCACTCCCATTCCCTTCAGTCTCTGCTCACAGAGTTACAGGCAAGAATCCCAGTGCAGCTGCAGATCATGTCCATCAAGGAAGTCTGTGGAAAAGAGACTGGGAGCTGCAGTGCTAAGGGGAGCCAGGCTCATGACGGGCCCCCCTGGCAACTCCAGCCAGTCCATGCTGTCCAAATTAGCCTCAGCCAGGTCCAGGGCTATGCCCCCAGATGGCTCGTGAGCAAAGTGCAATTCTGAGGTGTCCATAGGTGAAGGCGGATGGTCCAGGATGGCCGAGCTGCTCAGCATCTCACTGTGGAGGTCATCAATCAAGGACAGGGGCTCCGGCCCATCGTGGCCTGCCGTCAGCAGCGGGAGGCCGGTGCTGCTCTCCAGGAAGTCCTCCAGCCGGCCCACGGGCACCGGCTGCCCCAGGGACACTGGCACCGCCAGCTCTGAGGAATGGTGGCTGCTGGGCGGTGGGGAGCAGGCTGGGGCCACCGGTGGGTCTTTCCCAGCGGGGGATGACTGATCCTTGAAGTCAGCGGAAATCTCTGTACAGGAAACAAACAACAGGCAGGCTGGGGTGAGGAAAAGCTTGGCCAAACACCAGAAGGATCAGTGCCTCCCTCCCTTCTTTCCTTTCCACGGACCACTGAAACAGGGACCTCCCAGACTGAGTCATCACTGACCACCAACTGCAGTAAGGAAACTCCTGTACCCAAGCTTGGCTTGCTATGGGGAGTTTTCAGCCTGCCTTCAGGGAATTCAAGCTCTGTCCAGTATCGCAGAAGAGATGTGCCCAGATCTGATGTAGAAGAGCCACTGAGCACCTTTGTATCGTACCAGTGCCTGACTGACATCTCCCTCAGGGCCTTGCTGACTGCCAATGCTGAAGGCGCTGGCAGGGACGCAAGAGCAAAGACCTAGGCCATGACAGACTCTCCCCTCAGTGCTCTATAATTCCCAGGCTCAAACCCAGTCTCTGGGAAATGCTGGCTTTGCCTCCTTACCTCCACTTTCAATGAGAATGTCAAACAGGTCATCCATCTGCTGGCTGGAACAGCCGTTCTCCTGGGGAGAGCGAGTGCAGGGTTAGCTTCCTATTTACCGGGGAGCTTCCACCTTCTGCAACACCCTCAGCTGCTGGCTCTCCTCCCTCACCCCGAGATGGGTCTGTTAGCTAACAAGAACCAGCACATGGAGGCACACCATAATCCTCTGTAGCCCCAGGCTGTTTCTGGATGGGAAGATAAAGTCAGCATCTGCTGTACTACCACTCAGCAGACAGTGAGTGGCTGGGGAACTCTATCTATGATTTAGGGTCTGCCTCAAATCCTTCAGAAGGAACTCAGCTAGGAAGCTGCAGTTGTGTCTCCATTCTCTGTCACTGGCCCAGATCAGGAATCTAAGCAGATTTACAACAGCAATGTTTCACCTGCTCTCCAAGGAAACCAAGGAGAAGAACTGCTCTCACCTGGGCCTTTGGCTGTTGTTTCATGGCCTCCTCATAGCCTGGTGGCTCTTTCATTGGGACCGAGGGAACAGAGAGAGGAGATGGAGAAGTTCCAAAAAGCGATGCGTGCTGTTGCTGCTCCAGGTCCATCTGGGATGGAGAAAGGGCAGCAGGAGAGCCAGGCTGTGATGAGGGCTGTTTAGAAAGAAAGCAGAGGGAGAGATCAGGGGAAAGACCGCACCAACTCCTGCCTCACAGCTGCTTTGAGAGACTATCATCCTTTCTCTTGGTGAGTGCTGCCAAGAGGTCTGCACTGCTCTGCTCTGCTCCAAGCAGCGTGGCTTCTTCTGTGTACTCTATGCACTATGGCTGCAGGGGTGGAAGACAGATTTCCCCTCCAACTCACAGCTGGAAATCTTTTGCTGACGTTTCTAACGCTAACACAATGCCACATACCGCCACGGGGCTGCTCCTGGATGGGGAAAGCCTCATCTGTCCAAGTGGGGAATTCCTCTAGCACTTTGGAGAGAGAGGGCACTTCCCTTTTTGTGTTCAGCCTACTCTGCACAATATATCCAGGACTCCTCTTTTACCCACCTCTTCCTGCAGTGCCTGCTTTGGGGACACAAGCCAGCTTCACTAGCAGCCAAGTTTCAGAGCCTGATGGTGGGTGGAGGGCCCCAGAGCACTCAGCAGCACCAGGGACCTCCAAAGGAAACCCCAAGTGTTGCAGGAAGTGGTGCTCATGACTCAGCTTTACCAGATGAATCAGCACACAACTGCCCATAAGAAAAGTTAAAACAGGGATCAGGTCTTTGCCTCTACAGCAGCTATGTGTGATCCACAGCGAAGCTTGCTCCCTGGAGCAGTGATCCCCAGGTATTAGATGAATGCCAGTTCCAATACTCATACGTGTTGATGCTCTTCCCCCTCCTGTTTTCCCTGGAAAGCTGATCATCTGTTCTGTGACCTGCAGGTAGAGGAGTGACCGCAGGCCCTGGCTGGTAGAGTTGCTCTGGGGTCTGCTCTCTTCCTGAGAGGGGCTGGAATCTGGTGTTGTGCCACAGGCCCCTGGAATGTGCTGGGAGGGTACCTTTTTCCACACACACTCCTTTGCCAGGAGCACCAGTTTTCAGGGACCGTTTGTGGAAACCACTGGGGAAGAAGGGCTGTTGCTTTGGAGGTGCTGAGAAAGACAGTATGAATATGGTGTGAGACGGCTGCCCTGTGACAACCTGCAGACCTACCTTCTGACCCTACAGGGAGGCAAAAGGATTAGGAGAGTGCCACTGATCACTTTTGCATCTCCTCAAAGGTCTCAAAGCAAACCAAGGCACTGGCCCTTTGCAAAGTGGATATCCCACTCTGATCACACTAGAAACTACTCCTGTCATAGAATCATAGAATGGTTTGGGTTGGAAAGGACCTTAAGATCATCTAGTTCCAACCCCCCTGCCATGGGCAGGGACACCTCACAGTAGACCATGTCACCCAAGGCTCTGTCCAACCTGGCCTTGAACACTGCCAGGGATGGAGCATTTATCATGTCTTTGGGCAACCTGTTCCAGTGCCTCACCACCCTCACAGTAAAGAACTTCTTCCTTATATCCAATCTAAACTTCTCCTGTTTTAGTTGTCATATTTTTTCCAAGATCTCACACAGAAGTGATCCTAACAAGCTCTAAAAACTCTTCATAATATTTTTGTATTTTGATTACATGTTAGAGACGGCTAAAAATCGGCTAGAAAGGGAGGAGATGCACAACTATCCCCTGAGAAGGGATAAAGCCAGAAGTGCTCTCTTTCCTGAGTCACAAAGAGATGATTAACAGATGTGCTCAAGGTACATACAGGAATGGAAACCACAGCATGTTCATCAGTACCAGAGAGTAATAGGTCCCATCCTTTCATCCCTGTCAGAGCTCAGATGCCACCTTCAGCAGCAGACATACTGCCCACACCACCCTCTATGTAGCCACCTTTTCAGTTCAGTAGCAGTCCTTCAAGAAGCAGGAACACCACTATGAACCAGTTCTGGCCTCTCACCGTTTTTAACTGATAGACAATGCTTATTTAAAACACCCGCTGGTATTCTGCCCAAATGTAAGACCAAAAGGCAGAAGCTAGGAAATTGTCATGGTTTAGTCCAAAGCTCTTCGCTGTAAAGCCTCCACAACTCATCCAAGCATCCCCATGGACACTCAGTGCTCCTGAAACCTCGTGTCTGAGGAGCAATCTCCCTTACAGCTATTTCAGGAGGAGGAGGGGGGAATGGAGAGGCTGTGCCAGACACCCTTTCTGCTGCCATGTTCAAACTCAAAACCCAACATCTCATGCAGCTGCAAGCTGTGGCAGAAGCTGCTGTGAGATCTCACTTGCTGTGATGATGGTATCTGACCAGGATTGTGCACGTGTTCCCTTCCTGGCACTGCTACAAACCCTGGCAGCAGGCAAAGAAAAACAAGGAAGAAAAGGGAGCAAGGAGTGAGCTACCTTTCTGACAGACTGGTTTAGTCCTCTGGGCTGCTGCGGCTGCTTCTGCTGCTGCGTGGGCTGCTGAGGGGTGCTTGCAGGTAGCTGACACTGTGGTTGGCTGGAAGTTTTAGCGGGCGATGATTGTACTTTCTGGAAAGAAAAGGGTATCCATGAGAAGGGTATCCATTCCCCAGACACAACATGGAACAAGGCTTGTGTTTCTCAAAGGATTTATGAAGTTTGTTTTTCCTCCACTCACTATTCTTTAGGGAATTCAGTGATTCGTTCTGCTTCACCAAGCAGAGAAATCAGACTGGGATGGGATTCAGAGTCCCAGAAGAGGAAGTGGTACCAGTCTAAATCCCTGGGCTATCCATGACATCCCTCGAGGGCTAGCAGACCTGACACAGGACCTGGGCCCTTCTGGAGGAGCGGCTGGAGTTCAGGTGAGATACCCCAGGGTATCAAGAGTGACACCGAATGCTGGTATTTAGACAGCTGCCTGCTACACAGCAAATGCTTAGTGCCTGTCCCTGGTGGCAGACACTGCCACTTGCTCTGCAGAAGATGCAAGAAGGCAGCACAGAATCAAAATCATCTCTGCCATGAAAGATGCTGGGGGTTGACTTATGCCATAAAACCTAAGCATATTTATTCCTTCCTGGAAGAAATGCTCGGAACAATTCTGCTAAGTGCTGAGCTCATGCCAGCCAGGGAATAGTAGATCATCTCTGATGAAAGACTCCGTTAACACTGAAATACTGACATGCATTAAAGCAAAGAGCAGTCAAAAAGCAAACAGACTGCTCCCAGGGTCTGATTTCAGCTTTCAGTAGATCAGGTGACCTATCTATCATTCTGACTATGCTCTCCAGTAAAGGACAAGAGGTGAAACACACTCTGATTTTTTTACTATCACAGGCATAGTTGTTCTGCCACTAGTGAAATGTGGCAGCAAACCCTTGTCCTCCAAGCTGGAGATCCTGCCTGATAAAAGGCAGAAGAGTTTGCGTTTGGAAGAATGCTGAACAGCCTGTGAAGCACACAGTCAGTCCTGCATTGCTGTACACAGTTCATCACTGTCAAATTCCAGGCTTTCTGCTGAAGATCTGCTTACACTGCTTTGTTTCACAAAGCCATAATCTACCAGCCCTCGTAGTGGGCAACTCAGCCATTTTAGTATTTACTGCACTGAATTTCCACCATATTAAGTCACCATATGCTTGACTTGACCAGGATCAGGAAGAGGGAGAGACAAACCCAACTGCCTGCAGCAGGGATATGATCTAACCCTTGCCCACCTGCAAGGTCGGGCAGCTACTCCCTGCCTTCCCATGTGGCGAGAGGCCCTGCCTCTCGGTGCTCTGCTTGGTCACGGTGAGGACGATGTGGGTCCCTGTGGAGTCAGTGATGAGGGTGGGGGGCGGACTGCCCTTGATGAGGTCGCTCAGGGAGCTCCCTTGCTGGCCAAGGAAAAGCCGAGGGCTGTGGGACTGGCACGGTGGCTCTGCTTCCGCGGCTGGCACCTCCTGCTTCACCATCACGGCTTTCTTTGGCACTGGGCTTGGATTCGAAGTGTCCATTTGGCTAGCAGTTGGTGCAGGGCTGAACTGGTCTGTTTGGCCACTGGATTGCTTTGCAGATTGGCAACTCAGGAAACCATTTTCACTCTTGACCTGAATGCCAAATGCTGCTGGGTTGGAGGCAAGGGCTGTTCCTTCTGCAGCCGCTAGGGTCGGTAGTGACTGCTGAGAGCGCTTCTCCTGCTCTAGCTGTAGTCTAAGCATCTCAACCAGCTGCTGCTTCTGCTTCAGCATGCGGGTGAGTTCCTCGATCTGCTTGTCCTTCTCCTGCAGCATCTGGTCCTTGTCCCTAACTTCTGCATCTTTGCTGTTACCAGTGCTACACCGCTCCGACCTGGGTGCTGCATTTACACTGCAGGAGGCAGACTTGGAGCTTTCTTCCTTCACCAGGAACTGCACTGGAGATGCTTGCAAGGTGAGCTGGGTCAGGGGTGAGGTCACCATCTCTCCAAAGGTGTCTCCGGTGGCTGAGTTCTCATCCCCTGTGCTCATCTGCGAGCGCTCAGAAGGAGTTGGAGAAACAGGAGGAGTCGAGCCTGTGCTGCCAAACTTCATCACACCACCACCAGTGACTGTGGCCACAACTACTTCTGCTGGTGCAATGCCAGTGGTGACCAGGGCTGGCCCTGTGCTCAGCCTGGCAGCAGGGAAGGCTACCACCACTTCGGCAGCTTTTGGGAGCATGGCTGCTGTGCCGGGCTTGGGAGTGGGGGTTGTTTGGCCAGCTGCACCGTTCTGTTCTTGGTAAGCTCTGAGACGCTCAATCAGGTCCGTCTTTGTGCCTGAGACAGGCAAGGCCCTCAACTTCAGCTCTTGCTTCAGCTCTGCTACCTGAATCAGGGAAAAAAAAGGAGGCAACATTAAGAGAACATAGACTCCAGAACAACTCTTAACAGTTACCAGAGCCATGAGACAAAGGCCTCCTGCAGGCCAACAAACCTACACCACAGGTACAGACTGCAGGGTAGCAATACCAGCTACTGTCACTAAATCCTGTCAGCCCACTTCAGCCCTGCTCTGGGGCAGCAACACTGTTCAGTACTGCCCTCCAACAACGGCAAAAAAGGGGGTACACAGCTTCACAGGAATTTACCTTCATCTCATCTAGGTTGGCAGGGAGAGGGCCAGGCTTGCCCACTGCAGCATTACTGTTTTGTCGCATCAGCCCACTGGAACCAGAGGATACCGAAGATGCGCTGCCGACTGTGGCAGAGAGACTGCGTACAGCAGGGACACTGGCACCACTCTGCTGCTCTCCTGGAGGCCTGCAGGGAAAGAAAAAACACAGGCATCAAAACCAAGCTACAAAGGCAATGAAGGCCCTTAGTGTCAACAATCACATAGTTCAGAAACATCTGGGTCACTAGTGTCATCCTAGACATTAAACCACACCAATGCCTTTGACTATATCCATGACCCTTACTCTGGCAACCGATTCACTTCAGGCCCTTTTTGAGGCCTGCTGCAACCTAACAAAATTTAAACGTGTTACACCCAATCACCACACCTCACCCCAGAACACATTGCTTCTAATAACAGTACTGGAAAGCAAGTGCTTCCTAAGAGAGTGCTGCCATTTAGGACCCATACTTTGGTGGGGCTGGCAGGATGGTCTGATAGTTGTAGTGCTGCTGCTGCTGGTTGAGGATCTGAAGCTGGAGAAAGAGCTGCTGCTGCTGCAATATTTTGGCATAGGATGAATCCATGGGAGGAGCTCCCTTGTCCTGCTTTTGGTCCGGGGGAATATACTGATGATATTTAAGCTTCTTGACTTTTGGCTTCAACTCCTTGGCTTTTTTACTGCGCTGAGACTTCTCACTAGCAGACTTGGGCTGGCTTTGCTATTTAGAAAAAAAAGGAGGAAGCAAATAAGAATGGAAACACTGAAATAATATAACACCCCATGTAAACCAGAACATACACTGGAGTTTTCATTTCAAAATTCTCCAGATTTGACCTCAGCGTCTTTCCTTGCCTCTCTAACTTAGGCAACAGTATGGTCACAGCACCTGCAGCAGCTTACACTGCACCATAATGCAGGTCACCTTTTCCAGCACACCAGATCACTTGCTCATCCAGTGCAGACTCACTCAGATACTCCTGATTGATTGTTTCAAAACATTCTGCATTCAGGACTCATTTTACAGAATGTTAAATATGTTGCAACCAGTGTCAGAGGAAGACGCCCACACAAAATCAGCTCTCCCTCCTTTGCATCTGTCAACATAGTATTTCCAGCTCCAAACCTTTTTCAGAGTAACCATCTTATTGTAGCCTTCAGACTACAATTACGAAGAAATCAGCCAAAATAGTACCTTAATGAGTGTTGGTGGGGGCTTGGCAGCAGTAAGAGCTGCTCCATTGGTAAGACTAGGGGGCAGAAGAGGCGGAGGTGGCAGAGGTGGGGGTGGCTGTTCAGGTAGGAAAAGTGTTTCACTGGAGTCTGCGCTGATCTGCAATTGGGATGTACCCTGCAGACACAGAAGAAGGCACGGTGAATACACATACAAGGAAGGAAACAGTTTAAAGAGAGTGCAGGAAACGTCCACTTCCAGGGAAGCAGCACAGGTTTCAAGTCATTAATCTGACTTCTTCAACTCACTGCTCCAGTTATCCCTGAGAAGCAGCACATCTTCTCAGAGGAGAAAATGAATCAAAATTCCACACTTGTACCTCCCAGCTTTGCCTGCCAGAATCAGTCACACACAGGCTGTATCACCAACTGATGGTTGCTCCCCTTCCCCACACTGCACTACTATGGGGGCTTCTGAATAACCAGAGGACTTCATGAATGCCACACAGAGCAAAGACCCCTTGTGAAATCTCACAGACTATACCTTTTAAGGATCCCTTGGTCTCACTTTTTAGGATCCTCTGCCAGAAATCAGCAGTAGCTGTGAAGCTCCAGGGCACTGCAGGAAGCCACCACATTCTCACCTGAGCTAGTGATGTGCCAGTGGTGCTAGGGAGAGGCTCACAAATCCGAGAGTCCATCGGTGATGGGACAGACCCCTGGGACTCATGGCTGGCTGGCTGTTCTGGGGAGAGGGCATCACTGCTGTCCTCATCAAAGGAGGAATTGTCTGCAACCTTTGGGTAGTTCACCTGTCCAACTAAAAACACAAACATCAACTGTAGTCTTTGAAGTGGAATAAGGAATTATTTCACTTGACACTAGATGTTTCATAAAGATTAATGAAGACATGGAGAGAGATGTGTCTGAGCTGCGCTTAAAGCACCAACTAAAAATGACAGAACACATCCCAAACTGAATCAGTTGTGTTTACATTCATCTCCACTACCAGGAGAATAAAATGATGCAGACTGGGGTGAATCACTTCCCTTGCTTCTTAGCCAGAGAAGCTCAGGACAAGTGCTACTTAACTCTGACCAAACCCAGTTCTGTGGCATGGGCACTGTAAGGCTTGAATCATGATTTCTTTGATATTCATCCTGTGTGGTGGAAGGCAGAATGCCTCTTCAAGACAGCATCTCAAACTGTCCTTTAGTCTTCCCAGCAAAGCAACAAAGGCTACGGATTAAGTGATGGCCCTGACTGTTATTAATATTTCTGTCTATCTACATGCCCAGTAGACAAATTCATGTGAGTGTACATTTGTGTTTTTTTAGATTACGTTACCTCAAATTAATCCTGGTAAGCATGAAAATACTATCATTTGCACTTAACACAGAAGCAACAGAAATCCAGAGAGATGTCCTTGGCTCAGTCAGAAGGAAGCCACATCTCTAATGCTCCAATTTAGAAGTTCATTCTTTCTCTTCCTCAACCACTTCTTGTGCAATGGTGAAGTCAGGCTCTCCCAGATTACTGTGCTTTTCCTTTTTCATGAAGAATATTCCATCTTGCTCACAGTTGTGTTCCATTTGTCTTTAAAGTAGCTGTGCATGTTTAAAGGGATGAATAACCACAGACACACACAGACTGCTCAGTCTGGGGAGACGGAAAAGAGCACTGCTGAGGCAGTGGGAAGGCTATTCCTCAGCATTCCTTTCAGCCCTTGGAATGGCACTGGCATGATTTACATCTGTTCTGGTTTATTTTTAAAGAGGTTGAATCCTCTGAAGTTTTTAAGTTCACAGACATCTTTTGTTTCACCACACCTGTTTATATTCTGTCTCCTCTCCCTGATCTGAGTAAGTCAGTAGGTTCTCCCTGACCAAGGCTGCTTGCATGTCAGACTGAGAGAAGGATCTCTAATGAGAGAATCTATGGAATGCAGTCTTCAACAGCCTTTCAAGTCTTATGGGTATGCAATTGCTTTCATATTATTCTGGGACGTCTATACCCCCTATAATTTAATCTCTTCATAGCACCATCTGGCTGGAGGGAGTTCTGTTTTTCAGAATCCTTGGGGCTGAAAGCTTGTGATTCTGAGGCAGGAAAATAAGACCAACCAAGGGGCTGCACTCTCTTAGACAGGCAGAAGAACTGATAGGAAATCACAGCCGCTGTGGGAAATGCCCTCAACACAGATCCTCCTCAGGCCTTACCGATAATGGCTTCCTTCAGGCTTGATTCCACAGGCAAGATGTTCTTCTCCACCAGCTCCATGGGACCTGGCCTCTGCGCTATCTTCTCATTGAGGTCATCTGCCAGTCTGGCTCTCTTTAGCTTCAGCTGCTTAGCCTGCAGGGAGGGTTCAGCCGAGGTCTCTGTTTGGGGGAAAGTAAATAAAATGGTATCAATTCAGCAATGGTCAACCTATTGCACTTCAACTGTATTTTACTTCTATGCAGAAAGGTTACTGTAGATAACAGTAGCTAACTACAGCAAAATAGTTGCAGATAACAACAGACAACTATGCACTATAAAGATATGATAGTTATTATGTGTATTTAAGTTATAAATACAACTATAGTAGCCCTTGTGACTCTAGCATAGGACAAATTCATTCTCAAACTGATGTAACTCAGTTCCGGTCCAAAGATGTGGTACCCAGCAGCAGCACAGTATCCCCTTTCAGAAACTGAGGTGCTTATTACTAATTTCATCAATTCTGTCTTACTTCCTCTTGGATATTTTGTAGTGCCTTCCCTTAACAGAAGAGCAATCCATGGTCATTCTCTTACACTGTTGCTCAGCTACACAAAACTGCACAAGTTGGGTTCACATAACAGATTCTTCTAAGAATCTCCATGTAAGCAGAGTTGAATCCCGCTCAAGAAATCATGCAACAGGCATGATCTTCTGCCTGCTCTCAACTGAAAGAAAGACTTGGGGATCAGAGGCAAAATAGAAAGCTGATTAATAAGTAATTATGATAAAATTTATTGTTCATGTTTTCCTGTATACCACGTGCTATACCTTCCAGAATGTGCATCCTAACCAGCTCTGATCTCTCCGGACGGGACCGGATTTTCCGTTTCAGATAGTCCTCTGTCTGCAGCAAAAACAGACAAGCAAGAACCAATTTCAGGAGTGAGGTAATCTTGGACAGCACAAAGAAGAGAAAAAAGCATCTTTAGTTGTTGCTGAGATCTAAACAAACACAGAACAGAGAAGGGGCATATCTTCTGTTCCAGAACACCCAGAGAATGAGCTTATTCTAAAGATGACCTTCTACTGTAATCGCTTCAGTTAAACTGTGCACTGCTGGCCTGCAGAACAGAAACTGTAAAGGACTTTCTTAAGAGCTGAAGCTCTCTTTTCCCCTTTTATGCAATACCACTAACTTGTCAGGGTGAAATTCAAGACATTTCTTTTTACATTAAAGATAAATGCACTGGTTCCATTGCTCACAGCAAATACTTTCATATACTGGTGGCTGACTTGTGGTTTGGACATATAGTTTTTTATTTGTTTAAAGATATGTTAGTTGTTAAGTTAAAGACCCTATTCAGTCCCTTGGCAGGCAGTATCTAAATGCTACAGCAAGACTCATTTAATTTACAGAGCTACTTTTAGCTGTCTTTGGAGAACATGCTACAGAGCACTGCTCCTGATGACCCTGACTGGGCTGAGCACATTACCCTTTACAGAGCCCAGGAATGGGAATCTGGGAGCAGTGGGTAACTGACTGGTAAGTACTGGGCACCAGGATAGGCCTTCGGAGAAAATAAATATTAATCAGAAAACTGCACCATACTTGCTCAATTGCCCCCACCAAAATATTAACTTAATAAGAAGATTTTAGGAAAAAAAAAAAAAAAGAGAAAGAAGAAGGAAAAGCCTTTGGGACACTGGTCTTAATGCAAAGTCCTCTGTCCCAATCCTTCCACTGTTTAAAGTGTTAACGCTCCTTTACAGATCTTAATCCCAGCTGTAATTTATTAACTTATGTTGCTTTCACTTTTAAAACAAAGTTTAGCCCAGCAGTCATAACAGGTTTTGTTCCCCTGCAGGCTAATCAGAAAAGTAAAACTATCCCCAGAGGCTTTCTGAGGAAATCATCAAGAAACCCCCCAGTTAGCAAAGGTACCACATGAAGTGTGACGCCTGGCTTCCTCTTTCCATACAGCCAGAAGTCTGTGTGATTTTTTTTTTCAGGCGGGGTTATCCTCTCCATTAAATTTTCCATGTCTGATGGCCTAGATAAACAAGTGCATGTGCAGGTAACAGAGAAACTATACAGTTTCCTCAAAGGTGGAACTGAGCTACACATGATAGGAGCATTTAAGGGCAAAACCAGACACCATAAAAATAAAAATGTAGAGTATATGGACAGTGCAGAAGAATAGTATCAGTGACTTTCAGAAATAAGACTCCCAAGGGAAATCCAGACATCGTATTCAGTGGTTTTCAAGAACAACTCAGGGTTAATCACCATTACATACAAGCTAAAGAACATCCCATCCAATACACCCCTGACTACATAGTGCTGTATCACATCCAAAACATGAATGATTCCCTTCTGCATCTCATTTATAGCTACAGGATGCCCAAAATACTACTCTTTACCTCTCCAAAACATTAAAGACAATACTGGAGCTTACCCTGGCCCGCTCCAAACTCCTTCTTTGTTCATGAAATGCAGCTGGACTTTTCAGAGCTGTTGAGAGGAAAACATTTACAGAATTAGTGAGAATGACGGAACTGCACATCCTTTCGGGCCATCTAAGTTAAAAACACAGCAGCAACTGCCTCTTGCATCTTTCAACACACTGGACCAGGTCTCCAGCTGGTATAAAGCAATGTCAATTAACATACTCCATTTGACAGCACAGGAGCTACAGGAACTGACCTGGACTTTACGTGGGCTGCTGAAGAGACTAACATGTGTACACTTCTAGTAGAACTAACCACCATTGACAAAGTTGGGTCCAAGAACCTGAGTCAGAAACAGTACTCCAACAAATGCCTTTAAAAGCCTCAACACAGAGTAAAATTATCAGGACCTTTAAGTAAGGGAATGGCAGTGAAACATTGAAGAAATACATGAAATGGTTAGAAGGATGATTGGGGGACAATCCTAACGAAGCTGCAAGTCTTCCCTTAATCTGCACCTGTGTTTTGTGTACATGCAAGGGCTGGTTTCAAATTCTACAGGTCCACAGGACATACATATTGCTCCATGTCAGAGGAACTATAGTGAGAACAGGAACACTTAGACAGGAAAGTACATCTGTCTGTTGACAGAAAACCAAGACGTGAGGAATTAACAGCAGCTCTCCATATAACAGACCTCCTTACCCCCTCAGACTCAGTATAAAACCAGAGCCAAAATGGATCATGTTTTAGAGAAACTGATCCTCTGCTGTCCAGGACGGTACTAACCCTGGAGGAATCTCTCACTCTGCCTCTCTGCTCTTCTGGAGCACACAAAGCTCACGTCCCACAGTAAAACAGGAGAAAGTGGGTGACCATGGTGTCAGTAGCTCCTCATGGTCTTCCCGAATCCGCAAGTAGCTTGCTTTTTAAAATGGGTACATTTTGGTTTGCATTCAGAACTAGCTGCAGGGAACATAGTAACTTCTTTCCATATTTCTTAAATACTCACTCAACTCATTCAATTGCCTTGTGAAGTTTCTAAATTACCATCAAGTTAAAACAGCTAAATTAAAAAAGCCTCATCTTTAACAATAAATTGCAAGTCTTATGAAGACAGAAATCTAAACTTGTACAGATAGTAACTCCAAAGTACTGCATCTAAGCCCTATGAAACATACTCTGCACATTATTTTTCACTTAAGACCAATGATTAAATACTTCTCAAATGTAACTTCATAATGAAATCTCAAAAGACTACAAAAAAAAAGAAGCCCTTGCATAACTGCAATGTATGAAACTATTTCTATTGCACATGTAGACTCCTAAACTGTTTCCTAGAGAATAAAATGCAATAGTCAAAGACAAGACATACGTTCTGTCCTTCTAAGTTCTAACGGGGTAAAAAGTAGAATTTAGCCCATACACCAGGAATTCTGAACACATCAGGGCATCATAGAAGGGATTCAGACTACAGAAATGAAGAATAATCTGTAGAACGGAATAACAATAATTGAAAACTAACTACAGTGAGTACACAAACCCCTACAATGATGGGGTAAACAGTTCCTGTTCAGATTTATGCAAGCTGTGAAATGGGAGTGCACTGACTGCACTTTGGGATAAACCAGAGTAAGGGTAGAGATATGGTTTTGCAATAACTGCAAATATAATACAAAAACCTTCACTGGCTAGCTGAGACATCAGCTTCTGGGCAGCCTCACCATCATACTTCGATGAAGAGCAAACAATACATAGTACTGGGAAATATTCTTTTCAAGTGGCATGACCTGCTTCTGAATATGCATGTGCTTGAACTTAAATACACATTTCTTTCATTGTATGCATATCATAGAAAAGTGAAATAAAAGTTCAGTTACACTTGGACAAAGATGCCATGCAATATATAAATTGGTATAAAAATCTACACTGGAAAGAAGGGAAGCAGGCCTCATCTTGAGTCTTCAAAAGCTCTCTACCACCAGAATGTGCAGACATGGCAGTAATTCTTTACTCTCCCTTTCCTGCTTACCTATTCCATCAGTTAAGAGGCAGCAATGAACTTTAAGTGACATTTCCCTGACCGTAGCAAATGGTCAGGAAAATCACTGCAGGCGTTCAGCCGATGTGACAGGTAGTCCAGGAAAATTCTTGCTTGCAGAACAGCAAAGCAAGAAGAAAAGAAACCCTGAGCAATAAAAAACAAACAAAAAAAAAGAAAAAGAAAACCCCTCCTTCCAAATACATACACATTTAATAGTAAGTAATGCAAAACTGCCACAGCAAGAATCTTGTAAAGAACAATTTCAGTCTCTCATGATGAGTCCTATGGAAACAAACACTGGGTTGTAGCTATCTGGGCTGGCAACATGACAGAAGACTTCATACTTGACCTCTGAAAATGTCAAGAGGGCATAATCCTTCGCTGCTTCCCTCAGCAGTCTAGGATGGGGCTGACATGTTAGAAGAGTGTCTATTGTAGATCATTATCCTTTAGGAGTTAACTAAGCCTTGCACATTTTTCAGGCTTTGAAATGACTATATAGCCCAGAGCTGTGGAACAAGCTATTCTGTTAACTGCATTATAGTAAATGGAAAAGAAAATAATGATCCTATGAAGAAATCTCAAGCAGTAGGGCTCTGGGTAAACTCTACAGGAGACCCACGCGCAAATATGCTCCTTCTCCAGCTCCTCCCACTGCCCTTCCCAGCTACTTGGTACTGATCCCTGCAAAACTGTCCCTACCCCTGTACCCTTCTGGCTTGCTCAACCCAAGTGCTGTTCAAAATGACCCATACTGACAAAGCTCTACTGTTCTCAGCTATAACAGCTCTTCTGGCTCATTCTAATGGTGTATGCAAATGAGCAGCTTAGCTGGTGGAGCAGAAGCAGTAGTAAAAAGGTAGGAAAGGGGCAGCATTTCTACCACTGACACAGAATTTGTGTCCACAGAATTTGGCACCTAAAGCAACAGATACAACCAGCTATAACCATCACATAGGGATGAAGGAACTCCAATCACCTAATGCCTTTGACCTCTCAGGCTGGATAAAATATCCTGAACTATTCCTTACAGTAGTTCGTCCAACCTGTTCTTGAAGACTTCTCATGAAAAAATGTGGTATTATTGCAAAGAAATTATCCCAGTGCATAGATGTCTTTACTATGTAAAAACCTTCCTGAAGGGACACAGCATTGTACCAGCCACTAGGAATAAAAAAACTCTATCCCAGCTGAAACCAGGACACTGTCTTACATTTCCCTTCTTATAATTTATACTCATTATTCCCTGCCTTACCTGCAATTATTACAGAGAACAATTTATTCTCTTCCTGTTTGCATCTATCCCTATATATTTAAAAACTTTGGTTTTCCTACAGTCTTCTGTTATATTAAATGACCAAAGCCAGTTGCTTCACTTTCCCTTACAGATAACATTTCCCAGACCTTTGCTTGTTTACTTACTTTTGGACTCCTTCCATTTGTTTTCTATTTTTCTTTAAGTACAGTGTCCAAAATTTGGTACATATTCCAACCTAGGCTTTATCAGCTTTTATAAAGGTAAATGATTATTAAATAACACTTCTCAGGCATATGATCCAGCCAGTTTGTCTTTTTTGTGTAAATAAAGTGCATTAACATGTTCACTTGTGCTTGGCTCACAAACCATGAAAGGTCTCCAGTCCTCCTCTGCAGAGCTGCTATCTAGCCAGCCATCCTCCATCTTCAATTAATGCTATGGACTAGACATACCAAAATGTAGAACTCTGCATTCTTTCTTTGGTTTTGTCCAGTACTTCTCAGCTTCTCCAAATACTGTGAGTCCCAAACCTGTCCTCCTCACAACCCCCTAACTTGCAAGTTTAATAAATATGCACAGTTCTCTTGTTTAAATCAAAATAGTGAAAATAATGAAGAGTATCAGACACTGACCTTCTCTCACCCCACCCAAAAGCCCTACTCAAGACATCCTCCCAGTATATCACCAAGACTTTATTTCAGTGCTGTTCTCTCACCAGCTACACTCACAGCTTCAAGTTATCCCATCTTGCCTACAAAACCATCAAGCAAGCCTCTGTTAAGCAACCTACTGAACCCAAGAAGTGCAAAAAGACGTTTAACACCCTGACTTCCTGTGGAGGCAGTTCAATGAATATTTAGTCTGGTGGTAGGTAAATAATGAGCTCTTCATCCCCCTCCCCCATGTCCCAGCATTTCTGCCTTGCCACTGATGCTCCAGTTGTACTCATACTGCACAAGAAGCTATAAAAGGGAACTGTCACCATGAAGTATCTCCAGTATTTCCCCATGGCACTTGCCCCTCTAGTTAACTTGGTTCAGCTTTGCCAGCAAAACTTTGGGCTAGCCCCTGATGAGAACAGAGTGCTGCCAGAGAAAAAAAAAACTTGCCAAACTACAACAGCAGCCTTAGCTGTTGAGAGTTTTTGCTTTCCACTGTATGCAGAAAACAATTCCTTTATGTTTCTCTTCTACTGAGATATTGGAGAATGCAGAAGTAAATTCTGCAATGCCCAGTTTCAGTTAGGTGCACCTTTTGCCTGCCTTTCTGATTTTGTTTCTACACTGTATGTGCATGGTATTTTCATTATCAGTGAACTGCGGTTATACTTTCTGCCCTTGTTGCTGTACCTAGGCCTGGGACAACGCATGTCAGCCCTCAGTTATGCTGACAAAACCTTCTGTGAACTCAGATCACAGTTGTTTTGAAAGAGTTATTTTAACTTGTATTGGTATGCTGGTTTACAGCACGGTTCCCCAAATACTAGTGTCAGCAAAGCTGAGCACAACTGCTCTGCCAAAGTCAGAAACAAGAGGCTAGGTTTAAGGGCAGTGCTGCAGCAGGAGTGCCCACGTTGCTGAACTACGGCTCCTGTGTCTTCAGATTGCTCCATCCACCTTAGGAAAACAGCTTGTTGTTACAAGTGGCTGAAGAAGCACTAAAAATGGTATAGTGATAGAAGGGATGACAGCATCATCAACAGGGTTTGGGACAGCACAGGCCAGAAGGTGCCCTTCACTGAGTTGTACATATTTTTGTCCCACTTGGACAACCATCTGGCAATTTGCAGCATTTACTGTTAGGAGGATTAGCTTTACCCCTCACCTTTAGATGACTGACAGCAGGATGAGATTTTCCTGCCACAGATGGGCTGGCTGTCAAGGATCTCATGAAATTTGTATCACATATATCCTATTTTTTCATCTCTCTGATGCTTGTGGACCATTTTGATGCTTCATCACCAGAATTCCTGAAGCATTAATATCTTTGTGGTCACACCCTTAGCTACCATGAAGAATCTCCCTGGAGATCAATGATGCAACTGTTTTGTGCCTCCACCCTGCTTCAAAAATGTTTGCAGCTATACACTGTAACTATTGTCCTTCCATCTAATCCCCAAAAGCTATGCAGCAGCACACAGGACCGTCTACAATCATGCACACCTTTCCATGCAAAGCACAGAGATGGAAGTTGCTACTCTTCACTTCAAAGCAATGTATTATTAATTCCTATAAAACAGGGTTCAAAACTGCAATGCATGAGTTCAGTGTTCCACAGTCCAAGCCACGTTCTGAAGATGGCAACCTGTGAATGATGGAAAATACTGCAAAGCTTCAAAATGGTGCTGCTATAAACAGACTGAACCAAGGCCCAGGAATCAACCCCAAATCTCCAGTTTAACAGCAGAGACAAAGAGCCAGGCAAAATGGGTCAGACATTTCTGTTCACGGTTACCCTACAACGTACAAAAGCAAATTTTAGCCTTGCAAAGCTTTCAAAGATATTCACATGCAGATCTTCAAGTTCCTGTTACCTAGCATGAGAAATAAGTGGAATCAGAACTGAATTCAGTCACTCTAAGAACAAAACACAGCAAGGGCAGGGGACTGATGAAACTGCTGAGAAAAAGAGGTCAAAATGTCTGTCTGTAGTCCCTGCATTTGCTTATGCAGCTGACAGAAGACACCAAGGTTTGCAAGGAACCAAATAGAAGAAAAGAAGGCAAAAGGATCTTCACAGGTCCTCACAGCTCAACCGTCTAGTTTAGGAGAAGCAACAAAACTTTCTGCAATGGGTAAGATCATTATTGTAGGCTATCAGACATGTAGGCTGATGGAGGAGAGACAGCACATGAGCCATTCTTGGCCATATTATCTACCTCATCATAGACAACAAGGTGACATTTGAACTGCAAAGCAGTTGGTCAGATAACACACAGTATTTGCAGAAAGGCTACAGCTAAATTCTAAATACTGAGTCAAGCATTCTGCTCTTCAGTTAGATAAGTGTCTGAGGGAAAGGTAAAATCTTTCTTTGCTATGACAAAGAGAAACTCGTGTCCTGTCCAAACCCAACCTCAGACACGCTGAGTTAATTCAGTGGCAGAAGGCCTTCTGCTGCAGCTATTCACCCCAGCTCCAAACAGCATTCTAGTTTCTCTCTTGTTTACTATGCTTTCGTAAAAAGATGAGATAAAATGCTACAAATAGGCTGAACAACTTCCTCTTGTCAGTTCAGGGTGGAGCTCCCACCCTATGGCATTTGGTGCGTAACATTTGGTAAGAAACACAAAACTTGAATCACAGAGAAAGGCAGTTGGCACTTTCTTCTTCCCTTCATCTTCACCCCACTTTCAAAAAGCATTTCTCATAGCATGGAAGAAGAAAGTATTCAAAAAAACAGTCACATGTACAGAAGGATCTGTCATCTTGCTAGTTGGTCAGTATCAGAAAGCAGTATGCTATAGAAATGTGAAAATACACAGGTGAGAGAAGAGAGAGCTCCACCAGCACCTTTTTCTCCTTACATAGCTCCAGGGAGTTTCACATCTGGTACACAGACCTGATCATACTTGAAAATTCTTGCTGATGTAACACCCCTGGCATTGGTAAGCCCACCCCTTGGATTAAGGCTAAGTTCTGAGTATCAAGTTAAAGATATGAAAAGCAGCCATAACTGGTAAATTGTGATTACTCACACTCCACAATATATAAACTCAAAAAAATTAAAAATTAACATTGACTTAAAAATAACAATCCAAATATTATTATTAAGGCCCCCTAACAAATGCATCTTTGCACTTCTGTAATGCCCTTCAATAACAGTGTCATTGTGATTAAAAAATTACAAGTATATCTAGTCTCAAACAGAAGAAGGCTGGATAAAGTTTCTCGACCATGTTGCAAATGTTTGCCCTGACAAAGCATGACATTACAGTTACAGTGCTACAGCTTTATCAAGTCCTCTCTATTACATGAGCCTGTACAGCCAGTACAACCTGTACGGGCTCACGGAGCAACTCTTCCCCAAAACTACTACTTTTCCAGCTCCCTGAACTGGGCTTGACCTGGCTGCACAAGCAAATGTACAGGCAGGACTGTGGTACCCTGCCTCAGCTCAGCTCAGCTCAGCTCTCAGGTGCTTCCAACACCTGAAACAAGCACCTCTCCACAGCCCACATCCATAACTCAGCAAAACTGTCAGTAACTTTATTACAGCGGTATCTCCCTTATGATGCAGCTGAAGATTTTCATTTAACTGTGTGAAAAGCCTCAAGTGTAGGTCTGTCACAGCAAACATGCAAAATTACTGACAGAAAGGGCTAAGATTTTTTCAGGGCCCACACTGAGTTAATTTAAACTCCAACAGATGTGTGTAATTTCTCAGAAAGTTCATCCTCTTCAGGAGCAAAATGTAAACTGTCACCTATGGTAACAGTTATCAGATCTACAGGTGACTACAGCTTTGTGTCAAAGAACATTTACAGCAAGTGCAGATAATGTATAACCCACTCTGTCCATTGCCATTAACTCTTAGCATTCAGAAGACATTACTTAGATCCTGAAATGAAAAATAAAAAAGATAAAGCTTCATTACAATCAGGACTGTGCCACCTCCAAGCTGAAAAGGACAAGCTAGACAAGGAACTTCTACCAGGACCCGTTTGATCCATGCATTCCTAAATCAGACTTCATGTCTGCTTCTTGGACGGATAATCACCCTTTGCAACCTTTTCTGACAACTTTATGGAGTGCCCAGGCTGGGGGAAGTGTGGGGCCATGAGAAGAAAAAGGAAAGACCATTCCCAGCCAACGAATGAACTGTGGGAACACGAAGGGGAAAGAAAGCTCTATTACATACCAGACTTTACTCCCCTGAATTATTATGTTTCTCTTGCAACTGGCAGAGTTAAATATTTTGTCATTGCAGGGATCAAGGACTAAACGCAGCCTATCAAACCCCTAAGCACGGCCTTTTCTTTCTGCAGCTTCACAAAGGACAAAGAGCACACTTCATTACTAACACAATGAACTTTCCTACTCCAACCATGTCTTATTAATCACAGATGTTATAAGCACATGGAAGATAATCACAGACAGCTATCTAAAAATATAAACAAACCAGGTGCAGTTATTAGGCCCCAGACAATAAGGCTGTCAGCTCAAATGAACAGACTTCTCCACACAAGCCTCAATGCTTTGAAATTGTACTTCAAGAGATCAAAGTCAAAAAAGCACCAAATAATTTCTGGGAGGCAAGTTACAGGTAGCTGATCAATTAAAATAAAACCAGTTACAAATCTTTGTGCTACATGCCACAAACAGAAATACATCTGCAAGTGCCCTCTACAGCTCTTGTCTATTTTACAAACAAAAGCAGGTTTTACAATACCTGCTTAGTGCTCCAGCCTTACTCTCAGAGCATAACATCAAGTATATCAAAAGTCTCACTGCAGCCTCTACATCTGAGGTCCCATTTTATACACAATGAACCAGGAAATAGCAAGGTTTCAGACGTTAAATGGAAGACTAAAGAAAAAGTGTTATTATTTTTAGATCTAAAAGACTTTACAGGTTTGGACATTTTATTAAACAAGTCTGGGAGTAATGATATTTATGGTCCATAACTCCCTATCCTAAATGAAAGTACAGTTTCTACTTGTTTTTTCAAAAAAAAGGTATGAAAGTAAAGCAATTACCAACGGGCTGAAGAGCAGACACTAGATGGCAGGGAAGTAAACATTCATATTTTTGTTTTGTTACCATAAGTATATTGCAAAATCTATAGGGAACATCATTATAAAGACCTGATATGTAAAGCAGTGAGAGAATGATGGGCACATGTTACGCAGCAGAGAGCAGGAAGAGCTCTTTTGGGGTGTTAAAGCAAGTCTGCAATTCAAATATAACACACAACAATCTTTAAGTATCAGCTGTGCAGCCACTCTGCCACACTTGTGAATCAGTAAACCTCCACATAAGCATAGCAGTTCACCTTCTAACCTAGCCTTTAGGTGGAAGATGAAATATTATTGAGACATTAAGAACTGCACCTGAAGTTAAAGTCTACAAATATAACTTTAGAAACTTTAACTTATAACTTACAGGTGGTAAGCACTTCACTTCCTGAAATTAATACCTCAAAGATCCTTGTTTTCTTGTGATGGTAGCTGTGCTGGATGCAGAAGACCAGTTACAAGCTTTGCCTAGATGATGATCAACACTGATATGACAATGCATAAACTGTGTTCTGTATCCTTAAATCACTTGCAGTAAATGGCAATTCCTTTTGCATTAATTATAAGCAATGTCTCACAGAGCCCCCCACCCCAAAGCAAATACTGTATTTTAGTTTTATAACAAATATTAAATTTTATCCATTAACCTGACTGCTACAAAACAAATCTAAAAACGCAGCTAGTGATACGAGCAGCCTAATAAGATTGCAATCATTAGGCCACCTACTCTATTACAATCATTCTGAATTGTATGATGTGTTGCAATTGAACTATGGCACACTCCCTTCATGTAGTCCACAGATAAAATACACACTCCCCAGGAGGGTCTGAAACCAGCTGCCCAAGATTCACAAATCTTATATTCCGAAATATGCTCATGCAACTAACAGGCTGCATGTCCAAGCAGAAAACACGATCAGAGTGCTGGTAATTCAGATCTACAGCATGGGAACACCTCCACATCTGTAAAAAGAGTCACATTAGAAAACAGCACAAACTCCATTAGTTTTGGATTCTGTGGTGTTTGTTTTCCAGGATGCAGTATATCTACATATATATTTTGTGTGAGCATAAAAACTGGCAAACACCAGATCCACTGGAGCGAAAAAGAAGCTCCTACAAATTCTCTTCGTGTATCACAGCCTCCCTCCTAGCTTTCAGTCCAGACGATGCCCTTTTCAAAGGCTGCCCTTTCAGACAGTCACCAAGCAGTGCTATAAAGCAACAGAAGACACACTCCCAGAAATTATATTCTACCGTTTCACCTGCTTAGGTGAATCTGATGGTCACAACAACAGCCTTCCTGCTGGACTGTGCCACATGACAACCTTTCATGATTGCCTGTATTTTATGTTTGCAGCCAGAAGCCACAGATCACAATCCCAATGGATAAAACAATGGACATGTGAAGCTTAAACTTTGCAAAAGAGAAAAAGCACAACAGATTTTGCAAAGCAGAAGAGTGCTTCATTTCATAAACGTCTCTCCCCTAAAAATTTTTGCTATTTTAGCTCAAGATACTTTCCACACATCTTTCTTCACTGATGCACATTTGCTACTGTTTTAGACATTCCTTTCAAGGGCAGAAAACTGGGTATTTAATAACCCCCCAACAAAAACTTCAAATAGCTGTAACTTTTAAATTTGACACTAAAAACTGACAGCATCTGACTGTTCTTCTACAGCACGACAAAGAGTTGAGCACAGACAGCAGAATTTGCTTAGCTCCCATTTTATAAGGACAAGAAGATGAAAATCACCTCTGCATAGCTATAAAAAATGCAAATATAGCAAAAAAGCTTGTCAGTTTGCACTATCAGAAAATAGGCCAAAACCTGAATACATATGAAAACTCGGCTCTCTGTGCTTCTAAGTACAGTCCTTCTAGCTCAAATCACAGGTATGTCAGATGCAAGAGAAGATTTGCTTCCCACCTCTTTCCTAGAGGCAATTGAGAATTTTAATCTTCAACTAATGAATCCTGCTACTAGTAAAAGGTTACACAAAGTAGTAACAGAAAAGCAAGAAGAATTACTGAAGTATAAACCCCAATTATTTTGAATCCTCTGTCACTGCTTATAAATGTTTCATTTCTTATTATAATACACTATTTTTAGTACACTAATTTTTTAGTAATACACTAATACACTAATATTTTAGTAAAGCAAGCTCTACTGTAGGTGGCTGGTGGGTTGGAAAGGTTATTCAAGCGAGATTAAGTGTACTGGCTAAAAAAATGTTGAGACATTTGCCTTTCCTCTCTACCGTATAAACAAAATTCCACATGGGAAAAAAGAAAGCAATTCCCAGCTCTGCTCTGAACAAGCAAAAGAGAAGTAGTGTAACTCTCATTTTAATGTGACACAAATGTGTCTCCTTCCACTCCTTTACAGTGTCCAAAAGTCTTGTGTTGATGGAAGCCTAAAATAAAATTTCTCTTCCAGGACACCAAGTTGAATCTAAACACCATGTAAGACTTATACTGGAGTCAGGGGAACCAAAGGTACCAAAGTGAGTTTGCACACTAGGTAGCTTTTAATGTAATACAAAAACTTATCACACTTGGTTAATAGATTTTTGCACATCTGTTTGGTTACGAGATCCAGGAACTGATCTGTATTAAAGGCAAAGCTAAATGAACATGTAGAATAGCACAGTAAGTCCAAATCTGCATAGAAAAAACATTTGATGCTGAGGAACTGACATCCACACTCTGTATGTAAAGGTGAAACGGGAGGTGTGGTGTCCGGCAAGTTACAGTCTCGATGCATAGACTGAAAGCCTGTTAGCTGTAGGCAGAATACTTTCCTCTTCGCTTTCATCCCAGTTTAATCCAACTCTCAAGCTTAATTTCATGGTGCAAAGCAACACACAGAAGGCAGGTGCAATTAGGAGCTTCACTTCAAAAGCACCTTCCTGACACAACCTATAATGTTAATGTAGATACAGCCGCAACTACCACAATTCTTTCAAGACTGTGAAGGATCTCCAGATGAAAAATTAAGCTTAGAAACCAATCAGCATTTCACATGGAAAAAGTGATCCAGCTCATTTCAACACCAAACCATCCTCTGGGTTCCCGCTTTTATATTTTTTGCTCAGTCACCATGAAGGGCTGTGTGGGGCTTGGTTCCTAACATACCCAAGGGGTAGACATGGGGCTCAGTACAGCCATGTTTAGTAGTAGATGGCAGAGAACAAGATTAAGTACCTATGTGTTTCCACAGATGCAGGTAGAGGGCAGACTGATAAATGAACAACTTGCATATTGCCAGTAGTAAGTAAAAATGTCTATTCTAAACTGCTGAAAGCAGAAGCAAAGCTGTCGTGGCTCTGAGATGCCTTCAGGAGGAACATGGCCCCTAGTCACCCTATGCATTTCTCAGGTTAAAAAGGGACTTCTGCTTTAAGTATCACAATCATTCTCACATCTGATCTTCTTATTAAAAATGGCCCAGACAAATAATATTGTAACCATTTCCCTATGTGTAGTTATTTCCAATTGGCAGGTATGGGGAAATGATACCATGACTTGGAAGAACTAATTCCAAATCATGTTTAGAATAGGTCTACTAAAGTGTTTTTTCTACACTGCAGAAAAGGTCTTTTCATGTGTCACCAGTATTTTCACAATGATATTTCACTGAGCATTCTTCCTTGGTCCAACATTTAACCTACATATAAGAGACTTAAATGAAGCAACAAAGGGCACAAGTCTGCAAAGGCTAGTTATTTAGGCTGTATTTTAAGCAAATTTAAGACTGACTAATCACTCTGGGTGCCTTACTTGAATTACTTGCAAGGGCCCCATTTTCAAAGGACCCGTAAAACAGACCCCTCTCAGGAATCACAAGTTTGGCCAGCCACACTTTGAAGAAAGCCAGTACTGAATATACAGTATTTGCATACATACCCACCTAAAGCAGGAGACCACAAAGAAGTCAGGAACACTTTCCTCTGGTAAGTATTATTAAAAGGGTACAGGCCCTGGGACACTAGTCTTTCATCCAAAAGTAAGTGTAATCGGTAGAAGCACGTATAGAAATTCCCCAGGTAAAAACAAGACAGGCATGATGTACTATATCCAGACAGGACAACCTTTTCTTTTTTATTTGTTAACAGAATTCTAAGTAGGGGTCTCAGAAACATCTTGAGCATTTCACTGCCTTCCAGTGAGCCACTTCAGCTGACAAGAGCGCTGTTGACAGTTTCTTTTCATTCAGAGGGAGTTGACAGCCTAACCTTACACTTTCAGCAAAGCCTAAGTCACATCATTGTGTCATATTACAGTGTGCACCCCAGAAATAGAAGCAATGAGAAACGCCTCATTACTATGCTGTTTTCAAGTAAGGCTTGTGAAATGGGGAAGAGGAAAGGTTTTTGAAAGAAGAAAACATACCTGATCCATTGCCTTTTACTAAAGCTGTTCAGTGAAAATAAGAGGACCTCAGAAATAAAACATTTGCTCTTTGGTCATATTTCAAGTTGTTACCTGTAAGTCATCTAGTCTGGAGGTACCACAGCAAAACAAAACTATATGTCAGATATCCTTTTGCATTCTGGGGGGAAGGAGGAAAAAAACCAAACCAAACCAAAGCCCCCTTCTCCAACACTAACCTCACAATGAATATATTAAAGCTTAACATTAGGGTACGTGTCCACCCAGAAAAGCTCTTTGGCTCCACAGATTTTGCCTTCCCCTGCAGAAAGGGGAATGGCTGATGCCCATAGGGCTCTTTCTAGGTATGCTTTCTAGCTGCAAACATAAACAGGGCCCCTTGTAGGTTAACATCTTGTACCACTGCCTGTTTTCAGCTGGTTTATGGAATAAGTACATACTAAGTTAAAACTGGCGAAGAGGTCTGCAGAGCTGGCAAACAAGAATAGAAACTGCAGAAGCAGGAAGCCTGTTAGAAGACTGATTACCAGCATGTGTCAAATATATAAGGCACTTCTAACATAGCATGTTCATCATAGGACTGTTGTGCACTGTAATCAAATACAAATATTGTTTTCAAGTACAGTTATGTTTATAGCTTCCTCAGTATTGGAGATGGCCCTGTACCTAGTGCACCAACACTTCAGAAGGACCAAGTTGGGTGGGACAGGGTGGGGCTGTTACATATGATGTTTTTCATGCAGAAACAGAGAACCTGATCTTTCAAATCATATGTGAAACCATTCTCCTCTCAAAAACATGTATAAAAACACTAAGACAAAGAGTTTAAGTGACACTTACGCGGCATGATCCCTTGGCTCACCAGCTCCTCCCGTGTGCGTCGCTGCTGGAGCTTCAACTGCAGCACTGCAGGACAGCAGAGAGAGGGAAAAGAAGGAAACCCATCAGTGCAAGAAACAACTGAAAAGACATCTTCAGGCACATCTTGTTTTCCTCTTTGGATGCCAAGGCAACAGCAAGCAGCCGTAATTAAGAGCCCACCTCCCAGCCCGCTCCCCTGCCCCACTGCAATTGCAGAAGTGGCTGTCAGCAGTCAGGTTTCCGTATTCTGCTGTGGGTAACAGAGAGGAAGTTGCACAGGGTCTTGGCAGGGTGATAAAAATCCACAAAGCCGGGCCTGTTTCTCAATTCTTTCTAGAGCACCAACTTCTTTCCAAACCATTAAGATGAGAAAACAAACAAAGAGAAACACTGGCTGACAGTGCTCCAATAAACCAGTGACACCCCAGCTGCTAATGCCTCCTGAAAACTCTAATTATCATGTGCAGATTAAATTGATATGACAAAATTATTGGTCATTACTTGAAATTACAAGGCTGATTTCCTTGCTCAACTCAGAATCATCTCATGAAAGTGAAATATCATGGATATATCCAGAAGCGCCCTTGTTCTGTAGCAAAAAGAATCCATCACCACTAGAATTTTTCCTATTTATTTTAGCATAACAGAACATACACATGACCTGTGTGAAATGCATTTTTTTTTCTCTAATGCAAATCTCTGGAACAGTCATCATTTTAATATTCAGATTATAACAGCAGCTTCCCTTTAAACTATACAATCAAAGCAACATTCTAGAGATTGTTCTTACAGCCAAAGACAGTTTCCATATGCAAGGGACCTCTCAAAACTGAAGAAAAAAAACATCACATGAACGTGCAGACACACACAATTTAGGAGAACCGGAGTGAGCATCAATAGATACTGAATACCATTTGCAATCAAGCTCAAGCTCCTAAGTATTCTCAACATAAAATAAAATTAATGGCATGGCATCTTCCCTGTTTTCATTTCTCTTATGTCTGTGGTGCACTCAGCATAAGAGAAGTCCACACAAAAGTAGCAGAACCACCAGAGCACAAAACTGCTCTAACGTCTAACTACACAATCTCATTATAACCTTTATACTTCCTTTCTCAAGTACTTTGTTTGTCCTATACATTAATCTCATACATTATATCCAAACTTATACTGACACTCCCTAACATAGGGATCAAAGAAATTTAAGGAGAAGATGCCACTTTGTCTACTTACACACATCATCACGTTTTACCTGTTTCTTTCAACCTCCCATTTTCAGTTTGCATTTGACTACAATACATCTTTGAGTGAGGGTTCTGGTCTTCATATGAACTTAACAAGGGATCCATTCTCTTCCTTGGTTGTTTGCACAGCAGCTAACCACCCTAACTTAAATGCACACTCAAGTTCTCACTTGGATTTTTCTAGATTCCACTTCCATTGGCTCTTGATGTACTGCTTATGACAGAATATACTTCCTACCTGTGGAGGGACTTGCATGTGCACAGTGTACAACCAAGTCACCTCTCTTCTCTTTCTTAAACCAAACTAACATTTCTTAATATATGCATCCTGGGCAGAAAACTACTGCCTTTAGTATGGGAAAAGGAGAGAGGGAGGGAGGGTGTGAAGAAAGCACCACGCTAATTCTGTGTGGGATCAGCTAAGAGCCAGAACGAGGAGGAGGGGAACACAGGGGAAGGAACAGGCCCTTTGTTTGGCCATGAAACTGCAAACAGAAGTGGCAGTCCCACACTCTTCCTCTCACCCAGCATGCGATCACACTCCTACTTCTGTGCAAGTGTGAGGGCTAATACAGTCTCATAGTTGGCCTGTTCACAGAGCTCTTTATTTGCTCGATTTGTTTGAGGTGATCAAAACCCTCATCAGGTGATGACACATCTACAAAAGCACTTGATCTAACAGCTTGCTGCAAGAGTCAAATCTCTCACTCACCACATCATCTCTCATGTTCCCTGACTGGTGGCTGGACTCAATGCCACAACAGACAGCACAGCCCAATCAAAACAGGGAATAGCTTTCTGTCTCATTAGTGAGTTGAAGAGGATGACTGTATGTATATCCAGGTATTTGTTAACACTAACATAAGGTGGGTGTGAGACATCATCCTTTCAGCAGCTGTATGCCACTAAGTGATTTCAGCCCTATTAGGTAACGGCACATTAAATCTCTGGCTGTATGGCATTATTTCCACTAGTGAGCCATTTCAGGGACTCATTTCCATACCCTAAATTAGCACATCTCGCTAAATTTATACAGGCAAGGCACAGACCTACAGCATCAGACCCATCTCCCCAGCTTTAAGTGGAGATAATGTCATCATTACTCTTACTTGTGTCTTCCCATTTACACATCTAGCAACAGATGTTAGCCCTTTTTGCCACTTTGCTATTTACTCACTAGGACCATCTATTTTCCCTTCCATTTCCAACTATACCAACTATTTACCTTTCACCTCACAGAGTCTGGGATTTTCAACTAAAAACTTGCTAACGCGGGTGTGACTGACATTTTTTGTTCCTTGGTACATAACTCTGCCCTCACATGTATTTATGCACATTTTGCCCAAACTGACAACAGTTTGCCTAAATTATCTAAACAATTTTCCATTTTTTAAATGTCATTATTTATGCCTCCACTAATTTTTGCTCCATTCACACTGTTACCATCTTGAATTTGTTTCCAAACTCCACTGGGCTGATCCCAACTAGAAACGCTTTTCTGCTTTCTTGGATTACAGTCAGTTCTTAATCCACTTGAGCAGTCCTTCATTAAATTCAAAGGTACTTTTTAAGCCCAAAATAAATATACCGTGTTACGAAGTTGAAGATGTTATAAAGTGTTATAACACCCAGACAACACCTCTAGCAACCAACTTTCATGTATCCAAACAACAAAATCGCATTTGAGCAGACCTGTTTTCACAAACTGAAAAGCTGAATAGTCTGGTTATACTGCTATTCTTATGCCATCTAAATTATTTATCAAAATTTCCATAGTATTTTTCCTGGAACTGATACCAGATGAGCCACTCTTTACTCACATGCCCTTTTTCAGTAGTGATGCAAAACACTGCTGGTCTTCAGCTCTTCTGAAGTCTCTCCCAGCTGCTCTCAGATTTATCAGAAATCAGTCTCAGCCAGACTAGCAGCTAGAGACTTCATCAAATGACTTTAAATTCCCTTCCTGACTTCAGCTTCCCTTATGAATTTTCTAAATATATCTTATTTCTATATCAGTTACCATTTACTACCTTTTTTTCTCTAGCCATAATATGCACCTTTTATTTTTAAACACCATGTCTCTTCACAGCAAGAAACCAGCAACTGTCCAGAGAACTAAGCTGGAGAATAGGAAAAAGGTTATTTTCAGGATACTTTTAATTAGTAGTAAGTAATTCCTGGGATTTCTGAATACATGTACAAACATATTAAGCACAAATTATAATCAGCACAGGATGCACTTTTTTTCCCATACAGCTTACTTTTGTGGCAGAGAAGAGGGCAACAAGGATTACCTCAGTTCACTCCTGAATTCATTTTGGCTTAAATAAGTACTTGGAGTTCCCAATGCCATTTCATATATTTAGGAGATCACCTGTTTACATGTGCAAGTGTGTGAATCCTATATATAGATTAACAGATGTCCCAAGCGCCAATCCAAGGCTGCTGTACATGGAGCTCAGCCAAGGTCTAGAATGACCAGAGAAATTCAAAGTTACTCAGACTGGAGTGCCTTTCAGTCACAGACCAACAATTTTCTTCTCCTTTCTCCCTGTATTTGACCTTAAAAATAATTTTCAAATTAAGAATAAATCAGGTCACACAAAGGAGAGTATATGCCTGCAGGCTTGAAAGTAAGTTCCATACTGGTACCCTTCTATTCACCTCTTTCATTCAACTTATGACACAGTCTGTGTAACATTCTGAGGGCTTTGTATGCCTGTCTGATTTTCCTACTTGAAATTGAGCATTATTTATTTCACAAATAAGAAAAATTCTGAAATACAAAGTTTGAACAACATTTTTGTATCTCTAATAAACTGTTCCAAGAATTAATAAAATATTCCAGAGAAATGTGGGAGCTGGTATAAAGGGCTGCAGTCAGCAGTTTAAGAGGAGGGGTAGAGAACTGAAGAGGGGCAGTGCTCTAAGAGACAAATAACATCAAGGTACAGCTACTATCAACAGAGTTACACTGGCAGTGAGCTACAGCAAGTCATGATTTTTTTTTTTTTTCCTCTTGTCATAAAACTGCCTTAATAGAGAGACCATAGATCTATTCCAAGACCAGAGCTTACTTCTGCCTACTAATGGCTGGTGGCAGCTCACAGCAGTATATGCTTAATACATACAGAGGCTGCATGCATATGAATGCTTTCAGGACACTTAACTCTAGTCATAGTCCAGGGGTGCAGCAGTAGTAGGCAGTAGCAAGAACAAATATTTACAATGAGCTAAGTTGTTTTTTGCAGCTCGTCATCTAAATCTGCATTGGCATGCCTGCCCTTCCACATACATCTCTGAAAGCCCTTCTATTTCTAAACCACACTTGGAGTTCAACAGTGTGACTAGACCTACTACAAAAAACCTAGACTACAGCCTCTGCATCTCAGCACTTTAAGAGAAAACAAAATACAATCTCATTTTATGACTATGTCACATACCAGGACAGGTTTATGACCAAAAAAAAATTCTTAAATATTCTGCATTTGTTTCTTGAAAGCTCATGAAAAGAAGCAAACAGCTTTGAACTGCAGCCTGTGCTGAGGCTCTACGCATGTCATATTGAATACAGACTTACTGCCAAAGGGACTCTGCTCACATCTCTACAAAACCTTTTTTTCTCAGGAATCCCAAGTGCTACTCAAGGTTGTCCAACCAAAGTAATGATTAAGCACAGCCATATGGTGGATTACAACAGAGACAGCACAAGCAGCAGTGCAGAACAGGAAGGGAGGAAGGCTGTTGTAGCCAAATGAAACCCTATAGAGGAGCTGAGGGAGGCAGAACTCCCTGGAATCTGGCCTGGGATACCCATGCAAAAAAGGCAAGCACAAGACAAAAAACACATATTAACTAGTTAGTCTGTATGCTCAGACATGATTTATCAATTTTTTAAATTCAGTGAAAGCAGTTTGCTTGACAGAGACATTAATCCTTGCAACCCAATCAATAAGCCATGCGATTAGAAAGAGAAACTACCAAAGAACAAGTGAAATTAGCCTAACTTCATTATCTAAGCTGAGGAAAGTGCAAGCGTAAGTAAAATCAGCAAAAAGCAAACTAGGCACTCTATGCTTATAAGGGGTCATGGTCATTTCTTTGTACACTGTTCAGCACCTCTGCATAACCCATTTGAAAGTCCTGTGCTACAGCATCCACTTAACTCCACAAGAAAGCATGAATACAGTATAAGCTGGCATGGAAACCTGCCAGTTAGTTCATAACTCCTCTACCTTTCAGTAGCAATGGAGATTTTTTAAGAGAATTTTCACTGGCCTAGCACTGAGCAGGTCTGACTGGGTTTACTTTGTGAAGGTCAAAGACCACTGCCCAAGGAAACATGGCACTAGGCCACCATTTGCAGCTCACACGTATTTTTCAGTCTTTCATACGTGTGTATAACACCATTAGATGAAACCAACAGCCTATATGGAACCAACTTAATTATAATATGCAGCCATAAAAGACAACTTTGACAACATGGGATATTGCTGAACAAAATCATCACAGCTGTTTGTGGAGAACTGGGGCCTCTAACTGAAATGTCATAGTGCCATGTAACTACTGCTCTGACGGGTGAAGCCACCTCTCCACTTACCACTTGGCCAGCAGCAGCCCTTCCAATTACATTGAGAAGGTAATTTTTTCCTAGTTTCTGATTAAATAGTCACATTTGACCAGTATCAATGCCAAATTCAGCTTTGGAATATGCAGCACATCAGCCATTGTTTTAATTGTTTCAATTATAGCCTACATTTATGACTGAGTTCAGCTCCTTGGAGACGTGGTGTAAAAACCCTTCCCTCACACTAAAACTGGTTTGTGAGCATTTTTCAGCTATGTCTGCTTACAAAACAAATGTTGACTCCCATTAGCCATTTCATGCTTCAGCAAGAAACCAGATTAGATTCTAGTTCATACACCAGCAAGGGCAACATCTGCTAAACTCTAGTTGCAACACCTTTCTATACAGAAGCAGCAAAAGGCAGTTAGGATTACCAAATCTTTTGTAGCATATACAAGATGCTGTAAGAAAAATTCAACTCTCATCATTTGTGATCAATGAGCGAGTGAGTATACAGTGGTCAAAATTAATTTTGAAAATAACTCAAATTCCTGAGGTGGATGACATATTTTTTTCAGAGCTGCGTTTTAATGGCGCCATCAAAAACACCCCCCATATCACATAGAATGTGCTAGAATGGGGTTACCAACAAAGAAAAGCCAACTTTTCGTGCCCTTTTTAAAGGCAATTTTTTGAGCCTAACAGCATTTTAATCCACTAACTGCTGATGGGGAATACATGCTGGCTTTGCATTTAAGCAGACTGTGCAGTGAACAGAGAAGCATTTAAGTGAAACAGACTGTAAATGACACCCAAACTGCAGGGATTATACGACAGTTTGCTACCCTGAGAAGGGGATGCCAAAAAATCATGTCCCTCTGTGGGGTGAAGGAGAAGCAGCGGATACACTGCTGATCCTCACAATTTGCAAGCATCCACTGCATTGTTTGTATAGCAGCCATACGGCTGTATTCATCTCAATGCATTTTACAGAACAGCTTGGAGCAAGCCTGGGCAAAAGGACAGTTAAGCAGAAATTTATTTATTTACTATTTGAGACTATCTCACATTCCACTACCTCTTTTCTCTACTGCAGCTGCTATTAAAATGCAGGCAGTTTCCCCAGCTCTTCCTTAGCAACCATACTACAGAGAAAATGGAGTTTGAGAGGGTAAAGAACAGAAAGAGAATTTGTTTTGGTCTCTTAAAACTGTTACAAGAACCTTTCACACTAGAGGCAAAAGCCACTTGTTTATATTCATGCTGTGGTCTTCTCTTTGTGAGAAGTAGGATTGGGATGATTGTCCCTACACCCAAAGAGGAGGTCTGCGGAGCAGATCCTGAACAGGAAACAAACCAGGACCAGGAGTGGTTCCCTACTGCAGGTCACATGAATGATGAAAGTGAATTTCTTGAAAGAAATCTTAGCAGAAATTTGCATGTTCTGCTGCAATAGGTTTAGATGTGCAGGTGTCTCACACCAGTTTGAGGAGCACTGATAAACTCCTTACCCAGCTATGTCCAACAGAGATGACTGCAGGTACAAAGCCAAACAGGAGGTTTAATAGAAAAAGCCACACAGCTGCATCCAAGGCAGATCCAGCAGAGAGGACTTGAAACTTTTTCATGATCACCTTTTATTTCTTATCTTCTTAGTAAGTTTTTGAGAGCATTAACAGTTTGTACATGCAAGAACAGGGGTACAGTTCTGCCTGATGTAGGCCTAAAACCTCTATCAAGAGACCCTTAAAAACTGAGTAGATCCTTCACCTCCAAAACAACTTTCAAAATATTTCACAGTAGATGTGCTAGTAATAATTCCAGGTTGTCATGTGATCACATAATACCAGGGTTGTTTTTCTCCATCCAGCAATTCCAAAAGCCTTTAGACTCTCAAATGCCCAGAAGCTTTTAAGAGCAGCTGAAAAGTACAGAAAACTATACAGAGCAACTGGTCATTCAGGGGAAGTTTAGATTGGATATAAGGAGGAAATTCTTTCCTGTTAGGGTGGTGAGGCACTGGAATAGGGTGCCCAGGGAGGCTGTGAATGCCCCATCCCTGGCAGTGTTCAAGACTAGGTTGGATGAGGCCTTGGGTGATATGGTTTAGTGTGAGGTGTCCCTGCCCATGGCAGGGGGGGTTGGAACTGGATGATCTTAAGGTCCTTTCCAACCCTAACTATTCTATGATTCTATGATTTAAGAACACAAAAAGTGGAAGAAGAGAGAAAATTAACTGACTCTCATCCTCAGGACACGAAGGGCTTGTTTCTGGATAAAATCACACTCTTCAAAGCTTCTACAGCTCAGAATGCTCTTGGGTCATACAAAATCATTGACATGACATACAGCTTATGACACGGGCATGACACACGCCCGCTGACAGACAAGATGTACTGTCTATATGACTGTGTTCCAGGAGACTAGTTTTGACTACTGGAAACAAAAAAGAACCCAAGGCACAGGTCAATAGCACCTTTTTGCTGGGACAATGCTGCTGGAAGAGAAATGTGAAATAGGAATTATTTTTTCTAAATGTTCTCAAAGGATGATGCCATAGTTGAATGTATTCTCTTTTAACAAGCCAATGTTATGAGGCATTAAATAGCTCTCTTAGTGGAGACAGATAAATACAGATTCTTTGATACGGGTAATTTAGCTGAATCAAAGATCTCAACCTACAGAAGAGGCTGGTCCCCAAAGAATATAGAATCAGAAGCAAATACACAATCAAAAGCCAAAGGATCTACTTCCATCCTCATATATTACCGAAATGTTGCTGGCTCACACCAGTTTTGTCTTCTTTAATACTAAACTTTTTAAATCAAATAAATGTATTCCTCTTAGTACACAGGTCTTTCCATTGAATGCATAAAAGCCCACTCTTATAATGAAATCTTACTACATCTAGTAGTTCATTTCAGCAGTCACTGAAACTGTTAAAACAGGACTTTAAGAAATTAACCTGAAATACATCTATAACCTGGTATATTTAGTAAGATATGCAACATGAAAAAAAGCTTGTTAACAGGAAAAGCTGGTTTGCTTTCTGAGCAGGGTACTGATTCTTATAAAACCATTTTGCCTCAGTAATACTGGTTAGATGAAAACTAAGCATGTGAATAACTAGGCACATACCCATATCTATGGAATTTGGCTACCAAGCATGACTCAAACAAGATGACCTATAACAAAATGCCTAGGTGGAAAGGTGGAAAGGTCTATCTAAAATTGATGCACCAGTATCATAACAGTAAATATTAGCTGTAATCAGCACTTGCTGATGCCATCTATATCCATTGTTACTACTTATAGCTGGAAGAGGAGCTTTGAGGGGAGGGGGAAACAGGGAAAATTTCCCAACTCCCTGTGTAAACTTGAGTCACAGACTACTGATTTATACATTTCCATGAAACAATGAACAAGGAGGAACTAACACTGCCCTTAACCACTTTGCAGGGAAGACCCTGGGAAGAAATGCTCCCAGATAATTTAATATGATGTGGCAGATGGGAACAAATGAAGGAAAAAGAAGGAATGGGTAGATATAACCAAATAATCAGATCTACAGCTGTATACTAATGTGACAGTACAAAAGGCAAGATACAAGCGAAAAACAAGTTTGAACCTTTTTCATTTTTTTGCTAGTAAAAAAAGAGGTATCTCTGCCTGTAACAAGAAAGAGCTCCAACCTTTTAATTTTCGTTACAGATGAGACATAAGAGTTGTTTATATTTGTTCTGAAAAATTATATAGAAAAAAAAGAAAAAAAAACCATGTTTGAAGATACATCAGAATCTGAACAATTTTTCATTTTATTTAAACCTCTGAGTTCAAGGGATAGTATGTTTTTGTGTGCTTCTGATAAGCAGAAAAATATCAAGTCTTGAGACAGTGCCCAGATACATCCATAAAACACATGACTGGACATGTTTATAATACTAAAATTGATGTGGAAATCCTTGAATGCCTCTTCCATCAATAAGAGACATGGCCTAATATTTTTCCTTCATAACTCACCTCCCATACTGCAATTTCTGCTACAGCACAGTGCTCCAGCGTACTAACAGCCTCTCACATCAAGGCCAAAAACTTCCTCAAATATTTCTCAGAGACTGTGTTGTTGGCCCAGTAATTCAGCCTTCCGCCTGCCACATGGCACCCTCTGCAGATAGAAGAGTTCCCTCCACAGAAATCATCTAATGGTCAAGAAACCACAGAACTTCTGTGGTAACAGCTGGGACACCTTGACATATGAGCTCTGTTTCTGGGTTTCCCACTTAAACGTGGAATAATTCTGTATTTCCAAGACCATTTCAGATTCTTAACCATCTAAAGATGTGTGGTTTACTGAAACTAAATGCAAATGGGAGCAAATGTGTTTTTCCACAAATGGTAGAAAAAAGGACTCAGAAGTATGCAAATTTAAACACAAAACCAGAAGTTCTTTAGAAGAAGTAATTAACCAGTTACATAGGAAACCTGGAAAGCTGGCCCTTCTCATTTTAATTTAGCTAGCTTGAGAATCAGCCAGCTTCAGCCAGTTGATTGTGCTGACAGTTATTTCAAGAGACACAGAACAAAAGTAGTTTTGCCCAACATGCATATTATATGCAAAATAAAGAATCAGCATTGTCTATCCAGTTAGCATTCCTGCCATGAGCTTCTGTGTGAGCCCCAGCATCCTCTCTTAGCAAGCATTTCAGGTGGATGTGACAAGGAATTACATTTCTTTAATTCATGGTAGTGAGAAACATCTTTGCTGTTTTCCCAAAGACTGCGAAGAACACATGCCACAGTCATGGCATCTGAGGTTCAAATAAAGATCCCAGCCTTGGTACTGCAACAGTCTGGTACCTTCTTTATAGTTTAAGGACAATTTTATTACAATCCCATTTCTACTTGTAAAAAATTTACAAGCTATGGCCATCATATCCCTGTACATTAAAAAACAGTTCTTTCACAGCAGCCCAGTATTCCTATTACATACAAAATTCTGATCCCCAGAATTCCTATTACATACAAAAATGCACATCAAATTCCCTCAAACTCTTTTAAACTCTGATCATACAACACTGACCTACTACTTTTTACTTTCTCTTTGGATATTTACTTTCTCTCAAAACTCTGAACTAAAGATCTCCAGGATGAACTTTCTTGGGTTTTTCCACAAGGGAAGATCCACAGCATTGAAAACAAATTCAGCTATGAGGCTTAATGTGGTTCTTAAGTGCTATCATAGCTATAAATATCTAAATAATATAATTCTGTGTAACAGGTCAATCAGCAAACTAAAAAAACCCAGAAGCCCAGAATGGCCTGCATGACCACTGACTTCAGACTGGTGGACAAATTCTGCAGATGTTTAAAATGCTACTGCTGGCTCACTCCTCTAACTGAAGGACACAGAGGAGACCGCCGGCAGCAGCAGGTACTCCCATACTCACTGCATGCAGTGGTTCTCTCCAACTGCTAACAGAGGTAGGCTTTTGCTAATATACTGAACAAAAGCAAGTGAAGGGCAGACTCATTTCCTTTCTGTTGCTCCCTCCAGCAGAAACACAAGGGAGATAGCTACGTGGTGACTATGTTTGCAACCTCTGTAGTTAGATTCACTGTCACATGTCAGTCCTGAAGATACAATCCTCATTTTAAACTGCCTGCAGTCAATGTGACAGCTATTATTAGCAGCAGTAAAAGAAGTCTCTTAGTGAGGCACAAAGGTACTACTAGCTTAGCATCTACTTCTAAAATGTTGTCTTCCACTTCTGAAAAGGGACAATCTGACATCGGAGCATGAAAAATGGTGTGAACTGCAAGCAGGCATAGAAGAGCTTTCACCTGTAAGTATAACACAGAAACAGGCATGAAAGTGCAGGAAAGTGAAAGTGAAGAAAAAGAGCATTAGAAAGAGCACTCACTAAAATAAGCAAGAAAACCCCACAGCTGTTTGCAAGGACAGGTAACATGCTGCTTGTAATACTGACCAAAACACTCAAAGGGATTGCGTACATCCTGGTTTCCAGCACTGCTGTGAAATTTGCAGAGATGAGTAATCAAAGAACAGAGCCACTGCCACATTCAAGTCCTACAAAAAAACACCACTACAGTCTCCATGCCGTTAATACTAGAGGAACACGTAGCAGCATTAAGCTGGGGAAACTTCACACAAAGAAAGTCTGAAGCAGATCTCTTCCTTCTGTCACCCAGAGAGTACCACTCAGACCCGCCTCCAATGTTTGTGCCCTGGCAAGTGTTTCAGTGAAGAAGGTTACTAAACAGATGTTAAATGTGCAGCAGAGACGTTATGGAAAATACCCTCAGAATGGTGTCAGACCCATGAGCTGTCTTTGGGAATGGAGACCATGGAATGCGATCTTTATAAGCATTGCTGCAACAGATGATCCCTGGACCTACTATGGAGAAAAATCCATTATGGGCACTTCCACCGAAAACTTTCAAACAGGATTGGGGTTTTGTTGTTTGTTTTTTTTTCCAAAATATTTTCTTTACAGCTGTTTACTTCTGAAAGGTATGAAAATAAGATTGTCCAGAAAGCCTGGATTTCACTAATTTTCACCGTCAATTTTGGAAAGAATCCATGTCTGAAAGCAATATATCCCCGTCCTTATTACTGACTTTCTTTCACATTTCTTGTTAGCTTCATCGGCTTTGTTTTCTTGGAAGAACACTTACTATATTACATACATAATGAACTTTGACAGTAGGTCACCTCCACAGCTCTTCTACCCACCTGATAAGCAAAAACCATTTTGTAGTTCTTACTAGTAATCGACATTTGGAATGTACTTCAGCTATTGTAGGTAAGCTCTTCATTTGGAGAGATAATAGATAAGTAAATTTTACATACCGCCAGGAAAAAATACTGTATCTACTTCCACTAGCCTAGATAAAAGAAAACCATGAGTTTTGTTCCAGGTTAATGCCATTCAGCAGATTATGCATCCACTTACAGGCCCACTGCAAGAAAAAAAAAAGACGATTTTCCCTATAGGCTCTCTGCATGTTTTCATTTGGTAAACCTAAGCTATGTCAGGACCCATATCCCATTTTCTACCACAGGCTGCAGAGGTTCTTGCCAAGAAATGTGCTGCTTTAACATTTTGGATCAAAATTTATTGATGCAGCAGGTGACAAAATTAGTAATTCAATGCTCAGAAAAGACTGGGTAGATGGGAGTTGACTCACGAAAGGGAAGACCTAAGCAGGCACTTATTTTTGGTACAGATATTCGATAAGTGTTGATCAATGACTTGCAGGTGTGACAGAACACTGAAAAATCTGAGGTGACTACTGACAGACCTTACAGATGATAGAAGTACCAAGATAAGATTTACACAGGCAACCTGATGTGGATCCAAAAACATGAGCAGAAACCACAACTGTCATTGACCCTTATCTTCTTTAGGCAGGAGAGTCACACTGACATCTGTCTGGCAAAGACTTTGAACAAGCATGTTAACTGCAGAAGTTGTTTCTGGATGCAAAACAGGCAATCTGAGCTTAACTATCCTAGTTCTGCTTTCAAAAAGGCATCTGCTTTTCAGTTCCAGGGAAACATCAGTCATTTGTTGTTTAAAAGTATAAATACAGATATTTTCTTCTAAAAAAAATTAACAGCAGCTAATTATCAAATAATGAATAATTAAAAAGCCACACAAGTTTTTCCAAGCTTTATTAATATGTTTCCCAGTTGCTGGCATTACCACTACCCAAGCATCACTGCCACTGAATATGAAGCTCAGCTCAACTGTGAAAAAAATTCAGTTGGCAGAACAGGAAAGTACTTACTGCAGATTTTACTTGGTATCATTACTAGTTCAAAGCATTGCCTGCATAAATGCTATTGACAGCTGTACTCATCACACCACACCCAGTTTCTATTCTTTTTGTTTTCTGCATGTGTTGAGTCCTTACATCTTCTTGCTCCTGCAGACCTGAATCCACAACTCTTTCTGCATTAGTTTGTGCTAAAGAAAGTATTATAGTAATTGGTTTTTGACAAATAGATCACAGTGTGGCAAATAAGCCAGCCTTTCTCTGTCCCTCTCTTCCTCTTCCTCCTCCTCCTCCCGTTCCCAGAATGAAAATAGCTAGGGCTAAAGCAACAGCTGGGGATCATTACACTGACAGGAATAGTTCAGTAAACTCCAAGAGAGAAAAACATGTCATATCCAAAAAACCAAAAACACATTAAGGCAGCAGGACTCCAGGGATAATGCTGACTCTCCTTCCACTGATAAGGACTGACTTATAAAAGCCCTGGTCATTCAGTGTTAGACCTTTTCCTAAGCTTCCCACTCATGTCATAAAGTTAGCAAATACCCTGAAACACCTCTACTTTTCCCAGTTGAACGAGGCACACTGGGAATTAAGCAGAACTAAATTTAAATTGCTGTCTTACTGCCAACTTTGATCCACCTCACATTAATATATCATTATCTTTCCCTCATAGCACCACCTAACTTTTAAGCGTAGTCACAGTCACTGTGCCACACATTTGCAAACACTAGTTGCAGCACGAGGCTACATATGTCTGGTGCACCTCTGGATTTGCCACAGGAAGTGCCAGCAGACTGGTTTTTATGTCTTTCCATATCAGAGCACTATTCATATAAATAATTCTGAATTGTGGGTCATATCTGGCCATAATACGGAGATGCGTCTGTTACATTTTGTGACTGTTTTCTGACCTGCATTACCCATGCATTTGCACGAGACACTGCTTTGACATCCCCCACAGTACCTTCCTGTCCACTCTGAAGTAGAAAGACACAGACCAACCTTTACAGGAAAAGGTCACCCTACGCTCCTGTGCAGGTGCCTCAGAGGCAGGGGCTGCTCTCTTGCTGGGGATCTCCTTGGTGTGGAAAGCTTCCAAGTCTACTCATGCAGGTTCTTCTGCCCTCTACTGGAAGAGGAATGGCCACTGACCAGCTCTAACTGGTCAGTGGCATTTGTGACAATAAGGTCTAGGTCACTCATGAAGAAAGCTGTATGTTAACAACACTTGCATGACTCTTGATCTCTTCAAAGTACTGAACAGATATTAATAGTTTAATCAAAGGCTAAGCTAACTCAAATTACCTGCCATTTGCTGTGGACTAAGAATGTGCACACAGCTACAGCAGATCGGATGGCATGCAGGAACTTGTTCGTGTGTCTGGCCCCTGAGACACAAATCTTGGAAAAAGACAGGTGAGTTTCAGTGTCACCCCCTGAGTCACACTGAACATTTTTTAAGGGAGGACTTGACCCAAAAAAGTGTTTCATTTAAGAGCAATGAATGAAGGACAGAAGTGGAAAAGTTGGAATTTACTGTTGAAATTTACTTGTGGAAGTACTTAATTCTAAGCTAGACTCACATGAATGCTAACTGGTTTTTAAGCAGCTTTCTGCAATTCTCTCTTTGTATCTCCTATGAGGGGCTATCACACTGTTGTGTTGACTGGTCTAGAAACTGCAAACTGGGCTCTGGTATTTAAAAACTAAATCATTCCAAGGCATTCTTGAATAGAAAACATGTTTATAGATTCCTGAATTCTAGGAATTTTACAAATAACTGCCCCAACACATACTTTTAAAAATACAAGCATATGTTTTTTGACTTCCCCATGTCAAATCCATTTCTGTGTGGAAAAGATCACCAGTTCCCAAACTTCAATGTCCAGTCCCAATTTAAAAAAAAAAATTATAAATCAGATTTAGGAGGCCATCTGTTTTCTAGAAGCAAGGAAATAAAACAAAGTCTGTTCCAGGCAGCTGCTTCTCATGAGATTCATTAAGGTATGAGCACTGTCGGTGTAATACAAACATCCCTTATTTGCCTGGCTTTATTAAAAGGAGAAAGTAGACCAGCACTAATTCACCTGTGTGTGGTAAAGAGTGAGGAAGATGTCCCAACTGATAACAAAACTAAGCCGTCCCATTTTTAGGGTACTACAATCATTATAGTTTCAGCTGAATGCTAATTCTGGACTTGAAGAGCTTCCTTAAGGTTTCACACGACTGCATCTGCTTCTCCGCTGCCTGAAGATTCGGCTCTGGAAAACACAGTGCACACTACAGCATAAATACAACAGGCACCCCAAGACTGCAGGAGACTTGAATGGAGCAAAGGGTTATTCTTTTCTCTTCTGAAATGAAAGACGCTGGAAGAATCTATTTCTCTTCCCTACCTTTCATTTGGCAGCTGGTATAAAGCCGCTTTCCTCATCACATAGAGTACCATGCATTAGACATAGGGTAGGCTGATGATATTGCTAGACTTTGCAGAGTCAACACAGCTTTTTCAATACTCAGAATTATACAAGAATTCAATTACCTTAATTCACTTCAACTTGAGACACCCACAAACATTTTTTGTAATAATGAAAGTATGACAGAATTGCATTTTTGTAGTTCCACATGTTATCCCCCTGTAGAGCCTGTGGATAGTGACTGCAGGGACTGGATAAAAGTTGTATCCTGGCACATCCAAATGCAGAGTGCTCACCTTCTGTGAAAATTAATGCCTTGCAAATACAAGACAGACCCAAGTTCTGACTTCTTTTATTTGGTTTGTTTTTTTCTTCTGAAGATTGATGTGCTGCAGTTCTTTGCCTCCCGAGCAAAATAATCTGGGAATACTGCCTATACCAATGGATTTATAACTCCCAAACTTGACTTTGAGGACTGTGACTTCAGTTTTCTTTTCTTTTTCCATATTTGTTCAACAAACAGCATTCCAATGGGAAAAAAAAAAAAAGAGAAAAAGAAAAAAAGAAAAAAGGCAAGTATATTTTAAAAATCTAATAACAAACTAATGCTTGATATATATTAAAGAGGCTTGGTAGGGGAAGTGACAATAGCGGGTAGAAACTTAACAGTTTTGTTTGGCAGCCTCAGCAGGCCTGGAGCTGCATACGAGAGAAAAATCTTCTAAACACAATCATCTTCCACACACTGGCTATCTTTCCACAACAAACACTGCCTTATTTTATCTGGCTTTCTGTCCTCAACTCCTACCACCCTTTACTTTTCTGTCCCAAATGCCACTGAAAGCAATTTTCCACTCGTTTCAGTTCACAGTACTTGGAGCTGAAATTCCCTATCACCTTATTCCTGAGGCCACTGAGCTCAAGATCCTGGTTCACTCCTGCAAGTTTCCATTCAAATTTCACCTGTAGCTAGATGGACCCAGTGTTCCTGACAAAACATGAATCTTGTTATATTTGCCACTGGCATTTTATTATGTTCTGCCATTCTTCTCTGCGATCTTTTCCAGGTTCCTGTTTGTTGCTATTTATTATGCTGCACACTATGAATGGACCACTGTCTGTTTTCATCTTCGCTTTCTTCTTCAATTCTTCCAGATCTTCTTCCTCATAGATATCACTCCCTTAAATCTGACCTCCAACTATCCATATAATGTTTCAGAATTGTCATACCCCCATTGAAAATCACATGTATCTGCAGGAGAATACCATTAACTAAAACAGAATCACACTTACATATACACACCCCACTCCTTTCACATTCTCCAAACACCACCACACTGAAACTTATGATATTCTATTTCCTTCAAGGCAGAGTTGCCACTCCAGAACAAGCCTTTACACCTTTAATGAAGCAGCCTTAAAACATTGCTCACAAGAGCCCTATAGACACAGAGGAGAGGAAGAAATTTAAATTCTGAAATTAAAACTTCCAAATGCAAGTGGAATTGTCCCAAGGTCCAGCACTGCAAGTCACTACATACAGAGCTCCAACCTTGTCCAGTGACATGCTTATGAGCGCGCTCGGGGACAACAGGTCACAGGAGTCAGTGGGAAACCCATAATCTGGACTACTGCCCAGAAAAGAAAAAGCAGGCAGGTTCAATATGCAAACAAATAAACCACAAACTAATTATACAATGTCTACAACAAAGAAAGCAGAGCCTGCTAACCTTCTCGTAAACTGTGGTATGAATCTTGATACGTGCTTGAATAGCTCTTCCCTTGCTTTGACACAGTCTCTGCAAGCGGCACAATCCCAACATAGGCAGGCTGCAGTGTCTTGGCTTTATCCAACATATTAGAGGAAATCCCTGGACCTGAAGACAGATGCTGTAACACAGGAGGCGTCCCAGGATAGTGGAAGGGGTGCTTAATCCTCACAAGAAACCCTTACCTCAGTCCCTCTCTACCAGGTTTCAGTCACTGCACCAAGTGGTAAAGTGAACCAAAAAAATCAGTTTACTGCTAGATTCCAAGGCTGTGATTGCATAGGAACAGAGAGGTACTTGAGGCACAGACAAATCCTGACAGCCAACATCTAAAGATTAAAATCAGCACGGCTCTTGGCAAAACTTTTCTTCCTACTATCTCAAAGCTCAGTCAGAAACGCCACTGTTTCAGCAAGCGGCTATAAGCATTCAGGATCCCAGTATGCAGAGCAGTGCTTATCAACAGATGCGTGGACTCCTTCATGGGGCCACTTGCAGTAAGAGCCAACCTCATTTACCCAAAATAGTGAACAGTTGGTTTCTCTGCTCACACTACAGACACCTGCCAGACAGGCACTGTCATGTGATTGAGCACTACCCTCTCTGCACCTCCCAACTGTAAGCACGCCGTACACACAGCTAGGAGAACACCACCACCCCTGGTGCACAAGCCATGCTGCTTTTTCTCCCTTCCTGATCAAACAGGAAATAGCATTTTATCTGTGGAGAAAACTAAACGAATAATCTGAGAAACAGAATTCTTACATGCATTTGCTCTGAGAACACATACAGGTGACAGCAGGATACTTCTGTACAAGCACACATTCTCGCCTCACCTTTTCTTAAATCCTTTCTCTCTACCTAGTAGAAACACCTACCTGAAGATAATCAGCAGCACCCAATCAATAAGCTTCTACTACAAGCACTGCAACTTCAAAATCTGTACTTGCATTGAGGCATTTGTCTCACGTAGAGCTTATTTCATGTGTATCATGAACAGATGCCATAGGGTTGGCAAACTTTGGTTATACATATTGTCCAGCACAGTACTAGAATTGGAAGTGGCCAGAAAAAATGTCATGCTCTATCTGAGCAACAGCCAGGAGATACTTTCACCAGTACAATTGATGGCATTGTTGGTTTTTAATGTCGCTAAGCATGTCTCATAAAAGATGCAAAAATAAAAGAGTTGTCCAGTGAATACACATATCTGAAAAAATGTATTCTGGCATCTTTACAGAAAAAAAAATGATGAACAGAAATTTTTGTCATCCTGCAAGCCGGAAACAAAGACAGCCACATCGACATCACAAAAATAAAAAAGGTGAATACTCTAAACAGTATAGAAACAGTCTCCATTTCATCTTCTGTCCCTGCCCCTGTCCCCAATCAAGACAAAAATTTCTCATCCCCAAATAGTTTGGGAGGTATCCAAGTCACTTTACAAAGCAAGGCTGGAATAACAACCACAAGGAAAAAAAGTCATTAATAACAAAGCTAATCTCTAGGAAAAGTGGTGTTCAACCAAATCTTAAAAGCATGACTTCAACTCTGCCATAGGTTGCACTAGTGGAACAGAACAATCTAACGTGTTTAAGTTAAAAACTAAAAACTAATATACAGAATTTTACATGTTTACTAAATAATGATGCTAGATGGCACCAGTGACATTTCTGAGTACCTTCAACAGTACTCTTCTTACTTCGACGTGTTCAACCTTCACTCAGGAAAGAATCCAAACTCTAAAGTTCCTGAGGGTAAAAAAATACCTTGGGTGACAAGATCTGTAATGAGGTTATTCCTAAATTACCAACATATACTCAACACAAACTCTCAAGCTTAAATTTAGGATTTGTAAAAGTCAGGTAAAGATTCAGTTTCACAATGAACTTTGGCCAATAAGGTCAAATTACTGTATAAATAGATGAGCTCATTTTTGTGTGAGCATTAGCAGTTGTGACTGTGGAAAGTTGCCTTCGGAAGCTGACCTGGCAAACCACAAGGGTGCTAAAGCCAGGATGAAGGAGAATAGAAAGAAACACACTGTCCAGATCTCCTCTTTCAGTAGCAGCACAAAACTGCACATTGGATCAGATCTGGTACTCTGTGCAGACAGGTCCCACAATTACCACAATGACTAAAGAGCAACTACCCTGTGCCAGACTGAATCTTACTTTTTCTGGCAATCAATGCGCCATCTGGATGGTAGAAATGACAAGATTCAGCTACAGAGGTCAAAGACTACTATTACTTTGCCAACCTGAAAGAGGCACCAAGTAGCTAATAATACATGAAATATACTGCCAGTTGGGCAATTTGATCATATAACCAATCCTCTGCTGCTATAATTGACAACTGCAACTTGATGAAGATTTGATCCTCTCTTTTATTTGCTGAGTAAGATATTCTAAAATTTTGTCCTTCAGCATCAAATTTGTCCTACAGTGTTATCTGGTGTCTAAAAGAAGTAGCAGTTATTCTAAACCCCAAAAAGTTGGGTCAGAACACTCCGAAAAGGACTTGGATAATGTCCTCCATGCTGTATGAAGACAAACTCCACAGGGCCCACGTTGGAGGGTATCTTCAACAGACAAGCAAGCACTTGCAGGATACCTCCTTGCAAAAAATGGATTCTGATAGATGGGTAAACAGCAAGAGCAAACTGTCTTGCAAAAAACACTGACACTACTGCCAGATGTTGATGAGCATCAAAAAGTTAAACTAAAGTTTAATTTGTTTTGTTGGATCCTGATGTACTGATAAGAGATCTGAAAGTCTGATCAGTGATCACATGGGCAGAAATAGCAATGCACTGTAAGAAGTAAGGCCTGATGAGTAACTTTGATACTTTGGAAATCAGCAAGGGAGATGGGAAAATCTGTTTCACAGCTGAGGTAGGATTTCCAACAACAGATTCAGATGCTTAACCACTCCAGAAAATAGGATCAACCCACACCAATGCAATGTCCAACATTCCATGTCTTGCACAACATTCACCCTGGAATTGGCACCAGTGCTGTTGGCAGAAAGATCACCTTTACCAACAGGACCTAGACATTTGCCACAGATTTCTGGTTTGGAAAACATTGGGCCCTGTATTTATAATCTGTCCATGAGACACCCGCTGAGTCTTACATCCTTTGACTTTCAAGTATGAAATGAGATACAGACTATGGGGATGTATTTTTCCTTCAGTTGCTGCATTACTACTTACACCCTCATACAGAAATACAAAGAAACATCAGGTGTGCAGATGCTGCTGGTGGTTCTGAGGCCTGGTACGCACAGAATGCAATACTTGCATTTTAATGTCAGTTCTAATTAGTTACTATTTTGAACTAATGTGAATGAATTCATTAACTTTTTCTTCTCTCATTTTTCTATCCTCAAAAGCCAAGGCAGCATATAAGCAGCAGCTTTTTCAAATTCCCATTCTATGCTAGAAGAGAAATATGGAAGAGTGAGCCACCGCCAGCGTAAGTTCTAAAACCCTGCTGTAGGTATTTGACCTTTATATTCCAAGAGCACAGAAAAATTTGCCTGTGCAAAGTTAGCATCAGAACTGTAAGGTGCTACAGCTTAAAGATTTGTACCATCAAAAGGATCACTACTAATTCACCTTCTCTTTCCCTTCTGCCAGCCATGGAGTTCTATCGTACCAAAGAATCATAGAGTCACAGAATAGTTAGGGTTGGAAAGGACCTTAAGATCATCTAGTTCCAACCCCCCTCCCATAGGCAGGGACACCTTTCACTAGACGATGTCACCCAAGGCTTTGTCCAACCTGGCCTTGAACACCGCCAGGGATGGAGCATTCACAACTTCCCTGGGCAACCCATTCCAGTGCCTCACCACCCTCACAGGAAAGAGTTTCCTCCTTATATCCAATCTAAACTTCCCCTGTTTAAGTTTTAACCTGTTACCCCTTGTCCTACCACTACAGTTCCTAATGAAGAGTCCCTCTCCAGCATCCTTGTAGGCCCCCTTCAGATACTGGAAGGCTGCTATGAGGTCTCCATGCAGCCTTCTCTTCTCCAGGCTGAACAGCCCCAACTTCCTCAGCCTGTCTTCATACGGGAGGTGCTCAAGCCCCCTGATCATCCTCGTGGTCCTCCTCTGGACTTGTTCCAACAGTTCCATGTCCTTTTTATGTTGAGGACACCAGAACTGCACACAAAACTCCAAGTGAGGCCTCACAAGAGCAGAGTAGAGGGGCAGGACCATCTCCTTTGACCTGCTGGTCACGCTCCTTTTGATGCAGCCCAGGATACGGTTGGCTTTCTGGGCTGCGAGCGCACACTGCAGCTGGCTCATGTTCATTTTCTCATCAACCAACACCCCCAAGCCCTTCTCCACAGGGCTGCTCTGAATCTCTTCTCTGCCCAACCTGTAGCTGTGACTGGGATTGCTCCAACCCAGGCGTAGGACCTTGCACTTGGCATGGTTAAGCTTCGTAAGGTTGGCATCTGCCCACCTCACAAGTGTGTCAAGGTCCCCACGGATGGCATTCCTGCCCTTCAGCCTATCAACTGAACTACACAGCTTGGTGTCATCGGCAAACTTGCTGAGGGCACACTCAATCCCACTGTCCATGTCAGCGACAAAGATGTTAAACAAGACCGGTCCCAACACCAATTCCTGAGGGACACCACTCGTTACTGGTCTCCAGCTGGACATTGAGCCATTGACCACAACTCTTTGCGTGCAGTCATCCAGCCAGTTCTTTATCCACTGAGTGGTTCACCTATCAAATTGATGTCTCACCGATTTAGAGACAAGGATGTTGTGTGGGTCAGTGTCAAACACTTTGCACAAGTCCAGGAGGATGACATCAACTGCTCTACCCTGTCCATCAGTTCTGTAGCCCCATCATAGAAGGCCACCACATTGGTCAGGCAGGATTTCCCCTTAGTGAAGCCATGCTGGCTGTCACCAAGCACCTTGTTGATTTTCGTGTTCCTTAGCATGCCTTCCAGGAGAATCTGCTCCAAGATTTTGCCAGGCACAGAAGTGAGACTGACTGGTCTGTAATTCCTTCGGAACTCCCTAATACCAATTATCCTCCTTAATACCAATTCTGACATTTATATGGTATCTTAATGAGCCAATGCAACCTACCAAACACCAATGTGGGATGAGCACCACAGCTGGTGGCTGGTGAACACAGCTGAAAAGGGAGAGAAGTCTTGACATAGGCTAGACTTCGGATAAACTCAGCTAATGTTTTGTAACAGAGAATTGCATCATTAGTTTTACCCCACAAAAATAAAGTATTCTTTACATTCAAGCTAATGAGCAGAGAGCAAATGTGCTTAAAACATCCCACACAAACTTACAATGTGTATGTTTTTCCTCCTTCCACCTCCAGTCCTCCTTGCAGCTTAATTCAGGTTCTGTGTCTGTCTTACCCCAATAATAAACTCAGATGACATAATGCCTGCAAGGATCTGCATGCACACAGTGTAGTGATGAAATATAAACAATGCACTGCTAAAAAATGACAAACAGCTGGAATATATGCTTACTCTGACAATATAAGAAAGATCTCTGTAGAGGTCTAAGCCAGATGAACCCTCAGGAAGAAATATGAACCCACTATATTTAAGATCTGTCTCTGATATTTCTAGCAAGCAGCTAAAAGCTGGAAAAATAACAGAATGCTGCACCTACACCGCTGTAAACCTTTGATGTCTTATGACTCTCTTCATTTTATCCTTCAAAAACAAATAGAGACTTATGGCACACTGACACTTGTGTCACTTACTTTTTCTCAGCTAAGGATCACATTATATGTAATGTGAGTTTGCTTTGCATATTCCCAGGATCCTGCCTCCCACCAACAGTGACCTTGAGAAAGGGGTAGAAACTTCAAGCTGGGAGCACTGTGCATTCTTGGTTCTCTAGTTCTCAGAAAGAGGCTGAAGCTTATTCTTGCTCTTATCTCTTCAACTAGCTGATGATAGCTTGCTCTGCCAGTCAGCATTCAGAAAACTCCTAGACATGACAGGTAGCCAAAGGTAAACAACCATGCAGATGTAAAAAAAGGCAACAGCAGCAGGGATGCCTGAGAAGCTGGACCTTTGCCGTAGCTTCTGAGCGGCTCTTCAGTCCCCCAACCCACTCTGGGATATACCACCACCCCCACTTTTGGCAAGTTGGCTGTCATTGAGCTGTAAGTACTGTGAGTTGAAAGCACAAAAATAGCTGCTGCACAGGCTGGAAAACCTATCAGATGATGTCAAGGCGCGTTTTGAGCCCTCCCTCCAACCCCCCCCCCACCCCCCACTTCCTTTCCTATGTCACTTTCTCATTACCTCACTGTCTCTAATTCTGAAAGTGCTTCTCTCTGCATCTTTCAGCTGCCAGCATGAACTTTACACAGCAGCTAGAGCCAATTCAACCCCCCAGCACATCTATAAACTCTGCCACCCACCCCATTCCTTGGGATTCAGCCAAGATGTCACTTTGCCTTTCCCTGAAAACATGCACATGAAATCCATGATCCCTATCTACAAAACGCACAAGAAGAATCAGTTCAGCTCAAGGAATGCAATGCTGATCTGCATTTTATTAACTCTGCAGATAAGCAGTTTCCAACGAGCAAGGCAAGTCAACATTATAAGTGAGGTGTGGAGAAACAGCAGCCATGATGTCCCATACCCTTCTTCCTAACATACCGAGTCACTCAGCCCTGCCACTCATCCAGGGTCTGCAGACCTGAGGAGGAAGGAGAAGAATGAAGCCAAAACCTTTGCTTTTCCGATCTCTCCTCTCCCCAAAGCAAAAACTCACTTGGTCAAGTGTTGTTGGCCAAAGATCATCTGCAAAACAACTACAGAAATATTGCTACAAGGGCAAACAAGAGGGGAAGGAGAGAGAGGAAGGGAAGCAGAGATGTTGGGCCACTTATGGTTCATGCCTCTCCTCCTCCTCTATCCTTTCAGGACCTGTGGTACTGGGGAAGCTGAGGTGATAAAGAGAAGGAAATGGTCCAGAAGTCTTCCTACTCAGGATCATATGAAAAAAAAACATTATGCAGCACATGCTCCTAGCATTACTATATGGCAGTACACCCACTCAGAACACATCATCTACACAGCCAAAGAAAGCGGTGCAGCTTTTAAAGACAAGTTAATTAAATTCACCTTTTGGTTTTAGCTTGGGGTTTTTTTTTGAGTTGGATTTTCTTTTGCAAACTGCTGGCAACAGTTCTGTCAGTGTGGTCCTCTAGAAAGCTGCACATACACCCCTTGACTACAAAATGGTGTTGCTTATTAAGAGATTTCCATCCAAGATAAGAAATGCAACTAGCTGCTGGATTTCTCTGGCTAATGTAGTGGAAGGACTCTGCCCACAACAGAAGAGGGCAGAATGAAAGCAGAGGAATTAAGAGAAGGAAGTTTTATATCTGAACAACCACAGTCCACTGTGCATATAGCCCAAAAAAACCCAAGCAAGTAAGTTAAAAACCCATGCCCCAACACATTTATTTTTACCATTTTGCTTGATAAATTCTGTTTAGATGGAAAGACTGTTGCATACCTCTCTATAGTGCGAAGTTACTAGCCCTTCGTCAAGTTACCATCCCCTGCTGAGCCCCCAGTTGTTGATTGTATGAATGCTCTCACTCTGTTCCAGTGCAAAGTTAGAAAGATTATCTCACATTACCTTTGCTAAGCCAACAAGCTTCACAGTGAGAACTTACACATCAAGTATGACAAGTCAAATGTGGAGCGGGTATCTCCAAGAGGACTTAACTGAGAGCTGCTCCAGCTGGAATTGCAACAGAATTCCCCTGTATTCATTTTGTTCAGCTATTAACGATCTTGCTCTAAAATAATTACTTAAGACCAAAGGAAGTAAGAGTTACAGTTCCTTGCTCTTACCTAAGAGTCATAGCTTACCTGTTATAAAAAAAGTCAAAGGTTTCAAGCCAGAGACAGTCACCCAAGATTCAACAATCTGAATCTTACCAGCCTTCCCACCTACAGTTAGGTCTGCTAATTCACCCACATGCACCCCAAATAACTTTAATGACTCCAGGGGTAGGCAGATGTGCTTCAACACATGCAGATGTGCATTTCCCCACTCCCACAACTGCACACAGGCAGAACATCCAGAAGTGCAGGAAGACTGACATGTAAGTAAGTATATACTATGCCCAGTGAAGAATAAGCAAGAGAACAGACTTCTCAAAACATTTCCTCTTGTAGGTATTCAAGGCTTCAATTTAAACCACTATGAACAAGTGAAAACAGCAAAACCCAAAACATTTGGTTTCGCTATCAAGAGAATGAAAAAAGATGAAGTTCTGGCCAGATCAAGTGGGGTAGTGAGCAGAGCAGAGTGAAAAAGGAGGCAATCTGAATTTGTCTTAAAACACCCATTTCTTTTTAGAATGGGATAATTGGGAAAAGATGGGAGAAAGAAACCCTTCCCCTCATGCTAAGGCATGTCTAAGAGTCTGAGAAGTTACATCACTAATTCCTGTGGTTGTGGAGCAAAGATATCCCACACTTCTCCCTCCCACATCTTTTTCAGCTCCTGGCAATGAAAGGTTTTGTCTCTATCAAACCCTCCCCTGCTGCACAAATGTGCTACCTGCAAGTACTTGGAAATGCAGTCTATTTTTAAACTACCTAAGCAAGCGAGGAAACAGCCAGACTGCACTCAGTGTTTATGCACTGCTTGTGAAAGGATTAGCAAACCCTTAATTTTCTTCTCAGTTCATACTAGCAGAACAGCTACCAAGTATACCCTCACTACAGGATTGAGACTTTGCCCAGAAAGCTCCTGTTGCTTCTCCAGATACATCAGTAATAGGACAATAACAACATTGTTGAGGCACAATATGACAATTATCCTTGGTTAATCTGATACAAAACTGCAATCCCAAAATCTAGATTTTTATTAGTCTCTATTTACCCTTTATGGTTGCAGAAGACTTCTCAACTGCACTAATGGAGGTGTAATTCTAAAAAGACCATAAAGCATCCCATTCATTTAATGTTAGTAGTCAATGTTATTAATTTCAGATGTGGGGTTTTTTAACTGTTAATTTCTCTCTAAAAATGGTTCAAGTACTTTGTCACAGTCAGGCAGTAATAAAGGCTTGGATGACATCAAGTAGGAGATGGAAGTTGTACGCAACTTCTAAGCCAATTCTGTGTTTAGCTGTCACTGAAAGTGGTAGTCTCTTTTTCCATTGTCACAGATGCTCATCTCGCCCCATGGCAAGAAACAGCTATTGTCAGGATTATTTGAGACAGGAAATAATTGCATCCTTGGAATGCAAAATTCAGTTCTTGCATTGCCAAAGGTCTATAAATCACCCCAATGTCAAATGCTCTAACTCCTCATTTAGTGCTGAAACTCAACTACTCTCTGGGTAGATGCCAATCTCAAGCTTTCATGGCAGCTTCAACAACTGAATTTATGTTTCCAATATAAAAGGTATAGGACGTTTGAGTTTTAATCTTTAGCTACAACATAAAATAAGCCCAAGACAATGTCAAGGAACACAACCATTTAATCTCATTGAACAGACTGTACTGATTCTTTAAAGTGCTTTAAGGACCTAGTATGTACTCATCCCCCACCCACATGTACAGACATTTCAGACCTTAAACGCAACATAAAGCACTGGAGAGGCTGGACTGGGGATAGTCTTTACCTGCAGCATGCCACTAAATTAGTCAGCTTTTGATTAGCAGGAAAAATATCCTGGTTATGCTTTTGTAGGAGAGTCATTTAATGCTTTCATGGGATTCACTTCCTTCTTGGGACTCACTTGCCTATCACTTCAGCAAGATGAAGCTCTGACAGTACTACCATTCCTTCTCCATAGAGTGTATCTGTAAGTAAATCGTATTCTGCATTAACCAATCCAAAGGTTTATTTTACTTGAAGCTGTTCAGAGTTATAACAGAAGACATCTCTTGGTATGGAATGTACAACTCCCAGTTCATACATCATCTGTACCTCTCTCCAATGCTTTGGTCACAATACTCATAGAAACCAGACCAAAGATAGTGGTTTTCCCAAACAACTTGAACAGACCTAAAACACAGTTCATGATAAATCCCATTTTCTAAGCATTTGAAAAGAACCACGTCTGGATGGGAAAAAAGCTCACCAAAACCCAGGCTTAAGCAAGAAACAGTTACTTTGCACAGACAGAGCCATAAAGCCAAGAGGTCCTTGCAGTGAAACCCAGGGTGAGCTACCTTGCTTTGACTACTTCGTACCTCAGTGTAAGTTGACATGCACAGGGAATTGCTACAACACGTAACACCGTAGCTTTATGCCCTAAACTTGGCCTACATGTAGCCATGTAACAAAGGTCTGCCAAAGACCTTTCACATATGTGAGACAGCTATTTTGTTAAGAGTTTGTGATACTACGATCACTGGCAAAAGTTTAAGGCAGAAAAGATTTTAGAGGTAGGGAAAGCACAATAAAATACTGCATGTGGTTTGATCTGACCTATGTGGTTACCCAAAAGAAGGGGAATGGGGGAAACAAAGACACAGGCCTCCTTTGCAAGGAGCATGATTACTTCTAAAACAAATTTTATCTCATATCCAAGAGTTCTGCTAATCCCAGCTATGAAATCAAAACAAAAATGACAAGGTATGGGGAGGGTTTATCCCCTTCTGCTGCTCCAGCAAAACCTGCCAAATCTTAGGAGTTCTAATCCCCAACTGGCTTAAACACATTGAAAGGAATGGAGCTGAAGTGCTTATAACTCTAATGTACTTGGAACATTATGTTCTGATTCGGGCCTCAGCTTTCTGTTTCTGCTTCCCTCCTCATAAATCTGTGAGCTCACCTGAAACAGTATGAGAAAAAAAAAAGAGAAAAAAAAGAGAAGTCTCTTTGGTCACTGTCTTTCTCCAGCTGCCTGGCACCCCTTTAAGATTTTCTGTCACTTTGGTATGAGCTACAAGAAGTCATCAGTCAGAACTGCGCATTTATTGATTCTAAACAATTTAATTCTATTAAAACCCCTCTGGTTTGATAAACTCGGTTAAATTAAGTAGAAAGATTTATATGCAACACAGAGTCTGTGTGTCAGAAATGGAATTAGAAATCCTAGCATCCTTTCTTGGCTGCTGAATCTATTTTATGAATCCAGACACAAGAAAAGAACCATTAAAGAGGGACTACGGAAAAGCAAACAGGTTGATGATTTAATTAGATAGACAAACATGCAACTGAAAAAGATATGGGGTTTATATGCCTGCCAGTTCTTATGATCTGACAGGACTTGGCTGCTTACTCCCCATAGACCTAACAGTTGGCTGAACAGAAGTCACTTACAAACAAATCTTTAGAACAAAAACAATTTTAACATTATAGACACTGCCATATGCTTACTTTTGGCAACTATGCTATAGTCAGTCCAGAGTTTACTATAAACTCACCATTCTCTCCTATCAGAAAATATTTTTGCCTGAGCAAGACAGATATTGGGCAAAACTGTCTTTAGGTTTAAACTACAATGTGGATAGATATGCAGATGAGAGGAGAGGAGCTATTGTCCACCCTGTTTTAGTGAGGCTTTTGACACTGTCTCCTATAAGATCCTAATAGAAAAGCTGATGGAAATATGAGCTAGATGAAGAGATGGCGAGATGGACTGAAAACTGTCCAAGTGGCCAGGCCCAGAGGGTGCACCAGCGTATGTTGGAGGCAGCATGGATGGAAAGCAGCTTGACAGAAAAGGGCCTGAGAATCCTGGTGGACATCAAGCTGAACATGAGCCAGCAGTGTGCCCTTGGGACAAAGAAGGCTAAGGAAGGTATCCTCACCAGCATTAGGAAAAATGTTCTCAGCAAGTCTGAGGGAGGTGATCCTTCTCCACTCAGCACTGATGAGCACCTTGAACGCTGGGCCCATTACTGAGCTCCCCAGTACAAAACAGACATGAACACACTGAAGAAAGTCCCACAAAGGGTCATGAAGATAATAGGTGCACTGGCTCATCTTTTGTATGAGAGGAGGCTGAGAGAGCTGGGACTGTTCAGCCTGGAGAAGGCTCAGGGGGATCTTATCAGCATATACAAATACATGAAGGGAGGGTAAAAGTAAGATGGAGCCAGGCTCCTTCAAGTGGTGCCCAGTGACAGGACCAGGGGCTTGTGCTTCACCAAACTGAAACTCAGGAGGTCCCCTCTAAACACCAGGAAACAATACTTTTGACTGTGAGGGTGTGCTGGTTTTGGCTCGGATAGAGTTAATTTTCTTCATAGAGCCTAGCACTGGGCTATGTTTTGGATTTGCACTGGACACAGTGTTAATAACAGAGGGATGTTTTTATTATTGCTAAGCAGTGCTTACACAGAGGTAAGGCCTTTTCTGCTCTTCATATTGCTCTGCTAACGAGTAGGCTGGGGGTGCACAAAAAATTGTGGAGACACTGCTGTGACAGCTGACCCCAACTGACCAAAGGGATACTATAGGGTGTCATGCTCAGCATATAAAGCTGAGGGAAGAAAGAAAGAGGGGGGGCATTCAGAATTATGGCATTTGTCTTCCCAAGTAACAACTACAAGTGATGGAGCCCTGCTTTCCTGGAGAGCTCAGTCATCCAGCAAAAAACTTTTTAGAAAGTACAGCCCCTTTTCCTCCCTTCCACTGGTCATGACAAACCGGCTCCTGTTGTTTCACCCTTGAGTCAAGCTTCTTCATTTTAGTTTCAACCTCTTTACCATCAAGTGATTGGACCCCAAGAGACAGAGCTGCCACGGTTTGGTTTGGAATATCCTGAAGATAAACACACAAGCAAATGCTGTGTAGATTGCCAGACCATGCACAATAAATCCAGCCCTCTGTGGACATGTCAGGATTACTCTTTGTGCTACAAGCACACTATACTTAAGTTGCAAAAGCACAACATTTTCAAGATATATCAGATTTATTATGATTATGCTGGAGAAGCGTCTGGGATTTCTGAATGTCTTCTTGCCCTCTCTGTTAATGGAGCGTAGTTCCAAGCAGGGCAGCCAGACATCTGGAAATTCTGTGCAAGTCTTAGGAAAACCCCCATGGTCCAGAGTAGAGAGGAGGGGGAAGGAAAAACGTGGACAGTCTGGGAAAATCAGACATACAGTAGTCATACCGAAGTTTACAGGGAAAGGCAGTATCTGCTAATACATCAAATCTCTAGAAATAAGAGCTCCCACCACAGTTTAGGCCCCTGGTTCTCCACAAGCAACTCATGCTTGAAGGTTAAGTCTGAAAACTCCCGTTCTACAAAGCTTTTTTAGGATGTGCTTCTGCTATCAGCATCTGGAAACCATTGTGCTATATGAATTAAATTATGCACAGCAAGCCTCCTTACAAAAATTAGAGAGAACTACATAAGCATTTGACAATGCCAGGATTATGATGTTAGGACAGCCTTTCCCCACACAGTCTTCCCACACTTTTCCATCTTCTACCCCGAACTCTTCCCTCCTCCTCTCCTCAATCAGTTACTTGCCATTCTTCTCTAAAGAACTTATTTTTCTCTCCTGCTTACTCTCCAAATTATAAGCTACTCAAAACTCTAAATCAAGCTCTGCAATCTCCTGTCCTAATTAAATCAAAGGAAAGAGTAGTCCGCATAAATAACATTTGCAAGATCTAGTTTTAGCTTCTAGATTTTGCAGCAAAGTTTCCAGTCCCACTTAAAGGCCAGAAGGTTAAACATTTCTCAATGACGCAGGCTCCCTTAGCGAGAGAGTGATGAGGAAGTGGTCCAAAAAAACTCATTCTTCCCAGGCATTAAATCAACAATCACAGCAAACAGTGAGTGCCTCTCTCCAAGGAAAACTGGGATAAGTGGAGCAGTCTCTTATTATAACCAGTCACTTTGTCACCATAATGCAAAAGCCTGGTACAAGGAAGAGAAGAAAACAAAGCATAACAAAATAAAAGGAGGGGAAAAAAAGAAACAGAAATTAGATTGTGTGTAGTACATTTAAAGTTATATGGAATTAAAAAAAAAATAATTTTAAAAGCCAAACAACTTAAGCTTCTGTAAAACACTGCATTTCTGTTTAAACTAGCTATTCTTTTCTGGTCCGTTTAGATTGCTGGTAACTTTCTAGCTTAAAGATGCTTTGGCCTTTACATGGGCTGAAATACTCCTGTCCAAGACCATTTTTCATGCATTATACTGTTCAAAAGATTCACGTGTTCATCTGTGAATTTTCAAGGTAAGGTTAGCAAAAGAGGTTCCTCCATAAGAAGCCTACTAACCTGGATCTTGCTCTTGCTTATTTTGAGGTAACATGGAGTCAGCAAAGGTGTACTGCAAAGTGTTTTCTGTTTATTTGAACTTTTAGTGAAAGAGCTTTGAAGACTTTAAGCCTCGGGAGTGTTGCGCAATAAGTCAAGCTTAAAGGTACTTTCTGAAGAGATTAACCAAAAGTTTTGGGAGTTGTAATTCGTAACCGGTGGTACTTCAGTGTCACTTTAATAAATCAGAATGACTCAGTATATTTTTAAGAGGCATACATTTGAGTTCACATCAGTGAATGCAAAAAACAAATCTCAAATACTGAAAGACACAGACAAGGAAAACCAGCTTCAATCAAGAGTATCTCAAGCAGGAAAAAAAAAACATCTCATCAAGGTCACAGTCTGATCAAGTCAGCTGGTGCTTCACTGAAAGCTGCAACTTCTCATTTCTGAGAAGAAACAATCAGGGCAAAGAAAATGGAAAAGCCTACAAAGAACCATAAATACATTTCTCAACCTACTTCTCACACTGGTTGATTAAATAGGTTCCTAATGTGTTGGGAATCCAGTGCTGTGCATAAGGCCTAGGAAGTATCATTAACATTACATAGAGGATCTGAGTTACAATAAGCATTGTGATAGAAAGATACAAAAAGTAATGAGCAGGTCACATTAGCAGACACTTACTTTAGCACTTGCCCACTTAAATATATTGCAAGTGATTGCAGGTTCTTTTGAAAATGTTTCACATGCATTAAGGTTTGAATCAGTTTAATTACAGAAAGCTATTTGGACAAACCAACACTGACACACATGCTCACTTAACATTGGAAAAAACTACAAGATTTTTAACCAAAGAGAGAAATTCTAGGACAGCTTTCTAGTAGGAGTTGCTGGTGAGTGAGAAATTTAGTACTTTTAAAAATGGTGATTGATAAATTGGTTATGAAGGGGAGTATATGACCTGATTACTTGCAACAGTAGGAGAGTGGGCTCTGTGACCCTGAAGGGTAATTCCAGTTCTGTTTCTTTATGACTCCTTACCTACTTAAACTATTGCCAAGTTATACTAAGGTTAATCACATATGGGAGCTGTGCCAATGTAATTAAACTACTTTCCTGTATTGATTGTTAGTAAAATTAGCTTGACAAAGAAATTGAAAGGAGAGTGGAGCAATTTTTCTTCCATTAAGATTCTAGTTTAATCTCCATAAAGCAGGGCTCAGTCACAAATAAAAACAGAAGTTCACACCGCCTCAAAATAACCAACTTAAGTTTCTCCATTTGAAAAGACAACTTGAAACAAGTGTCAGTCTCTTCTTGGAAGAGCCCTAAGGTCAGAACAGCAGAGGGTGCTGTAAGTCTGAACTGGGGTGCTCCGGCTCAGCGTCAAGGAGTATCCAGATGCTACACGAAGCTGTAGGTTATCTCATGATTTGGGGGTTGGGTTTTGTTAGGTTTGGGGGCAGGGAGAAGTGCTACAGGAGTCATCTGAGACTAGTTAAAGCAGATGGCAAATAGCTAAATATTAAAGTTTATCTATGTCAATTTCCACATAACATCAAACAAGCACAGAGACATTCCCAGAACCTCAACAGTTACTTATAATCCCCACCACTGATCTATACAGCTCTGGCCATACATTAGAGACTGACTCATACTGAAGCTTAGATGTAAAATATATATATATTATATATATTAATGCCTATAATCAAAATGTAGACTGGACATGAATCCCATTATAAAAAAAAATAATAGTAATCCTGGATCTAATCCCTAATGTTAATTTCTGCTATCAAACAGGAATGGACTCTTGAGCTCTTTATTAAACATTAGTCATTTCTTAAATCTGGCAAACACTGGCTAGCAAGGATTGAGGAGGTAACTGGAAGACCGAACGGATGCATGTCTGCACTGTATCCCTTTAGGCAAAGCATGCATGGTGTAATCATCATACCAGTTTAGAGAGACTCGGCATAACACATTTTCAGATATTAATCCAGAAGCTACATTAGTGGCAGGCCACAAAAGTGACTATGATCAGCCTGAGCCAAAAAGATAACAATGACCAGTCTGAGCCTATTTAAATAATGATTAAGTAATTTTTATACAGTCGTGCCTAAAGACCTCAAAAAAGAGGCTGATTTAAATAATTCTTTCTTACTTCATTTTGCTCATGTACTTGAACTATGTTCCTAAAGAAAGGCTGATTTATATTCATTATGTAAATGAACAGGTAACTTACAGAACATGATGGCACCAATTCAATAGGCCCCATTATACATAATGCATTAATTTCACAGCAAGGAAGACTTTGCTTTGATTAAAGTTACAGCTTATAAAACCTGACACGTGTTTACCTGCATTTTGAACTTTCACTTAGTTTGTAATACCAATTGGTGAATGATTCAGAAAAAAATGCAGTGTGATGATGACCATCTTAGTATGTACACTGGAAACTAGTTTAAATGCACACCCCTCCTTTCAAGTTATTTCTCAATAGTTACATTTTAAAGTATGCGGGAGCCATAAGAAAGGTTAGGAAACAAAGCTGCCAGTGAATAACTGGTTTGTGTCTACCTGTGTCACTGTTTTAGAACAAATACAGCCTGAGAATGTGCCCTTGCAAGTTCATCTTAGTACATAGGTGAAGACAAGTAGTTACCTGGATTGTTTTCTCCTACTCCCTCTTTCTCAACCCACAGTGTAATACTCACTGCATAAAATAAATGGAGAATTTTCAAAGCAGAGTAAAACTTACTATTTTTAAAAGGTAATTTAGCATTTCAAGGAATACTTAGTCCAGGTTTCAATAGATTTCCAGCAGTTTCTTGTTTAAATTTAAAGCAGTAGAAATAGGTACTGTTCACTAAGTGATTTTAATGAACAGTCTTTATTGTATTTCTGTCATTCTTGACAGAAAGAAATAAAAAAAAAAATCATCCTTCACATATTTAGTTTCAGTACAATCCTTCAGCTTGGCTAACAAACACCACAGTGATTGGATTACTTAATAGTTAATCATAGGGATAAAAGGCAGCAAAAGGTTATGTTCAATTATTTTATGAATGGAGTAACTCAGTAACATGCAGCTTACAGTTGTGCACTCCTCACTCCGTATCTTACAACGGTCAACTCAGAACCTCATGCAGTTAGTAGCTCAGGCGTAAAAATTTCCATATTTAAAGCTGACTTCAGGAACATCCCATTTGCTGCTTCGGAAAGAATTCCCTCTGCATGATGACGATGAAGCACATAACTTTGTTCAGCCTCTGGATCACATGTAGGATTCTGGTTAAAAGCCAGTGAAGATTAATTTTATCACTACTCAGAATATACACATCTCGGGGAGCCATCCCAGCAAGGAGGGAACTCTTTACGCTCCCCAGGAACTTGCTACGTAGATACAAAAGCTTACATTTCCAAATGCCATAGATTCCAAACCAAAATCAAAAGTTCTATTTTTAAAGTGGTGATGATGAAAGCTATAAAGCTAGGAATGTTCTGCCCTCACCACCACCCTCCATCCAAAACCTGATTGTGTTGGTTCAAGAAATCACTGCAAACTCAAAATTCCAAGTTGGGGAATTACAAACAAACAAAACAAAATAAAAACCAACCAACACAACCTAGGAGACAACAAAAAAAACAACACACACCCCCACCCCCCAAACATAAACAAAAAAAAACTGTATTTTAAGTTCTACTATTTAAATGAAATGAAATGCCAAAACTAGAGGAAAAGCCTCCCAATCAGAAAAAAACTCTTGCTAGGAAATGAAAAAAATAGTAAGGAAAAAAATCCTACTAATAGGTGCTTGAAAAAGACAAGATGAAGTTAGAAGGCATTTTAGGGCATGCATGAGGGGTTATTCTTCTGAGTACCAAAAGGCAGCACTTAAACTTTATTTAAAACAGGAAAAACAGAAAATCAACAACAAAAACTGCAGCTCAGACATTTGTCATTTCTGAAAGAGCTGGAGGGGGACACATCCCTTCTGTGAATACACAGACATGTTGTCCTTCTTTCTTCCCATTAAACAGTTTAGCAGCTGACATCCTTAAAGTGCTTCAACTTAAAATCTTCAGAGAGGGAAGAGCAAGAGCCTAGGAGCTGTGTTTTGAAAGAAGGAATGGGATCAACATCCATTTGTCCAAAATCGAGTTTAATATATCCCTAATCTGCTAAAGCAGCTCAAAAATGCTTTTTTCCCTGAAAATGAGTAAAGTTTTACATTTGATTGAAGATGACAGTGATTTTCAGTTGAAACGATTGTTCCTTTTTCAGAACCAGCTGGATACAAAGCAAATTAGACTAGAGAAGTCAAGTTTTATCCACTATTAAGAACTGAATTATTTCTATTCTCATTTACATTGCAGACTTCAAAACAACACTTCTTTTGTTCTCTAAATATGCATGGGAAAAAACCCTCTCATTCATCCAAAGTGCACTTCTAACAGTTTGGAACAACCTGCTTCTGGTTTGCGTACCTGGCTTGATCTCTAATACATTCTAAGGGGTTTTTTTCAGCTGGTCAATGCACCAATATATCAAAAGCTAAAGATGTTATCCAACAGATCACCCTATGCTGAAAAGATCTTGTTTTCTTTTCAGTATACTCATGGAAAGAAATGAGGATTACACAATTATTAACCTGCTATATATACCAAGACAGTGCAAAGTGCACAGAAAAAAATCAATGCTCCCCAGAACAGGGAAGAAAAAAAAAAAAAAAGAGGTTTTCAGTACAGCAAAATTTAGGGGAAATAGAATTCATTAAGAAAAGTTGGCCATTTGGCCAAGTGCTAACATTCATTAATTCTGGCAATGCATTGTTAGACTCTAAGTGACCTTAAGGTGGCCATAACTCTTCTCCATACATGCAAAAAGCGATGTGAAAATAAGGGTTTATCTGGCTGACTGCACCTGTGTATGTGTACTGCACACACATTTCTGCCCAGCCACCTGCTAGGAGACATAAAAAGAAACTTGTGAACCATAACAACCAAAATTAAAAAGTGAAATTATCTTTGAAAGTTTGTAATTGCCAATTAAGCATAGAATTTGCCCATAGAGGCCAGCAGCAGACCCAAGACTCCCAAGATTTCCCTAAGTTGCATGAGTCCCTCATATGGCTGTTCAAAACCAGTTTTAAGTCCAGAGGACAGCCATGGATGTCCAGAGGATGATATTAAGGGGGCTGGAGCACCTCTCCTATGAAGACAGGCTGAGAAAGTTGGGGCTGTCCTGCCTGCAGAAGAGAAGCTGCATGGAGACCTCATAAGCAGCCTTCCAGTATCTGATGGGGGCCTACAAGGATGACGGACAGGGATTCTTCATCAGGAACTGTAGCAATAGGACAAGGGGGAATGGGTTTAAACTTACACAGTGGGAAGTTCAGGTTAGATATAAGGAAGAAGTTCTTTATTGTGAGGGAAGTGAGGCACCGGAACAGGTTGCCCAGAGAACTGGTAAATGTTCCATCCATGGCAATATTCAAGACCAGGTTGGACAGAGCCTTGGGCAACATGGTCTAGGGCGAGGTGTCCCTGGCCATGGCAGGGGGTTGGAACTACATGATCTTAAGGTCCTTTACGACCCAAACCATTCTGTGATTCTATGATGAAGTGTTACTGGATTGTAGATTGTGTCAAAAAAAGGTATTCCTCTAGCATTCTTCCCTCTTTGTAAAAAATTAAATAATTTTCATGACTCATTCTTTCAGTGGGCCAAACAGTCTGTCAGAGAACAAAACCAGGTCATATCAAGAAACTATTCAATCCATATCTTGACCAACAGCAAAATCAGTGACCTTTCTTTTCTTGCAAAAGAATTTGCAAGATCTTCATATGGGATAATTACATAGCAATATGAACAACTGAAAGGCTTCTGTGGAACAAAAAGAGAGGCTGTATAGTGAGATTAGATAGCAGATAATGGGAAGGAAACAACAAGCTTTTGGAATCAGCAAATAAACATAAAGAAAACAAATGAGTTAGATGCTGAGAAAGTCAAAGGAGAAGTGACTCTTGGAGAAACACGCTAATAAGGGAACTCCTACTGCTAAGACCTTAGTATAGATCCACACATCAGCTTCGTTTTCAAGAGAATGACAACAGGCAAACAGGCACAGGGCTGTTGCCGAAATTCTATTCTTGAAAACAAATGTGGAATTTTGCCTCATTGTGTACGATCACTCTTTGAATGACTGGGTCAGTAATACCACAGTACTTCAAAGAAGCTCAATAGTCCTATGAGATGTGAAATACAGCAGTTAAGCTTCCGCTCTTATTTTCACGTATTTTTCTGGGTTTACTGCCTTTTTGGAATGTCTTTTCAGATTGATTTTTCCTTTTACTTTTTCTTCCTCAGCTGTCATCCATCACTTGTATTGATTTTTTTACTCCCACCATTTTTGGTTTGACAGGTGCGTTTCATTTTTTCTGGTTAATACAATGGGTTCCTCACTAGTCATATTGTTCCTTCTTCACTTTTGTTCTGAAGAAACAGTCCCTTCTAGCTTAGGCTATTCTATTCCTAGAATAGTCAAATTATATTCCCCCCCTCAGTTCTTCTTCTAAAATATTAGGAATAGTTTCTCATGTGCATTAAATAAGCACAGTCTAATGACCTTCATGTTTTAAGAACATTTGGTCTATGGAGTGCAAGCTGCACAAGTTCTATCAGGATAATTTGTTTACCCAGCTTAGGCCATGATTTTCCTATTTCTTCAATGGCTGTTCAGAAACCTTGAGGAGTTGATTGGGACAACCATTTCCAGTTTCCATCTTTCCAGTAGGGCTTCTGAAGACAAACATCAGGACCAAGAAGCTTTGAGAAGTTAAGTGTTTCCTCATTAGAGGATTCTAGATCTCAACAGAAAGGAGATCCAATTTCAGTCTCTAAAAAGTCTCATGTAGTTTGCTCAATAGACTACTTAATTACATCACTAAGCCAAATAACAGTAGCAACCAACAGGAGCTGAAGTTACTAAATATTAACTTATTTGGGTTTTTTTAATAAAAAAAAGTTGATGCTGAGAGCAAATTGCTCAACAAGTAACCATTTTCTTTATCTAGAACCTTGTAATACTCTTCTATTATTCAAGACTGATCTTTTAAACTTACTATGCACGTGGTTCCTTCCTGTTGTCATACTGAATTTCCCCACCAAACTTGTGAACCCCTTTACAAAAAAATTTGTCTGCTTCTTGGTAAATATTTGTCCAGCAGTGATTGACCTAGGAGAAAAGGGAGCTACCACTGATGGAAGAGGTACAATAAATCTGTATCCCTCATTAGATAAGATAAGCTTGCCAGGAAATTGCCTCACCACTGCATAACGCCACTGCATACTCAAGGACTAGAGTTAGCTGACTTAAGCAAAGGCTACACACAAGTACTCTTTAATGGGAGAAACTCTCACCCTAAGAATTACATGTAAGCCTTGGAAGTTTTTATAATATGGAAGAAATGAGAAACACAGCCATAAAGAGTTTTGAAAAAAGTAATAGTAATATGAAGGCCATTTCCCTAATTTTAACAAACCTTACTCTCTTCTGTGAATTTCCACAGAATATCATGCACAAATTCAGTGCTAAGAACCGTGAAATGTAAATTCCATGGCTCTTTCTTGTCTGCAAAAAAAGTTACTATAATTAGAAAAGCTACTAGGAACAAAGCCCATTGAGGCAGAGATCCTTTTCAGGCCTTTCCACAACAAGGGTCATATGAAGGAAAAAAAAAAATTCTTTACAACGAAGACAGATTAGATATCATCTTGCCATACACATCTTGTTCAATACCAAACACCTTGCTACTGCCTAAAACCTACCTCCACAAGTCACAAACTACAAGGGTACAACCAGAGGAATGACGTATTGTGTCCAAACATCCTTTTGAAGTGAGACAAAAAACTGTGTATTCCCTGTAAGATGTAGCTCTTCTGTAACACCTCTCTTGCCTTTCCTATCTACAAAAGGAGGTGGGGAAAAAAAAAACACAACAAAAACCAAACAACCCAAAACATTGTTCTCTAAACAACAAAGAATACAACAAAAAAAGGTCAGAGAGGATCTTTATAGACATACACAGTCTTCACAGATACTTTACAGAACATAAGACTCTAAGTTAGGGAAATCAACACTGTAAATTCATAAAAAAAAACCAACAGCAATTTATGGAAAAACAAAATAAAATGTATTAAACTCTGAAGTTACTGTTTTACTTGTCTCTTTTGAAGTCACTACTTGAGGAAAAGAAAAAGCATTTAACTTTCAGGAACAAGTCTGTCTTGACACTTACGTATGTGCTGTTTTTCAGGCAACACTGTACAAGAGATTAAGAGTACACAAATGCAAACCCAAGCTTTGAGGCCACTACTGGTTTGCAGTCAGATCTTACCAAGGTTACAGTCTCTGTTCCCATCCATAGAACAGAGGCCATTCGTATCTGTATGTGTTTGTTAAATGTCTACACTCCTGTAGTGTAACTACAGACTGTTTTAAAGCCTCAGATAAAAATGCCCTACAGAAGTACACCATACTGCCATTAACAGATAACTCTCACTCTAGTGTGTCTTACATGTCAGAAATGCAACTCTCTACATATCTAATAGGTAAGCACAACACCACAAAAAAGATCACAATATTTAGGGCAACATCACAGACACATAATACCATTTTCATTTTCAAGAAAAGAGTCTTTCAAGATATAAAACAAGTACTGGGAAGTTTCAAAGCAGAAGAGCATTTCCCAAACGACACAATTTAAAATCTCTCCAATGTATCAATAATACCTTTAATTGAAAAATAATTAACAGCAAAACTGCATAAATCAGCCGAAAGCTAAACAGAGGAAATTCCTTTAGAACAAGTCTTAGATTTGACTGGGGTTTTCTAATCTTCATGAGGCACTTTAACACTGGGGACCAGCAAACAAAGAACAGAAAGATAATTTCATGACGTTCTTAAGTGATCAGTATTTAACATCCAACAAGTATCCATCTGCAACTTCTACATGAAGTAGATGAAGTTACCACAGCTCTCTTAATTTGTCTTTACTTAAAGTCACGTAGCCTCCTGGTACTCCCTATATAGTTCAGCAACCATGATTCGCTAGCAAAATTTATCCGTAGGATATGTTTGGGGTGATACCTGATTGGAGTGTTGTCATCGGCATTTCTGATTCCAGCAGCGTCATGTTGATCCTTTTCTCAACAGTTACAATCCCTTAAAGACCTCTCTTCATACACAGATAGATAAAGCCTACTGAGAAAACTCAGTCTTTCAACATGCAGTTCTCTGCTTATTCACTACAGGCAAGTTGGAACAGCCCAGAATCAAATTACTCCTAGGAGAAAAATGAATACTCAAAGGGGAACGCAAGATGTGCAGTTTGCAGAAGTAAGGTCCACCCCTTGATGCTCTGTAAGTAAAAGGGAGGGGAGAGGAAAGGGTCAGAGACATTGGAACTGGCAGTTTTTTCCCCCTTTTACAAGGGAAGGATGACGTCTTGGATAGACTTTCAATCCCCTAAGGGGCTCTGCTGATGAGGCAATTTCATTCCAAGGACAAGGAGACCCAGTGTTAACATAAACATGCAGACATCCTCAGCTTTGAAACAACATGGCCCAAAACATATACATCCTGGTGACAAATGAGTCACTTTTCTTCAGTCTTTAACAGTCCTTTTTGTGAATAATCACACTATTCCCTTACCCCTATCAACTCTTCTTGTTGACCACTAAACCTGACCTACTGTAAGAAAAGAATGGAACTACCTCCAAACAAAGGATGGCATCTGTTTCTTAAAAACAAACAAAATGCCCTTTCTCCTTCAGACTTTCCCCATTGTGGATCACACCCTCCAACCAACCTGTCTAGAGGTTAAAAAAAAAAAAAAGCCGTATTTGCCACATCTAGATAGTTTCAAATTATTTGGGATAGTGGACAAAACTTTTACAGTCAGGTATTTCATGAGTAAAAGATAAAAATAGAATTAAGTCTTTCCTCACTAGATGATTCTAGCTCCCAACAGAACGGAAATTCAATTTCAGTCTCTAAAGAGTTTCAAGTAATTTGCGCAACAGATAATTTAATTATCTTAGCAAACTAATTTCAACACTTCTGTCCCCAGAGCAGCTTTCCCTTATTCCCCAGCTCTCACCAAGGCTCATCATCATTTCTCGTTAGGTCATCTAAGTAAGTAACTACGGATTTCCACAAAGCCCAAAATTAAATTCAGCTCTGCAGAAAAGACAGACCAATTTTTAGATTTAAAATCCCTTTGTAGCAAGTCTGAATTCCTCTCCTGCCACAACAGTATTCATGAAGATGTGTAACTGGGTGTGCAAAACTGCTTTAGTGCTGTTTTCTGACCTCTCCAATCTTAACTAACTTCAGGCCTTCTCTAGCACTCAGATGCAAGAACTCCCCAACAGCTGCTCAACAGCTGAGTGAAAAGCATGGCAGGTTTTAACAACATACCTTCCTTCCCCCACACAAACACATTTGGGGCTTCAAAGGAGGCAGCAAATACTCATTTGACAGCTTTAAACAATACAGGAAGATCCTTTACAGTGATGATATTGTAGCGTTTATCAGATTTCCATACTTCTTACATCAGTAGTGTGTTGTAAAAGGATGAGAATCAGCTCATTTGGACTGTTATTCGAATGCCTTATGCAGTCCTAAATTTACAGCCAGACCAGGCAAAAATTAAAGGCCCAAATGCCCATTCTTGCTGTGCAATCCTTACAGAATGGAACTGCAGTGTTGCACTGTATCCTGAGAATTTAGACATTAGTGACAAAAACAAGTCACTTGAACATCTACCATGAGTATCCATATTCATCATAAAGGAAAACATCAATTTTCAGCAGAACATATCCTTAATTTTTGTGGTGGAAATATAAGGGGAAGCAGTAAGAGTAAAGTGGAAAGGAAACCTTTCCTACAGCATCCAGAAATGTCACTCCCTCAAGTATGTAGACAGGCACTGTCAGTGACCATGAACAGAGATGAAACTTAAAGCATGTTGCTTACTTGACCAGCAAGGAAAATGAAGATTGCACTCCCAAATGTCTTCAGACAGAGATTCCTTCTTTATACTTTGTGGTAACGTAGATTGTGGCAAAGGCATAGTTACAGCCTGCAGAAGTGGCCAATAGTATCCCCAAATAAACGAGTTACAGAAAACTTGACATTTCCACGAGGAAAGCTACGTGTTACAGAAACAAGCTATCACCCAAAGCTAGCATTCAGTTTGCTAAGTACTAGCAGCAACTGACTGTTGTGCAATGGTGCAATCTTTCTTGCATTAAACAGCCACTTACTGTTGAAGTAGAACAGACTAAAAAATCCTGTTGAATGGCATTCTCCCTTTAAAGAGCCAGACCTCCTTTCCCCACTATTACCCTTAATACTTAAAACAGCAAAACCAGCAACAGAAGTCCTTACACAGACGAAACAGCTGCCCAGACCTGGGCCTGACTTGTTTAGCAAGCAGTTTAAATTCATGAAAAAGGAATGTTTTTTAAATAGCTATCAAATTATATCTCTAATGTTCATCCATCAAGATGCGAACTTTGAAACCTCAAAGACAAAGTGAAATAAGAGAGAAAATGGAATGGAGAAACACAAAGGAGAGGAATATTACAAACCAGTGACGAGAAGACATTAATCTTGTTAACTTGATGAGGAACAAACAAAAAATGTGTGGAGAGCTAACCTATTAAAGCCACCACATTAAGCTGTCTCTGGCATTACTCTTTCCAGCTTAACAATTCCCCCATCACTATTTAAAAGTTTGTTTTTAATATTTCAAGAGATTACCACTTCTCAGATGTTTATTAGCTCCCATCAGCAACAGGCCAGTCATTTCTATCATGCTCTGAATCTTGTAGCTTTATCAGAAACATTCAGACAGTATGCTAAATTTATAGTCTCCTGGGACATAACTATTTGTCTTAAGACAAATATATCCAAGATAGACTCCTTGTTTTTATTCTAACAACCATTCCCCTTACATACCAGAGAAAACAGCAAGGCTCAGTGGAGCATGTGTGAAGGACAACATACAAAGCTATGTATTTCCTATCTTAGGCCTTTTGTTACAGACTTGGTCATTTTGTTACAGACTTAATCTTTTTCACATGCAAGTCATCACTTGGTAATTAGATGTAACTTTAAGTCACTATTCCAGAAATCACTAGAACAAACAAACAAAAAAAATCCACCAATAAAATAAGAAAATAATTTCAGAATAATCCTGTCCCTTTCACAGTATCACAGTATCACAGTATGTTAGAGATTGGAAGGGACCTCGAAAGATCATCTAGTCCAATCCCCCTGCCGGAGCAGGAACACCTAGATAATGTTACACAGGAATGCGTCCTTTAAAACAGTTTACAGGGAACAAAATACTACCCTTGTTGATACACAAACACGCCTAACATCTTAAATGAGTTCATAAGTCACTTTTTTAAAGGACAGTTTATGACATGATTTTAAGAAAACATTACCAATGCTTTTAAACTCACAGTAGCAAGTGGGCAACTCTAGAATCTGCAAAGCTTCTGTAATAAGCTATACTTGAAATAAATCCTGAATCTGACTGCATTCAATGTAATGACAATCCAGGATGGAAAAGGGAAAGAAAGGGAGGGAGATAGTAATGTATAACCCCAAAAAAGAACTACAGAAGCAATAACCTACAGAGTTCTTTAAAATACAATTATACGCCCTACTAAATATTTAAAATACCATTCCTGACTTTTAACAGTAAATGGGCACAGGAACATAGGCACTACATTAGCTCCTTAGAAACATTTCAAAAGATCAGCTCTGCAATTTGTAAGTCAGTATAATCACCAACAGCTTATGTGGCAACAATGAATATCATGCTTCATACAGTACTCAGTCTTTACATTAACAGGAGTACCTTCTGATACGCAAAGCACATACCTCTAACATGACTTCAAGTCATACTGAAATTCCACACATTCCAATTAGTCTCCTTCCCCCCAGCACATATAGTACTTCACTTCAGATCAAGTAAACCCCAACTGACAAGCTAGTACAAGTTTTGCCCAAACCTGTAATCATAAAATGCAACAATTTATTTGAAAGAATGTCACCTGATCTTAAATGAGCCTAAAGTAAGAAGAAACCGGGACTGCTCTAGGCTTCTAACACAGTGTTTTTCATGACCTCTGAACAAAGGTAACTATGAATTCACCTGGGTTTTCCTGGGTCAAGAGAGAAGGTCAATAAGCTAAAGGATCAATTATCGTAACTTCAAATGAAGGTTAAACAGAAGGTTAGTTTTGATCAGAAATTATCAATCTGCATAAGATGTGTATTGTTTTCACTTGGTTTCCCCTTTTTTTGTAACTACATTTATCAGGGACTTGCTCTAACCCTGCCCTACGGGTTAGGAAAAGTTATCTTGGCATCTTAATATAACTGACAGAGAACAATCAAGATACACTTGAAGAGCTTCAGATGACTTTGCAATGACTTTTTTTTTTTTTTTGCCTTATGTGGCAACGAATGAGTCAGTCACAGGTAATCTCTCTCACTTAAAGAAAGTTGAGGTCTTGATGAACGTGGATTAAAATAAAAGAGAAAGGATACGAATTTTGGATAGAAAATTCACTGGGATGCACAAAGACAAATCAAATAACTACCTTTTCAGTGTTCCATCAAGCTTGATGTCTGAATAGAACCTAATAATTGTGTCAAAATATTTTACTATCACCTTACCACATAAGGTTTCCTTCCACTGAAATGACAGGGAATTGTTTCCTATCTATTATGTTCCAATACTCCACACATGACAGCTTTTATTGCACTTTAATTTAGTGTAACTTAATAACAACTATTCAGTCGAGATGTTTAAGGTCTTTAAGCCCATCTCTAGGGGTACCAATCTTTGTTGGTACACACGCCTAACAAGTTGTACCTATAATGGAGAAGAATATGAAGAGGAATCTGGGTCAGGGGGGAGAAAGAAAAAAAAACACCAAGAAAACCTTGTCTCTTGCTGCTCTTCAGTTCTCTAAGTGCAGGGAAAAAAAAAAAAAGAAAAAGGAATTCACTGTCCTAGGACACATGGCAGCATATGCATACAGGCCTGCACTTCCACTTCTCCCATGGGATACAGAATTCCATGATGCTTCACATGCCAAACAGATTTCTATTTTAACTCTGCTAGCAGTTTACATTCCAGAACCATGGTCTGAAGTAGAAACTCAGTACAAAGCCATGTAATGTTTTTCTACAGGCATCTACAGACAAAGTCTTCTGCAAGCAAACGTTACACAAAGGGTTAACCTGTTAGAATCGCTCAGCCTAAGTAGTTATTCGAGCTGTGAGTCAGCAATGCCTGTCTAGAACTGCAAAGAGGAGACCCTTTGACACAGATAGGCAGCTTCCAGCAAGTCTCTTATTTACCATCTCCTTCCCTCTCACTGCCACTCGGCTTCAATCTTCCTCACACCTTGAATTTGGCAATTTGCCACAGAAGCAGTTTCAATACTCAAAATACGCTCCTACAACCAATTTAGACTGATCAAATGTTTAAGCAAATTGCCATCTGAACTGGCAGATCATCTCTAAAGGTTTTCTAACATACACCAAAGGCACAACAACAAAGATATACCACATTTTTAAAAGGAGCTTTAACAAGCTCAGCAGCTTTCAACAGCCATACAACCTCTACCCCAAGATAACTGAAAAATTCCCATATATTCAAAATGCACCAGCTTTGTTTCTCATCAGCTCAATGAACCAAGTCTCCTTTTGTGCTGTAACACTTTACAGATAACCGTATTTCAACGGTACTTTTCAGTCCCACAATATTTTAATGAATGTACACACAAACAACACGTAACAACATACTGCAGCCTAGGAGAAAAGGCCATTGTATACCTCTGAAGATAAGGACTGTTTAGTAGTCTAGATCAGGGAGTTTGGACTTAGTGCCTTGTCTGAAAAGCTGCACCTCCAGCAGTAAAATTCCCACTATTGTGCCAAGCCCTGATAAAGAATCAGCTCTGAAGAGACCCACCTAATGAGTCATTTCCGGGAATATCCTAATTTTCTTTGGCAAAAGGCACGGGCAGAAGTATTCCTTTCCAAATATTTTTTAAGCCCCACTCTATTTTACCTGTTCCAGTCAAGAAGATTTGTAGCCCACAGTGATACAGCTTCAAGGTTGAGTCCATAATAACATTATTCTGATAATGAAAAACTATCTATTTCTGTACAATATCCCTAAGATGCCAATTTTTAAACCTATCCAAACAACTGAATCATATAAAGACTTTAATTCTGAGTATCGTTTCCTCTGACCATAACAATACTGCTTTGTCCTTCTTCAAAGTAGCCACTTCAAAGTTGAGGCTACAAGTTTCATTTCCCTAAGAAGGTGCTCTTACCCATTCCCAGCCCTAGTATCACTTTCACTGTGGCATCAAGGATAAACTGCTGCTTCTCAATTAGGGACCCTTAATCACGTCTTACTCACTAAAAGAGAAGAACCCTGCCTCCAGTAAAATCCTAATGTCACCTTCAGGTGGCCAGCTGTCAGGTTTTGGAAACAAAGGCTCCTATGCTTTTCCCATGTTGCCTTCAAGCCCTCTACAAATTTCCAAATTACCTTGGTTAAATTTAATTTGAAATCTCTCCTTGCCTTTATAACTATAAAATGCCCAAGTCTGCCGCTAGCTGAGGTGTGTTCAGATCACAGTCTACCATGCTGACTAATATTCCAATTTGTTCTCTTTTATTTATCAACACCGCCTTTAGCTCTATCTGTTCTCTCTTATACTTAGAGGACTGCAAACATTAAGGATCAGAAGCTTTTTGTTCTGTTTTTACAGTTTATAGCTTCTCCATTTTTAAGGCCTGTAAACATGACTGTAATCACCTAATGATGGTAGAATGTATATGAACAGAGAAACTCTTTTTATCCTCTTAAAAAAACGCATTTGTGTTTGAAGTTAATTAATTCTTCCAACCAGGAAAACACTGATACACTGTTCGGAGAAGGGCACGCTCAATTTCTGGAAGTAAAGAATGGCATGTCAAGTGAGGTATCACTCCAATCCAAATTACTATCCTGCATTTCACATACTCTAAATGACTTTACCATAAGCATTATGTTCTGGCTATAAAGCCACTACAAACCTCACCAGCATTTCCAGCATGCTGGGCCATGCAACTCTATGTAATGCATTAAATGCAACATATAATACCCAACACTATAAGGCACCCAGGACTTAACCATGCTTTAATTCATAGTATTTTGCAGGTAAAGTTCCTAGCAAGAATTCAGACTGTAGCAAGACCTTCATACTGCGAACAGCCCACAACATATACCCCAGTGGGTGACGGGAGATCCCCATGAGGAAGTCATGAACAGAAGCCACCAGTTATCCAATGGTTTCAGTCTGTCACAGGATGGGGTTGAAAATGCAAAGGCTTTCATGGCAGCCTGGCAACTATGAGCTTCAGATAGTTTACATCTTTCCAAAACCTGGAATTCTGGTCACCAAATGACCCTATACTTCGGCACCCCTCTGTTACCCACCAAATGGTTAGAGGGATTCATACCATAAGTTGTCCATAGCTTCAGAAACATAGGCAGGTCATTCTCACTCTAGGATTAGAAGGCCTACTGGGATATTTCATTTTTAACACTAGATCTTGTTGCTCCTTCTGACAAATCTGACAGAATCTTTCAGACATTCGCAGTGAGGAAGTTACCCTTGGTAAATTCAGACCAAAGGGGCAAATTAAAATCTACAGATGGTTATAGTCTGAAGATGAGCTAACACTTTCTTTGACTTTCTGTCTCAGCTTTATACAACTTCTAGTCACCACAAAGCACATGGAAATTGTGGCTGGTGCTAAACTAAAACAATAATCAAAAGCATTTATCACTGTAGCTCTCTGGAACTTCCACAGCCTGTAACATCAGTCTTTCCCATTGAACAATGTAAATCATTTTTGTCAACTCTGGATGATCATGCAGCTCTTCATGCAAATAGAACATTGCAAGAAGCAACAAGAAACAGGCCTGTCATGAGACCACATACAATGACAACACAGTACTTTCTTGGTGAGGATATGCTTCATGAGACATGAGTGCACTGTACCACTTACCATTCTTCCTTTCACTGAGTGGAGGGAGGTTGGGGTTTCGGCCATGATGGAGGCTGAGGGTCAGCTCGGGCTGCAAGGAGAGCTCCTGCAGCTCATTGGCAACAGCTTCGCTCTGAGGGCTGGGGGCCGCCGAAAGCGACACCAGCACCGGCTCATCATCATTTTCGCCAGCCCCTCCTCCGTCCAGCCCATTTCCAGCAATGACGGAAGGGGGCAGGCACACCACACCGGAGAAATCCACTTTGGCTTTCGTGATGGCAACCTGAGAGACAAACCAGATAAAAACCAAACAATAAATCTCACGTCAGTCTTAACCCATATGTCCAGTTCATGATGGCATCTCCGTATTCTGGAGAGACATGTTCTTTAGCAGAGCATTTGTGTTATCATCATCAATTCAAAGCCAACTACTGACTGAAACTTGATAAAGTCAGCATAAACCTCCAACAGCATCACCACAGAAACTACTGATGAAACTACAGATAAGTAGGAGAACATTCTCAACTTTTTGTACTTGAGGAACCCAGTCATGAGAAGACAGAGATTAAGTTGTTCCAGTGAAGTCAGCCTATCTAGAACCTTGCTGAACTCTTGATTACTGTCTTTTTATACCAACAGTAGTGTTTTAACAGGACAACCATCAATATGAAATCCAGTCAGATAAAGTAATCCTTCATAATAAACCTGGAAGGACAGCTGAGTACAACAAATGAGGATTTCCAAGTAAAATTAATTGCACTGAATTAAAAAAAAAGAAAAAAAAAATCATTATCTTGGTCTATTTTCTCCATTCACTATTAGTGAAAATGAATGCAAGAAAAATTCTCAAATAAACAAGAAAAGCTTTCCTGTTTAAAACCTCAGCTACAGTAACCAAAATCTGCACTATATAAAAGGTCTTACTGAAATACACAATTTTTAAATGTTTCATATTTCCATAATTCTTAAAATAAGTATTTAAAAGCCACAACTATGTTAAAATTAAAAGTCCTTTCCCTTCAGTAACTTAAACAGAAACAAACCAGCTGGAAGTTTGGTGAAATGGTTTTTGTGTCAACATTTAAACAGTAACAGACATTATACCAAGGACAAATCATACTTGGGTTTGATTAATGAAGATGGAAGTCTCCTGCTTCTTAATATGCTGCTGTTTCAACCACTTAAAACTCAGAAGACTACCACTACATAACTGCTGCACTGTGGTAATTTGCCAAGCAGAAGGTATTTCCAGAGGCTAGGTTTCAGCTTCAAAAAGATGCAAGCAAAGCAAACTGCAGAGAAGCAAAGTAAAAACCATCAGGATAATCCTTCAGAAATCAATTAGAAGGCATAAACCCAAAGGAAGTTTTGAAAATAGTTGTTTATTAAGTATTCACCATTTAACACTCATTATTAACTTGAGTGTGACAATATTGACACATTAATAGCTGATAAAGTAGCTCTAATAGTCAGCTTCTCCACTTCCATTTCAGTTTCATACTTCTGCTGATTACTCATGTTTGCTCTGTGATACTCAGAACAAAGTTGTAAGTGGTAATACATTTGTTCAAAAATTTGTTCAGTGTATATTCAAGCAACAGTAAGTATTTACTGGTAATGAATATGCACTATTTCATCCATGTTGTCATACATTCATTCCCAGGACCTTATGTCATGATCTGAAGAGAAGCAAGGAAAAGAAGAGTGGATGGAACAAAAGAAAACAACAAAAACCACCAACTGAAGCTGGTGCTTGTTACAAAAAAACAAATGAGACAGAGCCAAACCTTACTGTCATATGAAGTATTTGCTACAATTTGGCTAGAAAGCGCCTACCCCTTCCTTGACATATTCCCTGTCCAAAGCAAACACCAGTCATATCCATTTGAGAGCAAATTTTAATGGTAATCTGCAAAGAGAAAGAAATTGTGATTCTGCCCTTCTCTTTATAATGGATACAGAATGTCTGGAAATACACACCTTTAAATCACAGACTTAGAATAACAGAGTGTGGTAAACGGTCATAATCTTTGCAAAGGCTGGAAGGAGTTAAATGATAACCAATAGAATTGACCTCAGGCCCTGCCCTGTAGGATGGGAGACCTGTGGAAAGGGGCTGAAAGGAAGAGTAATTGCTCAGTTAGGAGGCTGGCTGTCACCATCTTAGAGGAGCCAAAGCCTCTATCTACTTTATCAGAAGAGATGTACTGCAGATATTATTACACTTTGCCTAGTACCACATGATGGTTCGGTTAGCTCATGCAGGAGGACAAGCGCAGCCAGGCCCAAATCCAGAAGTGACAGACCCTGCAGGGATTTGGTATGGCAGGAGACTCAACCTACTTTTCTCAGTCTACCCAAGGAAAGAAAGAGTTCCTTCCCCTTTCAAGAGGGGGAGGAAAAAGCTTGACATGTCTCAACTATGTAAGATCTGCTTCAACAAGGTAAACAGCAAATGTACTTAGGAACTTCTAACATACTGGATTTTCTTTTAAACAGGAATTTGTAATCTGTATAAACTAGGAAAATGACATTTCAAACACCATTTTAACACCCATGTTGTAAAACAGAATCTATTTCCCTAATTTAGCTATATTCACATTAGCCAGGCCACTGAAACTACACCCTTTCTGTAAAAGTACAGTAGCAAGCTACAGCATAAAACAGAGCAAGAAATCAGTGCATGCACACCACTTTGTCTTCTCCTTCCTCCACATCCCCTCCCATTTCAGGCCAGCACAAGAATCTGCAGTGACACAGGATAAAAATGATTCAAGTGTAAAAGTCAGTTTTCTGGTTCACACTACAGGTATACCAGGACCCTGTTACAGTTTGCCATGCAGCTACACACTAACAGTGCTTGTGCCAGCACAGCACAGAGGAAAGAACTGACTTCCACCATGAGTACATTCAAACATCTAAGCTCTGCCTAAGGGAAAGAGAACTTTTTTCAGAGCAATGCCAAATCTCAGCATGCAACATATCCCCACTTTAAAAAACAGGCATCCAGTGCACAGGACTACAATAAAAGCTACAATTGGGCGAGTTTGATTTTTGTTTTCAATTAAAAGTCTGATGAAGACATAGAAGGATTTATAAGATGCTTTGAGGATTTGTAATCATCCATGCTACATTATATAGAAGTCCTGCGAAAGCCAGGGAATCCTTTCCCGCAACCAACAGTAAGGCTGTTTTTAGACTTCCCAGACAGTTACACCACTCTATAACTGTCATTGTAGAATGATCAATCAGTTAGCTACAGGCATTAATATTTAGAACCCAATTAAAATTTTAATACGTTTGTTTTCCTGCCATTTCTGAACAGACTAGAAATTTTCCCATAAAGAAACGTGCCACACAGTCTTCAAGTGACTCATCCAGAAGCTAATGTACAGTATTAAGAACAAGTATTCCTTAACCTCAATAAGGGCTTCAGGGTGAGTGCCCTCAGGATTTGTAATAAAATTTGTTTGTTGCCTAACCAGACAGCAGCTTTCTATCACGGCATTTTTCTACTTTTGGCCCAGCTGCTTCCAGGACAAGAGTGGCTGTGATCCCACAGATGTTCTACAGCAGCAACATCAGCTTAAGCAATCCGCAAGTCCTCCACTGTCCAGCCGCTCAGTTCTATCACTACACTGCCCCATCTTTCACTGGGGAATCAATTTAGCTGAAGACAGTCATCTTTCCTGGGTATTCAGCAAAATCAGTTCCCCAGTCCTAGGCCATTGCCATCTACACATACAGCTGTGCCACCAAACGTAGAGGCAACGGTGAGCTCTCAGTGTCCAAATTATGTTGCTACAAAGCACTAAAACACTGCCACAACAACACGAGCATGGACCACAGCACTAGGGAGAAGATGGAACTGCTCAAAAGAGACATTAGACAACTCAAATATATAAATTATCCCTTTCTGATTTCTGGAAGCATTTAAGAGATTTCAATTTCAGATACACAAACAAGGCAGAGTCAATTTTGCACAAGGTAGAAGACTGAGAACCACAGCCAATGAGAATTTTTGGAAAAAGATTATCTTTATCAAACCTGCACGTTACAAAGGTTAAATTACTCCACAGCTTCTACATGGTAGCTTTTTAGGTTTATCCTCCTGCCATAGCGACATCATACAACAGTAAACCAGATTACATTACACCTTGCTGAAAAAAGTATTCTAGTTTGCACTTACTATATGACAAAATTACTTATAGAAACTGCTCAAATCCTGAGAGTTGAAAGGGAAACAAAATAGACACAGCAGTGCTGAAACCTGTCTGACCCACAGTAAACTAGTTCAGCAAAAGAAGCAAAAAGAAAGTAAAAAGAAACCTGGGAGGGGGAGAAGGGATTAAGATTAATGAAGGTGAAATGGCAGGAAACTAATCATCCCATCATAAGGCTAGACAAGCACCAACATTGGCACAAGGAAGCAACAGAGGCATCCCAGCCCTCCCCCTTGCCAAGAGCAAGTTTAGATCAACTTGGCTTTATCATAAGACCACATCCTCTGGTTAGACACTGAACTGGCATTGCCAACAAAAGGAACAGCCCAGCCTCTCATTCCTCAGCTCCTGTGGGCCAACAAAGGCTGAACCAGATCAAGGAACTGATCTGTATTAAATCTGACCTGGCCACACACACAGACTACTAGTTTTAAGCTGCATTAGTCACTTTCAGATCTGGCTTGCTGCCCACCAACCCAAAAAACTTGGGCTAGCATAAGGAAAAATGAGAGATAAGGTAATAAAATAAGAAATCAGGATAGCTACTTTTGGTAGCAGTGTCACCTCATGGTGTTGTTATACAGTTCAATCAAACATTCACGTTGGACTTGAACACATGCACTAAGTCTTCATGCATTAGACTTCTCTCAATTTTGGCAATATTTACACGCTTGTGGCGTCATCAAAATCTTGACAGTCAGTATTTAAATGAACCAAAGAACCAAATGAACCAAGGAACCACCTTCCCTAACATGAAACCTCAATAACCAGAGTGAAACACATGGAAGAAAAAAAAAAAAAAGAAATTCAGAAGTAGTAAGTAAAGATCAGAGAGGCACATGAAAGAAAAAAAAATAAAGAGCACAATTCCCAAATGAAGCAAGGACATCTCTATAAACAGCTTTCCCTTGTTTGCATTTTGGGGCTGTGTTACCAGGGTAATAGCAATTTCCTACCAATATAAGAATTGCTAAGCAACCTCCAGCACCTAAGAGCAAGTGCATGTGTGTACATCTGGGCTATTTTGAGAAGACAGAAGGTTTTTATTTTAAACTTAAGAGCAGCCTTCTGCTAGATGATCATGCCAGCTGAGACCATCCAGCCAAGAGAAGAGGCAATTGTGGGCAAAACGGCTTTAAGTGGATGAATCTTTGAAATGAGTGAGAAGAGAGGAAGAGGATGTCATGCCACGCCCAAAGGCAACAATAACCCCCAGGTCATCATGAATCAAAAGAATAACCCAAAAGAAGTGAAGTTAGCAACCGAAGCATCTTATTAGCTTGAGAAGTTATATCAATTAGAGTGAGAGACAGTCCTCTTATCTTTAGGTATTAAAAGAAATGTCACCAACAGGAACACCTTCAAGGTCATGTCATTAAAAAACAAAACCTGAACAACTTCAGTTTCCTGTCAGTTAGCTTAACACAGGCACACAGCTGTTGTTATAATTACTTCTCCAGTTAATTGAGAGTTAAACTGATGACACTGTCCATAACGTATATACAATACACTAAGCAACAAGGCAAGCATCACCCTGCGAGTGTAATAGCTTGTTCTTGAGGAACCACTTAAAGTTCAGAAAGCAAACTATGCAGACCACTAAAAAGAGACTGTCTTCGGTTAGGGAATTTTATTTTAATACATGAATTCCACTTGCAATTGTTTTCTGCAAAATCAACCAGTCATCAACTTCCTTCACTTTCACAGTAAGGGAGGGGAAGGCAAAAGCAGTCAAATAGCTACTAAATTAATTCTGGATTAGAAACAGAACAGTAATTTGAAGGTGTAAACTGTCCAACTTACCCTGACCACAAGCCACTGCCCTACAAAGCCAAAACATGCAAAGATTGCAACACATGAACAAAGATGCTGGTAAAACATGGATAAGTACAACTTTCTATATGAGCAAAAGGATATGAATCTGAAAGTATAATGTGCAAGTAACATTACAGTAAAAGAGGACATCTTTGAATCATCACCAGAAATCTCTCCTCTACCACCTCCAGCAAATCTATCAGTACAAGAGTCAAAAAACCATGCTCAGGTCAACAAGAAAATGGCAAGAAATGTTATCAGGCAAAAGGCATGAATAGCTGTAGAGAGATGCTAGGACTAGAAGGTAAAAGATTCAAAGAACACACCTAGTGCAAGGCAATTCACTGCATAATTTCAGCTGTAGACATGATTTTAACAACCACGCATCAAGAACTGTATTTCTCAAGCCCTAAGCATTTCCTTCATCAGACACTGGCATTTGTTTCACTCAGTCCAGCAGTGATAGAAAGTCTTTAAGAGATCTTGAAAAATCACCATTAAACATCAATTTCTTAAAACCACAAATAGCAGGCTAAGAAATGTAGTTTAGCATTCCAGATGTTACGAAATGCTTTTCATGATTCAATATGCATTTGGAGGAACTTTGTGTCTTTCAAGCTCAAGGAACTCTGATAATACCAAAAATAGTTTTAAGAATCACAATGATATTTATAATAAACAATCCTTGCTCAAAAAGAATGAACTCTCCCCCAGTTTCTGAAGTTCTTACTTAAACTCAAAGCACAAATGAGGAAAACGTCCTTCTAAGATGATGTTGAGCCTTAAAAAACAATTTCTGCTGAAGTTCAAGTAACAAAAGAGAGCAGAAAAAAAGATGTGATGTCTAGGTCTCATGTGTCAATGGGCATGCTGGTATATTTTAGTTCTTAGTCATGATATAGCTCAACATCATAACTAAAAGAGGAATGCAGCCTTCTGCTACCAAGCTATTCGTTCCTGCTGCTTCCCTTTTGTCTGATCTAATGAGTGTGCACCCAAGGTCTGACTCAGGTCAGCTGAACCAGCAGATGATTAACTCTGCAAAAGATCAGAAACTATTTTCTACTGGATCAGTCAGCTAGCTGGTTGTGCCCTATGCCTGCACAATCACTAGCTCTGATGCAAAGGAAGAAGCAGGAGTGTACAGCTATGTAGAGGTTTGACCAGCCTTTATAACAGCAGCTCACTAAAAGCAAAATCGACTTAAGTGTGCCAAAGAGCACACTTAAAAATCCAGCCGTGGTGCCAGTTTCAGCAGTCTGCTACACATTCCCACTCTCATACCTTCCTCACTGTGAAATTAGCATAAATGTTATGGAAACAACATGTACTGGACAGATGAAAAATAATCTAGAAAAAAGCCACTTCTTTCCAGGAGGATCTGTTCCCCAGAGTGGCTCACCATGGCCACAAAACAGCTATGCCAGCAAAACAGGGAGCCGTGAAAGGGAACAAGCTGTTTAAGCCCACACTGGTGCCAAAGAACCACATTATGAACTACAGACTGTTTAGAACACTGACTTCTGACTGACTTCCTTGCAACTGCTGTCCGATGAATTTTTTTAAGTTCCCTTCTAGTCAGAGGCAAAGCATTCCTCTCCACCCCAAAGGAGCAAGCAGATGAAGCAATGGATTCAGCCAGCAGCAAAGGCATGTGGCAACGGATGCCAACAACCAGTGGAAGCAGAGAGGCTGCAGCAAACTAGAAAAGGGAATACTGACGAACTGCAGCCAGATGTGAGCTTTGACTTGGAAATTCTTGTCAGGAAAACTATGGGGCTGAGAAAGTATGAAGGAACTCATACTGAAAGTAAATTTAGAGCAGATTGGGACGAGAAAGTCACTGGACAAGAGGAGAATGGAAATAAGACCTCACAAGAAACAACACGCTTCCAAATGCAGAACTTTGCAGAACTTTGGGGACAAGAACTGGATTTACTAGGGCATAACAAAGTGGTGACTTGGGCAAGGAAACATAGCTCAGAGAACCAATGTAGGCTAAAATAAAAGAAAATAAATTTTGAAAATTAAAAAATAAGACAAAGGTAAAGTAGTCATATTTCAGTCAGTTCAGTTCCCAGCACAAGCATTCATGTCAGCACAAAGCAGCAGGCAAAACAGGAGATCTGAAGAATCTTACAGGAGTTTACAGCAAGTTTTTTTTGCAACTTACTGTTGTGTGTGTGAGGAAATAGTTTTACATTTTATATGATTCAGTCTGATCACCGGCTGTGACTGAGAGTATATAACCATATTGTATCACTTCACCTCAGTTTGAAATTTTCACTTCTTCATATCTAGTGGCTCTGCAGCCACAGAGCAAGTCAATTCAGCTTGATGTTCTGATGGAATGCTACACCTTGAAACATACTTCCTTTCCCATTGTGCTAGCAATCTGAACCCTGCAACCACAGGTTTATTAGATCTCATCCTCCACTCCCCCCCCCCGAAAAAAAAACAAAACCTAACCATGACAAAACAAAAACAAAAACTAGAGGAACAAGGCCCACTGAAAAGTGACGGCTTTCAGTTATGCTAGGCACAGTGTGAAAAAAAGTCTTAAACGAAATTAAACAAGTTTTCTGACCCCAGTCACATTCTTCAGTCACAACGGTCAGAATCTGTCTACAATAAATTAAACTAATTTGAATTGATTTTGCCTACCCTTCCCATCAATGGACACTGGACATGGAATCCAAATTTCTCTGAATTTATTGTCATCTCCTAATGCAGCTACCAAGCATGACATTCATTTAAGTGGAAAGTCCAGCAACCGAGGCTGAGTCACTACATCTTCTGTTCCCTTTTTCCCCTACAAGAGCTGACTTTCCATCCTTGGATATCCACACTATTGAAGAACAGGTAAGATTTTTTTTTTTTTTCAGTGATTCAGGGAGAAGTATATATCAATATTACTGTCTTGTCTAACCAGTTTATTGAAAAGAAGTATTAAGTACTCAAGAAGTGCTCCCTAACATTTAAATCTAATGAATGTGGGCAAAGAACATGGCGAAGGAGTGGGAGAATTGACAGTGCTGTTCTTTGCCAATTCAAAGGATACTAAATTCAACCTTCACTACTTTTTATTTTAAAGCAACAGTACTAGAAGGCAGCACATGAAGGACATCTAAACCAAGACTTTTGTTCTGCTGCTAGAATAGATTAAAACATTTTCTATTCTTTACTATAAGATTCAGCCTGGGACCACAGATAACATCTGAATGTATCATCCTCTGAGTGCTGCCATATCATGGTAAGCCCAGTAACAGTTTTGCAGACATTATTATTTTACTGTATAGATATAATTGCCTGCCTTTATATACTTAAATAAATCAGTCTAGTGAGCCAAGGATCAGTAACACTGAATAAAGTTTGTAACACAGAACCACCAGCTAACTTGTGACGAGTCTGACATTGCTAGGCAGCAGTGAAAAGTGGACAAGCATGTAATTTATACTCTTACACCATAAAGTCTTTGCTGGACAGCTGTCACATCTCATGCTAGTACAAATTCAAAATATTTCACCTCTAACACATTACTACCCCTCATGTTTAATGACCACAAGCAATTTTCAATTCAGCACATAAGAAAAGGTCCAGACTAAAGACAGCAAAGAGAACACAATACACACCTTACTCACAGTTCCCACGGGCAAACCCAGCTCAATTCCATGCCAGCAGCTCTCTCCTCAGTCACTGAAAGGGAAAACAGGGGATAAATACTGAGATCTTAAAATAAAAAAGTAAGTAAATAAGATAAAACAACCACCACACCTATTTTCTCCTTTAAGAGTAAGGAGCAAAGTCCTTTATCCAGGATTCTTTTTTCATACAAATCTAATTCATTTGGCACACACAACAGAATTTGAACTGAAAAGGCTGCCACACTTGTATGCGCATACCTGTGCTACTTGCAGAGCAGAACTTTTTAGTTTAGGACTGCTGTTTTGTCAGTTCTGAAGAATGCATTGTTTGAGATTTACTAAGCCAGAATACCCACAAAATTACATACTTAGTCTTCCTGTCCTTGTACTGAAATCACTTGTCAGGACTGCAATGGAAATCCCACTTTAAAGCAATGGAAGGGGGGACATCTTGAGCACCTTAAGACAAACTCACAAACATACTGAATTAACACACCACTTTTCTCTGGCAATACAGTTTTAACAGGCATGCAAAGCAGAACTTGATTAGAAAATAATTACTTTGGAGACTTTAGAAGACTATTATTGCAAACAGCAATAAAAACGATGAGAAGCTGATTTGTAGTTGCCATACTTTCACACCTACTTCCTTAGCCACTTTTAAAAAAAAATACAAATCATCATATGAAGGTTTTAAACACAGTGTTTCCATCCTATTTCCTCCTCTAAGATTTTCAGACTTTAGGGTTTCCTAGACACCAGAAGCACAGAACTGCAGCTGAGATGCTATGGTATTTTGTCAATAAAAGAACCCAGGCACCTCCCGAAATACAAGCTTCAGACGGATGGACTCAGGACACAAGCATTAACATAGCTGGAGTGGAAAAAAAATAGAATGAGCTAATACTTTAGCATCAGAAGGAATAAGACCAATTAGACTGATTAGTCTCTTCTGAAGAAAGAATGACCACAGCTAGACACTTGGATAATTGGGGCATTGCAAAATTTGAAAGAGGTCCCTGATCCCAAACAAATAAGAGAAGGAAGCTGTTTCAAAGCAGCTACAGGTAATGAACTGCATACCTACTTGGTCAACTCTCCTACACTTAACAACTTGCAGGAGAAGGTATTTACCATACTGACACAAATTTTAAAAAGTAAAGGTCACAAAGACAGGCTGAGAAAGTTGGGGCTGTTCAGCCTGCAGAAGAGAAGCTGCATGGAGACCTCATAGCAGCCTTCCAGTATCTGAAGGGGGCCTACAAGGATGACGGACAGGGACTCTTTATCAGGGACGGTAGTGATAGGACAAGGAGTAATGGGTTTAAAGAGGGGAAGTTCAGGTTAGATATAAGGAAGAAGTTCTTTACTGTGAGGGTGGTGAGGCACTGGAAGAGGTTGCTGAATTAAGTGGTAAATGCTTCATCCCTGGCAGTGTTCAAGGCCAGGTCGGACAGAGCCTTGGGTGACATGGTCTAGTGGAAGGTGTCCCTGCCCATGGCAGGGGTTTGAAACTAGATGATCTTAAGGTCCTTTCCAACAAAAGCCAGTCTGTGATTCTATAATTCTATGACACTACTACTTTAGAAGCTTCCCTTATGACCTCTTTCAGAGAATGTTTCAATTTTTCTTTGAATAAAATGGGTCAGCACACATTATTCCAGGCTCTATCACAGAATCAAGAAGTCATATTGCCACCTTTTTGCACTATTTGTCATCAGGTCAATATTTGGAATTACTTACAGCCACTTAATTTCACATGAGAATCCATAACAAGTAATTATTTTTTCTTTAACGAAGTAGCCAAGCTGATAATCTGTAATTAAAACATAATAATGCAAGGCTACAACACCAAGTACATACTTACAACGTACTTTGCAAATCCCAGAAGAAGGAAGAACTTAAGAAGTCAAGGAAAGTCTCCCACAAAGATAGGAAGCAGTTAACCAAGAATTCAGTATTTCAATCTGAAGAATATACCAAGCTATCCCTAATCAGCTGACAGGTAGAAGCAGAAAGGGGAAGAACCTCTCTGTACACCTCAGTTCTACATTCCTTCCAAGGCACTCATTACCTGCACACCAGGCTGGACAGACATCTCACCTGGCACAATAAAGAGGACCTTGAAGTCTTACCTTTTAAGGCACGCATGAAGATTAAAAATATCTATATAGATACACGCAGACACTCAGTGATTTTTGACATCTTTCAAAAACTTACCATTATCCTTCAGAAAAGAGCGTGTGTGTGTGTGTATGTATACATGCAAACACACATTCAGAAAACAGCACAAACTATTTCACTAACTTCCTTGTCTTGGTTTATTTACCTCCCCCGAGTTTCCAGCACTTCCATTTACCTTCTCAGGTGTCCAGACATCCTTGTTCTCCCATGCATAACTTGTCCTCTAAGACTGCATGTATTTATCTGCCTCTACTAAGAACTGAAGTTTTATTTGATATACTATGGACAATAAAAGGGAAACTTTGAAACTTTTGGTCCTATTTGCCAAGGAAGTTTCTGTTCAATCTCAGGCAGTTAAAGTCTCACATCCTGCAATTTACTGCTTAGTCATCTGAAGCCCGAGTAGGAGATAAACTAGTCTGCAATGGGCATGGACAGTCATTGACTTTTTTTCCTAATGTAAATGCCATTAAGCCAAGAGATGCTGCAAATGTATTTCTAACATTATCTTTATTCAGTCACTCCATGGAATTTCAATCCAGCTTGAAGACGGAACAACAGAAAACACAGACACACCCCACCTTCAAAACAAGTCAGACTTTACAAAGATTTAGCCTTACAGCTATAATGAAAGACAAGCTCTTTACTCCTCCTTCTATATTGCAGCGAGTGAGCAAAGATTAATCACATAACTGAAACATTTTCTGGAAAAATTCCACAGTTAAACACTTTTGTTATTCTTTGCTTACAGCACGATCAAAACATTCCTCCAACACTCCTTTTTTCTCTCACTATATAGTCAATGCAGGCAAAACTCTACTGTCCTAGATTTTCTGAAGAAAAAAATAGCGTCATCTCTAAGAAATGCAGAAGTCTCATCTTGCTGATAAACTTCTCCATCCAATGGAAATGTTTATATGTCATTGTTTACATGTTCAAGCCAAATGGCTGCTATTCCAGTGATTACAATGGCTTATAGCCTTCACTGGTGACTTGGAGTTTTAGCATGTCTGAACAACACAGAAACTCATGATTCACAAGTCCGATCTGAACACACAGTGAAGAATTCACATCCCATCTTTCTAACAGCCATACTACCTCCGAGATGTAGGCTTGGCAAAGGTTCAGACTCCAAGTTCCTGTAAAGCATGCCTAACAGGACCTATGAGAGCAAATTCAGAGACATGATATTAGGTCTAACACTAACTTGGCCCTACCAATCACTCACAGAAACCACGCACGCAGGTTTGGGTCCACCTTACACAGTGAAACAGAAATTAAGTTACAATGCAGACTGTAATCACATTCTGTTGGGAAGCTTCTTGTATTGCCATAAAAATTATATTTTTTAAAATAATCATTCAAATAGAGTCTTTCAATGCTTTTCCAAAAGTTTCTTCCTGAAAGAGGAAAAGTTTCCCTGTAACTGACAAAGCGAATCCTGTCTCACCTTTGCTCAAAACTGTACCTCCACACATCTAAACAGTTGCAGAAAGAATGAGTTCATCATAACATGGGTATGGCTGCGTGTAAAGGATGATCTCATCAGAGTAAGCCTAAATAGGGTGTCAACCGTATGGATCAATTGTGCAGTAAAGACGTATCCTCAGTGTCTCTACCAAACCACAGAAAGGGTAGAACTCAAGGAACCACAGTATATACACACACCTTCCCTAGTGTGGCTAGAACTAGTCATAATTGCCATGTATTACATGAAGTATTAATTTGAGGTTGAAACAATCTGTGATGTCAACTCCTATCCCAAAACAAAATTAGCTTTACAAAACTAGACGTATCATTTCAGTCTCCTGCTCCCCTAATGTGAAAGTACTCTGAAGATGATGTGTAGCCAGCGCATTTATTTGCCCCACCAGAAGGTGGCAAAATAGGAATTTTCTCCACTGCTTTCTGCCAGAGGCTCCTGCACTGTGGTACACAAGCACTTCAATATGCACCCACGGCAAGCAGAGACTTCAGCAGCAGCCGCTCCTGACCATGTCCAGGGGAGAATTTTTATTTCAGTGCCACAGGGGCAGCCACCAATGCCCAGCTGTTAACAAATAACATGCTGGCACATGCAGCAGCAGTTAGCATGCTCCTTCTGCTGTACTGTACAAAACCCCTGCTTTTCTGGATCAGCAGGGCCAAACCAAGCTGAAATAGGGAGCACAAGTTAATTAAGAAGGATAAGTAGAAGTAGTCAACATGCTAGTTTGTGGTAGGAGAGCAAAAGTAGATGGATGGCATGAGGTTAAGGTGCAAAAGAAAATCCCCAATTAAAAGCTCAGCCTTTAGCTTACAAGATTTAAGAAGACTTGTGACTGTGTGTTAAATTTCACCTTCTTACAGAGATGTTATCAATACGGCTGTGTGCCTCAATCCAAAATATTTCTTCACACAAGAAAAATGATGCTTCACACACACAAGAAAATGGAGGGAAGGGGAAAGGAATGCTGCACAACCTAAATTCATGACTTCAATTTCTGGAATATAAACCAAACTAAATTAAACAATTATAGTACCTTGCTCAGTAGCAAACTCTAAAACTTCATCTGTGTGAAAAGTGTCTCATACCAGAAATAGAAAAGAATCAAAGAAAAGTGAGATACTATTACTAGCATTGATTCTTAATGTCTCAAAACATTGTATCAGACGGATGACAGATTCCTGTATGAGCTACATGCACCATATGCCCTCCACAAGGACAACCTGCATTTAAAAAAATCTCACAGCATTGACTGACCACTGTGGCATACCTAAGCCTGGTAATGTAAACTGTCTTCACCCCAATGCCATTCATTTCCCTTGAAGAAGCCACTTAACAGTGTTTGCACTACATAAAGCACTCAAAGAAGGGAAGGTAAAACATACACATTAACCACACACATTATGTCCCTGAAGGACTGAACAGAGCATTTGACAAAGGAACCAGTTTCTGAAATCACACCAACACATCCATTTCATCTGACACACACGCATAAAAGAAGAATCATAGAAACAGTTTTAAACCATGGTTCCAAAACTGTTCCTTTTAGCTGTAGCTCTGAGTAATCCGCTTCTGCAGTCCCTCCACTCCAGCTATGCATACCTTTGGCCCTCCCCCATCTTTTATTTTGGGGGCTGAGGGGGAGAGGAACAGAACATGTACAAATCAAAAACCAGGTCTCTAACCTGGCTCAGCATGCAGCCCCACGGATACACCATTGCTACTGAAGTGACAGCACGTGGTGTGGAGGGGGAAAAAAAAAAAAAAGGCAGATGGGAATATGAGCTGCTTAAGACAGGGCTACCACTAAAAGAAATGTCTGTGTAACCACATCCTCTGTTTTCAGCCTCAGTTCAGCAATGTATACAGCAGGAAATAATTAGATTCGGCTTTCCCAGAGTAGGTGTTTGACGGTTTCAGACCACTGAACAGTTGTGTTTTTTCTGCTTCCTCTTCAACAGCTTCTCAGAAAAAGACACTGACCCTCATGACACAGTTGATTTGAAAAAAAAAAGAAAAAAAAATAAAGGAAGAGCACTGTATAACTAAAATGAGATTTTCTATTTGTTACCTCTTTTCACACAGAGGAAATCAACTGTACTCTTCAAAAGGGATCTTAATCATAATACTGAGTTATCAGTAAGTAAACAGGCATTGAGACAGCCCAATTGTATCATCTACAACACAGGAAGAATAGAGTGTAAAGACAGAAGACACTTAAAATTGCTATCAATTGTGTTCTTGAAGTAAAAATCATATATGGAGACATCTCATACATTCCAAATGAGTGTAGCAACTAATCCCGTGATAATGTTTTAACACATTCTAAGAATTTATATGCTTTCTGCTCTAACATCCAAACCCTTTTTCCTCTGATCCACCTCTCTACATCTAGTACAGCTCCCTTTCCCCCACCAAATACCACACAATAATGTAATCATGGCTCGATAGTGAAGGAAATCTAGTAGGGCTTTCTATTATTATTATTAAGAGCTATTTTGATTGCCTGAATGTGTATTTCACCTGGAGATCCAAGGATGAAAGGGTCTGTGAAAAATGCTGCTGCTTTACTATGCCAGCAGAAGCCAGTTATAAAAAAGTCACAGGCAAGCACTCCTTCCCAAACCCAAGCATTTCTTATTATTTCACATTCATGAGGAGGAAAATATAAAGACTGGTTTTAGAAAAAATCCATATTCTCTCAGTCCTATGGCAAAATATCTCTGTAACCTCTCTCTTTGCATTTTATTTCATGATCTGCTTGTTGCCTGAAGACTGGGGGAGGAGAAGGGTATCTTCTCCCCTATGATGTTAGAGGGGATTGCCTTAATTAAATAGAAATTAAAGCTGCTTCTACAGTTGTTGGAATCAGCAAACACAGCGCTATTTACATTTTGTACAGAACAATATGATGCTCAAGAAGCTATAATTAGCAATATTTTACTCTCTTCACTTTTTTCTGTGAAATCACATTTGGTATCTAAATTATAAGCGGGGGAGAACTGAAAAGGGTTCACTGAGTTAGTATCTGGTAATTAAGGGCAAATTCACCTCCTTGTGAAAAGCTCATGGCATTTGCTTTCAGCCCTGAGCCTCTTTCTCCTTTCAGCAGAAAGCACAAATCTAAAGAACAGAAAAGGAGTTCACAGTCAGCTCCAGATCATACTCTTATTTTAAAATCTATTATTAGATTCTATTTAATCACAACTATTAGATCACTCATTTAATCACTGCAGTAAACGGGAACAAATGGGTGTCCCTCTCTTTTCATATTCAGAAATGATTGAAGTATTTTTGGAAATACTTCTGAAGATCTAAAGGCATTACACTTCCAACAGTTCTACCATATGGATTTTAACGGTGCCTTTACAAAAGCCTACTGATGGGTGTTGTGCAAGCAGCAAGATATACTTTGAAAGTAAAAGCCACACTCAATTAGAGAGCACACCTTCAGTAAGTCAGCTGAGCCATGATAACATGTCAAATGTTACCATTTGACCATGGTAACTAGCCCTAACATTGCTATGTCAAACGAAAATTGACAATAAAGACAGAATTGCATTCCAAATTTTCTCAATGCCTTTGCTGGTGATGTTGGGATAGACACATTCAGCCCAGAATAGCTACATTTTGTTTTCCAAATATTGAGAGCTGTGTCTTGAAATCCTATTGAGAAATAAAAGGCATGATCCAGCAACAAAGCTACAGACAAACAGAAGTATTTTAAAACATTTTCAATGCCTATACATTTTTAATGTTTTCAAAACGGATTTTCTATTGACAATAGACGAAGATGCAGTTTCATGACAGGGGCCCTGATATTGTCTGGACAAAAATAATACAAGAAAGGAAGTGCTATAAGCAGCAGCAAGCATGAAATCCCTTATTCAGCCCACTCAAGGATCTCTAGTTAAGAATCACACAGAACCATTTTAACATAAAGTTTGCATGATGCAGAATAAGCGTACATTGATGCACACCATAAAGATCTCAGGAGGGTATTTCCATTTGCACACAAGGCAAATAGTCAGTCTTCATCCTTGACTGGGGTTATGTGAAATTACAGTCCTCTCCAATACAAGATTTTACAGCCACAGAAAGGGACATCTAGTCCTCACTACACAGACACCTGGGTCACACAGACATTACTTTAGATATTCCTCTAGCCATAGCACGGGCAAGCATCTTTTCAGTAGGAAAAATTAACTCTGCTTAATACCACTTGGATGTGCGTGGACCTGTGGGTACGGCAGGATACTGCTGCTACACAAACCCTTGTCAACTACTGTCGCCACTACCAGGCCTGTAAAACCGGAAAGAGAGCCCTGAACAAAACCCCACCGCCGGCCTGCCATACGCGAGGCTCTCGGGACACGAGCGGGGAGCCGGGAGCGCCGAGCCCCTCTCAGGTGAAGAAGACGGGGAGAGGCCGACGGGAGAGGGGGTGGGAGGGGCAAAACCGAGGCAGGGCCGGAGGAGAAACACGCCTGGGGGCTTCGGAGGGGCCGAAGCCGGCCCACGGCTGGAGAAAGCGGTAGTGCCCCGGCGAGGGGAGGCCCCTCGGGGCAGGCCGGGGCTCCAAGGAACTGAGCTGCCCAGTCGCGCCGGGCACCCACCTGCCTCACACCGGGACCGCCGGTGCGGGGAGAACAACGAGGGGAAGGTGGGGTGTGGCGGCATGAGGGGGCACGCGCTGCCCCCGCCGCTGAGGAGAGGTCCGGGCTGCGGGGCGGGTCCGCGCCCACCCCCCACACACACCCTCTTTCTTTGCCCCTGTGGCGACAGAGGTCGCCCGGCAGCTCCGTACCCACCTGGTCACGGTTCCATCTCGCTCCGACCCCGCCCGTCGCTGGCGGAGCCGCCACCCGCCGAGACCGCGCTTAGCCCCGAGCCTGCCACCCGGCCTCACCACCGCCGACCGGCGCCTCACAACCGCGGAAGCGCCCTCCCCGTGCCTCCCTGCTTCGGCGACACGCTCCGGCCTCCAGCCAATCGGAACGCAGCAATGATGTCATCGGTGAAGGGGCGGGAGTGGGGCGTCCCTTGGGAAGGCGACGAGGGGAGGTAGAGGAGGGTCCTGCCCCTTAAAGGGACAGTGGTGCCCTTATAGCCTGCGCGTGTGTTGGGGGGCAGGTTTGTCGTGGCGCTTAACCGCTTTATATATAACCTTTGGACTTATATTGTATAATTATATAAGGGAGTGTTTTCCAAACTGCACAGCAAAGAGCTGGCTGGTGCTGGCGGGTGAGCAGGCAGGGCTCCTAGGTGCTGAGATGGCGCCATGGGACCAGGCAAGGCCCGCCGTGGCAGCCCTGAGGTGAGGGCAGCTTAGTGTTGAGCTGGCCGCCTCCTTCGTCCTGCCTCTCCCAGCCCCAGGACATGCCTGCCAGTGCCACCCAGGCCCCTAATGCCTGGGATGGGCCCAGTAGGCACTCCTCAGCGGGGGAACAGAAGTTTCCCTGCAGAGGTGGTGGAGAGAGGCTGGGTGCCATGTTGCTGTCACTACCTGAGCTGTAACTTAGAGGCTTGAACCGATCTGGAGGTTTCAGCTGCCCCTTCAGCAGCTGAAAGTTCCAAATGTGTGGCCAGATGGTGTGCTTCTCTTGAAGGAGTGTGTTGTTCTTTATTTAATATGATGCTGGGAAAAGAAATCGCAAATGGGTGAAATGCACATGATGAAAATGTCAGTTAACTGGGGTGGGATTGTCGAGAAAATAGGGGAATGATGCCATGCCTGAAGAGCATGACAGAGGATCATAGTTAGACTGTTATAATATCATTTTAAATAGTGTGCTTTTACCTGCAGTGCTATTCTCACCCCTGCATATTGTATCTCAAAGGAACGTTACAGACACAAATCGTGACTGAGGCTGTAACAATGCTCTGTGAAGGATTGTGTCACACTGTGAAGCTGAAAAAATCAGTATTGCCTGTCAGAACAAAGGAAAGGGGGCACGAGGAAGGTGTACAACAATAAATGGTATAGAGAAGGCATAATTGCCCGTTTCTTATTCTCGTGTGTAGTAAAAGAATTAGAGGACATGATATAACTGCAAAGCAATTTATGTGAAGTAGTTAGGAAAAAATGTTTGTGCCATGTACAATTAGGCTATGAAATTCATGACAAGAAGCTTAATGATACAAGAATGTTAAGAAGAACCAAATACTTAGTTACTGCCAGTCAGCCACTATCTTGCCCTAGTTTCCAATACTGACATTTACAGCTCTTTGCTTTTCATTCCCAGGGATCCAGTTCAGCTCTGGCTGCGCACATAAATCTTGATGTAACGTAATGCTTCTCCATGCTGTTTGACAGGGTTAGCCCTCCAGAAGTAGCTTAGTGAAAGAGTGAAGTAAAAAACATTAAATGTTCCCATGGATGATGATAATTCTGGGAGCTTTAGGTTTAATGACAAGTCAGGAATATTTACCTTCCTTTTCTCCCATGTTTTCTAAGAATAGCCCTTCAGGGATCTGAGATAAATGTGCCAAGTGGATGAGAAAGTATGAATGTTTTTCTGTTTTACACTGGCAATTTTAGCAACAATAATTCATGGCTTGTTCTTGAAATCATTTGCTTAGGAGACTTGTTAATAGATCTGTTTACAGAGCAGGGGGAACAGATGATGCGTTCAAGGGCATGCTGGGGAGGGACTCTTCATTAGGGACTGTAGTGACAGGACAAGGGGTAACGGGTTAAAACTTAAACAGGGGAAGTTTAGATTGGATATAAGGAGGAAATTCTTTCCTGTTAGGGTGGTGAGGCACTGGAATGGGTTGCCCAGGGAGGTTGTGGATGCTCCATCCCTGGCAGTGTTCAAGACCAGGTTGGATGAGGCCTTGGGTGAGATGGTTTAGTGTGAGGTGTCCCTGCCCATGGCAGGGGGGTTGGAACTAGATGATCTTAAGGTCCTTTCCAACCCTAACTATTCTATGATTCTATGATACCACAAAAAGCTTACAGTTATGCCCATATTTCCATTTCACAAGTCAGAGTCCTACTCACCAGGTTGTATCTTCCTTCAAACAGATGAGCATTTAAGTACATTTCTGTTTCACTGGTTTGCTAATGTCCCTACTGATTTGTGAACTCTTCATATTACTGATTGCTTTTGGTGTCTACTAGCATGTTTTTCTAAAGTTCCAAAGGTATTTTCAGGCCTTGATAAATATATAGCAGGGAAAACCGAAAGAAGAAGTTCTGTTTGCTCATAGAAACTTTCTGTCTTCACCAGGAATAATGAAAAGTTAAGAACACGTATTACATGCAAGCTATTCTTTCTGGTTTAGTTTTGAAGGTCTCTTTGTTATTTTCAGAAGATTTAAGTTTCCTTAAGACTTAGAATGAATGAACTAAATTCCCGTTTCATTTACTGATGAGCAAGAACAGTGTGCAGTATTGGTAAAGGCAGTAGATCAAGTATATTAAAAAACTTCTATTTGATTTAATGTTAGCTGAAGGTTTACACTGAACAAAGAAGACACCAGTGTGATATAACAGAATACAGCAGAATTCAATCTAGCTGCAGTATTTTAAGTGCAGTTCTGAACTCAGTTGCATAATTAAAAAATCAAGTTACTTTTGGGTGCCTACCATGAACAACTAAGCTTGAAATCTTGCACAGATATATTTGATTTTCCTAACCTGATGTCTCAGCCATCATTGACTTAGCATTACATTCAGTTTTTCGTTCGGATTTCCTGTCTCTTAAAGAAAAGCAGGAAGAATTGGGGAAGGGAAAAAAAACACAAAACCAACTCCAAAAGAGAGCAAAGCTAAAACGTGTCCCAGAGAGTGTTTCTAAAGATAAAGTTCTTAAAATGTCTCAATGCTAAGCTTAACCTTAAAGGCTTCATGGTGTTCATCCATCTAAAGATGACTCTGCTTAAAACCATAAGCTATTAAAGAAACCTTAATGACCCAACAACTCTGAACATGCCTAACAATGTTTATTGTCTTGACATTAAGCTGATTGACAAATCATCTGATGGAGAAAGAGCCTGGTTGGCAAAGCTAACTATTCCTGCTTAATGTTTGTGAAAGTCGTGAATTCTGCTAACTTGACTTCTGAGTAGTTACACACATCTTAGCAGCACAGCAAGATCTCAGGTTTTCCAGTGGTTACATGGGCTACAGCAGCAGATGCTCGTGTGTGTGTGTGTGTGTGTGTGTGTGTGTGTGTGTACATAAGTGAGATGTGCCGGGGCTTTCCAGGGCCCTGGGGAAACTCCTCCCAGAGCACTTAGCCAGACAGGGGTGATTGCCAGCCCTGGGCTTACACCAGCTGCCGTGGCCAGGCTCCTGCAAGATACTGAGCTGGACAACAAGGGAAGCCACCTCTATGGCACCTCTCCCCCAACAGCTCTGGAGAGCACTTGCGTGTAGATGGTTTCTGGTGGACCATAATTGCCTGCATTCAGGCTGGATGAGGTCGTCCACCAGACCAAGCACTGTCAGTTACTTGAGCAGCTCAAATTCTGTATATGGCCTCCAGCCAGAGCCTACACTTTCCTCTCAGGCTGCAGGGCAGAGGTTGATGAGGAGGGTGTGCCTGACAGGGATGGGCAGGGAAAGGAATAGGAGGGTGTAGAAGCAGGTGCTGGAGTTCAGGCATGTGTGTTAGAGTACACAGGAGAAGTGGGCTGTCGACACTGAAGATTGGGCTCCTAATGGAGAGCAGAAGGGTGTGAAAACACCCGGGGTAGTACCACAATCCTGCTATGTTAGCCTCTCTGGGAACTATAAGGGCAAAAGTTGAGTTTGGGGTTGTGTTGTGAAACTAGGAAGAGATGGTATGTTCTCAGTCTTGTTTAATCAAGTACTGACAAACAAAAAGGAACAACTGAAGGAAATGTCCAACATGATTCCCTGCCTTCAGAGAGGCTAGTTGTTTGGAATTTTTGTAATTGAATTGTGTTCTTTGAATGGTTTTAAACTTATTTTCCATGTCCTGCACATCAGTGACTAGTTATTGTCCTATAATCCCCATGGTACAAGTACCTCTTGAGAAAGTTGTTAGGAGAGGACATAAACGTCATCCAGAGGTAGTTCAGTGTTCAAAGCATTAGAGACAACCTCTTTTCTAATCTTACTAAGGATTTTCTGTTTTGAAATGGGTCAACAGTTTCAGTTTAGTAAACACCAACATTTTTCTGTTATTGTAAGATTTTCTGGCCAAGCAATCCACCTTCCTATTTGTCCTTTTCAAGAAGAGAGGATTTTGTGTGCTCAGCTGCTCAAAGAAAGAGTAACATACAAGAAAAGGAAAGCAAATCCTTTGTCCTTTTGGCAAACAGCAAACACGAGAATTTCTGATAAATTATTTGGGGAAGTGGTAGGTGCATGTAAAAAGTTCACGGACTTGTATCAGAGTTCAAGCTTAATAATTACAGTATCTTCTGTAAAAGAATACATAATTACTAACTTAAGGCTGTGGCTTCCAAGCTGTGATCCACATAAGTAGGAAGGTGTTTACCATAGTAAACACAGTTTAAAAACTTATCGGTTCAAAAGTACAGTGATAAAGATACGCTGTGGTTTAAGAGAAGAGTTGAAGGTTGGCCATCATCTTCTTGTCTGAAAAAGCTGGAATGGACGCTTCCCACGTTTCTGGGGCTATTGTAGTATTTTACTGCTTCCCATAGATGGAGCCAAACTCACATCCTCCAGCTGCATGTGACTCACCAGCAATGAGCTCAGCTTCCCCCACATCACAGAGAACTATATAGCAAGAGAGTTTATCATGTGTCCCTAAGCCCCATTTCCTGACCATTCCTCTAGGCTGATTCCCTAATACTGCTTCACTGTCTCCCAGGTCTGTTCTCACAGTGCAGCGGCAACAGGCAGCAACACACAAAAGCACTAATCCAACTCTGACCTTCCCATACAGCTTGAGAGGAAATGTTTTTCAGATGTTACAAATATTACCTTTCTAACTACACATTATATCAAAGCTTTGGGTACTGGTCTCTTCTTCTGCATATCGAATGGAGAAAGTATTACACAAGGTCTCAGGAAACACAGTTTGGAGGCCAGTTCCTTCCACTGCCATGCTGAAAATGTTAGGCAAAATTACAGTCTACAAGGTCTTGGTACTCTGGCCTTTCCGCTACAAAATGTTTGGGATCTAGAGATGCAATGCAATGATTTGTAATAGAAAGTAGTAGCTTCAGAGAACTGAGAGGAAGACTCTACAGGCTCTGCCACTTGCAGAGTGATAGCTAAATTACAGCAACTTGATTTAAAAAAACTGCATAAGGAAGACAGACACAACTCTCAGACAAACAAGGATGAGATCCTTGAAGGGTAAGGAATGAGGGTTTCTAGCCTTCAGGAGAAAGAAATCGTAGCTACCCCTCCCCACAACAGCTCAGAGTTCTTTGCTCACTTCCAAGAGCTAAAGAAGTCATCTTCACATCTGTGTTTAGAACAGAGAAAACCCACTCATGTTCCAGTTTAAGGGACAGAAGTAAATATTTCCACATTAATTTTACTTACCTGGCAACAGGTTTCATTACACTGGACTTGAAACTGTTGTGGAAACATCTGAGGCAACTTAGTGTGTAGACAGAGTGCCCTTTTGCTAGCCTTTTATTTTTAAGCAAGGCTACAAAGTAGATCATTTTTTCAAAAGGCCATTACATTTCAAGGGCCAGACTTGTTATCCTGCCATTCAGTATTAAGACTGAATCCCAAAATATTAATTGAAACATGGACATTATGTGCCACTAATATCCCAGTGATGCAAATGTATGATGACCTGGAGAAGAGTCTGCATGTGGATTTATATCCCTGTGGTTCTATGCCTACAGCTGCATTGGCAGCAGTCACCATACTTTATTCCTTTCACAGACGCATGTTGAGTGCAGCAAGAGCTTGTGACAATCAAACAGCTGAGGAAGCTGGGAAGGGTTTTCTGGTGCCAGACCAGTGTTTTGGATGGAGCCTCCTCTTCCAGTGTCTTGCTGTGAAGAAGGAAGAGGTGCTGAGCCCACTCTCGTTAAGCACATCCTCATCAGGACTGTATTACTTACTTCTCAGCTGCAGTTCTGACTCCAAACACGTCTCTTGAAGGAGTTATGTTCTCCAAGGTTCTTTCATTGCTAGAGGAAGTGTAGATGAAGGATTTAGAAAGAGGAGATTTAATCCCCACACAACCCCAGTATCTCCCCAGAGATGTGAGTAATCAGCATGGGGCAATGAAGTGTGTGATACTCTCATCTTTACTTTGTTTAGATGTTTCCTGCGGAGCAAGTGAGTACAAGAGGATCTTTGGATTTCTGTTTGCAAAGCCTGGGTCTGATTTCAGCTACCATGTCATCCCGAAAGAGCTGACTCATCCTGCAGGGCTGCAGCTCCAAGGAACACATGCAGAGGCTGGGAAAGTTCAGAGCTATTTTCAGAGCTCGGGGGAGTTGCTCCATGGGGTCCCACTTGCTGGAAAAGGTGCTCGACTGAGACCAAGTTGTCCGAGAGGCTTAGTAAAAACTGGATACTACCTTTACCCCGCAGGCTTCAAAGCAAACAGACCACAAAGAAATTAGTAGAGGAAAATAATCACTATTCACTGGGAAAGTGTTTCTTTGGCATTTTGATCTTGCCAATCATCTTCACATAGCTTAGCTACATTGAATAGTCCCTGGAGCAGGAATTTGGCAGTGCCCAGATAAAGATGATCGACAGGGAAACTGTGTGGCACAATGGCAGAGCACACTTGATATTTGACAATCTGACTGCAAGCTCCTCGTGCCTCAGTTTACCTTTATCTCTTTGTCTCAAACCAACCACCATCAAACTCTCCCTAGTCTGGGTAGAGCTTGTTAACATAACATTCATCCTTCCAGCCTTAATAACAAGATGTACAATTGTGATAATAAATATTTTAAAATGTGATTTCAAATACATATTAAAAGCAGTGGAGGGGAAAGCTCTGGATGGAAATTAGAGTATTCTGATTTATGTCTGAGAAAACAGGGATCAAATTAAAGGAAAAAAGAACTAGTGTTTAATGCTGTCTGGAGAACACAGCAGCAGCCTCTCTCTGACAGGCCTGATGTTCCTACAGAATAACCAATCTAGGAATGACTGTCCCAGAAATAAAAGAAGCACAATAAAAGGAAGTAAGAATGAAATTCAAGTGGAGCTGCTTTCCATTTTCCCCTGCTCCTGCTGCAGCATAACATTGAAACTGAGCAGACAAATTTGCTCCCAAATAAAAATATGCTTGTGTGGCAGAGTTGCCTAGCAGACACCACAGACTCTTCCAGCTGCTGGCAACATAGAAGGAGTGACAGAATCCTGGCCAGGGCTTTCCTGATGGAGCCCACGTAAATCAGAGAAGTTCCTGTGGGCGGTTTGTTAGCATTAGGGAGTGCTCAGCATCTTGGATGCCAATATTCCACAACTCCTTCTGCTTGCAGGGAGCCATTTGTCAGAGTCAAATGTCTGGTTAAAGGGTCTGATGATAAAGTGCTCTCTGCAGAGCTTATTTCTTCAGAAATGCCCGCAGTGGCAGTATGAAATGTCAGGAGGCAGCCTTGCCTGAAATACTGGGGGGACCATGTTGCAATAAAATGGGTACTGGAGAAAGGGGATGGGTTGGGAAGGACAAATATGATTATGGGAGGGAAACACTGCTGTGCTAAAGCCCCCTGTGATTATTTAGTTTACAGGGAGACATTCAGAAAAGGGAGCATAATAGAAAAGCAGAAAATACTGAAGACTATAAAGGTGCTCTGTGGTGTGCTGCTTGCTCCTATACTGAATTAGGACTCAGTGAACCTGAAAGGTAGCACGTTTTAAAATGCGCAACAGGAGTGTATTTATTACAGAATAATGACACGGGTGTACAGGAAATGTATGTACTATAGAGTGGTGTTATTTATGAGTTTCACAGGCTATCACTGAGAACAAGAGTCTTAAAGAGAGCTTAAGTCTTAAATAGGATTAGAGGGGGGGAAAGAGGATAACAGAGGTTGTTACTTTTATTCTCTCTTTCATGTTTGGGGGATAAAATCCCACTAGCTTCAGAGCATAGAACAACTCAGAAAGCCCATGACTAGAAATTACTTCTTGTGTGGGCAGATTATCCTATTCTTCTCTTGAACTTTTCTGAGAGTAATCTTCTGCTGTTTTTTTCTTTTGGTATGTTTGTTACTGCTGGGGTGTGTTAGTAAAGGTACAAGCTGGAATTTCAAAGGCTGCTTCCAGGCCACTTTCATTGGCAGAAAAGCAGTGTGACAGATGTAGATAGATGTGTACTGACTGAAATGTTTTTTCCATCACTCAGTTTTATCTCAAACATGAAGAAAAAAAAAAAATCTGTATTTTGTGACTATGTTTCTTTTTTTTTTCCACAGCAACCCAGTCTTCAGAGCACCTCTGAAGTTAATATTGTCCAGCCTTGTATCTTAGGCATCATCCATCTCCTGGACCTTGTCTGCATCTCTATGGATGTTTCTGCTGCAGTGAAGAAGTCTGATCTTCTCTGTTGACACCATGTTCCAGGCACCTTCAATCTTTCCTTAGTAGTTCATCTGTTGGATCTGTTGGAATATGGGCAGTGGGATCAGTTATACTGAGAGACCGACCCCATGTTCGCTCCCTCTGCTATGGATATCAGCAGTTCCCCAGCATCCCTGTTCTCACTGCTGTGTCTATAGACTGATGTTTAGCCATTGTTCACCAATCTTCTCCCTAAGATGTTGGAAGTTCCCTCTTGCTGATTGGTCATTTGCCTCCTGTGGGCACATCCTCATCAGCATTACCCTGGTTTGGCTCCATGGCAGGTTTATCCTGGCCCTGATGGTGCCAAAGGTTGTGGCGTTCGCTGTCCCTACTCTGGCTGTGTCTTCTAGTGACGTTCACTCCTCACGTGGTATCCTTGTATGACTGCCTGCATGAGATACTCTGAAAGATAAGTCTCTTCTGCCCCAACTGCCCAGCAAGTGTCCAGCCATCCAGCTGAGGGTGAGGTGAGCCACACAATTGCTGTATATCTGGTCTTCTGTATCTGCTTAGCATAGAATCACTTGCTGCCATAGATAGGTACATCCTCTGATCCTCATTTGCTCTTGCACCTGAAATGCATGCATCATCCTGAGCTGTGCACTGGGCTGGCTCTTCCTCACGTGTACTTAGTGGGTCACAAGAGCTGTCACTGGGTCTCTCTGTCAGTGGCTGCGCTTTTGCCAGGAGGCAAATAGCAAGCCAAAGATTAAAAGTATTTGATCTAAAGGGGATATTGGGTATTGCAGGTGCCTGAAGTTCAGAAAGACTTCAAAAGGGTGTTTAATTTTCCCTGGTGAAACCATGCTTTAAAATGTTTAAAGTAATCAGATGTATAATTTGGTTGAATGACAACTCTACATGTAGAAGAGAATGGTGATAAAAGGACTGAAGGATATAAATGTCACAGAAGGAGTTGTTACGGTGGTTTGGAGGGCTCAAGTGGATTTGAGAAAAGGAAAATTTTGGCTCAGTATAAGGAACAAAACTATAAACTAAATAAAGCAATCTAAAATAGGTAACTGTATAAAGCCTAAGAAACCAAACAAAACCTTTCCTCCAAGTAGTTATTTTGAAAGAGGAAAAGTACCAGATACTACATTGAGTTCTCTGTGAGCTTCACTGTTGTTATGGATTTTTACATGGGAGCCACTCAGAAAACTACAGTGATGGTGCCTGCCTAAATTGGAAAGAGCCAACAATAATCTCTGTTTGATTTGAACAATCCCCAAAAGGGGGAGGCTGAAACCCCTCTGAAGCAATAAATTAAAATGGAACAGAAACCTGGCATGTGTAGTGAATGATGCATATAGTGAATGGCACAATCTTCTGTTGGGCAGTGCACATAGAGGATGGACACATCATGATTTTCCATGTCTAAAATAAAAAGCCTATAAAAAGTACTTCTTCCAGTTATGGAAACAAATAAATTTGACAAGAGTGATTTGCCTTCTTACAGAATTGATCCTCTTCTTCTCTTTATTTGGTTTCCTTCTTTCCCTGGTGACCTTTAAGTGCAGAGAAAAAAAGGTGTCTGATCTGGGTATGAGTCTGGCACAGATGAGGGATCTGAAACTGAGAAAATGTCACTGCTTTTCATGTTGGCAGTGCTCTCTCTTCACTGGAGTGTCCCTGGGGTTTAGCAGATGTGATAAAGCATGTTCAGTCCAAGCGGGGAAGATGTTAACACTTCAGGCAAGAATAAAAATAGTCGTTAAATTTATACACTGTATTAGAAAATTGTAGCAGTAGCTAAAACAAATGTTTAAAGATGTGGAAATTTAAAGCCCAGTTAATGGTCAAAACCAGAGATCAAAGTTGACCTTCCCAGGCAGACTCCTTCCATTTTCCAATGAAGGGTTTTTAAAATGAAGGCTAGAAATATCTGTATACTCATGGTTGTGATCTGGTGGATGAGTGTGTGAAACAAGGCTGATAGCTAGATCAGCGGGACAGATGCTGTGAAGGAGAGCATCCTCTTCAGCTTTATGAAGTATTGACTCCTGGGCACGCAGGGAGGTAAAGAGCTGCTGCACCATGTTTGTAGTACATTAACTGCTGGTATTTTCAGTACACACCAAACCCCAGATCACATAACTCCTCTGTTAGATCATGCCAAAGTGCTCTGCTGCTTATTTCTGTCTGTCGCATACAAGTTACCGGGCTGCAGAGGCACCGGTAAAAGCAGTACATGGAAGTTTTAAACTGCATAAACTTTGCGTCTTAAACCAAACAAATGTGCAATTAATGAGCACTCTTTGCTCCATGTTTATGCTTTGATAAAGAAGGCCTGAGGTTCCTGCCAGAAAGTGGGATGGCACAATGGAGCACATGCCAACATGTCGCTGCATTGGTTGGCCCCGGCAGGACCGGGCCGTGCAGAGCCATCACTCTGCTCCTTCCTGCTTCCATGCTTTCTGTGCCAAAGGCATATGGCTCAGTGGTTGCCTCTCTGTAGGGCTTTGGCACCGAGGCCGGCTAGGTGCTGCTGGCAGGGAAGAGGCAGGCAAAAGGAACATGCTGCCATTAGGGCACTTTCTGTATTTTTGAGCTTTGGGGCATTTTATCTCAAGGGCAGTGCTCTAGGATGCTTTCATTCACATGTATTTGCAGATGTAACTGTCTGCCAAATGACACGCTTATTTATGTTATCTGGGAAAATCCTTGGTGTGTTTCACAAGACTTGGCGTCCCAGGAACTACCAGCACACACAACGTCTGCAATCTTCCTTCGGACAAAGACCGCAGGCTCGGTGTTTGTCATCCCCTCCGAGATAGCAGTAATCGGCGCTCAGAGCTGTTCAGCTGGATGTTGTTTGCGGGAGAGGCTCCTCGGCTGGCCCCTGGCCAGAGCCCGCAGCCCCCGGCAGCGGGAGACGTGCTGTGTCGGCTGTGCTCTGCTCTTTCTCTGCTCGGCACAGCAGCCCCAGGGTGACAGTGCTGCTGGAGACGTCTCTGGACTGCTTCAGCCAATGCAGGGTGGGGAGATGAACTGCAATGCCCCTTCAGCTGACAAAGCACACAGGGATGGGTTTAAATCCTCCCTCTTGTTTTGCCACCAAGTCCTGCACTGTCCTTTTCCTCCCAAGCCCCATCCTTCCCTCTTTTTAGATCCTGTTTGTTGTCTTCTGCTCTCCAAATTTTTATTCTGATTGATATTTTTCCCACAGATCCTGGTTTTTTTTTCAGTTTAACCCCTTTATCCCCTCTACTAACACATATCCAGCTCCTACACTTGAACACAAATACCGGGAGCCCTGAATGTACCCAGGAACGCGTGATTCTGTGAGAATCACAATAATATACTGGGTAAAATAATGCCAGAACATAATAGTATCCTTCAACTGGGAGGAATAATTCCCAGGAAGGCTCTACTCCATCCGAGGATGGCACATGCTTTGGGGACATGCCATGCCCGTGCCAAGGGAGATAGATGTAGGAACCAAGTTGTTGGTGCTCTGTGTTTTTATTTAAAGGTTTATAATCCCAACAGGAGGGTAGTAGACAGACCAGCTTTACATCTGAAGTCCCTGTTTCAGGGTGTAAGCTAACAAAGCCTGTTTCCCCAGGTCAGCTTTGGAGGAACGACTGAATTGTTTTAGCTGAAGTTTTCCTGAGACAACACAGGCTGTGGACAGACACCCAACACAGAGCTTTCTGCCTGTATCACTCATCGGTGTTATCAGCAATTTTAAACAAGAGGAAGGGTAGGGTAAACTCATCAATTAGTATAGTAGAGGAGTGTTGCAACAAAAAGCCCTTCAGGAAGATGCAGCCCCAGGGATTCAGGTGGCCAGCCATGAGCATGGCCAGCCCTGCCTGAGTGTGAGCATGGGGCTCACAGGTCCTGCCTGCCTTCCCCCAGCAGAGCAGAGGGGAACCACACGCCACATACTCTGTGGCCATACGGGCACTTCCAGCCATCCCAAAGCCTGCTCAGGGCTGGAAACTGCAGACAGATGCCCATAGGCCACCCACATGACTAAGGTGGGAAAAGCAAATGTGACAAAGGAAACCTGTCTCCATGGCTGCCCTGCTTTTTTCCACTGACCAGGTCTGTTCCTGTGTTCAGAGATAATCTTCACATGGAAAAAAAGGGGTGCCTTTCTGCTCCCACTTTTTTCACTACTCAATGGTAAACAAAAGTGGTTGGGAAAGTGCCCTTCCTCACCTTCATATTGTTCCGCTGTATCAGAAATCATAGAATAGTTTGGGTTGGAAAGGACCTTCAAAGGTCATCCTGTCCAACCCCCCCGGCAATGAGCAAGGACATCTTCAACTAGATTTGTGTCTTAACAAGCTCCTTCCCTTGAAAGCTTCTGGTGATAAAGAAGGAGCAGCTGTGTGAGTCACCAGCTGCAGCAACAGGCAGGGGAAATCTGAGGGAGGGGAAATGAGTTCATGGAGACCCCTGGGAGCTCTGTGTGCCACTGAGGGGACTGGTGGGCAACAGGCAGAAAGAAGCAGCGAAAGGTAAAGTTTCCAAGTGCAACAGGGAAACAGTCCTTGCACAGGATTTCACTGGTGAATTGGCTTTGCAAATACAAAACCACCCAGAATTGGATGACACCCTCAGTGTTACACCCTAATAAAATCTCTCCCGCAAATCACAGCCACAGACCCCAGTTCTACTTGCAGTTCAGCTCCTCTTGCATGGCTTTTGGGCTTCCCACTGCTGCCATAGCTGCCACTTCAGAGCCTCCTGCAGCCCAAGCTCTGCTTACTCGGTGCTCTATACGGTTCTCCTTTTGAAGTTCACCACAGCCCTGAAAGAGCTGCCCATATGTGGACGTGGGTTGAACCCCATGGAGATACTGCTGCTAAATAGCTGGTGATAGAGCTCAGTTAAAATGCAGGGGGCATAGTAAAAGCATGAGTGTGAGCTTTCATGGTGAAAAGTAACCGTAAATTAAGCCTTGAGCACAACACGTCTCTCTTCTACTTCATTTAACACTCATTCTGACTGCTCCTGGTGATGCAGACCTTTGATCTGCTGGCTGCAGCCCCTCCTGCAGTCGTGACTCAGCCAGCCCTTGCCTACATGCCTTGTTTGAGCAGGAACCTCTCCAAGAGGCCCTAATAATGTTCAGTCCCCATGGCTCCAGCTGGTTCTGACTTCTCTAGGCATGATTTCATCAAGCAAAGCCCTGGAAGAGCTGGTCTCAGTCACCTGGGAAGGAGAGAAGCACTGCTTCAGGCCTAATCTCACCCATGGCCTGGAAAACACCTCTAGGCTGTTGTTGTCTGTCCTCTTTATCCTGTGTCCCATGTCTTGGCTTGTAACTAGATGATCTTAAGGTCCCTTCCAACCCTAACTATTTTGTGATTCTATAGCCTTGGGTGACATGGTTTAGTGTGAGGTGTCCCTGCCCATGGCAGGGGGATTGGAACTGGATGATCTTAAGGTTTTTTCAAACCCTAACTATTCTATGATTCTATGTTTTATTACATTGCTATCACTCAAGGAATTGATTTACTACTCCATTTCTGTCAGATGGGAGAGAGGAAAACAAAGCTGCAAAGGCTTGATGGTGCTACCATCCATTGGTCTGGAGGTAGGAAGTTTGGTTGGTGATGAAAACATGAGCATTTCCTTCCTAAACTGGATTTCCACCCCATGTTATGGTCCCCTGACCTCTCCTTCTTGGCAGGAGAGCTCTGCCACTGAGAGAAGCCGCCCTGCTGAACACCCATGGCAAAGTTGCTGTTTGATCCCATGGAGAACCAGTCTGAGTTGGTCGAATTTAGAAAAATATAGAATAAAATCAAGCAGAGCTTTACAAGAACACACAGAAGGGGCGGGGGGGAAGTGGTGGTGTCAGATCTGCTCCCTGTGCTGGCTCATTAAAGCTTCCATGGGGATTACATTGGGGTGAGGGTGGCCCCACTTGCTCCTGTCCTTGCGTCACCCCTGCCCTGGCACTGCCTGAGTGTGGGATGGGTGAGACAAAGCACTTGAGCAGGGTACAGATACAGACTAAGCCCTGTGAGATCTGGGAGGCAGGATGTCATGAGCTGTTTGATTACACAAATGTCGGGACAGCTCAAAGAGGACAACCCGGGAAAGGGGGTGGTGCTGGGCTCAGCTCCCCAGGGCCTGCCAAAGAAATTCCATGGGTTGTTTGGGGGATTTCTCATGTGCCGCAGGACAAACAGTGCTGCCTGCGGTCCCCGGGGTCAGAGACGTGAGAACTCTTTTACCCTTTGTCCTGAAACACTGTGAGTTAGTAGTGTAAAATATGCAGCCTCTCTCAACCCCCTTGCCTGTGTTCCTCTGCAGGCTGAAGCTGTTCATCTCAGCCTGAAGTGTTCCCAGGAGGGGAACAAAATGGGATTGCAGTGGCTTGGCCACCGTGCCCTGCCTCCTCCAACCAGGAATGTCCCCCCTACAGCTGAAAGACTCACAGCAAACGGGAGCTCCTGGGGATGGTGCAGATCCCTCATGGCATTGCCCACACCAGCACTCGATGTGCACTGCAATGCACAAGGCCAGGCCGTGTAAGAGCTGGTGTGGCTGACCCCCCTCCAAAAGGAGCAGACTGACATTTGGTCACCTGCAAAGCCAGAAAACATCCCCCACTGGCCAAGGCTCCACCGCAGCAGTGAGCACCTTCCCCAGACCCAGCAAGGGGACAGAGGGTCCCCGAGGTGCCAGCTCTGCGCCACGCTGAGGGCTGGGCAAAGCTCATGGTCTGTTGGAGTGACAAGGAGACTTTACTGGAAAAACTGGGATGCACAAGGGCTTGGAGAGAGAAGCTGGCTGGAAGTTGTGTTGGCAGGGCTGGCCAGCTGCTGGCAGTGGCTGCAATGATGCAGATATTTCCAGACTTCAGAGGTGAAGGAAAAACTGCTGAAAGATGGGGAGCCCAAGAGCAGGGATGGCCACTGGCTGTGCCAAGTCCTGTCTGAAGCATGTAGGAAGATGAATTTAGGATGGAGGAAACTGAGGCAATGCTCTACAGCCACTCACTCCGGCCTTCACCCAGAGCAGGCACTCAGAGGTGGTTTTAGTCCTGAATTGGCCACTTTGCTCCAAGCAAAATAAGAAATGTGTTTATTTCTTCTTAAGAGGAAAATAAACCAAAACCAGAGCAAAAGTGTCCACTTGGGATTACAGGAATGAAAGACGGGCAATGGGCAACAGGAAAAACTATTCCTAGTACTGGGAAATGAGCTGTTAGTCAACCAGCTGCCATCAGTAGTCCCGCACGGTGTGATAAATGGGATCGGACTTGGCAAGGAAGCTGGCTGGCCTGTGCTGGCTGAATCCTCATGGGAAGAGATGGGTTCTTGAGGACAAGTTTGTCCACACTCAAACTTGGGTGGCTTTGGAGAGCATCAGCTATCAGTGTCCTCCCTTGCTGTGGGGTGAACGCTGTGAGCAGTAGGGCCAGGATATGGCTGGGAATCACCAGCACCCCAAATCCACCCGCATGGTTTACCCTTGAGGGCAGCAAGAGATTTCATGGTGACCTTCTCCTTCCACACCTGCAAAGCCAACATCATGCTCAGCTCAGTCTGAGATACAATCAGGGAGCAAAACCAGGAACCAAATAAGCTGAAATGGGTGAGTGTCCTGAAAGCCCTGGGTGTGAGCTTGTACCCACTGGAAGTTTCCCTTCCCCTGACACAGAGGAAGAAAAGGCACTGAGGAAGCACTTGAGCCTCTTCAACAGCATCCATGCTGGCTGTGTGCCTGCTGGAGCCACAGCCTCATTGACCTGGGCCAGTGACTGAGGGCTGGAATCCCCTGTGGACAACTTTGCTTAAAAACAAATATCATAAACACGTTGGCTGTGACACTTTGTACCAGCAATAGTGTGGCGGCAGGGCCATGGCAATGACCATCCCCCTGTGCTGGGCACTGGTGAGGCTGTACCATGAATCCTGTGTTCAGTTCTGGGCCCCTCACTACAAGAGAGACATTGAGGTGTTGGAGCAGGTCCAGAGAAGGGCAACGGAGCTGTGGAGGCTCTGGAGCACAAGTGTGATGGGGAATGGCTGAGGGACCTGGGGAGGGGGGGGAAGAGTGGGAGATGATAGACCTTATCGCTCTCTACAACTGCCTGAAAGGAGGATGGAGAGAGGTGGCGTTGCTCTCTTCTCCCAAGTAATGAGTGACAGGACAAGAGGAAATGGCCTCAAATTGTGCCTTAAACTGGATATTAGGAAACATTTCTTCCCCCAAAGCATTGGAACAGGCTGTCCAGGGAAGTGGTTGAGTCACCATCCCTGGAGGTATTTAGAAAACAAGTAGATGATGTGCTTAGGGACATGGATTAGTGACGGACTTGGCAGTCCTGGGATAAAGGTTGGACTTGATGATCTTGAAGATCTTTTCCAGCCTAAATGACTCTATGATTCTACAGTTCTATTCTTCGTAGCCCAGAGAATATACAGCTGGGGACACCCCTTCTATAGTGCCAGCAGCTGGGCGGGATAACATGCTGATTCCTGTATCCCAGGGAGGCTGGGGTGCTCATACCCCTCCCTTAAAGAAGCCAGAACTGTAATTTCTGTTGCAAAAGCAACCTTAAATAGTAACACCCTTGCAGCAGCCTCCCACTGTCCTTGGGGAGATTTTACCTGCTTGTTTTGAAAAAGCAGTGTTTCCAGGCAGGTGAAAAAACACCTTTCCCTTCAGTTTTAAATAGATTTCCTCAATAAAATAATGAGTTTGTTCCTATTCTGGGGGCTGGTTGTGTCGTTTGATTGCTCATGCATCAGTCGTGAAAGACTCTGATGCATTGAAATCAAATGCATCAAGCAGGGAGGCTTGGGAGCAGAAATAGCAGCTTAGCCCCTTTCTAATGGCTGGTGACAGAATCTAATGTGGTGGTCACGGTGTGCTTCTAAAAAGCAGAGGACAATTACTGTGTCCTTCTGCCCATATTAAATACAGAAGACTATTGTGCCTTTCTGCCCACACCTATGTTTGCGAGCCTTGCAACCCAGCCCTGCCCTGGAGGCAAGGGAATAATGGCAAAGCCCACAGCAGTTGATTTACTTGGCTTCACTGGGGTGTATTTTTATCCTCCGCTGTACAGCTCGTGCTTTGCTTTTACAGTGCTTCAAGGATCGATGCAAATTTGTTACGATTAAAAGGGACAGGAATATCACTTTCGGATGAACTAGATCTTGGCTCTCCCTGCAAACTGATTTCCACAGATGAAGTTGTTTAGAGAGCTGTGGATGGGATTAATAACAGCCAAAGGGCATTTTAAGCAAGAGTACTTCAGCAAAGAACAAAAGGGAAGTTCTGTGCAAAATAAGCCTCGGTTTTACTGTTTGGTGATTTGAACTATTCAACCTCATTGGTGATGTCACAGCTAAAATTACCCATAAATACAATAAAAAAGCTTGACAAGTTCCCTCTGCTATTGTCTGGTTGCTCCGAGGAGATTTGGCCGTCCCATGGCTGCTGCCCCAGGACAGCAGAAGAGAAGAGGAACTGCTTTTGGCCAGCAGCTTCCCTCCAGTGACCCAGGCTGTAGCTGCTGCCAGAGGAGCCACTGCCTGGCCAAGGAGACAAGGGGGGATGCTGAGGAGCAGCAGCTTGGCTCCTGGAGCACCTCAACTGCCCCAGCCCTGCTTTAGAGCAGGCAGGATTTCATCCCTGGTTTCATGCTGGCTGCCTCTGGGCTCCCAAGCAGCAGCTCCCAAGCTGTTTGGGTCAGCACCCCTTTTCTACAGCACTCAGGAATGGAGGTGCGGAACCTTGTACCACTCACATGGACATCCCCATGAGCCCTCTGTTTCCTCCTGGTGTCTATGGAACAGCAAATGGAGCAATGTGCACAACTCTCCTGTAAGCTGTGGACAGGAGGGAGAAAGAGTGGAACACATGGGGCACATCTTTGGCACCCACCAAGGTGTCCTCAGGATACACCTGGAACAGGATCACCAGAGAGAAAACCCCAGGGTTTGGGGGAAATTCTGAACCACCCACCAAAGAATCAAGGTGATGTTAGTCCCTTTCCACAGGGTTTCCCGAAGTGAGAATGGGCCCAAACACAGGGTCTGGCACAGCCAGTACTGCAAGGTGTGGGGCAAGGACAGCCACAGCCACAGCAAACCCCCACATCCAAGCCACAGTTCAGTCCTGACCTCCACGTCATTGCCGGCATGGGGCTGGGAACACAGCCAGAGCCCGCATGTGGCTCCCTGTTCCCAATCCCCAGCAATGCTGAAGGCCTCTCCTGAGCATCTCTCATCACAGGAGCTGTGATTTTCTGTTGCTGATAACTGAGTATTGTCAGGAAGGTAATTCTGAGAAGAGGGAGAAGTGGAACACCAGCAGGATAAAATACCAGTGTGTTTCCCTGCCAGCACTTGCGGGTCCTGCTAAAACTGCAGCCTGAGCTCCCATCAAGGAGAGCTGAATCAGCACAAAATGAACTGAGGGAGGAAAAAATGAGAGCTGGAGTGGGAAAACAGAGGCAGGAAGAATGAGAAAAGCAGGGGGGCAGCAATCCTTGTCACTTGTCCCCACAGCACCTCCTCCGAGAGCTTTGTAGGCTCTCACTTAACACCCTCACATGGGTACTCGCAATGGAACGGGATATGGTACAGAAATGTGACTTAGTTTCCTTCTTTTCTGTCACAAACTCTTGTCATGGTGCCTCCACCACCACCAGCCTTTGTGCATACAGGGTGTCTGACACCTGATAAAACAGAGCTGGCTTTCTCTTGCAGAGCATCCGAGTATCCGTCTCGCTGTTTGCAGGGCTTCTGGCATGCTGAGGGGATGGAGCTGTGATTGCCTGACGGATTATGCTGTGGCACAAAGCAGAACTAGTGGGAGGGTGGGTTTGGATGGAGGCAGGAGGAAGCAAAGCTGAATGGGTGTGAAGTGCCAGAGCACCAAATGATGGCTGGGACAGGTGAAGAAGGACTCCCGTTGTTAATAATGGCTAAAAGAGAGGGGGGCACCTGTCCTCTAGCTTCAGAGCCCGGAAGAAGGGGCCCATTCTTCTGCATAACCCATATCCTGTCCGTACTTGTTGATGCCACTGTTGGATGTGCATGTCCACACTGTCAGCCTCCAGTTCTCAAAATAACCAGTGCTGTGGGTCAGGGGCAGAAAGCTGCAGAGCACAAAGGAGCAGGGGATTGGTGGTGTCTGAGCAGGAATGAGGTGGGCGGGAAGTGCACCAGGACCAAGGGTAGGAAGGGAGGGATGCACAGGAACCTTTGCATAAGGGAGAAGTGGATTTCTCACCCACCCCAGCCAGGAACACCAGGGACTGATCTGTCCAGATGTGCTTTGGCTCAAGGGGATGTAGTGATGGCTTCCCCTGCTCTGCTTGTGCCAGCTCCATCCACCCCACACTGTCCTAGGCTTCAATATGCTTTAATGAATAACAAATCTATCAAATAATTAAACTTGCAAATGGTTGGAAAAATGGTCTAGGTTGTGAAGGGAGGTGGAAATTATAGGAGTAATTTTATGTTTAAAATATATCCAAACTACCTAGCATCTCTACACGTACCATTTAATACAAGATGGGTGGCTGCTGCTGATTTCAACCCAGATACCCACCTGAGAGCTGAGCCAGAACAAGAGGTTCTTGCTTCAAAAAATCAACCCTGATCCCACAGCTTTTCTCAACCAGCATCACAAATTGGAGGCATCCGGTATTTTTCACCAAACAGGCCAAATTTCACAAGACCAGCTCTCTCTCCAGATGAGTCCCAAGCTCTTCTGTGTGCTCCAGAAAAAGTCACAGATTTATTTCCCTTTTGTTTTCTGACACACATATAACGTTTCAGAAGTGGACCCTGTGCTAAGAGTTTTCAGATGTTTCTGGCTGTAGCCCACCGTCGGGGTGAGGCTTGCCCAAAAGGAGGCCTAAAGGTAATGGTCCCCAACCCTTCTGGACAGGAAGCTGCTTGACTCCCACCCGCAGGCTCACCAATACATAGAATAGAATCATAGAATAGTTTGGGTTGGAAGGGACCTTCAAAGCTCATCTGGTCCAACCCCCCTGCATGAGCAGGGACATCTTCAGCAGGATCAACTTGCTCAGAGCTCCATCCAGCCTGAGCTCGAGCGTCTCCAGGGGTGGCGTATCCACCTCCTCTCTGGGCAGCCTGTGCCAGTATTTTACCAGCCTCATTGTAAAAAGTTTTTTCCCTATATCCAGCCTGTATCTTCCTCTTTTAGTTTAAAACCATCACCCCTTATCCTATTGTAACAGGCCCTGCTAAATAGTTTCTCCCCGTTTTTCTCATAGGCCCCTTTTAAGAACTGAAAGGCTGCAATAAGGTCTCCCAGGAGACTCCTCCAGGCTGAACTGCCCTGCCCTGAATGGCCTGGCCTTGGCTTAGCAGCAAGCCTGGGAAGAAGGGAAAATGGACTCAATAAATTGGACATGAACCCTCGGTGTGAGGGCAGGGAGGGAGCCCATGAAAACGGCTCATGTGAGTGTGCAGGGGCCAACCTGAACTCATTTACTGGGTGCACACGGGGGGGGGTTCATTTCCTATCCTGGACCGTATGCTCTTGCCATGGGCAAAGTGGCAGGGAACACTCCACTGCTGGGCACTCGCAGCCAAAATCACCCCTTGACTTATGGAAGATCCATCTGCAATGCTATGAGTCCTGAGTGCTGCAATAGTCCAGATAAGGACGAAAACAAGAAAAATGCATGAGTATTTTTAGCTCCCATCTAACTTCTTTTTGTTGGGTTTACTATGAAAAAAGGAGGAGGGGAAAGATTACTCATTCTCTGTAAAATTACTAATTCTCTCCTGAGGAGACTCGGTTCAACCAGTTAATTTCCCCCTCCGACCAACCTTGCATCCTGAGACTGAAAAGCAGAGAGAAAAGTTATGCCTCTACTTTGCACAAATAACTCCAGCCATTGGGAAGGAAACTATTTTTAATCCTTTTCTGCCTAGTACCTGTCCTAGCAAAGTGACACATGGGAAACTAAACCAGGAACTTCACGTTTGCTTTCCACTGGAAAGTGTTTAAAGCTTAAGGTTTCTACCCATTACTGTGACAAAAAGGAATTTGCACAGTGAAGTCAGAAAGAGAAAAGGAGGCCTTTTCTTCCTTTTCTGTTTGCATCTTTTTAAATGATCAACACTGGAGAGCAGAACGATTAATAAAGGCTTGATAGAGACTGTCCTCATTCCTGCCAGGCCTTTTCTCAGTTAAAGAAGTAATAAGAAGCTCTCTGATGCCTTCAGCATAACCAGCACACCAAACTCACGTTTCCAGGCATTCCTCTAATGAAAACAACCATCAATGAGTTCAAACTGTACTTGCATTTCTTGCATTTTTCACCTGTATTCCGTAGTAGTGATCACTGCAATGATGGATGGAAAATACAAACTCACCGTAAGACGCAGGGTGCATCACACAAGGGACAATCAGTAGGAGACCAGGAGGAAGGCAGCTTCCATGGTCCCTGCAATTCTTGGCTTCTCTTTCCAGACTCCTTGCAGGACAGGGCAGGAGTATATTGCTACCAGTTGTAGCAGTGCTGGCACAGCATGGACTCCTGTCCACAAGTAGCTGATTGCATCAAGCAGCTCAGCCTGGCTCATCACAGCAGCCCTCGGAGGGGGAATTCCTGGGCTTACAACATCTCTGGGCAGAGTTGTTGAGGTGTAGGAGGTCTCCTAAAGGTCCCCCACTGGCTGAGAGGGCTCAGCACACTTCCCCAGCCACTGGTTGCATCATGGCCAAGAGAAGAAAGATGTTAAGCTGCCATCCTGGGTTATTCGAAGCCTCTCCTGGGGGTAACGCTGGGCTTTTGTAAGCACTGCTGCCTGTGGTTACTAAAAACGAGAAACACATTGCATTCACATCTCTCACTGTGCTCAGTGGACAAGGGACTTTCTGCAGCTGCGTCTAGAGGGGAGCAGTGCATTGTAAGAGCATCAAGGTGTAATTGCTGCTTCATCTTATCAGTAGTACCACCAGGGTAGACGGGGTGATGAAAGCATCCTTGCTTTGTGAGCTGTCAGAGATGGACTTCATTTGCTGTAATCTGCCCTGAACTTGATTTGGCCACATCTCTGCAAGCTGGTGGTATTGTGTCAGCACTGATTGCTCCAAAAGTCAGGACTGAACCAGCTCACTTTTCAAGCTTAAGAGCACTCACATTCACATGGCATTTGCATTGGCCCCAAAGCACTGAACAAGGAAATTATTTCTATAAAGGCCTCTCCTCTTGGGAAGTGTGGTTGGATGTTATCTCCATTTTACCAATCATAAGACAGACAAAAGGACCAGATTTTGCTGTAAAATCAAGCACATGTTCCTTTTTCTACACAGCGTGAGACACTGGAAAAGGTTTACAACACAATCTGAACTCGACCAAGACAGCTGGAAGATCACAGAGCCCGCACTGTTGAGCTTGGTAGCTCCCAGACCTTCTTGAGAAGCTACAGAGGGTCTCTTTTCATGGACCAAGCCACACTGTACGCCTCGTCCTCCTTTTGTATCACACAGTAGAGCCAGTTGGATGCTGGGCAATGTGTGCAACACTAGCCAGATGGCCTGGCTTGTACACAGACGTCAGTCATTTCATAGGACCCATCATCCTCACACCACAGGCAACAGCTTCACTTCTGCTGATACGGTGGCCTAAGGGCTCGTCAGTCCCTCAGCAAAGAGGGCTGCAGTGAGGAAACATTAGAGAGCAATTCCCCTATCTTGGCTTGGAGAGATGCCTTGGAAAGAGAAGCCTTCTCAGCTGACTGAGCAGGGTCTGGGGAAGCTCTGCCATGGCACTGTGGCTGCCACCTCCTACCCTGCCAAGAGCGGTCAGATGTCTTTCTGTGTGGCATTAGAAAGCAGAGCTTTGTGCTCAGGCATCGTATCATATATCACGTTAGCTGCTCAAGCAGCTCGGAAGGGACAGTCAAGATTCATTAATGCAATTTAACATTAATTGGTCATTATGGTGGCAGAGCAGTGCTGCAGGAAGCCTTTTGACAAGCACGTTCTTCCTTAGCTGATGTGCCCGGCAGGGTGAGGCTGCATTGTTTTTCCCTTTGTTTACCTGCCAGAACCGCACACTTTTTTCTATGAACAGAAAATGACAGAACACAAAGATCTGTCAGGACAGAATAAAGGAGTTCAAGGTCATTGTGCTATCCAGTGAACAGATGAGTTTGACTTTTCCTTCCCATTTCTCCCAGTTGGCAGCTAACCTAAATGCTTCTGACTTTCTGGAGAGGTGGCTGCCTGGTTGCAAGGAGTCAGTTTTCTTAACACAATGCTTTGAAGTCTTCTGTGTTCCCTCAAACAAAGGAATTCCACAAGTACAACCACCCTACAAACTGCACAGGCTTTTACAACTGGAAAATGCATGTTTCCACAGCTATCAAACTACATCCTTTCATTCACCTCTAACTTTCTAATGCACTAGAAAGCAAACTCCTCAGAGGGGAAAACAGAAAAAGAGTGCACTTAGGCAGGATGAGAGCTGTGGTGAGGTTGTAGACGGGCAGAGGAACACGGGTCAAGCTCAGTTCATCAGAAAGGACTCAACTGTATGAACCAGAAAGCAGAGACTGAAATCATGACTTGGTCATGGTCACTGTTGCACTGTGGAATTATTTGGTGATATCTCTAAGCCAAGTGCTAGAAAGAAATCGCCCAAAATGCAAACAATCACAGGCAGCAACAGCGTCTACTTTTGCCAGCCCAAGTAACACACCAGTTAGAATCATAGAACAGTTAGAACTGGAAAGGACTTTAAGACCATCCAGTTCCAACCCCCCTCCCATGGGCAGGGACACCTTTCACTAAACCATATCACCCAAGGCCTTGTCCAACCTGGCCTTGAACACTGCCAGGGATGGAGCATTCACAACCTCCTTGGGCAACCCATTCCAGTGCCTCACCACCCTCACAGGAAAGAATTTCCTCCTTATATCCAATCTAAACTTCCCCTGTTTAAGTTTTAACCTGTTACCCCTTGTCCTGTCACTACAGTCCCTAATGAAGAGTCCCTCTCCAGCATCCCTATAGGCCCCCTTCAGATACTGGAAGGCTGCTATGAGGTCTCCACACAGCCTTCTCTTCTCCAGGCTGAACAGCCCCAACTTCCTCAGCCTGTCTTCATACGGGAGGTGCTCCAGTCCCCTGATCATCCTCGTGGCCTCTTCTGGACTTGTTCCAACAGTTCCATGTCCTTTTTATGTTGAGGACACCAGAACTGCACACAATACTCCAGGTGAAGTCTCACAAGAGCAGAGTAAAGGGGCAGGATCACCTCCTTAGTTGGCTATTTCCTTTTCTTCCCACCAAACTGTGCCTCACTTCTTTCAATATATACTTACTCAGCTAAAGCATTTCTTCCCCAGCAGCGTTCAACACAACAGGCAGCATATTCATTAATATTCTGACACAGCATCAAAACAAATTTTGCCTGTATTAAAACAAAGGCTTTAAGTTCATCTGGGGCTTTAATTCACTATAATGACACCAGGGGAAAAAATTACCCCACCAATTTATAGGAGCTGTGTATGATGCAGACAGTGTAGTCCAAAAGAGAGCATCCCCCTCTGTAAGGGGTTGCGGCTTCTCTACGCAGAATGGCACTGACCCTTTCCCCATATACAGCTCCTGGTGTTTCCTTCCTTCCAGGTTCAGAATCTTCAGCTTGGCTGCCATCTGCTGGGTGTTCGGCCTCCTTCCTCCCGGCCATACACCAAAAAACACAGAAAACACAGAAAAACCCGGAATATACTAAAAATACAAGTAACACAGGCACTGCTTCCCGGCTCCCCACATTGAGTCCCCTCTAACCCAGCAGGAATAAAACAGACTCCTCAAGGAGAAAAGGTGCATCATCAAGGTTGCTGAGTTCAAGGGTGCTGAGCTTCATGGTTGAGTGCAGTTTTAGACTCGGCTATGGAAGCAGTTTACATCTTGCAGGCAGGAGCTGCAAGGTCTCCAGAGTCAGTTTTCATTTTCAAAAGGTCAGTCAGACAAACATACTGCTCCGTTAGGGCTTCTGTGAGTGTTTTTCCTTCAGCTTTAGGTAAAGCTTATGTGTATTTGTTCCAGAGAAAAGCAATGAGGAAACAGGAGTTTCTTTCCCCATTTCTTTGTCCTCTTCTCTGCTTATGAGGAAGGGAGAACATTCTCCCACTTTATCCTCTAGCACTAAACACATTTCAGTTTTCTTGGAACATTCTGTTTTGTTCTTGATAAATACTTGAAGAGTTTCAAAAGCAGCATATGAAGTCTCTGACTTGTGTCTTTCAAAACGCTATAGGAAGAGTAGAAATGAAGCAGGGAGAGAAAAGGCTGCTTTCTCTTGTGAAAAAAACATACAAACCTTCATACATTGCCTGCTGCAATCTGGGGAATCTTGAAATCACAAAACTGTGGTGTCAAAGTGTACTTTGATTCATGGCCACAAGGCAAGCCTAAGAGAAGTAATTCAGAAGAAAGGAACACGCTTATTCTGCATGCAGCGGGTGACACTGAGGCTCAGGACTGCGTGGACACGTGCATAAGGGAAAAATCCATCAAATTAGTTTTCTCCCATCAGCATTCATGAAAGGCAGCGCTTTATAAAGCCTTCTCATCAGCGAGTCACTGCAGCTTCTCAAGGACAGTAAAAGAACAGTGAACTTCTAACAACAACAGGGCCAGGAGATTCTTCTGTTCTAAACAAAACTCTCTGCCTCCATGTGCATCACTCAGCTGAGATAACGGGACATTTGGGGGGGTGCCTGTCACGTCTCTAATCCACTCAGACATGCTGAAATCTTCTGTCCATCACAGATTAAGATCAGAAAGGCCAAGACAAGAATTGTAAAGCAACAACTTTCAGTAAAGAAGCCACAGTGAAGCCTGACAAAGCCTGGTTGGCTTTTGTCTCTCATTCCAAATAAATCCTGTCAGGAAAAACCCAAACCCATGTCCCCCATCTCTGGATGTAAGCATACAGAAGAGATTAGCCGTTACTAAGAATAAGACCAATGTGCACTGTGACGACAGGAGGACAACAAATGCTATTGACTGCAATTGTCCCAGTATGAGCTGAGCACTGGGGAAGTCAGTGTTTCCTATGGATAAACCAGGACTGATCCCGCCATGCTTAGGCAGGTGGGGTTTGATCCCAGTCGCCTTCTGCATAGATGCCCCTGTGCCCAGCACACATGTACTCAACTGAAGTTCAGCATTAGAGACAAAGCTACAAATACACACTGTGAGGAGGATTTCCCTGTTGTCAAAATCTGCTGCTCTGAGATGCTGTTCCCAATATGTAACTGTGCCTTTTCAGTTGTTTCTGACTCAGTTACAACCTAGCATATCAGCAACTTCAGCAATCAAAATCCAAGTGAAAATAACAGCAACCTGGATACACCTATGATTTTCTTCAGCTGATCTGAAGAATCACAGCAAGCAACACTGGAAATGAAAAGCACCGAGTGCTGGGATAGTCTGCAAGGAAATAAAAGCCAGGCAATTCCAGCTCCAAGAGAATATAAATTTTTCAGCCAGTGATTGTAAAAATGAAGACTCTTGCTGCTGATACACTGAAGGGCTGATGTGAACTGCGTAGTTCATTACTGCTGCGATAGCACCCCCATGAGTCAGACCCCACTGCACAAGTGCTTCATGGGGATCTGTTAATGTGCTGGGGATGCGCACCTTGGAACCTCTCAGAGACAGTTTTTGCCCTTGCTATCATTTGTACATCTCCATCACTGCTAGCTACAGGAGCAGGCTCTTGTTTTGCTGAGCTTTCTGATCTGGACCACCACCAAATTACGGCTCTTCTCTCTCCTCCAGCCACAGTAACTGCACTGGTATCTCCCTGATGAACAAAACAAAAAATAGAACTCTGTACCCGGCAGCTTATTGCATGGTGCAGCACCGGCTCAAAACAAGCTCTTTTTGTTGTTTACCAAATCCTAAAGCTAACCTATTTTATCTAGTGCTATCAACAATCTGGAAGCTATAAATATTACAAAGTAAATGAGATCTCCCACGGCTCTCTGCTCTCCTGACCCATGCTCATCGGTTGAGAAACATTTTTCACATGTGAGGTTAAAAATAATTCCATCCATGGCAATGACTGCATATTTTAACAGCCCCTGTGCAGGGATATGCCTGTCTGGAAAAACCTAGTTTTTCTGTGAATGGACTGCACTTGCCTGCCTTTGCTGCAAAAGACAAGCAAGGAACAGGGTCAGCACTTCCCTTTTCCTTCCTCAGGGATGAGCAGTAAGATGCGTAATGGAAGGATTAATCTGCCCAAGCAGCTTTGCAGTGCATCACGCTCTGTTCCTCTTGGACAGACTGGAGGCAAATCTCATTTTTTCTTCCACACTGGGTATGTGCCCCAGATTTCAGGTTTCAGTAACTTTCTTCAGGGCAGCCTGCAAAGGCAAAACGTACAATGGAGTGACTCTTCTTGTGAAGTACAGCCAGCTCTGGCAACAGATACTGCTGTTAGAAGCATTTAGCAGTTCAACATTATTAAAGACAGAGAGTACACCTTATACTGTATCAGCTCTCAACCTCTAACCTGAGGCTTAGTGAAGAACATTACAGTAAGCTAAAATGTGTTAAATACTGCTCTACTGCACAGGCAAACAACCTGTAGTCATGAGAGGCATGGTCTAGAATACAAATAGCAGAATTCATTCCAAACATTACAGATACCTGAGAAGCCACTAGCTTTGCAGTCTCTAAGGTGCCTAAGGGGTTTCCTACTTTCAGTTAAAGTGTGGAGCAGGCAGGAGAAAGAACAGGATAGGATTAAATTTAAATCTCCTAAACTGAGCTAGGGACAGAATTATCTGTGATAGAACTTGGCTAAGACAGAAGATCCTCTCTACTGCTGTCTTTCGTAATCATCTCTCCCTTCTTTTGTCCCTGAAAATTTTATATATATATATATATATATATATATATATATATATTATTTTTTTTTAAAGAGAAGGAGGAGGGCTGGTCTTCAACATGAAAATATTTTCTGTTAGGTTCTTTAGAAGTGAACTGACACCAATTTTTGGCTGGAACATGCAGTTACATACTGACCACACAGCGGAAATGCAGCGCACTGGCAAATTCCAGCATTAAGGCTTTCATTGCAGGTACTTACTTGTGTGTAGAGCTTCTTGTGCCACACCACCCTTGTACTCCACCTCTGCACCTGTTTCCAGTTTCAAATGCCAAAACCAGGTGGATTAGGAGTCACTAAGAACATTTGTATCTCTTGTACTGCTCATCATGGCAATGTGTCATTAGCTCTCCTACAATCTTTCCAGTTGGAACTAGATGATCTTTAAGGTCCCTCACAAAACATTCTGTGATTCTGTAACATTTTTTTTTTCCAATGAAATGATTCAGAGTAGCTGAATTTTGTCTTCACAGCACCTCCTGAAGCTTCCCCTGCATTCCTTTCACCCCTTGCATTCCTTCCCCCTTGTGAGGGTGATGTCAGGAAACAATACTTTATCTAAACATATTTTGAAATAGAGTAAAATTACTGTATTTTGGGTTCATTTCTGAACAGTATTTCTCTACTACAGGTGACATACAACTTCAATACCCAGATTAGAGATATTGTCTTTCATAGTTTGATACATTATGTTTCTTTAACATCAAAGATTCTCACATACCTCTCTGAAGCCTGAGATAAGTTTAGGAATTCTAACAGAAATGTTAATCACTTGTTCAAACTACACCTGAGAAATCTTAGGTGGAGGTACCCCCTGTAACATGAATGGTGCCTGCTGATTGCACGAACAACTCAGCCATCTCTAGTAGCCTTTCATTTAGCTCAGTCTAATGTTTGAACCAACACTGCAGAATGCATTATTTAAATACCATAGGTCTATCACTAAAAGGAGACTGGAGATGCTCTCATCTTCAATAGCTTTTGTTTCCATCCCTTTATGAAGCTGTTTCATTACAACTGGTCAGCAGAGTGTATCGTGCAAAATGGCTATTCTAGATTTAATGGTCACACAGACAAAGTGAAGGGCAGAACTCCCCTCCACACAGTTCTGCATTCAGGTTATTCTGCAAGAGTGAGGTACTTCTTTATGTCTGTGAAACCACATTGGCTGGTAGGCAAGTATTTCCTTGGCTAGATAGCAAGCAAGCATTTACTTTCTTCTTACAGATACAGCAATCAGAAAAAAAATGTTCCTGTATTTGCAGGAATTGCTCCTTCCTGCCACAGAGCAGAAAAATGCAAGACACACTGAACTACAGCTTCTAGCAGCCACACAGATTGCAGCCCAAGAAGTGACATGAGAACCACTTTTCATTTGCATAAAGCCAACAGTCTCTCAGCTTCCCCACAATGATCCTGAGAGCAGGAATTTCCAAGTGAGGTAGCTTAACAAGAGTCACACTACTGATTCTGAATTTCTATTAAAACCACCAAAAAGACACCAGACTATCTTTCCCTAGGATAACTCATTTCAGTCAAAGAAGTATTTCCACTGAAATTCTCAGGATTGTGATTGTTTCTTTTTCAGTGGTAAGGTCACAGTCTCTCCTTAAATTTCATGGCATCTATCAAAGTATAATTACAGTATAATCATTATGCTTTTTTGTTCTCACTTGTCATGCGTAAATCCCATTTGGGCTGAAAAGCATTCAGCACTGAAGAGTATTTTTGTTGTGTAAAGATAACCACCATTCTCTTACAGAAGCAGTCAGTGTAAAGGTTTTTATGCTTGTTCAAAAGACAGCATTATCTGCAAGCTGCACTGCAATTTCATACTTTGAATTAACTCAATTCAGACCCCCAAAAAGATGCCATTTAGCAATTTGGTAATCTATTCCCTGAAGCATCCAATTCTTCTCCCAGACAGTCTCAGTGTTAAACTACCATGGAATTTCTCAATACTTCAAATATAAAACTGTTCTTCAGAATAATCCTACTGCACTCTTAATGATGGACACAGCAGGATTTACTTGGACTATACAACCTAAGACTATTGACCAAAACTATAGAAAAAGAACATAAACACATTAACTGGGACAACAGTTATGGCCTTTAAGCTTTGTGGTCAGGAAAGTGTCTGGGAAGATCAGTATAAAAATAATTACAGCATATTTCTGAAAGGACACACCACTTCTGAAGCATAGGGCAGAGCTCCTTGTCTGCTCTGAGAACATGGTGTGAATTCACATACACTCACAAGAAACAGGGTTACAGAACTTCATGTATTTCTGAGCAGGAAGTCCATTTTTGAGGCAGCTGGAGGTACTCATCTTGAAAAAGCAAGAGGTTATGTTCTTCCTATCTAGTCAGTATCCGCATTTGAAATTTTCAGGATTAAAAATGGGTGGATTCAAGAAGGCAGCATACCTATTCACTGGTAATGCACATTCTAGCAGTACAGAAATCTCACCACCAGATATTCAGGACAATATCCCATCATCCTGTGATACAAACATACTTGAAGTTAAAAGAAAACCACGTCAAAAACCTTGTTATTTATGAACTATTTTAATGAACCACCTAAGAATTGACATAAACACAGGACAAGGAATAGCATAAAACCAGCCCCAGCAGCTGCTGACAGAAGGTAAAGGTAGAAGAACAGTTAAGGATTATTTGAGGGAAAACAACAAAGCAAAGTGAGAGAGACTAGTTCTTGTCAAGAATGTCAACCAAACCATTAAAATCTCACATCAACTGCTTAAATAAGGTCTCTGCTTTGTTCCTTAACACCGTGAGTCCACAGAAGAATAAGGAATGGGCTATTCCTGAACTCCTGATAACAGGCCCTATAGAGTGTACTCCAAATTTCTCCAAATAATGGAGATGGCTAAAAAGAAATAGAGGAAGTGAGCACCCTTTGTTACCCAGTCTGGTCTTAGAAACTGTATGTGTTTTCTAGACCCCATAATCTTTGGCATAGGTCCCTTTTTCAATGCCTGCGAGAATGCTTTAATCCCATGACTGTGAAGGTTGCAGCAGTCAGTTTCTCATACACTAGAAACATAAGAGCAGCAGTGAGGACTGTCTGCAGGAGCTTTGCTTCAAGGCCTTTGTAGAGTCCCATTAATCCAAAACGCCTAAGAAAGAAAACAAGCCAACAAGAAAACAAGTGTGACTAGCCCCCTATAAGTAAATCAGTACACTACAAAGAACAATTAATATCACAATTAATCACAACATAAGAATCTTAAATTCATTCGTGATCTAGAGTGCCAGCTATGTTTAATAATATTTTAAAGAGAAAATTCTGCAGAAAGTTGTCTTTTGTGCAAGAAACTTGCTTCTTTTCAAGATGAGAGGTGAACTGATATCCACAGATATCCTTGATACCAGTTACTGTACAGATATTTAGAAGAATTTGTGTTTGTGTACTTATTCTGCAATATTACAAAAACCAGGTTGATTCAAATGGCAAGTTTAAGGGAGGTAACCCCCCCCCCAATGTAGATCCAATGACATTTTCAACATATTAGTAATACTCATGTCTGCTATATGATGTTAGAAAAAAAAAACAACACAGAAAACTCACCTCACTCTCTGTTGAAGAAGGTAAAGAATGTTTCTAAGACTGCCTAGAGTTCGGTTCTCTGGGTTCAACCTGTGGCGTCCAAACTGGAAAACAAATAAAGGCAGAGCATTTTGTTTCACTATTTCTCCATGGTGCTGGGCAAAGAACCCAACACATGTGAAATCTGGAAAGCCTATCTTAAACCTCTTTTAACATCTTCCAGGTTGTACTAGCTATCAGTGAAGAACTGAGGCCAAAGCTGACACTACTGAACTTTACACAGAAAGCACTAAAATGATATTTGCTACAGTAATTGGTTTTCATTTTAAGATGGATTCTAAGAAATTACACATAGCCATATATGCTCTCTTTCAATTGCTCTGGAGGAAACAGTTTTCAAGATCTTAAAAGTGTAATTTGCAGCCTTAGTAGGGACATGATATTCAAAACAACTTCTGGCTTGCACAGTTTTCATTTCACAAAGATTCAAAGCCTCATACACCTACAAACCATTATTACACTGAGATTGCAGAGCTGAACCCAAAATTCATCTGCCCAGTGATGCATCTCAGAGCAAAACATTTACATGTGAACTGCTGTGGAAGAATCCAAAATTGTTTGATCCACCTACCTGGTCTAAATAATCCTCTCTTACTCACTGCATTTGCTTATGCACAAACTGTTTTTCAGCAGGCATGATAGCTGCTGCTGTAATTTTATGTCTCAGAGTTAAACTAGCAATGTCAGCAACTCCTTTTCTAGGATTCATGGACACTCTTTATCTGACACAGATTGATAGAACTGTGCAAGATGTAACCATGAATTATTAATATACAAGGTTTGCCACACTTGTATTTGTAACAACATAGCCAAACAGCTTTTGAAGCTATTTTACCTGTATTATGCTTCTGTGCTAAGAAAGGTGAACTTGAGCAACTGCCTGTGGATGAGTTTCACCCAGAACTTACTCAGACAACTGCTACTTCTTTGGTGTAAGAAATTACCACTGACAGTAGATAGAGTATGCAAACAGACTGAGGCAGTTCAGAAATTGTACGAAAATGCCAGGATGACACAGGTCTCTTCACTATGTCTTAAAGACTTTGAAACAGCAGTGACAGAACATTGTTGGAAATCTCCCTTTATTAGGCAAATATTTGCTCACAATCCACTATCTTCTCATCAACAAGTAACTCATTTGACATTCAGAAATCAGTGCTAAGGATTACTGTCAAAGACTCAGACACACCCCCAAAAATTGCTAACTATGTTCCAAGCAACAATGCCAGTCACTGCCCAGATTACTCATAGGCTTGCAAACAACTCCAGGATTAGGTGTTTCTTTCTCCTTTTTTCTCTGCCACTGGACCATTTTTGTACTGTAAACAAAGGTTCATCAAAAGGGAAAAAAAAAGTTACTTTCTCTGGAGGTCATCAATACTTCACTGATTACTGCAGAAGATTTCCCAAAAGGACTGGCATTCTCTGTACTGGAGAAAAGAGGCTTGAGTTTTAACAAGAACGCTTTCACCCAGTATGACTAAGAACATTAACACTATTGCTATTTCTCCAGTGCAAATTTAATTCATCCACTCTTTACCAACACATAAACTAAAGAACAGTTTCAATGCCTAATAAGTAACCCTTGTCCCGTGTGTTTTTAATTACTGAAAATGACACAGACATGGCAAGGCTGGAACATGCTGACCGCTATCCATTACACAGGGTAACTGCTCATTGTATGGAAGCAAGAAGAACGCTTTGTCAAAAAGCTGAAAGCAAATGTTCAGTGACTTCTTTACAAAGAACCCTAGTAACTTTCAAATAATAGTAAGCTTCTAAAGGCTTAGGATTGAAAAAGAGACCTGTACTTCTACTTTGATGATAAACTTAATTATGTTTAAGTTTATGAATAATATTTAATGATTCATATTTAATGATTACCATAAGCTTTTTATAAATCATGAACAGAGACTGTATTAGCTTGTGCTTAAATCTGCTAAAATTGTTTCAAATAACCCCACAACTATACAAAATGTTGCTTCACACAGAATATTTCTGAAACTACTAAACCTTTATTTATAACCTTTTTCATATATATATATGTATATATATATATATATATATCAGTGTGAGTGACAAAAGCATCATCAAATATAACAATGCTAGCTTTAGATTAGAAAACACATTAAGATTGGACCAGATAATCCTTGAGGTCCCTTCCAACCTGGTATTCTATGATTGATTATGAAGTAGAACAAGTTTGAACTGGGCAGCACAGGTATCACAGATGCACATTTCCGCTGTTCTCGCCAGAAGTGTTCAGGGTTTCTGGCTATTACTTCTTTCATAGAGCAAACAGAAACAAGTCCTCCATAGTGACTGCAGAACTAGAGACAGGGTTCTTGTATTCCCCATCATCACAGTGAGAGAATGGTTTGGCATCAAGAAGTAGCATATAGGCCACTTTATTTCAGTGGGCCACTGTGAGAAAAAGCCTACCACCAGGCCGCTGATGGTTAGCTGTGCTCTAGCAGAAAGGCAACTGACCGTGGCAAGCCAGCAGCAAACTAACTGGCTTCAGCTGAGGTGAGCAGTAATCAGCAGCTGCTGAGTACATCAAACTCGCAGCACAATGTACCAGAGTGGCCCTGTTTTTAAAGGATAACGCTGTCAGCAAGAGAGGGAAGAATTTTGTTCAAAAAGCCAAAAGGAGATAGACAGAACATGAAATAATAGTCACAAAATTGCAACCACTTCTATAGCAACTACAGAAAGGAATGAGGGTTGAAGTTGTTATATTGATGTAGCCCAATGAAAATTGCACTGCTGTGCAATGCTAAGGCTAAAATAGATCACTCCAGCCTTCTTTCCAGTTCTGCTTCACACAGAAAACACATCAATTGGGAACAGACTGATGTTGCAACTTCTCCACACAAAGCTGTATTTGTTAAATGTTTTTCTGTATCTGTCACTTCAGTAATAGAAGCCTGTGTTACTACTTTTAATTCCTGAGATGTGTCCAGGCTATTAAAACAGGGCAAGACATTGAATGAAGGCACTGATCATCAAAAATTATGAAAACTTCAGAAAAGATGACTGCTGACAAAATTAACATGTGGCTCACACACCTACAATGCAGATGCCATTTTGCACCATTAGGGTGTTGAAGTAGAAAGCTGTGAAGAGACTTTTATCTAGTGTCTTTTCAGGGTAGCAATACCACACAGTAAACACATTCAAATCTTGCTAGTTAGAAATATAGCATCCAAACTAATTTTTTACAGGTTATCAAAAAGCAAAATACATGTAAGCCCACTCTAATCAGAGAGAAGAAAAACTAAAATAATTATAAAACTTGGATGAAAATCACTTTTCCAGATGAACAATTAACAAGAAAAATCCACTAGACAAGACTAGACACTAGGCATGGAAGGCTTATGTTCAACTAATTCTCCAAATTTGTGCAAGTTTTAGAACATATATAATGGCTTTAACATACAGGCAAGTTATGGCTTTTCCTTAGGAAAGTAGCATATTTCATGAGGTAACATTTATTAATATTTAGCTGTTATAGAAACCATCAAGAAACAAAAAGAGATTAAAAATCACAGAATATACTTATGTACTAGTACACACTGAAGGTATCAGCATTATCCAGCATACTTACAAATCACAAGTGAGAATAAATGCAATGGTTTCCATTACCATTACAATTAGCGTACAAGGCCAGACAAGTGGTTAAAGGTATTATTTATGAGGGCGCTCAGCATCCCCTGATGAATCATATTCTGGCTACTGACAACGTCAGGCCGTCATGTGAATAAAACCAAACCTATGAACAGAACTTTTCTGGATTACCTTAGGTCATCTGGAAACAAACCAGGTTTAAAGGATTTAATTTTAACTTCCCACTTGACATGTTTTCTATTTATATTCAAAGAGGAAAAGCTACATTTCTGTAGTATGGTGCACCATCTTCTGTGAGACACTATACCAATGCATTATGTTATCAACCCTACTGACTGTCTGAAACAGATATGCATCAGTAATACCAAGTTCTATCAGAATCTGTCAGTACAGAATCAAAAAAGAGAGGCATCCTTATCAGTGGCCTGCATTCTGCAAAAGGATTTCCCAAACTAAAGAGTTAATTAACATCAAGAAGAATAAGCCATATGAAAAAGGCTTGCATTATACAGAACAAGTCAGAGGCAGCTACACTGGAATGAAATTATTACTTACCCGCAGAATTGACTGTACTGTCTGCAGAGGATAAGTGAGGGTGGTGGCAACTGCTTTGGCTACTGCACCAATGACAAAAGCATCCAAAGATGTGAGCTGTTCAATAGATAAAGAACATATTATTTCCACACAGCACTGAAACGGTCATTACTCATACGCATTTGAGGGTTCTGTATTGCTACCTGCTATGGGGCTGTCTAAGTATCTTTGGCATACAGATCTCACAAAGTATCTGCATCTCCTCATTTTAAAGAGTTAGTTATACTTCAGCCAACTTACTTTCCCACAACTAATGTTTATTTGTAGCTTCTACCTACTCACATGCTTTTGCATTTCTCATTGTAACTAGGTTACTAAAACATAGTGGAGAAAGCCATACAACTAGACCAATTTAAAGCACCAAGAGTAGACAAAAGACCAGGAGATAGCATTTAAGTATACCATCAATCAGTAAGTACTTCAGCTTTTGCATCATTTAAATCAACAAGTCACACAGCACTTGTGAAAAGGTGATAGTAAAAGACTCCTTGAACACCACTCTATAATCCTGAGATGTAATCACTACGCTATCGGGCAGAATTTTAGTCTTGATGACATAGGCTAAAAATCTCCTCCCATAAGAACACTACCTGGAAGCCTAAACTCACCTCCAAAGCCCAGAGTGTTCCACCATGTACCAAATATAGTTACAGCCTCACTGATTACAGCCTATCTCAGTCTAACAGCTTGAATTAATCACTGAAAGTAAGTACGTGCCCATTTCAAAACATGCTTCACATTTGCAAAATATGTTGACTGCAATCAGAAATATGCACACTCATGCAGATCATAAGAAAACAAAAGTCAATCCGATATACTTAAGACAATAAAAGATCAAATAGGGAGAAAAATGTTGTCAAAAATAAAAGTGACCAGTGCTAGGGGAAAAACGTATTTTCCCTCTCCACTGATCACGGACAAAGCATACCCTAATTTAAGATGGAATTAAGTTATTTAAAAGAAACATGAGAAATAAATATAGCAATTAGCCAGCAGGCAAATAATGATGCAGAGGGAAGCTCATAATTCAAAAGATGTATTGTCCATAATGTAACCAGACAGATCCACCAGGCACAAGCAGAGCGCTACAGCTGCAGTACTGGCTAAAGATGGTAAAAACCCAAGCCTCATTTATGATGCAAGATCTCATGTAAAAATAATCTCCTGAGGAAAAAAGATGACTTTTTAACATATTGATATGAACTGGCCTCAAAACATACTCACTTGCAGCTGCTTTTTCAAAAGCTTCCGTTTAAAGCCTTCATAAAACATGAACTGTATGGCAGGATTGAAGACCAGAAGCAAGGAGGGGAAAGTACCATTCCATAAAGCTAAGACTCCTTCATCTCGTATTATCTGATGAAAGGCATCTGAGAAGAAAGGGGGGAAAGGAGGAATCATTAAAATTTTGAGTACAAAATTCTGACTGTAGAAGGTAAGAAAAGTTAAAGCATAAAATTCCAAGTGTTTAACAGCCCACTGCAGTCTTTTCTGTAACTGTTTAATCTTCCATTCTAATCTGGAATTTAACAGAAAAACAGTGACAAAGGAGGTTCTTGCACATATCACTGTAACATAAACAAAGCTTATCACCTGCACAGATATCTTGCTTTCTTTAGTACAAGCTCAGCATCAACATTAAGGTCTTCTAAACCTTCCTCAAAATTACAACAATATATATTTATATTTTTAAAAGGAAGACAGCCTGAACATGTGGGAGAGGAAGAGATTAAAGTGAGTGAAGTTTAATCTGCAAATTGTCTGTCCAAACTCAGACCCCCACTACCACCTCACTGAGCTCACTACTACTCCAGTATTTCTATGATAAGATACCTGCCTTTACAAAAGGTGTTTTAGTTACAGGTATGCATACTATAAACTCTTAATTACCATCAGAAACAGTCACGGCCAGTTTCCTGCAAAACTCAAATACAGCAAAGCAGAAGGGAAGCATACAGATTCCAGAGTGAAATCAGTTATGTGAACAAAAGCCTTCAAACTTTTCACAGTCCTTGATATGTTTAATTTAATGAACTTTTCTTTGGTTGAAGACAATAACAGGCGCTTACCTATTATGCCTTTGTAATTGGTTGGTACGATGTCTTCATTTCTAAATTTTGCTCCCTGCAGCTTCAGACGCGTGTTCACCACCCAAAGAGGAGTGGTCAAGAGAACATTCACTACACCTAATACAAAACACAGCACAAAAAAATCAGCAAGAACCAGAAGATAATTTCAAATGTTTTCTTATTTAGTTTTACCCTGATTCACAGGCTACTGAAATTACTGGTAGGAAGAAGGAAACACAATTAACACAGCATATGGGAAAGGTACAGTGGTACTTTTTAATGAGGTACTTCAGGTATCGCCCACAGTGCCACCACCACTGCACACAGCGGGAAGACATCCCTGCTACTCTTCCCCAAAACTAACACAGAAAAACCCCAAACCAACTAACCAAACAAAACCCAACAAAAAGTCACACCAGACAACAAAATACACCAAATGTGAACATGCTGAAGGAATCTTAAGTGAACTTGTTATCTTGCTGCATACTACACCAAACTGGAGCACAAGATGCTCTACTTTTTCATGTCTTACTTCACTCCATTATTACTTGCTGCCTGCCTACTTTCAGAAACACAGTGGTAATGTTAGAAGGATTATTTTATAATGAGAGATCAAAACAGATAAATGCATGTAGCTTGATTACCAGAACAGAGCTCCTACACTGCCAAAAGAATATCTAGCTTTTAGATTCGCTAAGTACACTGAAGGTGGAGAACACAGGATTCTGCAAATATTCTAAGGCTTAGAGTGGCAAGAGATTACACACAATAACAAAACTCAGCAGTAAAGCTTGAAAGTTGAGTACCAGAAAGTAGGATGGGGTAAAGGATTAAGTGACATCTCTTCTGCAATCACCTGATACGGATCTCTCCTGTCCAGTAATGACAGAGGCACTTACTTTGAAGTAACTAAGTAAAAACAAGTTTCTGATCTTTCTTACTAATATTTCTGCATCACAGAAATTAGCAATTGCTTCTACATTGGTTGCTTTGGTAGGAATCCAAGTGACAGATTGAGTTACACTGAGATACATCAGGAACACTGAGATACTATGAGGAACAGTAAATCTGACAAAGGTGACACTTTACCACCTACATTGTGCCTCTTTGTTCTTTTTTCTTTTCCTTAAAGAGGGTTCAGAAAAGCAGAATATAAACATAAATATATTTCAGTATCCTTCATAAGGACTACAGTGAGCTCTCCAAAGATGTTCTTAACAAAATCAAGAACTAGAAAAGGCAAGCTGCATTAATCTCTCTTAACCAAAGTCAATGTGATTACATTAAGGAGGAAAAGGTTAGAGCACAGTCTATTTGTAATTTTTCACCAAGACCTGGTTAAAAGAAAAAGTCATAAAACTTTATCTTCCAGACTGGAAACATTTTTGGTTTTTTTTTGTTTGTTCTGGTGGTTTTTTGTGTGGTTTGGTTTTGTTTTTTTAATGTATTTTCCTAATCTATATTTGCTAGCAGTAGTAGGAATGAAAGGTAGGTAGAAAGAATTAGTAAACGCCTTAAGTGGAATTTTTCAATTTATACCAGATATTATTCCACTATAAGGATATAATCTACTGACACTGAAGAAGTCATTTAGCTAACAAGCTGTTACCCTAATTCCTGTAGCCTTTGTTCCAGAATGTATAAAGCCAACTTAAGAATTTCCTTCCTTACTTTCCCCCGACTATTCAGCCATTCATTGTGACACTGAAAGTACAAGAAACTACCAAAAAGTAAACAAAAAGCCTCCCCCTACCCACTACCTCACAAGCCTTTCATGCAGAATTTTTTTTTGTTAAATCAGCTTCTTTCAGTATGGTTGCACGAGCAATTGTTCCTGTGGAATATTACTGGCAAACACAGGCACACGGTAGTGACTTTTCACACTGGGTTTGCTAGAAAAGCCACTTAATGTCATCATCCCTTCAAAAAAACCACTCTAGCATCCACATGAGAAGTAGGGATGAAAAGGAACATATAGTCCCACTTGACCTGAATATATCTAGGTACTTTCTGTCACTTTCAGTTGATAACCCTAAAAAGGTCTGAAAAGAGACACCCAAATACTTACATTAAAAACTTACTTACCATAATTGAAAATATCTTAGAACTGGCATATATGTGTTTTCCTCTGAAATAAACTATCACCTTCCCTTGCCATTTGTCTTCAAAATCTCAATAATGATGCTTAGACACCATGGTAAAGAACACACCAGACAAATTAAATACTGTGCTTTGTGCCAGAATTCACTGTAGAACAGTTTATGCACTTATGAGGCAGGGAGGACACACAAGCAAATCAGAGCTGTACAGCGAAGCAGCTCTACATACAGTGGGAGGTGTAAGCACTCAGTGTGATCTCCACTGGACTTCATAAACAAAAATATTAGATATACTGAAAATCAATTTTGAATTAAATTGAGGTTTTTCAGTCTTACCTGCAACAACCCCAAGAACCAAGTCTTTTCCAGTGGTTGAATGCTGACCTTTGACCCAGAGACCTTTAAGACTATTAAATGTATAAAAATAAACAAAATTGGAACAGCAAAGGCTGGAGATAACGGGGAACCATCCTCGATATGGTGCCAACCTAATGGAGAGGAAAAAGTCATAAGGATCAGCAAAATATTTCTGATTTGGTTGATGTTACATGGATGGTCCCAGAGACATAATAGGGTATTCTACATGCAACACTAACTAGATATGTCTTTATCAATAATGGTAACAAACCATACTAAACTTCTGACTGCACCATAAAACCAAAACAAAAAACAAACAAAAACCCCTTAAACACTTGTATATATGAATTGTAGTAATCAGGAATAACTGCACTGAAAAGGAGCTGTAGAGGTACAATATATTTACAGTGAGAAGCTTGGGGCTCACTCACTCCAAAAGTGAGTATTACCACCATATTTGCTCTCTACCAACAGCCAGCAGTGAATTACAAACATCCAGGGGATGAATACATGTTTGCAGTCTGTACGTTAGTATACATACTGATACAATCAGTTCAAACCAAGTACTAAAACACACAAAGGCATGACAAGAAATCTCATCTTTGTTGAGAAACAGGGTCATCAGTCCAATACAAAAGAAAAAAAAAACAGTAAAGAGATGCTCAAATCTCTAAGGAAACAAAGCAATGCTTAATAAAGCCGGACAAAAAATAAAAAGACAACTACCCATTCAAGACAAAAAAAAAAAAAATTAAAAAAACACCCCAAACACTTAAGAAGAAAAAAATGTCTGAATTCTCACATAACGTTTCAAACCAGAAGGAGTAATTACTGAAATGAATGTATTTCACCAAGAGGAGTTTTCCAAAGGATGCAACCTGAGACATATGACATATGAGATCTCCAGGTGGAAGGAATTTCTAACAAATGTCTTCCATTAGAATCTAGAGCAAATCAGTCAGGTAAGCAAGAAACAGACATCACCTACTGAAATTTAACAAGATCAATCAAATAGATGAAAAACTGAATACTGCCTTATGATTCACAGCTGTGTTATTTTTGAGGTGTTGTGAGAAATCATCATTGTGTATCATCTAAATCTATCTTAATTTAAAAATGATTTCGTAACACCTGACTAACAAAGCTCCCTTCTCTGGCAGGCCTGAAGAGCCTGTAAAAAAAGGACAACTCAACAGCATGCTTACAATATATCCAGAAAGAGATAATGGTACACACCTTCTGCACACCATACACTGATACTGCATGGGACAGGTAGAGAACTGGTATCATATTAAGTGCCATAAGAAATCTCTTCAACAGCTAGCAGTAATCATGGAGGCACTTTAGTATTCATCAGAATATTGAGAACACACAGAATATAAGGATCCCCAAGAAGGAGACTATAAAAGCTGCAAGGATGGTAAATGCAGCATAGAATCATAGAATAGAATCACAGAGTAATTAGGGTTGGAAAGGACTTTAAGATCATCTAGTTCCAACCCCCCTGCCGTGGGCAGGGACACCTTACGCTAAACCATATCACCCAAGGCCTCTTCCAACCTAGTCTTGAACACTGCCAGGGATGGAGCATTCACAACTTCCCTGGGCAACCCATTCCAGTGCCTCACCACCCTCACAGGAAAGAATTTCCTCCTTATATCCAATCTAAACTTCCCCTGTTTTAAGTTTTAACCTGTTACCCCTTGTCCTGTCACTACAGTCCCTAATGAAGAGTCCCTCTCCAGCATCCCTATAGGCCCCCTTCGGATACTGGAAGGCTGCTATGAGGTCTCCATGCAGCCTTCTCTTCTCCAGGCTGAACAGCCCCAACTTCCTCAGCCTGTCTTCATACGGGAGGTGCTCCAGTCCCCTGATCATCCTCATGGTCCTCCTCTGGACTTGTTCCAACAGTTCCATGTCCTTTTTATGTTGAGGACATCAGAACTGCACGCAATACTCCAGGTGAGGTCTCACAAGAGCAGAGTAGAGGGGCAGGATCACCTCCTTCGACCTGCTGGTCACACTCCTTTTGATGCAGCCCAGGATACAGTTGGCTTTCTGGGCTGCAAGCGCACACTGCCGGCTCATGTTCATTTTCTCATCAACCAACATCCCCAAGTCCTTCTCCACAGGGCTGCTCTGAATCTCTTCTCTGCCCAACCTGTAGCTGTGACTGGGATTGCTCCAACCCAGGCATAGGACCTTGCACTTGGCATGGTTAAACTTCATGAGGTTGGCATCAGCCCACCTCACAAGCGTGTCGAGGTCCCTCTGGATGGCATTCCTGCCCTCCAGCGTATCAACCGAACCACACAGCTTGGTGTCATCGGCAAACTTGCTGAGGGCGCACTCAATCCCACTGTCCATGTCAGCGACAGAGATGTTAAACAAGACCGGTCCCAACACCGATCCCTGAGGGACACCACTCGTTACTGGTCTCCAGCCAGACATTGAGCCATTGACCACAACTCTTTGCATGCGGCCATCCAGCCAGTTCTTTATCCACCGAGTGGTCCATCCATCAAATTGATGTCTCTCCAATTTAGAGGCAAGGATGTTGTGTGGGACAGTGTCGAACGCTTTGCACAAGTCCAGGAGGATGACATCAACTGCTCTACCCCTGTCCATCAGTTCTGTAGCCCCATCATAGAAGGCCACCAAATTGGTCAGGCAGGATTTCCCCTAGTGAAGCCATGCTGGCTGTCACCAAGCACCTTGTTGATTTTCATGTGCCTTAGCATGCCATCCAGGAGAATCTGCTCCAAGATTTTGCCAGGCACAGAGGTGAGACTGACTGGTCTGTAATTCCCTGGGTCATCCATTTTCCCCTTCTTGAAAATGGGGGTTATATTTCCCTTTTTCCAGTCATCGGGAACTTCACCTGACTACCATGATTTCTCAAATATGATGGCCAGTGGCTTAGCAACTTCATTTGCCAGCTCCTTCAGAACCCATGGATGGATCTCATCAGGACCCATGGACTTGTGCATGTTCAGATTTTTAAGATGGTCTTGAACCAGTTCCTCTCCTACAGTGGGCACAAGGTCTTCATTCTCACAGTGCCTGCGTCTGCCTTCCAAGACTTGGGTGGTTTGGTCAGAGCCTTTGCCAGTGAAGACCGAGGCAAAGAAGTCATTCAGAACCTCAGCCTTCTCCAAATCCTGTGTAGCCAGTTCTCCTGAGAGCTTCCTGAGGGGGCCTACATTCTCCCTAGTCTGTTTTTTATTTGCTATGTACTTGTAGAATCCCTTCTTGTTATCTTTAATACCTCTAGCTACGTTTAATTCTAACTGAGCCTTAGCTTTCCTAACCTGGTCCCTAGCTTCCCAGACAACACCCCTGTACTCTTCCCATGCCACCTGTCCTTGCTTCCACTTATTATAAGCCTCTTTTTTCATTTGAATTTTCCTCAGGAGCTCCTTATCCATTCAAGAAGGTCTCCTGGCCCTCCTGCTGCACTTCCTTCTAGTTAGGATGCAACACTCCTGAGCTTGTAGCAGGTGATCCTTGAATATCAACCAAGAGTCTTGGGCCCCCCTGCCCTCTAGGGCTGTATCCCATGGAACCTTACTAAGCAGGTTCCTGAAGAGGCCAAAGTCTGCTCTTTTGAAGTCCAGGGCAGTGAGCTTGCTGCACGCTCTTCTCACTGTCCTGAGGATCTCAAATTCGAGCATCTCGTGATTGCTGCATCCAAGGCTGTCCTGGAGTGTCACATTTCCAATGAGCCCTTCCCTGTTGGTGAGCACGAGGTCAAGCATGGCACCTCTCCTTGTCGGCTCCTTTATTACTTGTAGAAGGAAGCTGTCTTCCACACAATCAAGGAACCTCCTGGATTGCTTGTGCCAGGCCGTACTGTCCTTCCAACAGATGTCAGGGTGGTTGAAGTCATCCATGAGAACAAGGGCCTGTGAGCATGAGGCTTTTCCTATCTGTCTATGGAGTGCTTCGCCCGCAGGTTCTCCTTGATCAGGCGGTCTGTAACAGATCCCCACAGTAATGTCTCCCATAGCTATATTCCCTTTAACCCTGACCCACAAACTCTCTGTGGACTGCTCACCTGTCCCCAGACAGAGTTCCATACTCTCCAGCCTATCCCTAACATAAAGGGCAACTCCCCCTCTTTGCCTGCCAGGCCTGTCTTTTCTAAAGAGCCTGTAACCTTCCATTCCAACACTCCAGTCATAGGAGCCACCCCACCATGTTTCTGCAATGCCTATTATATCATACCCCTGTAGACGTGCACACATCTCTAATTCCTCTTGTCTGCTCCCCATGCTACGGGTGTTTGTATAGAGGCATCTGAGCCGAGCTCCAAATGAAGCCGGCTCATTGGCTGGAGTGGCTGGGATATCTCTACATTGCTCTGAGCATTTATTATAGGTGCTGGCAACTGACTGGGTGTGTTGGGATGGAATGATGCCCCCCTCCCCCAACACATCTAGTTTAAAGCCTCCTTGACCAGTCTGGCAAGCCTCCTACCAAAACTGCTCTTTCCCTTGTTTATCAGACCAGCTCCACTAGCCCCCACTAGACCTGGCCTACAAACTTGGGTCCCATGTTCAAGGCACCCAAACCCCTGACTATGACACCACCCTTTAACCATTGGCTAATCCTCCTAGCTTTTTTTAGGTCTTCCCCTGTATCCTGGAGATTTGACGAAAGGACTATCTGAGCTCCAGAGCCCCTAACCACCTCCCCCAGGGCTCTGTAGTCCTTCTTTATGTTCCCCAGGCTGCTACTGTCTATATCCCTAGCACCCACATGTATCACCAGGAGTGGGTAATAGTCCGTGGGACTTACTAGAGCAGGCAGCCTCTCTGCCACATCCCTGATCCGTGCCCCCGGTAGGCAACACAACTCCCTTGAGACGGGGTCTGGCCAGCAGACAAGTGCTTCTGTCCCTTTCAGTGTAGAGTCCCCTACTACTATGACCTGCCACCTTTTCCTAGCAGCACCAGTAGAGATCTTCTTTACCAGGGCATCAGCAGGCTGTTTCTGGCTCAAGTGCGTTCCCTCATTAGCCCCCTGCAGGACAGCAAAGCAGTTCTGCGTGGGAACAGGGGATTTAAGGGGAAGCCCCTTGCTTTTGGTTGTCCTTTTCCTGCTTTTTTGTTTTTTTTTGTTGTTGTTGTTTTTTTTTTTTGTCACTAATTCCCAGCTTCCCAGGTTAATGGCGTCCTTCTTTCCTTCATGAGCTAGAGGTGAAGCTCAAGGCCCCTGCACAGTTTGGGCCAGGAGCAAGCATTCCTGCTTACTCTCAGCTTCCCTGACATCTCACAGCCTATTAACAGCATCCTGCAGCTCAGCCACCTGCTGCAGGAGGACCTCCACCAGGGAGCACCGAGTGCAGCCCTGCCCATCGTGCACCCTCCCCTCACCAGACCAGTGCAGGCACTCTCTACACCCCGAGCTCTGCACTGCAGCCTCCCCTCTCATATGCTCTGTCTGGGTGCCTACGCTGGCCACCGCCGGGGCAGCCAGAGCAGAGCTGCCGGACCAGGCCCTGGTCATACAGCCAGTGCTCACCATCCCGCTCGCCTGCCTGCGTGAACTGCCTCGACCCACTCTGTTTGACACGCTCCTGATCGCTTGCACTCCCTGGGGCAGGTTTTTAACCAGTCAGGGCTGGCGCCACTGCTTCAGACTCCGCCCCGTGTGAGTCAGCTGCTCGCGTCAGCTGAGCTGCTGGCTCCTGGGCAGGTCCTGTGGAGGACTTGAGGCTCCCTCGGTGGCTCTTGTCACTCTGAGTTGAGGCTCTTGGATGCTGATCTCCCCCCTGCTTCGGTGTTGAAGGCGTCCTCTCTCGAGCTACTCACCTCAGCATCTGACTGTTCTTATAATGTAAATGCCAGGTTTTTATCTTGGATGCATCAAGTGCTCCTCCCTTCCATGTAGGTGGGAATACAGCACAGTATTAAGAGTGTCTCTGAAGCTTCAGGCTTAGCTAACCCAACAGTTACAAGTTAACTGACTATACAGTTAGTCATGGGTAGAATTAAAACAATTTTTGCATCACCTATCTTTTCTGTGCTGAAAAAGAAAGGGAGAAACACCCTTTAAGGGCCATGGCCTCTGAGAGGTTTAGTTTGGTTTTGCCTGATTTAGTAAAAAAAACTTCTAATGATTTTCAAATTAAACATCTTGCAGTACAAAACACAAAACCAAGACAAGAAACAATAGTTTATTTTAATGACTTGAGTTGTCAGTGCTAGCACCTGTAATTCACACAGATCCTTCTGCACACAAATAAAACCTAACTTAAAACCTAACCTGTAACCTTGAGGAAAACTCAGTGTATACCAGTGAACATCTTTCATCTGACCTAGAAAAGGATGAAAGCAAAGCTGTTTAATAAAACTTCTACAGAATGTCCATTAGCTAAACCCATTTGCTTTATCTAGGTAAGAAAAGCAGTCTCACTAAAGTGTGATGTGTCTACAAACTCACACAAACAATACAGAATCACAGAATGGTTCAGCTTGGAAAGGACCTTAAGGTCATCCAGTTCCAACCCCTGCCACAGGCACAGATGCTTCACACTACACCGTGTCGCCCAAGGCTCTGTCCAACCTGACCTAGAACACTGCCAGGGATGGAGCATTTACCACTTTTTTTGGCAACCTGTTCCAGTGCCTCACTACCCTCACAGTAAAGAACTTCTTCCTTAGATCTAACCTGAACTTCCCCTGTTTAAGCTTATGATCTTGCATCACATTTCAGATTTATTGCTGGTTTGGGTTTTTCGTTGCCTCAGATACATCCCTAAAACTATAGTATCATTCATTGCTTAGCCAGGCCTTCCCAAAACCTTTGGAAGTAACAATGTTCCCCTCTTGCTAGAATTACTGTTTTTTTCTGTTTCATAGGAAAAGTAGGATGACCACTTTTGCAGTCTCTCCACTTAAATTTACCTCTTTTTCTTTTTTTCCTCTTCTTTCTTTCCTTTCTTTTTTTTAAAGGAAAGTTTACTTGCCACCCTCTTGTGACAAAGTAATGAGGGAACGTGAACAAGAGAGATCACCAACTGACTGAGAAGTACTTGTGTGTGCAAATACCAACCGCTCAAGTTCAAAGCTGGCAAAACATTACTGGCCAAGCCAAACTTTCGGCAACTTCAGTGTCCTGGAACCTCTGATCTACTGAAGAGTTCCACGGATCCACCTAGGAAAATTAGTTGTAACAAAGACACGCATACAGCTGTTTTCCCAGCCAGCTCAGCTCAGATTGTGTGGCAAATGCTAAAGCACAGCATCGCTGAAAGTGAACCACTTTCAAATAGATCTTGACTCTCACCAGGATAAAGAATTACTCCTTGTTTACTTGCACATACTTTGGAGGACAGAAAACTTCCAACTGGGAAGCATATCTCAATTCTCCTGTTGAAAGTGGCTCAGCTGCCCAAGAGTTTCATCTTAGTTATGAGAAATGGACACACCCAAGATTCCAGGCAGACGAAGCTGGTTTATCAGGTACATGAAAGTACGTCTGCGTACAAACCTGCACTTCTAAGGAGGCACAGCTACCTCGCTAATGAAAGCACAGTTACATCACTGAGCAGATCAATTGCATACGGTGCTCAAGAAAATTAATCCAAATCAGCTAAAGATGAACACATAAGATGATGCAAATCATATCACGCTTACATGAAGACAATTCAGAGTAAAAATGTGCCCACACAGATATGGGCTAACTATTCCACTTTAAAAGCAAATCCAAACTAGTTTTAGAGCTTGTCTACATGAAAACAAGCAGAAAATTGGATTCTACTCACAGGCCTTCTTCTTTGATTATTTCCAGTAAGACTGCTGGTGTTGTCTTAGACTTCCGCTTCTCATCAACTGGAAAACAGAAGAATTGACCTTTTACACTATTCCAATTTTTAGCACTCATTTTCAAGTCCTTATCCTTCCTACTCTGAATATACCCCAGAAAAGCACATTTCCTCATAAAGAACAGATGTTACCTATTTCTGTAGCAAAACCAGAAAGCGTCTCCTTCATTTCATCTGCTACGTAAGGCTCCTTCCTTATTTTTTTTTCTTTTTATTCTTTGCCAGACTGGCATATTCTGTTGTGCACTGGAGTATCTGTCATTATATGTTCCTAACTGGATGGTTGCAACATGAAGATAGGTTCCCATTAGGTAAGAGGCCAGAATTGGGCCTGCCTAACTGCTGTCAAAATGATGCCTTGGACTCCAGACTAGCACCTCCAGCAAAGCGAAGAGCTAAGCCTTAGCAAAACACTGTCTCTTCCTTCACTAAAAGCTGCTCAACAGCAACATGGTGCTCGTTTCTCAACCACAGATTTCTGATGACCTGGCTGATGATCTCCTAGTTCTTAATATCACTTTAGGCACAGCTCTAAAACACTTGGTGATTCTGTGACTTTTGATTAGTTGGTAGAGCATTAGAACAACAAATTTTATACCCAGATGCATTTGCGTAAATACTGGATGTTCCCACTCTCAGTTCTAACCCCGACTTTTCCCTTTAAACCATCCTCAGGAATAATTCTAGATTAGTTTTCCATGATACTGCCCCGTGTTTTGAAGTGTTCTCAGCAGCCAAAAGCAACAACACACAAATGTAATCCTGTGTAATCTCACATCTTTATTTTTCTTTTTTTTGCTCTTAGATAACCATTTAAAAGCCATGTCTGGCCATAGACTACACAGCTTTTCAGCTAGTGAAAAAGTTGCCCCATCTCCCAAAAGGCAGAATTACCTTCAGCTGAAAAATAGTGTTAGTGATTAAATGGTGTTAGTGTTACACAGGTCAGATTCCTGTTCATGCAAGACAGGCCCCCTACAACCATCCTCACAAGTGCCCCAGCCAAGATGAACAGAAACACCATCATTCAAAGAAACTAGAGTTTGACACTTACCCTGAAGTCTAAGCCTAGCTGTATCCAAAGGAAAAAACACAGTCATTGCAGTCATACTGCCCTGAAAAACAAAATAAACTGGCTATATAGTGTATCAGTTGAACTTTTGTGCATTAAAACCTGACAGTACATGTTTCTCAGGACTTAATCTAGCATGGTACTAAATTCTAATTTAGGCAACGAAGATCTGTCTACCAAGATGCCCCCTATGGCATGAAATACACATGATGAATTGAATCAGAAAATGGTTCAGGTTGGAAGGGACCTTAAAGCTCATCCAGTGCCAACCCCCTGCCATGGGCAGCAACACTTTCCACTAGACCAGGTTGCTCCAAGCCCCGTCCAACTTGGCCTTGAACACTGCCAGGGATGGGGAGCCACAGGTTCTCTGGGCAACCTGTGCCAGCGCCTCAACACCCTCACAGTAAATAATTCCTTCCTTATATCTAACCTAAATCTCCCTTTTGTCAGGTTAAAGCCATTCTGCCTTGTCCTGTCACTACTGGCCCCTGTAAAAAGTCCCCTCCAGATTTCTTGTAGGGGGACCCTCTAGGCACTGGAAGCTGCTCTAAGGTCTCCCTGGAGCTTTCTCTTCTCCAGGCTGAACAAGCCCAGCTCTCTCAGCCTGTTTCCATTGGAGAGGTGCTCCAGCCCTTTGAGCATCTTCATCACCCTCCTCTGGACTTGCACCAACACATCCACATCCTTCTTGTGTTGGGGGCCCTAGAACTGAATGCAATATGCCAGGTGGGGTCTCACTAGAGCCAAGCAGTGGGGGAGAATCAACTCCCACGATCTGCTGGCCACACTCTTTTTGATGCAGCCCAGGACATGGTTGGCTTTCCGGGCTGCAAACATACATTGCAAAGTCATGTTGAGCTTCTTGTCAACAAACATCCCCAGGTCTTTCTCCTCAAGGCTGCTTTCAGTCCAGTCTCTGTCCAGCCTGTTTTGTGCCTGCACCATCCCAAGAGCAGGACCTTGCACTTGGCCTGGTTGAACTTCATGAGGTTGGCACTGGCCCACTTCTCAAGTCTGTCAAGGTCCCTTCCCTCCAGCGTGTTGACTGCACCACACAGCTTGGTGTCATTGGCAAACCTGCTGAGTGCACACTCAATCTCACTGTCCACGTTACCGACAAAGATGTTGAACAGCACTGGACCCAATACCAACCTGAGGGACACCACTTGTCACTGGTCTCCACTTGGACATCAAGTGCAACCATTCAGACACTTCCTTATCCACTGAGTAAACTATCCATCCATCAAACCCATGTCTCTCCAGTTTAATGACAAGGATGTCATGCAGGACAGTGTCAAATACTCTGCACAAGTCCAGGTAGATTACTTCACTCTCTCTTCCCTTATCTGCCAATGCTGTAACCAAATTTTTCAGACACAACTGGCCTTTGGTGAAGTCATGTTGACTGTCACCAGTCACCTCATTTTCTGTGGCACAGTCTCCAAGAGGATCTGCTTCACAAACTTGCCAGGCACTAAGGTGAGACTGACCAGCCTGTAGTTCCCTGGGTCTTCCTTTTTAAAAAAAATGGGGTTATGTTTCCCCTTTTCCAGACAGTGGATCTTCACCAAACTGACACAGCTTCTCAAACATAATGGATAATGGCTTGGCGACTACAGCCACCACTTCCCTCAGGACCCATGGATGCATCTCATCGGCTTCCATGGTCTTGTGCACGTTCAGTTTCTTTAGATGCTCTCAAACCTAACCACCTCCTACAGAGGGCAGTTCTTCATCCTTCCAGTCCCTGCCTTTTCCTGCCGTGATTTGGACAGTGTGGCTGGAACATTTACTGGTGAAGACCGAGGCAAAAAAGTAATTGAATACCTCAGCCTCCTCTATGTCTTGGGTAACCAGGTCTCCCATATCCTTCCAGAGAGGGCCCACGTTTTTCCTGGTCTTCCTTTTATCACCAACATCACCTACAGAAGCTTTTTCTGTTGCCCTTGATGTCCCTGGCCGGATTTAATTCTGTCAGGGCTTTATCTTTCCTAATCTGATCCCTAGCTGCTTTAACAATTTCTCTGTATTCCTCCCAGGCTACTGGTCCCTGCTTCTACCTTCTGCAAGCTTCCTTTTTGTGTTTGGGCTCTTCCTTGTTCATCCACACCTCCTAGCATTCTTGCCTGACTTCCTCTTTGTTGGGATGCACCAGCTTGAAGGATGTGATCCTTGAATATTAACCAGCTTTCTTGGGCCACTCTTTTCCCCAGAGCTTTATCATGTCATACCCTATCAAAAAATCCCTGAAAAGTCCAAAGTATGCTCCCATGAAGACCAGGGTCGCGAGCTTGCTATGCACCCTCCTTGCAGCCCTAAGGATACTGAACTCCAGCATTTCATGATCATTACAGCCAAAGCTGCTCTTGATCTTCACATTCCCCAACAGCCCTTACTTTTCAGTGCAAACAAGGTCCAGCATAACCCCTCTCCTCATTGGCTCCTCTATCACTTGAAGAAGGAAGTTCTCGTCAACACATTCTGGGAACCTCTTGGATTATTTATGTCCTGCTCTGTTGCCCCTCCAACAGGTAGTGGGGTGGTTGAAATCTCCTATGAGGACCACAGCTTGTGAACATGAGGCTGTTCCTGTCTACACAGGGCCTCATCCATGCAATCTTCCTGCTAAAGGTCAGGCAGCCTGTAGCAGATCCCCAGTGTAATGTCCCCTATCTCTGCCCTCCCTTTAATCCTGACTCATAAGCTCTCAGTCAGCTCTTCATCAACCCCCAGGCAGATGTCCATGCACCTCAGCTGGCCACTGACAGAGAGGGTGACTCCCCCTCCTCATCTACCCTGGCTGTCCTTCCTGAAAAGCTTGTATCCTTCCATTCCAGCACTCCAGTCATAGGAGCCATACCACCACATCTCTGTGATGCCAATAAGATCATAGCCCTGAAGGTGTGTACACATCTCTAACTCCTCTTGTTTATTCCCCATGCTACGTATGTTTGCATAGAGGCATTTACATGGCCTAGGTGTACCAGATTCACTTCTTGTAATCCAACACCCTCTTCATTTCCTATGTGATCCAAACTTTAAAGCCTCTAAATGGAAAAGCAGGCAGTCTCTCTCCTTTACAACAGGGTTAAGTATCTGCATATGCCCTTTTCAAGGTCCCTCTGGATGCCACCCCTTCCCTCCAGCATGCCAACTGCACCACACAGCCGTGGAGCTGTTGCCCCTCTCTCCCTGCCATCAGTTAGCTTCCTTCTTCTTTAGTACTCTAGCACTAATATTATATAGCTTTTGGAAAGGATATCTAACTCAAAAAGACCCAAGCTTGGTGGAAAGCCTGTTAACTCTCTACAGTAGTGTTAAATGCATTAAGTGGCTGCTAAAGCTGTGGCACTCTTCTATTAGTAGCCATGCAAAGCATTTAAACAGTGGCAAGGTACAGGATACAGCTCGTAACAAGCTCTGTGTTTAAAGCAAACTGCACAGTGCAGACTGCACAATGTGACTTCAACTTTCCTAGAGCTAGAAATGCCATACATTTAAGTAAGTTTTGGCTCTGGAAACACTCAAGCTCCGGAGAAGGCTGCTTGGACCAATCTCTACAATCAGCAATAGAGGATTATTTTTCAGGTGGTGTTTCCTCACTAAGACAAATCTTGGCTGAAGTTTTAACAAGACTTGAGTTTTTCCAGCTTTCATAATAGCAGGTAGCAGATAGAATTATAGAATAGTTAGTGCTGGAAAGGACCTTAAGATCATCAAGCTCCAATCCCCCTCCCATGGGCAAGGACACCTTACGCTAAATCATATCACCCAAGGCCTCGTCCAACCTGGTCTTGAACACTGCCAGGGATGGAGCATTCACAACTTCCCTGGGTAACCCATTCCAGTGCCTCACCACCCTCACAGTAAAGAACTCCTTCCTTATATCCAATCTAAACTTCCCCTAAGTTTTAACCCATTACCCCTTGTCCTATCACTACAGTCTCTAATGAAGAGTCCCTCTCCAGCATCCTTGCAGGCCCCCTTCAGATACTGGAAGGCTGCTATGAGGTCTCCACACAGCCTTCTCTTCTCCAGGCTGAACAGACCCAACTTCCTCAGCTTGTCTTCACACGGGAGGTGCTCCAGTCCCCTGACCATCCTCATGGACCTCCTCTGGACTTGCTCCAACAGTTCCATGTCCTTTTTATGTTGAGGACACCAGAACTGCACACAATACTCCAGGTGAAGTCTCACAAGAGCAGAGGAGAGGGGCAGGATCACCTCCTTCAACCTGCTGGTCACACTCCTTTCGATGCAGCCCAGGCAGAAAGCCAGTTGGCTTTCTGGGCTGTGAGCACATATTGCAGCCAGCTCATGTTCATTTTCTAATCGACCAATACCCCCAAGTCCTTCTCCTCAGGGCTGCTCTGAATCTCTTCTCTGCCCAACCTGTAGCTGTGACTGGGATTGCTCCGACCCAGGCATAGGACCTTGCACTTGGCATGGTTAAACTTCATGAGGTTGGCATTAGCCCACCTCACAAGCGTGTCGAGGTCCCTCTGGATGGCATTCCTGCCCTCCAGGGTATCAACTGAACCACACAGCTTGGTGTCATCAGCAAACTTGCTGAGGGCACACTCAATCCCACTGTCCATGCCAGTGGCAAAGATGTTGAACAAGACCAGTCCCAATACAGATCCCTGAGGGATGCCATTCGTTACCGGTCTCCAGCCGGACACTGAGCCATTGACCACAACTCTTCGTGTACGGCCCTCCAGCCAGTTCTTTATCCACCGAGTGGTCCACGTATCAAATTGATGTCTCTCCAATTTAGAGGCAAGGATGTTGTGTGGGACAGTGTCGAACGCCTTACACAAGTCCAGGTAGATGACATCAACTGCTCTACCCCTGTCCATCAGTTCTGTAGCCCCATTATAGAAGGCCACCAAATCGGTCAGCCAGGATTTCCCCTTAGTGAAGCCATGCTGGCTGTCACCAAGCACCTTGTGGTTTTCCATGCCTTCCAGGAGAATCTGCCCAAGATTTTGCCAGGCACAGAGGTGAGACTGACTGGTCTGTAACTCCCTGGGTCATCCATTTTCCCCTTCTTGAAAATGGGGATTATATTTCCCTTTTTCCAATTGTCAGCAACTTCACCTGACTGCCACGATTTTTCAAATATGGTGGCCAGTGGCTTAGCAACTTCATTTGCCAGCTCCTTCAGAACCCACGGATAGATTTCATCAGGTCCCATGGACTTCTGTACATTCAGGCTCTTAAGATGGTCTCAAACCAGATCCTCTCCTACAGTGGGCACAAGGTCTTCATTCTCACAGTCCCTGCGTCTGCCTTCCAATAAAGACTCGGGTGGTGTGGTCAGAGCATTTGCCAGTGAAGACTGAGACAAAGAAGTCATTCAGAACCTCAGCCTTCTCCAAATCCTGTGTAGCCAGTTCTCCTGAGAGCTTCCTGAGGGGGCCTACATTCTCCCTAGTCTGTTTTTTATTTGCTATGTACTTGTAGAATCTCTTCTTGTTATCTTTAACATCCCTAGCCAAGTTAAATTCTAACTGGGCCTTAGCTCTCCTAAGCTGGTCCCTAGCTTCCCAGACAACATTGCTGTATTCTTCCCCAGGCCACGTGTCCTTGCTTTCACCTTTTATAAACCTCTTTTTGCCTTTGAAGTTTCCTTAGAAGCTCCTTATCCATCCAAGGAGGTCTCCTGGCCAAAACACTTGAAACACATGAAAGGAAACACTTGGCCATAATTACCTGGTTATTTTAACCCATTTAGTCTCGGCTCTAGTCAAAAGGGTTGGTTCTGCCCTCCCACATACTTGCTCCATGCCTGCTCATTCTCAGCACCTACAGTGTTCACAGCTGCATAGAAAGTAGGATTAATAAACCCATCTGACTAAAAACTTACAAGAAATAAATTTTGGTTAGAAGACAGCACAAAAACAAGTGCAAAAAGGAGCCAAAATATACTTCTTAATGACAGCTGCATTACAGCAGCTCTGAAACCAACCTCAAAACTCAATTGCACACACTTATGCATGGAACAGCCACAATACTACACAGTCACTGCAAGTTCCAACCTTTCCCTGTTCAATTTATCCTGCTTTCACCGTCTTGAAGTGAGATTTATCCTGAACTGTACTCTCAAGGCAATTCATCCTACAGCAACACACACACTTGCCTTCAAAATCAGAAAATGTTAATGGGGAAATAGCTGGGGTGGTAGCACACAGGACAAATAGGTGGACACAAGGTACAGAACAGAGTATTTCATTTGGATCTACAATGATGACCTAGTCCAACTGCCTGACCCCTTCAGGGCTTACCAAAAGTTAAAGCATGTTATTAAAGGCATTTTTCAAATGGCTCTTGAACACCAACAGGGATGGGGCATCAACCACCTCTCTAAGAAGCTTGTTCCAGTGTTTGACCACCCTCTCAGCAAAGAAATGCTTCCTAATGTGAAGTCTGAGCCACCCCTGATGAAGCTTTGAATCATTCCCATGCAATAAGCCTTACAGGCTCAAACTGGTTTAAAACATATATAAAGCTACAGCCCAACAGAATGTCATGAGATAAGTCAGCTGATCTAACAGATTACTGCCAATAAAAGGTAATTTGTATCCTCTCCCCTCCTTTTGCTAAATTGAGGAAAAGAAACTCAGAAAAGCAGTTACTTTTCTCCTAGTTTTATAAATGGAACAGCTGAACTATAAGGCAAGGAGACTGCCAGAAACATCATGTGGAGGAGACATGATTTCATGGCTGAAAGTAAGGGAAAAGAAAGGGATGAGCAAGACCAGCCCTTTCCCCAGCAACAAAACACCTTGAGATGAGCTGAGATTCCTTACTGATCACACTCGAGGCGAGCAAGAAAAGTAAGTAACTCCTATTACTGACTTCATGAATGTATACTGAAATGCATGACCCTGTACTGTTGAAAGGGTGAGGCCTCACTGTCTGCCTTCCCACCACCTCCCTGTTGGCACTGAATCTTGGTGCCTTGCCACGTCAAGTCATGCTATTGCTGGATAATCACTAGGACAGGTACAAACTGGTTTAAGCAATCCCAGCTCTTGGTCAACTGTGTTTGCGTCTCTGCCTCCTCTGTTCTGGTGGCATAACTTTTTGGGCACCTACACAATGATGCAAGAAGGAAACTAATGTAACTGAATGAACAACTTTTTTTCCACTGGGCTACTTCTTTAGCCTGATCAGTTCCCTCCCTGATGAGCCACAGCACCATATAGAACAGTGCAGTAGCCAAGAGGTGGCAGTAAGCAGCCAGAACCAATGGACTGAGGCGACTGCTGCCAAGAAGAGGTATGCAGCCTAAAGTTTGGTTTCCTAAAAAATAACAATAATTAAAATATATATATAAAAGCAGCTTGACTACTCTCATAATATGCCTATAAAATTCTCATTCCTACAGCTTTTGTAACAGGAAGGTTTACTTTATAGCTATATGCAGAGCTAAGGAATACTTCTGTAATTCAATTAAAGCTCACAGGAAATCAAGCCCTGAGTTTTCTGCTGCTCAGAATTATTCAGTTGTCTCAGGTTTGACCAGGCAGCCTACAAGATATATGAACTTTGACCATAGCTGAACAGAAACAGAAACTATCATGTTGTGATCTGGCACGTTCTTCTGACTCATTACCTCAGGACAGTTCTGTGGGGTGCTTTTTCTCTTTTTTTCTTTAAAGTCTTGCACCACATCTGCACATCAATGTGCTTTATAATAATTTAAGCAAATGGTGAGACAATATCAGAACAGTTAGTACCCAAGTCAAAGATCTTTCCAAATGTATATATTACAGCAGTAAACAAATCTCTAAATTGATAAGTACACCTTTATTATGAGAAAAAAATATCAAGGTATCCAGCATAAGGTAGTTAAGAAAGGACTTCTGTACAAGGGTACTGAAGTCCAAGAGCTTCAAAAAGCTGTCTTCCTTCATAGCAACATCACTGCTGACATATAAGCATCTTCAAGTACAATTGTGAATTTCTATTAACCTTATTAACACCACCAAGGGACTCGAGATACCATTTCATTACATGTTTTAAATTTATGGCTGGATTTATAGGTTTGGTTTATAACACAAAATTTCTTCAGAAGTACAGCCTGGTTATAATGATCTGGAGACGAGAGTGAAAACCTAACAGTGAAGGCTAGAAGTTGTTATCAGCTTCTGTACAGACTAGCAAAAAGAAAGCAAGCACTACTTCAATAACAAGATCACTCAAGAGTTCCATTTCATGAAAGTGGAAACAAAATCCCCGCTGCCTTTGATACTTAAATAAGCAGACATAAAACACTTTGAAGAGCAGACAATAGCTCCATGTTTATTTATTATAAAGGCAAAAAAACCCTTTAAAGTATTTTTTCCCTTTAGAATCAGCCCTTATCATTCAATAACATTTAGTAACTTTCATCCTACAGAAGACATTGAGAGTTCTTCTAAAGACTCAAATTAGAACAGGAAGCTTGGCCAGAACAGTACATTGGCAACTGCCAAAACACAAGTTTAGGTGTTCTTGCCAGTATGGAATAACCCAAGAGTACAGCTACATCAGCTCGCTTGAAACCCATCAGAATGTCCGGTCCAAAATGCTACATTGAGCTAAAATTCTCAATCTATTGGAAGTACAAGGCTGATTTGCTATTTACAGAGCTAGCAGTCATTTGAGCATAGAAGAAAATCTACATAAATTAAACACTACTTTTTAATTTACAAGTGTCATATGAAAAATTGAATTCAATTATCCATACAATCCTCCTCTAGCTGCACTGTGCTTGCTTTATGCTTTGGTTAACACCTATGTATTACTTCCTCCTTCACAACTTCTAAGTATTAGAGGGCCATGAAGATGCTCAGAGGGCTGAAGCACCTCTCCAATGGAGACAGGCTAAAAGAGTTGGGCTTGTTCAGCCTGGAGAAGAGAAAGCTCCAGGGAGACCTTAGAGCAGCTTCCAGTGCCTAAAGGCGGCCTACAAGAAATCTGGAGAGGGACATTTTACAGGGGCCAGTAGTGACAGGACAAGGCAGAATGGCTTTAACCTGACAGAGGGGAGATTTAGATTAGACATTAGGAAAACAGTCTTCCCTGTGATGGTGGTGAAGCCCTGGCACAGGTTGCCCAGAGAAGCTGTGGCTGCCCCATTCCTGGCAGTGTTCAAGGCCAGGCTGGACAGGGCTTGGAGCCTCCTGGTCTAGTGGAAGGTGTCCCTGCCCGTGGCAGGGGGCTGGAACTGTGTGAGCTTTAAGGTCTCTTCCAACACAAACCAGTCTGATTCTGATTTATGAGACAATTGCAGAAGGCAGATGTTTAGTACAACTCTTACACTGCACAGCTGAAGATGTCCCTCTACCCGAACTTCTGAAAGGCTTAAATTTTCATTGCTAATTAGATGCCCAACTTCAGACGCTTGGAGGCTCACTGTCTACGGGAGCACACCTACAGCTCCTGTGGTGCTCATTAAACCCCACATCCAAAACTACAGACAAACACACCGAGGGGGCTTGCAAGCGTGCTCTCACGGGATGGGTGGCAGAGCTGGGTCTCGGTGTCAAGGCGACCTCACGCAAACCCCTCTCCTTGTGACCATGCAGGGCCTGGTCCCACCTCAGCCCCTCAGCCGGGCTACCCCGCCTCCACACCCCCGAAGCCGCCCCTCAAGCGCGGGGTTCCCCTCCCGCGGCCCCTCAGTCAAAGGCTTAAGGCTGCCGGTTATCCCGCATGGCCCCCACCCTGCTGTCCGGCTGCTCCGCCCGCCCGCCCGTCCTCACCGCGGCCCGGGGCACACCCCACCGACCAGACCCCTCGGCCTCGGCCGCGTCACCACGAACGGGAGTGGAGACGCCCCCTTCCCCGACCCGGCGCCGCCAGCAGCGGCCCCGCAAGCCCCGACCCGCTCGCTCACCACGGCCCCGGACACGGCATGCACCAGGCTCTCGTAAGAGGCGATAGAAGACATGGCCACGGCTCTCGCGGGCTCGGCCGCTGCCCGCCCCGATGCAACCGCAGCACCACCGACACCCTCCCGCTCCATGATCCCGCCCGCGCGGCGCGTCACGCCTGGCCCCGCCCTCCGGCTGGGCCCGCGCATGCGCATCACCCGCTGAGTGGGAGCGGTGGAGGAGCCGGCCTTTCCGAGGGGGAAGCAGCGGTGGTCCCGCAGGGCGGCTGCCAACACCCGCGGAAGGGGTGCGGGAACAGCTCGGGAAGGCTCTAGGCAGGGAACTTGAGCACCTAGCTGTGTCACTGGAAACCCTGGGCGCTAAAAAGCAGTTGGATTGGAAGAACGGATACCTTCATGCGTTGCCTGTGTTAACAATCCTTCCCCTCTTCTTACCGTAGTCACCTATACCTAAGGAAAAATGGTAATTGAAGATAAAAATGAACATTCTCCTTAGCTTTGTATCGTGTTACTCCGTCATCTTTCATTCTCTTTCTGAACAGAAAAAATAACTTCATAACTTCTTGTTCATATTTGCAGTTAGTTCTTTGACCATAGCTCTCCTGCTGCCTCCTGGTTGAGTTGCAAGAGCTCCTACCACTTACACCCATGGTAGGAATCACCATACCGTGCATTATCTGAACAGGGCAGTTAGCACATTACACGTTGCCCAAGAGTTTTACCACCACAGAGCCCGACAGGCCATTTCCTTTTGGTAAGACATTCCTTCGTAAGGTGGCCCAATAACAGAGCACATGTCTTTACTTATCCTTCCTCAAGGCAAATCCCATGATCTTTTGTGAGGGAGCAGGGCTGTAAAGAACACAGGCTAATCTGCCTGAGGCAAGTCTTTGTCTGAGAAAAACATTCCTCCATTGCACTGCTTCAACATCCCTGTGCTCCAACATCAGTTGCTGACACTAGCAACTAAGAGGCCACAACTGTCAATTCTTTCATGAAAGACTGATACCATTGGTAGTCCCTATATTTCTTTTTAATAAGATCCCCTGTGATGGGTGCACCACTCTGAGTGAGCAGTACTTTGTTTCAGGCATCATTGATAAGCAGGCCTGACTGAAACGAGTCCGGCCATGCAAACCCTGGGCACTGTTCTAGGCTTCATCTTCTCAGGAATGAAGGAGTTAGGGCACATCTTACCAGGAACTAACAGTACCTGAGCACCTGAGCTGGGCCTAGACAGAGCTGAAACTGCTACAGCTGCACAGCTGCACGTACACCAAAAGGGGGCTTGACCACGAGTCAATCACCTTATGCTGCATCTGCAGCTCTCATGAGCACATTTTGCTCTCCCGTGCACCAGTGGGCTGCTCGGCAATGACCTTCCTCTTGAGCAGGGATGCCTTTCAAGGTTACACCTCAAGGCTGAGAGACCCCTGACCCAGCATCTTGTACCTATAATGAAGTGACATCATACCTAGAGTGTATTGTATGCAGCATACAATATGTATGCTAACCCTAATACATATCCAGCTATAGCTTAATTATTACAAGTGTAGTAAAGAGTGGAGTTGTTTAAATCCAAATCTAAGCCATTGTCAAATCACTGTTTAACTGCCATTCAATTATTGCTTAATAACCGTTCCATTACTATTTAGTTTTCATTTGGTCATCAATTAATTATCCTTTAATCATTGTTTAATCATTAATAAAACCCTATTAGTTAACCCCACAATGATGGCTTCTCTTAATAATTCACCTCTGAGACCCACCCTGCATGGGAAAGACTCAAACCTTAATGCAGAATTAAGGTGTACACAGTTCACTGGCTGTCTCCCATCACTAATGCAGCCAGGAGTAGATTAGGTTTTACAAAACCAGGGAACAATTATGCAAAGTGACTTTGCACAGGCAGGCACAGATGCTTTTGGAAACAAAAACCACCTTCAAGCAGGGCATAAACTCATATTACTGATGTTCTTTGTGCTTCTGTCCCTCTTGTGCAGCAGAACGCTTTCACTAAGAGTCAGTTTGTACTGCAGATTGGATTTCCATCATAAATGTACACCCAATCATTCTATACTATTACTATTCTATTTTGCAACACTTTTATAAGACACTATGCCCTGTATATATTGCAAAACAGAGTATTAACAGGTAACGCAGGTAACAGTTGCAGCATTCCAAACCCAACTTAATTTGGAACACACAGACCTAGTGAAGCTGCCCAAGAAAAACAAGGGAAACGCTACAGATTAAGTTAAACAAGACGTGCCAGTCTCTTCTGCAGGGGTGGAAATGGAACCTACCTATAAAAAGTCTCATAAAGACAATAGCTCTTCACAGAAACACCACAAATTCAACAGGTTTCCAGGCACACACATAATACATGCAAGTGGAGCTTACTGAAGTACAGAAGGGCCAAGTTACCTTTTCCTCCAATTTGTCAATTCTACTAGAAAGCCTAGAAGTGACCCAAGTTAAGCAGCCTCAAATACACATTTTCTGTATGTGAACTGCATTTCAGTAATTCCTTGTTTGCATGATTTTAACTCTGTAGATTCCTGTAGAAGGAGGAACAGATCTTGAGAAACATTAACCTTGACAGATTTTCTTTGGCCAGCCCCCACCTTTACTTCTAATTCATGACAAAGTAAGTTAGTCCAGAAGTCAGACTTACTGCCTGGGCACTGTGTCTTACCTTAGCAAATAAAGAATGAACTCTGAACTTAAACAAACTTTACCCTAGTGCTCTCCTTATTCTAACATTAATTTACCAACCCCCCTGCCCCACCCCCCACCCCCAAAAAATAAAAACAACAAAAAAAAAACATGTCTCCTTTTTTTTTGCTTAGAAATTTGATTCATTAGAGTGGAAACATGTTAGGACAGATTTAATGACAACTTTCAGAAGCATTTCTGAATCTGTTGCAAAACTTTATCTTTCAGAAAAGGTTGATAAACTGGATCATACTCCCAGTACATCCAGATGAAAGCAACTAGAGATTAACAAATGAGACTGCATGTGCTGACAGTTTGAATCCATGACATAGTGCAGCGTTTGATCACGCAAACAGGGCAAGATCAGGCTGAAGTATAAGACCATGGAAAGACTAGCCTGCTCTAGAAGAAAGCCTTGTAATCACAAACATATTAAAAATCCCATTTCCTATGTATGTATGCATGTGTGTGCTTTGCCTGAAGAGATTCTGACTGAGCCTCTGGGATGCTGCTGAGTCTTCCCTACACGCTTCATCTAGGCTTAGGGACATCAGAGATTGAAATGCTTTTCAATGGAAGTTACTTGCATTTGCCATTATTAATCTCCTATTACACTACTTGTTCAACCACTTTCCTAGTTTAGACCAAATTTTCCATAGCCACCTTCACTTTTACAGACTAAGTAATTGTCGAGCACAAATTTCAGTGCCTTGCTCTGTTCTGTTCGCTTGGGTTTTTTACTTGATAAAAATCTAACATCTGTTCTAATTGCCTATTTTTGTGGTCTTTTGTTTTCCCTGAAAAGGCTAGTAATTCATTCCAGTTTGATTTATATTCTGGTTTGGAAAGTTTTCACACAACAGACTAAGGAAACAATATCATGGATTACAAAATAGCTTCTGAATTTATTTTTTTTTTTCCTCAAGTACTTTTCCATACTGTAGGATAACAACAAAAAAGCCACGGTGATCTTCCTTTAGAACATCTGTGTTCATTTTTCCTCATAAACTGCTAGCAATAAGCCATTTTTTAGATCTGTTTTTTAAAACCTGAAATAAGAAAGCACAGGTGGCAGCTTCTGCTTTTTTTTTTTCCCCAAACACTAGCAGCTGAGCTTCAGCATGAATTTTTTCTAATGAGAGCCAATGCCAGTGTCAGCCGCTCAGGAACCTCATTCTCAATGTAATACCTTGATTTTTTTTCAACTAATTGTGATGACTTCCTAACAATTTGTACCTTCAGTCTATTTAAAAAGGTAATTTTATTGAACACTGCACACCAGTGGTTACATGAACTGCTCTGATTTTCTGCTATGACACTTTTCTTTCTGAAATGCAAAATGCAAGCCAACTCATTTCTAGAAACTTATCCTCTAGAGTGAGAACATGAGATTTATAAAACTAAAAGGTTGCAATAACTGGATTCCCTTCACTATTAACTGGTCTAGACCTCTCCTCCTTTTTACTTAACTTTATAGTTGAGTAGTAAGTACCCCGTCTTTCTAAATACCTTTATACCTATACCAATTATGCTTACCATCAGACTGCTTCAGCTGCTGTACTTCCAGAAGAAATTCCAAGATAAACTGCTACTCCCAATCTTGTAATCTTTTGTATCTAATTTATTTACATGTACTAGGAACTTCTATTCCTTGTAGCCACTGTCACATTTGTACACTAAAAGACAATCCTGGGTTTAGTAAATACGTGCAACACCAAAGGTGCCAAAGATTGTTACCCACTTACTTAACAAAAAGAGTCATAACACATTCTGCAAATATATTTATTTATTGACAAGATCTCAAGCTTGTCTGAGACCATCCATCTAGAATATACATTTCAAAAGCCTATTTGTACATCAGATAGGTACAGCAGTAACATTTCATCAGCAAGATTACAGGGTAACATCTCAATTTAGTTCGTTGCCAAGATTCAGATGTGCAGGAAAATTCCCAATATTTATGTTTAGTAGGACCTCCAGTCACTGCGGGTGAAGGAAGGTTTGTCTCACATAAAGTTCCTGTTTGTGAGTACCACAGGAGGAGAGTACGACTTACCTAAGCTCTGATTCCCAAGGTTGACAACAACTTGTAGCCCAGTCACCTGAATTTTGTTGTTGCTCCATAGCATAGATCCACCAGCCATCCCTGAGCCTGGATTAGCATGTCTGACATTGCACCATGCTAGCTGAACCATTCATACACGAGAGTCAATTTGTCAGCTGAGCCAGTTATTGCCACTGTACTTGCAAGAACTACCCCTACACTCTGCTGCAATGGAAGCAAACAGCCTGAAGGAGCTGCCAGTAAATACTGAAGCAAACAATGAAAATAAGAACTTCAGCATAGCCACTTATATCCCACATTTGAAACTTATTTTTGCTCACCTCCTGTACAGTTAACTTTCCCCATGTGCATTTCTATTCAAACCAGTTTGGCTGCTTAGATGTCCACATGCCAACTTGGGGAACTGAGATGAGGTCCAGCCATCTCAATTAATTTACTGGGTAACATTAAAAAAACCACACACACACACCAAGGGAGTCTTTGTATGTGCATTCCCAAAAGACAAGAAGTTGGCTAGATTACTCATGCTAACACCAAAATGAGGGACAATCCTGAGGCAGTCGGCTTTGAATAACAGCAGCCAGGACACAGATATGATCATTTCTACTAGCTAGGAGTAACCATACTTTTGACTAGTCATGGGTAGACACACACAAACAGCTAGGATGGATTAACAGGAAACTATGGGGAATAAAACTATATTCAAGATACTCTTGATTCATGCACAGCCCATCTGCACCAGCCTTAATGACAAAGCTGAGCTTCTGCCTATACTGAGGGGTGACCTACTTCAAGTATCTCCTCTTGGGAACAGCAGATCCAAAAGCCAGGCACACAGCAACACTCAATCGTAACTGGAGTTCATTTTGTCATGAAGACAAGCCCTTACGCATTTAGTTCCTATTAAACCACAAGTTAAATATACAGTTTAATTAAAGCACTTCCACATTTAAGCAAAATAGGTTTTATCAGAAAGTTACAGAAACCCAAAAAGCTTTTTCAAAACCATACTTTATTTTTTAAAGGCTAAGAGAAGTATTCAGAACTATATTTCTTAAGCAAAAAGATTCACATTTCATTCTGCAGGGTCATTAGTATGAGAAAAAGCATTTGGGGATTTATTTTTTGCAACTGGAGTTGAGTTCCTACACCAATCCAGATTTATTTTGAACTGGTAACCTTAGTTATGGCTTAAGATATAGAATTACAAAAAAGTAACACAAACATTGAGTCTTAAGGGATGAACAGGTAACTGGTCTTTTTTACACAGAAACATCATGCTTTAGCTAAGACAAACAGAAGCAACAACTGTCTTTACTGGTAGACAAATGAACTGAACATCATCAGCACAGACACCGCTCCAAAGATACCCATGCTGTTAATCCGCAAGTGTTAGAACAACCTTCTGTCTCCTCTAATTAGCCTCACCTTTTCCTCCATATCACAAGCTCAAAAACATACAACTATGAAACCATGACAAGCGTTTGGTTTCTTGGGATTTTTTTGTGGGTTTTTTTGTTGGTTTGTTGTTTGTTAAAGAAAAGGATACAAGAAAAATGGAAGACTACAGTATGCAGTGAAAGAAGAGTCATCACCTCTAAAGAGACAGCAGGACTTCGGCCAAGAAATTTTAATCAGTAAGCTTGTAAGGACTCAAACTCAGAGCTGCAATTTTGTCGGGGATTCTCCCCTGCACTGATTTATAACTCTGCATTTACATGTTCTGGATGGCTTGAGCTTAGCGGGACAGAGGTAGTGATGGGAACATGATTCCTTCCCTAAAATTTCCAAATAGGTGAAACCTGGTAAGCACGGCCCCAAGGAAGGGGGAGTGCAACCAGTGGAGGACCTGACAACTGGGAACAGACAAGAGCAGAAGCACTTTTGTGAGCTGCTCTCCCATACCCAGGCTGGTAAATACATTACATAAAGGTGCTGGACAACAACTGAACAAGTAACAAAACCTCTGTGGCCTCTGCAATATGTACTTCATGCCAAGTTGTATAAAGGACAGGACTGTACCTTTGTTGCACAGTTTTGGTGATCAAAATATTACATTATTTGCAGTACTGCCAGAAGTTCCAGTGTGTAACTAGCTTGCATGGTTATACTGATAACTTTAATAACTATATAAAGTCAGTCACCCACTTAGAAAATATAAAGGACTTAGATTGCAGACAATTCCTTCATCCAGTTATTTTTTCAGATTTGTCCCACCTTTGCTAACTGTGACTAGGCCAACTCTTCTGTCCCAAAGAGATTAAGACAGACTTTAACTGTTAAAGTTCCTTAAAGTTCCTTCCTCTTTGCTCACTGAGAATAATTAAAAATTAAAAAAAAAAAAAAAAAAAAAGAAATCCAAACCAACACAACAGTAGGTTTTTATCTTGCACTCCTGGAGTATTATGATTTCTTACAGAAGTGTTCATTCAAAGGAAACTGACTGTAATACTTGGGAAAAGCTTGTAACTCTTGGGTAAGGAGAGATGGTTGAAACTAGATCATGTGAATGTAGTTTGGGTGCCATAAACCAACCACTGAATAAAGTCAACACTTGGGGACATAGAACAGTTCTCCTTAAAACACCCCGTTTCTCTTCTTAAGAGGATCAGAGGTACCATGGTTTGTTTTATTGCAACAATGGTTAGCCAAATCCAATCCTTCCCATTCAGATATGATTTTTAAGAACCAGGGATTTTATGGTTTACTGCCAAATTTGGCAGACAATTTACTGATGAGATTCATGACCTTGGGATTGTTCTGGTACTTGGACATATTTGCTGGATTCTGGGCAACATCTTGGAATGCAGCCATAACTTCTGGATCCTACAGGACAAAAAGAAAAAAATTAGGGCATTTACAGAACAAGTCTACAAAAGTTATGTGGTTCCAACACAAATCTAGTCTTGCTGAGCTCTTAACATGACGAGACAAGAGTTCTGGGCAAAAAGTCTCTAAAGAGAGCCCAACGATATAGTGTGTGTTGTTAACACTGCATCAGTAAACGCTACTGAACATGTTACAGTAATAGCTCAATGTATGAGAAGGGGAATAAGGTAAGAGTTCTTCTTCCCCAAAACAGGAACATTCAAACACAGCCACACCTACTGGATTACTTCTATTCAAGCATTTTCAGATGCGTTTTGAAGGAGGGAGGAGTTCTATGTGTGTAGCATGCATGATAGGATGACCCTCCACTAAGCAACAGCTGCTACTGTTCCCTTTAACCAGTTTTCCTTCTAACAGCAGAAAATTTAACCTGGACTATGAGCAGCTGATGTGGCAATGTTTGGCTTTTAAAAATGCAGAGGATTCTCAGTCATTTCCCACCTCCTCTGAGAAATGGAAGAGAACTTTGTTTTTTCTCACACTTCCGTGGTGCAGTTGATAATAAGTTCACACATACATTAAAATCAGTGGTCAAAAAACCCAACAACTTTATATTCTCTATTTAGCATGAGAAGCATTAATACCTTTTTTCTGTACTTCTAGTGTACCTTTCGCCCCTATTGAACTAGAACTGGTTTTACTCATTTTATATGTGCTTACTTTGAACAGTGCCCTTTAATAAATCTGTATAGACCAATTTTCATCTCAGCCTGGAAAAATGCTGCTGATACAAGCAACTTCTGCAAAGATTCAAGTTTTTTTTTTCAATTGAGCTAAACTGAAAGCAATTTATTATGTCTGATACAAATCATCTGCATTAGCTGTAATTTCATCTACTGTTCTTTCCAGCACATTAATGTAGTTTCACTGAAAAATACAATCTTCCCTAGACTTCTAGCCCACTGCTACTGCAGATACATTCTTTGGAAACCATTGAAAATCAGCTGGTGTCCTCAGAGCTGCCTGTGCTTCAATAACACCATGCTGCATCTACTCCAGCATCAGACACAGACAAAAGCTGTTTAACAAGTCAGTTCCAAAACTGCATTTGGTAGGTGTGGGCTCCACTAAAATCACCCACGTAGTTCTGCCATGTTTTATACATGTTGGGAGCCAAGAGTCCAGTCTGTTGTGAGAAGGGTTTACAAGTGTTTTGTCTCCCTCACAAAAGGGAAGCTGCAAAGTCTAGACAGAACAGGATGCTTTAGTTCAGAACAGGTATTAGATATTTTCTCCACTTTACAGGATTCTTATGCAAAGAATAAAAATTTCACAGCCTCAAACTTTCTGAATTGCCTATTTCAAAACAGGGAACATCACTATAAAGATCATGTCATGCTGTTAATGTTTTCACCTGTATATCAATCCAGAACAAAAAGCTGACTAAGCTTAGTTACTGGTTTGTGTCAAACTACACCTAAATGAATCTTAAATATTTGATTTTATGGTCCTAAGAATTCACAGCAAGTAAATTATTCTGTATTTGTGCAACTCCCTGGAAGCCCTCCATCTTACACTGTGTTTATAAAGATGTGAAGCCCTGGATCTGTTAGACATTGATGAGCAATATTATCAGAATAAAGTTTAAGGCTGAAGATACCAACATTTCCATAGGTAAATAACTAGCATATAAGGTGGAACGGGAACCACTGTATAAATGGCATTGGCAAAACATTTTTTCCTAATGCTTTAGTCTTTAGTTGCAAGATGAAAAATACCCTAGAGGGAAAAGTTATCACTCTTCTTCCCAAGTTAACACATTTTAGTGGAAGTCTGGGTCTACCATTTGACCGCATGTCAAATAAGGAATCCGTAAGTTCATCTTGCACATCACTCCTTATGAAAATAAGGTGGCTCACGGCAGATTTCCAAAACACTAAACAGAAGCCAAGCAGTAGCAGCTGCTGTCTTTTAAGACTAGAGCATACACTGCCAATTCAGAGAGGGCCAGACCATAGTCTGTTGGACATTTTAGGAAAAGGTGGCAGTGCAAAAAGGTGAAATGCTGCATAAATCATATCTACGTGTGAAGCTGAGAGTTAAGGCTGCACTGGCAGCTTCTACACGTTAAAGCCTGCAATATCAGAAAACACTGTCAACACACATTCTTGCAAGACTCCTACAATATCTAGGGGTATACATGTATACATCTATATAAAATCAGCATGCAATGAAATCTTCTTAAAGGCAAACAGCAACTACTTAATACTTAGATGCACCTCAAAGCTTTGTTTCAGCAACTCTAATTTCAAACTCTTTTATTACAGCATAAGTTAGCCAGGTAACAACTACAAGTCATAGGCTTTTTCTGGGGATGGTCTGCATGCAAAGCAACATCGCTGACTGTGGCAGCCTAAGTAGGCATGTTTCCAAACACCATCAAACATTAGGGGAACCCTGGAATTTTCGTATGGGAAGTGATGCCTGGTTTTTATTTTAGGCCATACCAAATAAGGGTCCCTTGTGATGCTTTTATTTAGATGGGGATCATATACATTCAATAAGCCAAGAACAACATGTAACTCTAGTTTGAACATAGCAATACAGAAAAAGTAACAAAACGCCTTCATATGTGGTCATATTAGTACGCAAATATAAATGTATAGTTCAGATTTTTCCTAGCCCACCTGCCCCTAAAATTGATGCTGTCAGATATGTTCTATTTAATCTGCTGAAATGCTTGTGAAGAAGTCATGACACTGAATAATTAATTAACTGAGCAATTAAGCAAGCCCACAGGGGAAGTAAGCTTTCTAAACATAAATTTAGAAAGTGCCAGAAGCAGAACTATTCTGATACTACTTTGCCTCTGGCAAAATCCAAACACTTAATCCCCTAAGAGAAAAGCAATTCTCCTCTCAGTATTATTGCAATATATTGTGTTGCAACAGTATTAACAATAGTTTTCTGTTTGGGCATTCAAAAAAGGAGCGAGTAGAAAATAAGGACCACGTGGAAAATAACCATTCAAGATACTCCAAATAAATTAAAGACCTCTATAAAACATAGTTTTGCCTATCGTAGACAAGTACTCAGTGGCAAAGGGAGGCATCTTTAATTAAGTTTGAAAAACGGCTAACATTGATTCCAGACAGTCTGGTGCCACACACACACACGGAATTTCACAACAGAAATAAGCAAGTATCCCACTGTGCTATCCAGGTCACATCTTTCTTCCTTTTCTTAGCTCACAGGTGCTGTTCTTCCCTCATTCAGAACATTTAGCTTTGATTTTAGCTAATACTCACCTGCATGGCAGCAAGGACTTCTGGATCACTGAGAATCTCATTGACACCAGGCATACCTGCCATTCCTGGCATGCCTCCAGGCATAGCCCCAGGAAACCCACCTGAAAACCCAAGACAAGAAGAATGCATGATTAAAAACAGTGAATTCAACTATACAGGAAGGTCACTGAGAAAGACCAAGATACTTCCTTTGCCACACCTCTAAAGCCATGTCTTCCCTAAGGTTACAGCTGGTCCACTGAATGGAAAGCAGAGGCTTCACCTCCTCTTTCTGTGAGGACCTACATCTTATTTCATCCAAGTTTTTTATGGAATTGAGTAGGAGCCTTGCCACAAGTGTTCCAGCACCTTGTACACAGATGCATTTTTTTTTTTCTGGTGAATTTAAATCAGGTAGGTCTCAAGCTCAGGAACATGAGTTTGAATGCCTGGGATGAACCACTCAGGACAAAAACAGATCAGTAGTGGTATGTCCAAGACACATTCCAAGTCTGGTGGCAACTTCAAGTTTGAAAAAATTACACTTCCAAAGAAACAAGACACCTGAAGCTAAATTCTGTTTTTGAATCCCTAATCAGCAGCTACCCCAGCTGTACTGAGCAGGCTACATAATGATCTCTATTTGGTGGCTGATCTGGTTGGAGCATGCACACAGCCTACCTCAACTACATCTCAATCTTCAAGAGCATTAGTATTTACTATTATTTCTCCCCAATTTATTGTGCCCCAAAATAACATGGAAAGCCTGATTATTTTTTTTCAACTGTTCAAGGCCAGCTTTTCTGTAAGCTGAACTGCACTAACTCCTTTGAGAAACTATTCTGTTCAACAACAGCTTGTAAACAGCACAAATTTCCTGACCATTTGAATTTTCAATTTTAACACTACAGTTCTTCAGCAGAATGGGTCCAAGGCACCTGGGGTGATTTAGAAAATATTTTTATACTAGTTTTTCAGCACATATTATCAAGCAAATACTGCACTTCTGTTTTTTTCTTGCTTAAATCCTGTAATTCTGTTATCCATCATTATTGATTTCTGTCTTCCCTCTACTTGCTACCCAGCAATAATCCTCTTTAAGAATCCAATCCCTCTTCCCGCTAGTGCTCAAAGACTTATTTGTAGACAAGTTCTAAACTTCACAAAATACTTTTCTCTCTGTTTTGAGGACAAATGCTATCAAAACTGTGATTATAATATTCCACATGGAAACAACAGTCACTTCTGCCTCAAATATTGGTGCTTAAAAATAAAATACCTGGGAAGCCACCTGGAAAGCCACCAAACTGAGCTCCTCCTGCCTGTCGTCTTGCTTCTTCCTCCTGCAGATGAAAGCACATCATTCCACACAAAGCAACACAAGTGCAGCCTGCTTTCTACTGCTCAACTGGCTTTAGGAGATAAAAAGAAAACCAGCCGAGACCATTTCAGACAGGTAGATAATCCAATAAACAAAACACTTCACTATGTGAAAAACCACTGACAAGAAATAGCCATGTCTACTCTTACTTTAGTATGTTTTTACTGAATATAAACTGCATGATTTGTTTTAGCTCTTCAACTTACATTTTTAGAACTCCCGCCCCCAACATACTAAAATACATCAGTATAGTACAAAGAAAAGGCAAGCAAAATGTGTCAAGAAATGAGGAAGAGAAGCATTATCCTGAATTTAAAATCTCAGACTTTGGGGGACATAAGTACTTTAAGTGATAATTACTCCAGTTTAGTCATACAATAACTGACTTCTTGAAATACAGCATTAGTAGAGATTCCAGAGTCTAGTTCTGTCATAAGCAATAAAAGCAGCACAATGCCCTCTTCTCTGGATTCCAATACTGGTCAAGTAACCAAAACAGAAATAGACTCTCTGCAGTATTTAACACCAAGGAAAGCAATTATCCTCTGCAGTTCATTTTAAGCAAAATAACTGAACCAAAATAATTATTACATTCTCCAAATGATTAACAAATATTAAAGCCTAAGTATTCACCCTTTGTGCTCTTTCATGCTCCTCCCGTGCCTTCTTCACTCTTTCCATTCTTTCCTTGATTTCCTTTTCCTCACGCTTCCGTTCATATTTTCGGCGATGTTCTGCAATTTTCTGAGCCTGTTACAATACAATACCAACATTTCACACACATCTCCAGCCTATCATCTCTGTGGTCTCGTTTTGGAGACAGCTGGAATCAGCTGCTTGACACAGAGGCATCCCCATGTTTCTTCTTACAAGAAGGCAGCCCTGCAGTCTCTGCCTTCCCCCAACCCTGCCTTGTAAACCAAATACAATGCAACACCTGCAATCTGTCGTGTATCAGCCACTTTAAAGGAAAATGCAAAGCAGATGAGAAAGAAAGCCTGCTATCAACAATCTTATTATATTTGTTACACAAAAGTTCTTCCTTAGAAGAACGCTGGGGTCAAGCACCTGAGTAAAGCTGAAAACAAGTCTTACACAGATTATACTGCCCTCAGGAGGCAGACTAATAAAAGTACAAATCACAGCAGGGAACCCTTCCTTTGTAAAACATGTTTAGGGTGAAACTTTGGTCCATTAGAAGTAGCTTTAAAATAAATAAATAAATAAAAATCCATTATCAGTGTTCTCTTGTTCTTCTGCATGTCTTCAGTCTAGCTTCTACAATCTAGCCCGGCACTTAACTGCTTCAGATTCTTCTGTAAGGTTTTTAAAAGGGAATGCATTATTTCATAGTTTGGTTACCTGCCCAGCCCCAGAAACTCAACTTTTCTACACATAGCCATAAACAGCAATGATTGAAGACAAATATGTATAACTCGGTCTGAAGTGTCAGATGACACATGAACACATTCCCACAAGACAATGCAAGAATCTGAAGGCAGAAATGTCAAACAAAAAGAGAGGATGGACCTCCATTGTGCTCCCCACTTACTTTTGGTTGCACCTCCTTCAGCATGGCACTCGCATCTTCATCATAATCCAGTTTACAAGCTAATGCAAGATCATGAGCAGCCTCCTCCCAGTGACCCAACAGTCTGAAATTCAGAAAACACCAACACTCAGAAGGAAAAAGCAAACTTAACTCTTACAGTTCTTCAAAATACTTATAACCATGCAGTATTCAGTGTTTTTACCTGCAGTTATACAGACTTACAGAAGTTTAACATCCAACAATCAGGGTACTTTCTATAATCAGTACACTACAATGGCATTAAGAGGATACTTGCTTGCTTCATACCCTTAACTTTTTACCAATGACTTTCGCTTGAAGTAACAATGAGGAAAAAACTCCCCCATCAGCTAATGTCCTTGCCTGCCATAAACAAGAAGGGTCTAACAGGGAGAAAGTACCCTAACCAGGTGAAACACGTCAATAAAGATACTCTGCAGCATTAGGTGCTCAGTATAAAACTACATATGCAGCGTTCTGTACAAGTCTACAGCACTATCTCAAGCTTACGTGGACTCTCTCTACTCAGCACTCAAACATCCTAGCTAACTGGATGCACCATGTCTACGCCAAAGAGGTCATACAAGCTACTGTGCATACTTACAAACTTTTCATTTATAGTCTGATAATAAATTTAGGCAAATGATGGTATTCCTAAATGGTCTAAGCACTTCTGCTTGCAGAAAGAGGTGTTCACACAAACTACGCTCCAGTCTTCTCACTATTAGGCTCCATGACTTTTATTAAACTGTAGACATTAACAAACTTCTCTCTGAAGAATGTTTAAAATACCCCTTTTTAAAGAAGGGGCAGTTTTTTAGCATTTACTCCTTCCACTTCTAGACATGCCATAAGTGTCTATTTTTTTTTTACTGATGTATTGTGAGTTTTTTAAAAGTTTAAACATAACTGGGGAGGATACACAATGGGCTAATCTCATTTTAGTTAATTACACTGCTTGCAACAACTGCTTCTATTAATAACTAGACAGTTTAATCTCATTTTACTGTGTATAAGAGCTCTATGATCTAATGGAATAAAGGAAGCAGAGAAATGTTTAAGTCTAATACATAAAAATAGAACCAAGTGAAAACAAAAGAACTCCACACAAACCCCACAGTCCTAGAACTCAATCTTCAGCAAGTAATTAGCAAATGCTATTCAGAAGAGCAATAATGCCTTAGAATGTATGCCAAGAAAAAAAAGGAGACAGAAAAAGATGACAGGGCCAACAGGACTACTCATAAATTGCCATCAATAAATCCCCATCATCCTTTCTTCCCTATAAGCCATACACTCAGCACAGTGGTTTCCTGGCTTATGGCTACTGCTCTCAGGTAAGAGACAGAGAGAGACATAAGAGAAGGAGAGAATGCATAAACAAAACTGTTCACCAAGTAAGCAAAGAGAGAATCAAGTATATGTGCAGTTCATTACCTATGTGCTTTTCCCCTCCATTTGTATGTCTGTGCCGAGTCGGGATTAATCTTGATGGCTCTGTCACAATCTCTGATGGCAGCATTTGGCTTCTGCAGCTTCACAAAAACACTGTCAGAACAAGAACATTTATTATACATACTAAAATACCAGGTTACTAACTTAAGCTGGAAATAATTCTGTGTGACTAACAGGCAAACTAATGAGAGAAGAGCCGAGTTCAAAAAGATTTCATAGTGATAATGAAGTCACTGAAATTTAGTTCCATCTCTGCCACTGTAGGGGAATCATTAGCAAGATGCAAAAGAATTCATTGTTTACACTCAAGCCTTGCCAGCAAGAATAACTTTAGTGCACAAGGAACAGATATAAAATGCAAAGGATAATTCAATTCCATGGTATCTGGCATCTACAGGCAATAGGAACTAGCAATTTGAACAGAACAGTAATGTTATGCATGCCATATTATAATCCTTAAAACAGCAAGAGAAGGAAAGTATGAGTTATCATACAGCCTACAAGGATCAACAGCTATCATTATCAGGAACTACAAAAGGAGATAGGATACGAGTCATCAAAATCAACAGAGGCAAAACAAAAGGCGAACCCAAAAGGTAGTCCCAATCTTTTGTCAGCAAAGTGAAATAACTGCAACTTTCACATTACACAAGCATATCAGGTTAACTAGTAGGGCATTATAGGAGGCTTAGGTATTTCAAATTAAAAGATTTCTAAAGGAAAAAAAAAAACCACCAAAAACAAGCAAACAAAACAACAACAAAAAAAAACAACAAAAAAGAAAAAAACAAAACAACACCACATTCCTGAAAAAAAGATTTGATAGTCAAGATAACTCAAGTGAGAAGTTCTGTTCTTCCACATCTACTTGAAAACAATTTATCAGCCTGTAACTTCATTATGAAGGCTAGGTATAGAGCAAGCATGAAGTCACACATTCTCTTCTAGTAACAGGAGGTGAACAACATGTCAGGAAACTGTCCCAGAGATACACACCACTAATGAGACGTTCCAATGCTGCAATGCCGCTGGCTCCACAAAACCCCTCATCTCCCAAACACACAACACCCCCACCTCACACTCCTACCTTATAATGAATTATTGGCATTATGAAGTTATGGCTACTACATATCAAATCTGACAGTGTTCCCAACGGATTACCTGCAGTCTAATATATTTAATTAGCAGTAAGGTGGATGGCTTGAGAAATAGGTGTGTCCTGTTCAAACGTAGGACTATTCAACAGAAACAAATCTACTCCATAGTGAATGAGGAGGACATGATTTCTATTTTCATCTTAATCCTCAAACAAGCTTCAGATTTTACAAGTGCCTAATTCAACACACTAAAAGCCATATTATCATAATGCATTCTGGAACATCACTGTTACTTATTCTATTACCAAGATTCTTTATATAGCTGCTTCAGCAAATCTGGTTAATCACATATAAGAGAAAACACAAAGTCTGCTTTTCTCTTTCCCTCATGTGGTTTAAGTTTACACAGATCCTCAAGTTGCCATTGTATTTAGGCTCCTTAAGGAAAAGGAAAGAACAGGTAGAAACAAATCACTCACCTTGCCCTCTTGGCATACAAGATGGCCAAACAAGGATTCAGCTTGATAGCATCTGTGAACAAGTCAACAGCCTTCTGAAGTTCACCTGAGTACCAATACAGATTCAATCATCACACAAGTGAAATTATATCAAAATTGCCAAACCTGTCTTACAGGGTGTGACACCCCTAGGCACTTCTTAAATGGAATACTATCAACAAAAGAAAAAAAAAAATCAGTTTCTCCCTCTTGCTATGTTACTGCAGTACAAAGTCCAAAATTCATGCTAAAACAGAGAAGAGACTTTTTCCAGTTAGATTTGTACATTTAACTTTGCATGCTATCAAACAAGAAGTCATCTCTATTACACAGCTTTTCACTGCATCAAGATAAACCACTAGAGACACTACTCATAATACACAGGGAAGTACTATAAAGATCAATCTGTAATTAAGTCACTGCAGTAGCTCATAGTCCATCCCCCCTGCCCAAAATTAGAGCTACACTGGGAAGCTCTGAAAGCTACTTAAAGCAGCTGTCACGTTCTAGAAAGTTTTGGGCATCCAACAGGACGTAGGTTTTCTTTCCCTCAAAAGCATTCAAAATGGTTCAAGATATTTACTTCCATTCTTAAAAGAACAAAACCTAGTGTCCTGGAACATGTACCAAAAAAAAATATTTATCACCTTCACTAAGAGCATTTATTGCTTCAATCTTCTTCTCATTAGCTTGATCCATCATCTCTTCAGTTACCTAAGAAGAGAAAACAAAAAACCACACAAACCCCAAAAGCTGTAGAGTCAAGGCCAGAATTACCATGCTACAACAGCACCAAGGAAGGGAGCTAGTTTTCTGAATCCAGAATCTTGTTCTTAATTTGCATTGAAATCATAGTTCAAAAAATAAAATAAAACAGGCAAAAATCCTTTGCTTTCAGCTTGGAGACATAACCCACCATTATTTTTAGCTAGAAAATGCTCAAAAGTTTGAGTTAAATAATGGCAGGTTTCTACATACCTAGTTTTCACGGGTGTTTTGCCAGATTTTTTGTGTGTTTTCTGACCTGATTTTCCCCACTGACCTTCCTGATGGAGTCTAACCTTAAATAAGACTGTGGTTCTGAAGCCAGTAAACTGGGGGGGGGGGGGTGTTAGGAAGAAATGGGCCATAGCAACAGCTGGCTACCTAGTTAATATAGTACTCAAGCCGTCTCAGCTGCTATCCTTGACTAAACTCAAAACTTCTCCCTATATTTTCCATGTCTGTGGCAGTAGGAAAGCATGTGCTTACCTCCACATTTTCATCTCCCATTTCTTGTGGGTCATCATTATCTGGTTCAATCACTCCATCATTGTCAATTTCTACAGGAAAAACAAAAATTAAGATTAAGCTCCATCTACAAACAGAAAAAGGATTTCCAGAATCATGCATAAATTGGTAAAATGTGATAAGCAATCTATTTTCCACACCTAAGTCACTCTCTTCACTTTCTGGTTCAGGCGGTTTAACCGGCTCCTCTGGCTGTTCCTCTGCTTTGCCCTGAAAGAGAAATGTATTTGTAAGCATACGTTATTTCTGACTGATACTGTAGTCCCACTCTAATAAGTAACAACACATCAGAAAATCCAAAACTAATCTTCAAAGTATTATACTGCTCTATAGCTATTTTAAAGGTACAAGTCTTCTTTTTCCTCCTCTCAGACTAAGCCTATCATGCATGCAAATAACTCAGAGCCCAAATCTTCACTCATGAACTTCTATTACTGGCAAAGCCTGTTCTTCAAATTGTGCAATTCAATAATAAAACCAAAATCCAGATAACACCCAATTCAGAATCAGTTTTGCAATGATTACTAACTAACCCTTCCAATCTTTCTGCCTTCCCTCATGCATTCTCTGGATCAAAAACTCTGTCTACTACTATTAAGCCAAGGTCCCTTAGCAGTGAACAATAAACTGTTGTCAATGACTAGAATACTGTTTCCATTTGCAAAGGTCAGAGGTCTTTGTCACTTATATACAGACTATATAGAGAACGTTTTTATTTTCAGATATTCTCCTGTCAGCTAACTACATCACTGATTTCCTCTGAATCCTGTAACTTGGCACATCCTGCTTTAGCACAAGACATAAGCTGCTTGTCTTCCTATTCAGTGTCACAGACTATACTCACTAAATACACAATCCCTCCACCAGCCAGTGATTCCAGCATCCACTCTTGTTAAATCAAAACAAAAATGCTACTTCTTTCAAAAGAATTTTCAGCTTGGGGAAAATCCTGTTATAAATATCTACACGCTAGATTTATTCTCTCCCTTAAAACAATGAACAAAAAGAAATTAAAATCTCTTCTATAATATTGCCTTAAAAAGTTGATAGTTCAACTGTTTGTTACCCATCATGCTCACTCATATTTCTTCTCATGCAAAGATTATAATTTAATCCACTAATGACTACAGAACAAACGCATACACCAACAGCAAGAACATAAAAAAAAGACACCAAGATTTTGTTTGGCATTTGCACTGCACAGAACATCAGGCATTCAAGATTAGGGAAATGGAGCATGATAATACTTGAAATAAACTAGGGAGCCATCTGTGACAAGTCATCTACAACATGCAATGGGCAGGCTTCAGCCTGAACTGTCACACTCACTCACCCTTGTGGATTCACCCACCCTATTCAAATGAAAATTGACAGCAACTTTTTCCCTGCTCCTGCTCAGTAATTTTTTCAGAGTCTAAATGTTACTTTTCTATGGTAAATTCTTCATATCTCACCTTCCTCGTCTCCTCTGTGGAGGCATTGGCTGGAGCAGGTGGTATTGTGCCTCCCATACTTTTGAGCAAAACAGAGAAGAGAAAAAACAAAACAGATTATCAAAACATTGACATGTATTTTATATACTCAAATCCTGCTGATAATCTTGGCTTTTGTTGTGACACAAGACATGATGATCCAATCTGCTGTAGCAAATAAAAAGCACACATCCACCATGCTTTTCTCAGTGTAACATAATGCACACTCTGTTGACTTTTTCACCTAGAACTCCACTGTGACTTGTACTCATGAACATCACCCACTCACCCACGCTCACAAGGAAAACTTGCCTCACTGGCTCAAACAGATTTTGTTCTTGCAATACCATTTACATTTTAAGCCAAAACTAAATACTATTTTTATAGATCTTACTAAAATTAGAATTTTGGAACAGAGGTCAAACAATTCATGAGAACCATGACCTAAAACGTTAACGCTATTACAAAATTGATGCCTTTTCTCTTACGTACTGCAATACTTATGCCTTTCCTTAGCAACAAGTTAAGAAGCATTCTCTGTATAGTCAGCATTCTTTCAATATAGAATGAACTTCTATACTATATCAACTTTGGTTAGAAGCCAGAAATAAGCACAGGCTGAATTCTCCAACTGTTTCATATAACATCTAATCACACCTAATGGCAGGCTACCACAAGAACTACCATTCCCATCCATCCTCTGCCCTGCATTCCCACCTACTGAGATGTTTTCAGTTGCTCTGGCCATTCACACTCCAAAGGGAAACAAAACTACATGTCTCAACAAAACAGGCTCTACTGCCTTCCTGGGGCACAAAATAATCGCTTAGTTGTGATGCAGGGGAAAGAAGGCAGTGGACAGAGGAGTGGGCAGGAGGAACTGAAAGGGCGCAGGACTATCTGCTCTCAAGAATTAGTGCAGCATAAAACTACATCCTAAGGATGAGGCCCTACAGCTTAAGACAGGCTGCAGCAGCAGTCCCATTCTCCGCTCTTTTCCGTCTTCCTGTCAACAGCACTGTCTCACAGTCAGGCCCCAAACGAGATGAAAACAAACCTGGATGGGGTCAGACAAGACAGAGATAGGGATGAACTGGGGGAGAAAAGATAGGAAAGGGAAAAGGAGGTGACAAGTCCTGGCAGAAGGCCCTGCAGCAAAAGGGCAAGGAAACAGCACTACACTACCTCTAGTTTATAAGGATAAACTGTCAAGAAAATATACCACAAGTTACAAAACCCAGCATGTTCTGAAACTATTTCAAAAATGCAGATTTCTCTGGAATGTTGACATTACTTTTTAGACTGCAAGAACTAAAAAACTGATAAAGCAGTGTTTATCAGACAAAGCATTACAGAGCTAGGCAAAACACAGTACATGTAGTAACTTTTTCCTCCTGAATTTTTACCCTTGTAGGCTGGCAATAGCACACATAATTCTCTACCAGTATGCAAAAAACCCCGAAGTTTTCTCTAGGACTATAAGGACTCTCTAGAGAGGGCTTGGAACTTCTCCTGCACAAAGGAAGCTATAAATAACTATAAATTCTGAAGCATTTTAGTAGTGCTGACAAACAATATCCAGGGTAACATAATGCTCACAAGATCCATCTAATGGCTGTTGGCAACAATTTTTTTCTCCCCCCGGCCATCCCCCAAACAGTAACTTTCAAAGCTTGGCTTACTTGAAGAAGACCGAGAACCCTCTTAACTCAAAAAGGTCAGCAAAATTCCCAACTTCCAATGCAGGAATCAAATTCTTTAAAATGTTTTTCTATCCAGTTATCCTCTACTTAAAGTAGCTGCAACCCAAAAATAATTCAAAAGCAAGTTACTCTAAAATCCCTTTAACCAGTAGTTGATTACAACGATTAAATGCACAGCAAGGATATATACAAAGAGAGTAATGTATTTAACCTCAGTGGCACAGATATATGAGAGACTCTTGTAGGAAAAAGCAAGTACTGAGCCATATAAATAGCACACACATACAAAAAACTAAATTAAACCTTTGTGCTAAAACGGAGTTGTGCAACTCCAGTAACTCCTCTTGGGAGCTCTCAGGATTCCATTGCAACAATGACTCTGTACTTCCACTCACCACAGTGATGAGAAGTGCTGCTTTTATGACTTTTTGGAAGAACAGTTACATCTGCATCCACTCTCATCACTGACAGCAAAATCAACTTAGGGAGAAACTGGATTACTCTGAATTGCAAAGGGCCAAAATCTATTTGAACAAAACAACATCACCCCCCAAAAAGGGGGAGGACAAAGCCCCGTTCATTAATTAGGGATTCTGTGCTTTACTTTTAAGGACTGCTATTGTTTCTTTGCCCAACTGCAAAACCAATTTGAAACATATTCCCTTTAATGACTCATTAAATAACAATTCAAGTGAAACTATTTGTATTTTTGTGTAATTATGAAAACGCAGGCATAATTAAAAGGGATGTCAGAATACTTTCCAAACATAATCATACACTAGTGTAACGCTTTCTATACAGAGAACATCTATATGGAAATTAAGTAAAACAGCTAGTCAGAGTAAAGGTTAGAAGCTAACAAGTGCATAAAACCAGGTAAGGCTTAAGGTTTCTGATGCAATACTAATCAGGAATAAACCAACCCATTTTGGTTTCACATTTAGCAGTTAGCATCATTTAAGTTAGAATAGTTATCTTTATGGAAAAAAAAACAACTACAACCAGTTATCAGAATTTTAACTGATAATTTTAATGATGGATTTCAGTATCATTTAGTCATTATTCTGTAATCACAACATTACCCTGGCAACTAAACCCATGTCTTTCATATTAATACAGGTAAGCCTGACAGAGCTGTAAGACTTGCTGAGTTTATTTCCAGCTTATTGCCATGCTTAGTTTCAAGCAGTTTCCAAAGAATGAGAAAACCCTATAAATGCACTTAATAGTCCTACTGCACGCAGCACTATCATGGAAGGGCAGAGGGAAACCCACCAGACTTCCAACATTTTGACATTAAAAGTAATTTGGGTACCACTCCAAATACCCAAGGGTAGAACTTACCCAAATACTTAGAACAAATATGTAAGGAAAACCAGAAAGGTTGAGAGCTATAGGAGGTTCTACTTTGAAATAATTTTTAGCTTCTGATATAATCAGGGAAGATTATGGAATGGGGAAAAAAATAACAAAAATTCCACAATTCAAACCCTCATGTTTATACCTTTAATACAAGCACCCTTCTATTAACCAAACACAAACTAAAAATTAATCTGCAAGTTAGAGCCCTCTCCATTAACATGGAGAAAATGAGAAATCCAATGACCACCTTTCCATTCCCTAACACTTTCTTTGATCAATATAAGATTGTGCTCTTTTTCTCCCTCTCAAAATATTTTGTTCACACCTTCAGAATTGCTCAAGAATGGAGGTAACGGAGGATTAGGTACTGAAGTTTTTTACACAGTAGCAAATGGAACTAAAGACCTGTAGTAGGCTCAAATAGGTATGTACCTCCTCCCTAGGCATACGTGCAGCTACTCTCAGTACTGCAAAACCAAGTGAAGTTAAATAGGAGTGGTTTTACAACCACGCTAACATTCAGATGCATGGAAGTTTAAATATCACTGTAAAAAAAACCCAAAACCTAAATAGCTCCTTGTAGTAATTTTCATCATATGACGTATTGTGAGATACAAGTACTTACTTACATAAACACACTAAAAAAGCCTCACTAAACTAATTACAAGTACTATACAGCAGAACGTACAGTTAAAATACTTTCAGATTAAAATTTAAAGCAAACTCTCTAAAACAAACCCCAGTCTGTCACTAGATAAAAACTTTTTAACTTCCCTTTTCATAAAAGGTGTATCTGCAATGAGTTTTCCTTACTCAGTTCTCCAAGCAGCAAGGGTTGTGGCTACAGATGCCAAGCAGGGGTACGCCTAGTGAATACAAGGGTGCTGTGGACTCCCAGCAGCAAAGCCTCTCAGCCTTTCCAACCTGGTACTTCTGGGTGCTGAAGGTGGAGCTCGAAGGTGGTTTTATATCAAGCAGCATCTGCCAGGCTAGGCCACAGGTGCACAAAGCCTACGTGCAGCAAAACCAGCAGAGGCCCGAAGTGCCTCACAGGGGAGCAAGATTTCAACTACCCGATACATCAAACTTCAAAGGACAAAGCACTGTTTGACCAGGAACCACTCCAACGCATTAAACTGGCGCGTTACTTATGCTTTCAGGTACCAGGATGTAAACCAGCGCCACTCACCTCCCCACAAAACTCAGCTCCTTTTAAGACACGCTTAGCCAACTCTGCAGCATAATGCGAGAATTAGCTCGGTTAAGTATAACTCTGGGGCCTTCCAGCCTGGAAAGCTGAGCCACTGACTGAGACGGCCGGGGGGCACGTTTTTGCAGCGGAAAGACAGAGCTTATGAAAACACAACAATTACAGACCTCTTTAATGACTGTAACACGGATGGGAACGGGTGCGGTGTAAATCACCCATCAAGCAGCACCCGGCCAGTCCCGCAGCGGCGACCTCACGCCCCAGTCCCTGCACACGTGCCACCCCTCCCCCACCACTGAGACACGCACCCTCCTCTTCCTCTCCCCCTTCTCCTCACCGCGTCCCGCGCAAGACCACCCATCCCTCCCCCCCCCGCCATCACAGTCCCCTCACGGCCTCCTCTGACGGAGGCGCAGCGCGGCCCGTGACCGACCTCTCCACCCAGTCCCGGAGGAAGGCGAGCTCCTCGGTGTGCAGCAGGCCCGGGTTCTGCTTGCACAGCCGCACGAAGGCCCGCAGCTCGCTCAGTTTACGCGCGTCCATGGCGGGGCACCGCGCACACGCCTCACTCGCACACGCACACCCACTTCCCCTGCCCAACCGCCGCGCGGCGCACTGGAAGCTTCCAGCCCGCCCTGTTCACCGCGACGCCACGCCCCACTCCCCGCCAGGCCACGCCCCCCGGGGCCTGGCCCCGCCCCGCCGCCGCGACAAGGCGGGAACGTTCTAGAAGCGGGGCAAGGTGATGAGTAGCGGCAGAGCTCTTTGCGCAGCGTTAACGCGCGCCTTTCCCTCCGCAGCTGTCCTGCCGTAGCCTGGGTTTCTCCCCGCGTCTTTCCCCCGGCCGGGACAGGCGGCCTCCGCGGGCGCCTAACGCGGTGTGGCGCCGCTCATTGGCGGCGGGGCCGGGCACGGTGCCCGCGCTCGTTGATGGTGTCAGAGCACGGCGCCGCTGCAGGGGAAGGTCCCGCCATGCGCGGGCCGGGGGAAGGGAGGAGGGGAGGGAGCTGAGCCCCGCGCCCTCGGACATGTCGCCGCTTCCGGGCCGGGGGCTTGTGGCGGCGGTGAGGGGCTGGCGCGGCTGCTCAGGTCAGACACCACCCCCGCTTAACGGGCCTTGCTTCACCCCACACGTGCAGTGCCGCCGGGCTCCGTCCGCCTCCCGGGCTCCGGTGACAGGCGGCCCAGGACACGCTAAGGGTTATCCACGCTTACAGACCGTCCTTCTCACCAGGGCGGGCGAGGGCTGAGGCTGCCCTCGGCACCTTTGTCGCTGTGGGTGCGAGGGAGGCAGCTTGGTCCGGCAGCGGAGTTACAGCCCCTATCAGGGCTGAATGAGGGGGAAGTGGCTTATTGGTTGAAAAATAAAGTAACGGCGTGGAGAGCTCCTCGCAGTCTTCAAAATACTGCTTTGCTTAATGCTGGATGCGTTCTGTTGCAAGCTATCCTATTTCTCCTCTGTGTAAATGGAGAGAAACTGAAAACACTTTACACTCTTCTTTTTGGGGAAGGCTCGGGAGATCTTAGAGCAGCTTCCAGTGCCTAGAGGGGCCTATAAGAAATTTGGAGAGGACTTTTTACAAGGGCAGGTAGTGACAGGACACGGGGGAATGGCTTTAAACTGACAAAGGGGAGATTTAGGTTAGAGATAAGGAATTATTTACTGTGAGGGTGGTGAGGCCCTGGCCCAGGTTGCCCGGAGAAGCTGTGGCTGCCCTATCCCTGGCAGTGTTCAAGGCCAGGTTGAACGGGGCTTGGAGCAACCTGGTCTGGTGGAAGGTGCCCCTGCGTATGGCAGGAAGTTGGAACAGGAAGAGCTTTAAGGTCCCTTCCAACCTGAACCAGTCTGTGAGTCTATGAAATCACACAAAAAGCTGTAATAATATTTCACTGCCTGGGTCTCCAGACTCCCATCAGTCATCACATAGTGAATGCTTTATGTTATGACTATTAGTTGGCATGCATCAGTAATCTATTCGTGTCTAATAATACAGACTCCCACAGAAAATTGACAGTCTGTACATTTTGCTGTAAGCCTTTGAGTCTCAATCCCCTGAAAGTCAGGCAGCTGGTTTGCTTGGGTTGCGCTTGCTTATGCTCGCAATGACTTGATTATCTTTTGTTCCAAGAATCCAGTGTCGTGCTATGGCAATATGGATTGACTTTTTAGTAGCCGCATGGATTGATTTTTTAGTAGCCACATGGCAAGTGACATGAAAGAGAACCAGTTTCCAAAACATCAGTTACTAGATGTTAGGAAACTGATTACCGCCTCCATCCACATGTTTTATGATCTGTATCCAGCACAAGCAATTTTCCAACTGCAAAAGGCTGTAACAGAGAATTCCAAAGTTGGTAAAGTTTGTGACAATTGTATTTAAGTTTAGCTTTTGCCTACCATGTAGGTAGGGTAGGGTACCACATGTACCCCCAGCTTCCAAATGCACACTTGTAATTCACTTTAGAACTTGCCTGTTTTGGCTGTGTGTGGATTTGGAAGTGGGGTACATAACTGTATGCTTCTGAGGAACCATTTCCAGTTTGGGTATTGCCACTATAAAGTAAATTAAATACATAAATGGGGACTCTTTGAGTATCTTTCATGCAGAAAAAAATTAAATTGTTTATTTTTCTCAATGTTTTAGGAATATTTGTTTATTAGTTGAGTTGTGTGCATGTTGTTCCGTAAACTATTGTGGTACACAACAAATTGAGAAGTTAAGGAGGGATATTCATGCCATATAAGGTGAATAAATGATATTTAGAGTCAGAACTGTAAAGGTCTTTACCTTGACTTGGTGCGTTTCTTTTCCTCTAGTTTGCAAGTCATGTGCTCTCCGAAGATTTTCCATCCAGCCTGCCCAGCAGAAGAAGATTCCAAACCGGTATCTGGGCCAGCCCAGCCCTTTCACACACCCTCACCTTCTCAAACCAGGTTAGGTTCAGGTCCTGTATGAACCAGTCATTGTTATTCTTTCTAGTCTCTATTTTTCTGAGGTTTCCAGGACAAAGTATTGATTTTCTGCATCATACAGGTATCTGTGGTTTCAGCTGTTTATGATTACCTTCATTAGTCACTAATTATATTTAGTAGCTCAGTAGCTCATTTCCTTGTCTGAGATGATACTGATTCCAGAAATAGGCTTCGACATGTTAGCTTCTACCTTTTTCTCGTGGAGTGCTTGGTGTCACTTAACTTGGGTAGTGCAAACTTTTCATGGCAGTGGCATTTTGTGAGTTTGTTGTCATGCAAATACATATGGTTTATATTAAGAGGAGGCCTTTGTGCAAGATGATGAACTGCCAGATTCCATCATATCCAGTGTTTTGTGAGTCACAAAACAAAGGTGTCATTCAGAAAAGGAGACTGGGGAGACACTGATAGATGGACAACATTGGACGAAAGAACATGCCCCCTTCAGAATATTCAAGCAGTGAGGAAAAGAAGAAAAGGAGACTTGTGGCTACAAAGTTAGATAGTACGGGTGAAAGAGACCTGAGGTTGTGCATTTTTTTGAGATTAATGAAAATGAGCATGTAGGTATGAGATGACCGTGATTAAATAATAAAAAAGATAAAATTATATTCAAGAATACGTTCAGGAGACCATTCTGGTTCTGTGTTCTTTTTCCATAGATAGGTATACAGAGAGAACAGATTAATACATAATGGTATACTAGTATATTTAATTGTAGAATGATTCAGGTCAGAAGGAACTTCACAAAGTTAACCCTCTGCTCAAAGCCAGGCTAACTTCAATATTAGATAAGGTTGCTCAGGGCACTGATTAGCAGCTCTCAGAAAGTGAAGCCGATCCTTTAGAAGTACTCACAACTGAAACACTCCAAGTGAATTCGGGTTGTCCCCAGTAATTTTGCATTTAATAAAGGAGCTCTGCGTTCCTTAAAATAATACATTTTTTATTGCAATTATTGTTTTAAAAAGCAAATGCCTTTAAGGCAAAGAGAATTTTCAGGCCTCACAGTCAGAAGACAAATGGGAATCCCATGTTCTGCCCTATTGCAGCTTCTAAACTTCACTGAACTGTTGTAGTTAGAAGGCTGACTGGAATACAGTGGAGCATGGGAAATTTGCAGTATAATACTGCAGAAATGTGAGGTCAGATTGTTTTGAAACAGTTTCTGTGTTCTCTGTAATTTCCAGATCTACAGAGTAAACCAAATATGGTGGTTTTGATGTTTGATATGGTTTGTTTGTTGTTTTGGTTTTGTTGTTTTTTGGTTTGTGGTTTTGGGTTTGGGTTTTTTTAGATTTTTACACCAAATAGGTGTTAGGACTTTGAAAAGATGTAACGTTTAATGCATATTCAACATATATGATTTTCTTAAACACTTTCGTCAAGGAAAAACCTTATGGATAGAATTTGCCCGTCCCACCCCACTCACGCAAGAACCCACTTTTTAACTTACTTTTTAACTTGAAATTAACTTAGAGTACAAATTAAATTTCAATTTTTATTCTATAATTCTGCACAATTCATTAGAGGAAAATAAGATTATTAAATTAAAAGGTTAACAGTATGAAAATGCAATCTGTGTTAAAATTGGGTATTAGCTAAAGTACTGATTAAGGCTTCTGTATTAATTTAGATCATAGTTAAGGAGTCTCACATTTAAAAAAATACATACCTCAGCAGCTGTTGATTATTCTTTCAACTTCAGTCTGGTTTTGGTGAGTATCTTGATTGCTGTACTTTGTATCTCTTGTGACTGAAGCAGTTCAAAACATACTTCCATCTGAAAGATCAGTTATGTAATTAGAGTCATCAGGAATACAGCATTTAACTTCGGAAAAATGCAGATTGGTTACTATTGAGCAAAGCTACCTCTGCCCTGGAGAGGATTCTTTCTCTGAATTGGAGTCTGACGCCAGCCTGCAGATCTTGGTTTGTTTCTGCCTGAAATCCTGTGACTGGTTAGAGTCTGCAACCTCTGTGTCTCTGCCTGATCTCCCAGTATCTGTAACACTTAGTCTGCCCATTAAGGTTTAGAACTAGTTACTCTATGACTTGACTTAGCGTGTATTTGAATACACATTCTAGCTTTATCTGAGGAAATTCATGCTCAGCCTCAGGAGATAATCTTCTGTTCAATGTCCAGGTGCTATAAACCCCATCAGTTTTCAGCAGTCAAAGTTCAGTTTGCCTTGCCCCTTCCCCTTTTTTTACATGTCTCAGCAAACATTCCTCTGGTTTGAATGTTTGAGTCTACCACGTTTTTTTGATTTCTGCCTATGTGCAAAAGTACATAACAGAAAATCCAATTGGTTAAAACACATTTCTGTCTTTGCGTGATGGAGGAGCAGTTGAGTGAGGATGTGCTGTAGGGATGGAAGCTGAAGAGGTGCAAGGGAGAACAATGGAAAGGCTTTTGAGGGATTACAATGCAGCCATGCCTGTGAAAGGCATCAGGGAGTAGGTGAGAATTAGGCATGCAACTAGTAAAATAGCACAAGTGCATTGAATTTCTCAATCTGATTTGGTTTTTATTCATAGGAGAAGTAACCCCAGGATTGTCACAGGTGGAGTATGCTCTTCGTCGACACAAACTGATGGCGTTGATCCAGAAGGAAGCCAGTGGGTGGGATGGGTTGGACCACACAGTGATTCTGCTATCCAACCCCACCTACTACATGAGCAATGACATCCCCTACGTTTTCCACCAGGACACTAACTTCCTGTACCTCTGTGGGTTCCAGGAGCCTGACAGCATCCTGGTGCTGCAGAGCATTCCTGGCAAAGCACTGCCATCCCACAAATCCATACTTTTTGTTCCCCGGAGAGATCCAAGCCGAGAGCTGTGGGATGGGCCCAGATCAGGTACCGACGGGGCAATTGCTCTCACAGGAGTAGATGAAGCTTACACCATTGAGGAGTTCAGGCACTTGGTGGCCAAGCTAAAAGGTAACAGAAAGTGGAGGAGAAATGAGATGTGGTTTGCAAGTTCTGATGGTATGGGTTTGGAAGGTGGTCTGTGGTGATAATTGAAGACTATGATGAACTTGCAGAGGTGCAGGGGATATGACAGTGTGACAAAGGCTGTTGGAAGTTCTTGTTAGCTTCTTGAGGGTCACCAATGGAAATAGAGTTTTGAAAATAATACTTCTTCCTCCCCTCTGAATTGCTTGTGGATCCATTTGAATGCCAGTTGCACATCTGTGAAATATGAGGAGCAGGTAAGTAACAGAGCATTGCAAACCATGTTACTGTTTTAGTCATGTCTTTTGCTGACAGAACTAGAACCAGATAAAGTGTAGGAAACTTGAAGCTATTTTATTCATAATAGACTTGGAAAATGATCTACAAAGGAAGGTTGTTAACCCACTTGCCTTTTTTGTCTAAATGTTGAGTTATGAACATTGTGGTCCTTTAGACAGGTTCTTCTGCATCTAAGCTCACCATGTAGCCTCAATATTTATAGTCCAAGGTGAACTTAAATGTATTAGAAATTGAAGCTAAAGGCTTATGACAATACAAAAAGGGCAAGTGCTTGGGGTATTACACAAATAAGAGTGAATTCTGGAGTCTTAAATAGCATCTTGGATTCTAGTTCTTTTGTTTCAAAAAAGGATATATTGAAAAGTCACAGAAAGGACAATAAGGATGATCAAAACTATGGAGTGTGTGTGATACACGCTGAACTTGCTCAGTTTAAAAAAGAGAAAATGGAAAGTAAGGTGTGTGAGAGAGATGTGTAAGGTTATGGAAAGTACTAAGAGGATGAGTAGGAATGATTAGTTACTGTTTTTCTTAATTTCCAAACAAAGGGAACACTGAATAAAATGATTGCATGGTGGGTTTTGACACCTTTTAAGTTGTAGATCATCCATGGAAGGTTTGGTATGTCAGAAGCAAAAATGGATTCTGAAGTGTTTGGTTCCACAGGTGAGAGGTTCATGAAAAGCAGTTTATCGCTGTTACAAAGATGCAGCCTTGAAATGAAGAAAGTGGGGAGGTTGTGGTAAGGGAAATACTCTTTCATTAGCACCCAGTTTCTTAAAGACCTTTTTGAGCACCTGTTAATGGCTATTGTCACCAAAGAAAGAGGGCAGTGGTGGACTTAGCTGGGACTCGGCATGGCTTTTGTACTCAATTCCCATTTAAAATGCTCCTGTGGGGAGAATGTGGGTGCTAACTCTGATGTTGTAAAAAATTTCCATATAGGTAAATATGTTTGTCCTCAGTAAGTTCATCTTCTAAGCAGATTCCATGTAATGGGTAAAAGGTAAATTGCCTTACGGCTTTGGGGAGAGGCTAAAAGAGAGACTGATTCAGAACATGCACCAGTGTAGTGCAATGGCTACTTAGCTTATACAAGTGCAACTTTGATATGCAAAGTCTTCATGAATCTCTGCAAGATACATATATTCAGTGGTTATTGTAAAAAACAGTATTTGCATAGAGGTGGGGATTTGTCCGGTCTACATGCTATGAACCGGTAATCTTCAAGATTTCAAAGAGATCATTAGTATCTTGTGACAGTGAAAGTGTCTATATGGTCTGTAAATGCAGATTCAGAGGAGATTAATTTCTCAAACACGGCAACAGGTCTAGTTTAGGAGGAGTGGGTTTGTTCAGAATGGGGAAGACATTCTTCATTTATTTTTGTCTATTTCAGCTTTCATTTTGTGTTCCAGGTGAGTCAAACATTGTTTGGTACGACTTGGCAAAACCAGTGCATACAGAGCTGCACTCTGACTACCTGCAGCCCCTGGCTGAGATAAAAGCTCGGAACAAAAACCACATCCAGCACATCCAACACCTAGTGCAAAACCTTCGTCTCATCAAATCTCCTGCAGAGATTGAAAGGATGAAGATAGCTGGACGAGTGACAGCAGAGGTATGGGTTGTGTGCTCTCCAAATGAACCAGTGCATTCCTTTAAAGAAGAAGGGGGGGAAGGCTGTTGATGGGGTGGCATGGGTTGGAAGGATAGCTTTGGTCTAATCTGTTACTGAACTGCTGTGTCTTAACCATTAGCTGGGCTCAGCTCCCTCAACATGACAAGGAGAAACAGGAAACTGCTTGGACTACCAGCTTCTCTCAATTAGTGTTAACTCCTGTGAAGACAAGCCAGGAGCTATTAGACTTTCTTTAAAAGCAGTATCTACCCAGGAACAGGGGTAGTCTCTTCACTCTCTTCTCAGCTTTACCTCTCCTTCCCCATGCCGTTTTCTTTCCCATTTATCCTGTTGATTTTTAGGAATTGGGATTTTGTGAACACTTTGCCTATGTCTCCATATTACCCCTTCTCCCTCAAATATCTTTTGAACTCATTGCCCCCTTTGAAACAAATCTGACAGATACCTCAAATGCAATTATGTTTTTGTAAATATTATTGAAGTAGATAGCCAGATAGAAAAGAGAGGTACAGCTTGTCTTTTTCTGAAGGAAAAGCTGCATAAGGCACTCCTATTTAAATGGGGAAATCCATAGGTGAGGTAACTTGTTAAATGCCAACCCATGGGATCAGCTTCAATCATCTAATTCTTTCTCAAAAACTACAGTCAATCAGTCTCTAAATACAGTTTCACAGGGAACAGAGCTTGATTGATTCTAGTCTTGGCAGCATTCTGTATTTTCAGGTGCTTCTCGTTCCTATGTCTGGGCCGGCTGATTTTAGGCCTTCCTCAAAAGACAGCACGTAAAAAAAAAACAACTTTCTTTAAATTCAGGTTCCTTTGGTAGCTGAAAGGCCTTTCTTTTTCATAGGCTTTCACAGAGACAATGTTTGCCAGCAAATCCCCAGTGGATGAAGCCTTTCTGTATGCAAAGGTGAGTAGCATGTTTGTCCTTCGCCCAAGGACATGTGGAAATGTCAGTGTGAGGAATTCTTCAGTTGTACTTCTTGTACCCTTATTGAAGGAACGTAGTGGTTGTCTAAGTTTACCTGCTATTGATGTCTTTTTCTACTGTATTTAAATACAAAACCTTCTAAACCATGAGAGATAAAGTTATTTTATAATACAGTTCTATTGTGCAGAATTTAAGTAGTTATAGCACCTATTTCTAAAGCCTGCTTCTCTTGACTCTAGCCTCTTGCTATGTCAGATTACCACAGCTGTCTTGAAGCAATGTAGATGCACCTCTTACAAAATAAGGACTAATTGGCTGACACATTTAGTAAGGAATTTTGTAAGGAATTGCAGTAAGATGCCCGTTTTAGAAACATCAGCAGGATTTGACCCTGTGTTCCAACATAGGTGAGCCTGTGCTGACATGGCACTGAGCAGCAGCACTGACTTGTAAAGAAAATTATTTTAGTTGAAGTTTATTTTACAGATAATTTTTTCACTCCAGGTCAAGACTGTAAAACCTGCTTTACTACACTTAGGCATCCTGGAGTGTTCTGTTCCATCTGGTTTCAGTAATTACAGAAAAGACATGTTCTTAATATCTTGAGGACATAGGGGATCTTTATAGATGTAAGTTCATTCATTTCCATGCTTTCATCAGCTTCATCACTCCAGAAAGGTAAAGGTCTTGAGGCTTAGGTAGTGCATGCTCTCTCCAGTCTTCTTCAAAAACCGTCAAGGCTGCTTTCATTTAGTGAATTCACTTTCCTATTTCACTTTGTGATGTACAAATTAAGCAAACAGTTGTAGAACATAAATTATAATAGCAGTTAATCAACTGCATCAGCACTAACAGTTTCCTTCTCTCTGAATTGGAATTCCAGTTTGAGTTTGAGTGCCGGGCTCGTGGTGCTGACATCTTGGCGTACCCCCCTGTTGTTGCTGGTGGCAACAGATCAAACACTTTGCACTATGTGAAGAACAATCAGCTCATCAAGGTAAACCATATGCTGTTTAGTAACTTAAAATGCAGTCCACACCATCCCCATATATGTCATTTTTTTGAATGAACAGATCAAACCACTTAATTATATTTCTTCAAGTGTGCAGGGGAAAGGAATCCCTTCCTGGTTAGTTTTACTGTCAGTGACAGATTAACTTCACTCAATGTAGTCTCTGTCCTCTTTGCACTTGCTGCAGTATTTCCTAACAGTGGAAGGACTTGTGAACAAGCTTGCCCATCACTTCATTTAGCAAGCATGTCTGCTCCCACACTGGTCACAAAAGAAGAAAAAGGGACTCCTGCAGCAGGCAGAGTGAAGGCACTGTTGGGGGTCGTCTACTGTCACTTGCATTGCTTGGCCATGCTTTGCAACAGAAGGTGCAATAGTGCATTCTGGTGAAGCTGAAAAGCATTTTGGACTCCAGGTAGGCCAGGAAAGGAGAAAAAGGAGGGAAAAGATCAACATTAAATGTTGAGAGGTGGATTAGATGGCTGTAGGGAAATTAATTTGTCTTGTCTTATTTTGAAGATTCACATTATTGAACTGAACCCTCTCCAGCTTTCCTGACAATACACCTTTAGATTCAAATAAGGATTTTCAGGAGCAGCATTCTCCCACTGCTCTACTCATGATGCACTTTTCAGAGGAGTGTGTTTTTCCTCTGTCTTAAAGCAGGATGAAACGTTCCCACTAGCATTATCTTTTCTTGAAGCTGGCGTGTGAGCAAACCTTGAAATGATCTGCAGAGCCAAACAAAAAGATATGACAAACATAAAAGATATGACCGGCTGCTTTGGGCAGAAATAAGCCTCCTCTGTTGTACTGACTTCCAAGGTCAGGCATGCACATGTAACTCCAGTTACTTCAGTTAAATGCCCATGACTTTTTTTTCTTTCCAAAATTGTTAAGTAGGAGGTTAAACCCATAAACTTGACTCTTTCTTTTCCTTTGTGTGCTGCTTCTTACAGATCTTGTTGACAAATAAGCTAAGAAAGTGTCTAATTTGGAAGGTATCTGAAGGCTGCTTATGGCCTCATGTAGACTTTATTCAATCCACCACTTAGTGAACTCAGCTTTAAAGAAAGAGGACAAAATGCACAACATAAGGCACTTTACTGGCTAATCAAACCACAAGCTGAATTCCCTGTTACTTAGCTTGTTTAATTGCTGTAAGAGGGCAGCAATTTTTTATATTTTACTTAAAAAACTGACTTTTTCTGGAAAAAAGCCCAACTATTTAAATGGATACTTAAAGGCCTGTCCATTCAGTGGGATAGTGAGATCTACTCACTGTTAATCTACTGTGTAAGTGTTTGTGGCACTTAACTGTACACAATGATAGTAGCTGGCACTGGCCATTGTGCTAGCAGTGAAGTTCTGCTTCTTATTTTTCCGCTTAATGTACTAGAACTATTACTTGTCATTTCACACTATGGCTGCTGGCACAGTCACGGATCTGTGGAGTCAATCTCTATAAAAGGCCTTCGATTCCATGCAGTGCAAATCCATAGAGAATTTAGTCTGAATTTTTTACAGATCTTACTGCTCTAATTCTTGTTAGCCTCTTTAAAGGAGGGAAAGCAAGACCGTAGGTTTGTTCCTGGCCCTTGGGCTTTTTTGCATGGCTTTTGGAAGATGTGCAGTCAGTGATTTAATTGACAATGAACAGTTTTGCTGATGTGAATTGGAGGTTCTCTTCGAAAAACTTTTTCTTCATCAGCAGATGGATTCAGAAGTGTATCTTAGAGCAGTCAAGGAAGTCCCAGAAGAGAACAGGGAAGATGATACAAACTATTCAATAGGGCATTTATACTAGTAATGCACTGTCAAAGAAGTGGTTTTGCTGAGTCCTCCTACCTTGTGACAAGGCTAAATCTTTAGCTGCTAATCATCTTGTGGGTAGCTCAGAAATCTGTGTTTTTGTTGCAAACCCCTTTTGTCTCCATCACTAACAGAGAACTTCTAGTGAAAGGGGTCACTGGTGTCATTTGCTAGAGGAAGCGACCCAGATGTGAATGGAATCGATGTTTCAGAGCGCAGCTTAGTTCAAGGAAAATGTCTCTTTTTACTCCAAAATGTTTCCAAATCAGTGTGTTAAGATTTCAGGCTGTAGAAAAGCGTAACAGTCAGAAACTACCTTTCAGTGAAACAATTCAACTGGAATAGCCTATTTATAAACAGTAGTATCTGGGACGTTGTTCTGCAAAAGAAGTTCACATCTCTGCAGCTGCTTTGCAAAAATAAATACATAATCTCCTTTTCTGCTCTCAGACAGAAAAATCAATTCAGTTGATAGCCAGACTGACACACAGGGCATTTTTTCCTGTTACTTTCCAGGATGGTGAACTGGTCTTGTTGGATGGTGGGTGTGAGTCTGCCTGCTACGTAAGTGACATCACACGTACCTGGCCTGTCAATGGAAGGTAAGCTGTGATATGGCTGTTTGGAAGGTCTTTGGGAGCTCTTAAATAATTGATGGATTGAGTGTATGTGTGTTTAATCTCCGTGTGAGTAGCTTTAACGTGTCCCATTCTGTGGTTCTTCAGAGTAATCAAATTATATAAAGTAATCTTTCAGCATGAGAAGCTGTATTCCCCACTGCCTCATTAATTGCTACATGAATATGTGTAATTACTGCTATTTCCAGCTATTCCAGCATACATAAAGTGCAGAGAGGGCTTTTGTGCATTCAGCTGTGGCTGACTTTGGTTGTATGTCAGAAAGACGAGTTCAGCTGACCTGTACATGGTTCTGTCAATTGTGAATTTGGTGGTGTGATGTGCTGTGGTTGTGTATGTATGTATGTGTGTATGTTTTGGCTCAAGTGCATTCTTTTCTCTGCACTAGCTTTGCCTTGCTTTGCTTTGGGGTTAGTCTTTCAGATGAGAAACCCTGCCTCTACCCAGTGTATTGAAGGGCATGTTGCAGTGATGCCTTGTCTGGCGTTTCATGTAAGGAGCCAGTTTCTTTCCTTTTTGGCTTTTCCTGCTCCAGCATTGAACTAAATCCATCCCTAGAACAGGTTCTAGAGGTTTAATTGTGAGAAATGTCCTTTTTTCCTTTTCTCACTGGTTTTCAGGTTTACCAAACCCCAAGCAGAACTGTACCAGGCTGTCCTGGATATCCAAAAATCCTGTGTGAGCCTCTGCTCCCCAGGTGTGAGTCTAGAGAATATCTACAGTCTCATGTTGAGTCTTATTGGACAGAAACTGAAAGATTTGGGGGTCCTAAAGAGCAGCATCACTGAGAGCCACTTCTTCAAGGTACTTGAAGTTTTTATACTCCAGCTTCCCCCTACTAGACCTTCCTGTTTTCTCCTTGGGTTATGTTAGTTTTTTTAGTTTGCCTTAATAATGTGCTTTTGAGGCGCATCTTCAAATCGTAGCTATACATTGTGCTTTAGTTCATGTTTGGGGCTGATCTCAACATAGGACTGGATTTCTCTCTTACACAGCTAAACTTGAGGGTGCATTTCAACCATCCTGTGTGCAATTTGGTCTGAAGTCTTATATATACACAGTGTGAATATTTGTTCCTCAGCACTTGCCATTTCACTCTGGATATCCATTCCCATTGGTCTGTACTGCTTGTTAGTGTAGATGCATCTTTAAAGTACAGACCATTTGAAGGGATCTATAGAGATATAACAATAACACAAAATTCTGAGTTCAGGGCTGTCAGCAGGCAGTTAGTCACAGTTTTGTGGTCTGTATAACATAGCATAAATCTGCAGTGTCACCAAAAGGTGCAGCCCATTCTTCTCAGTCTTTCCATGGGCTGCCTCTTCTGCACCATTTTTTGTCAGTATTGGGCTTTTCAGAGCTACCTGGTGTACAAGATTGGGAAACTGCTCTGCCTTAGAGCTGGACCTGCAGCTAAAATAGGATTGGTTTGCAGTTAGAGAAGTTTATTTCTGTTCCCGCTCACTGCAAACCTGCATGATTGCTGATACCAGTACAAGAAAGGTGGCAGAACCAGGTGACAGAACTACCCCTTTGGCAGTAGGACAGATTTCTGCCAGATTTAATTGCCCTACAGTGTCAATGCAATAACAGTACAAGTTCTTGCCTGTGAACAGAGGCTATCATGCCATTTTTTTCTCAGCAGGTGACAGCACAGCAAGATGAGACCAGTGTCTGCAGCTCAGCTCCCAGTGAATGTGAGGAGCAGGGGCAGAGTGGGAATTCTGATTCCTGCTGCCAAGGAGCTCCTCCGTGGAGGGAGGGGGGTTCGAGTGGCAGGGGGTGGTGAGGGTGTTATCTGTGTTCTATAGAGGTGAATTAAAATCCTGCTGCAGCTGTGGAGTGAAATCAGCACAGCATCTGCTCTGTTGTGCACAGAAGATCTCTTTGCCACATCACGTAGCAGCTGTGTCAGCTACTGCCAGTTGACAGGGTCTGCTGATGGGAGCAATGAAGGGCTAGGATCTTTAAGGGATAGAAAGGGTTGGGGCAGAAAACTAAAGTCTTTCCTCATGCTGAGGTGGTGATAGGCTTAGGCTGTTCTTTTCAGTGAGGAGGAGAGGCAGAGTACAATATGCTCATAATAGGCACCTGGTACTGATAGGTTTTGAGGGCCATCCAGGTCCAGTAAATGGAAAGCAGGCCTTTGTAACTAGTCATGGCAGTATGATTGCTAGTCGAGCACGTAACTATTCTGTCTCTTCTCCCCATCTTTTGTATTGGAACAACAGGTTGGGATGTGTTTAACTGCTTCTGTGACACTTGTTTTGTCTTCTGCCAGGCGGTTCGAAAGTACTGCCCACATCATGTGGGCCATTACTTGGGCATGGATGTTCATGATACCCCAGATATATCCCGATCGCTCCCGCTCCAGCCAGGCATGGTGATAACCATTGAACCAGGTAAAAAGATAGTCAGTGGTGGACAAAAACATGCAACACTGAGGGTAACAGTACTGCTTTCAGCAGTTAGTTGGTCCCTCTGACCAAAGCATTCAGGTCCTTTCTGGTGAAACTGAAAATAATTACAGTATTGGAAAACCTGAAGTTATTCCCCTCCCAAAGTCAATATAGTATTAGAAAAAGCCGTTTCCCTCCCAGACACAGCCAAGGTGACAAACTGTGTCTGTGCAGCAAGAAGAGAGTAATGTAGACCTCAGACTGTTAGTGTTTGACCCACAGCAGCACAGGTCAATCATAGTGCAGAGAAGCAGGGTCAATTCACTTGTGCTGTGGTTTGTGTTACTGTGGCTGAACTACTACCAGTCACTGGTAGTGGAAGTCTCAAGCATTGCAGTCTGCAATTACAGGCATTCACAACTTAGGTTTGCAAATTAGGCATTTCACATTGAATCTTTCTTTCTGCTTGTCACTGGATTTGGAGCTGTCAGCTGGAATCTGATATTTAATGCCTAGCTCTTCTCTCTTTCTCTCTATTCAGAACATTGTTAAAATCATCACTGTGAATATAGCATTGAAAGGAAGAACTGCAGAAAGGCCAGCTATAATTGTGGAAGTTTCTATTAACATGCCTGTCGGTACTGAGGAACACTTTCCTTTCTTTGTCCACCGACTGCCATGAGTGAAGGGAGAGAGTAGCTTCCCTTATTAAAAATTTTCGGGAATCAGACTCACTTTATGTTGCTGAAAATCCAACCCTGCTCTCATGGTGGTGCAGTAAGGGAAAGGTGTTATTCTGGAGTGTGTTGTGTGTTTTAATTCCCTTTCTTCTTTCAGGCATTTATATCCCTGAGGATGACTTGAGCACCCCGGAGAGGTTTCGTGGCATTGGTGTGCGCATTGAGGATGATGTTCTGATAACAGAGGGTGCACCTCTCATCTTGTCTGCTGACTGTCCCAAGGAGATCTACGACATCGAGCAGATCTGTGGCCGCAAGTCATGATGCCCCTTCTCTGCCTGTTTCATCCTCTTTGGGAGAAGCAAGGCTCCAAGGATGCACATCCCTGTAGCTGTCAAGTGCTGGAGGGTGTGGACAGTTGATGGCTATTTCTAAGACAGGCTGGGTGAAAAAGCAAAGCAACCTTTTCTGTGTGCATTTTCCTTCTGATTTGATTAGTGCTGGTGCTGAGCTGTTGTAGGACATGGGGATGGGTTTATCCCTCTTCTGTGCAGATCCAGTTGTTCTGGTGCCCTTGGAGGGATGAATTTTATCAGTGCCACCAGCAGGGCTTCTGCCCTGGTCCCTCTCCAGGTGCATAGGTGTAGCTGCTGAGACAGGCCTGCACCCCATTTTTTCTCCTTCAGCAGTAGTTTCACAATAGATTTTAAAAATGAAGCTTTGATAAATGCTGTTTTAGGGGGATAAAGTGTGTCAGACAGCTTTGATTTTTATAGAGCCCTGGAAGGAGGGGTTTTGGTAGTCAGGAAGATGGGTTTGGTTGGGAGGTAGTTTTATCTGAAGCCTGTGGAGAACACCTACAGTATTTTAAGTGTAAGGATGTGTTTGGGCCTTGTGCAGGCATATGCAAAATAGGCCAGCAGCAGGGAAAAACATCTTTTCTGGTCTTTGAGCTTATTGGAGTGTTTGGTAATTTCAGAAAGGACAGACAGGACTCAGAAGGTTGGACATACCAGTTTTTGCTGTCTTCCACATTCTCTTCTTTTTGTTCTACATGTGTGTCCTGTTCTGAGCCCGCCCCTACCCTGGGAGCAGGGCAGTGTTGTCTGTGCTGTGCTTTATTGGTGAGCTGCTGGTTGTCACCTAGATGTGAGGTTTCCAATTCTGGGACACTCACAATATCTTTCTGGTTTATGCTGTAAGTACCAGCAACTTCAGCAGTGTATGTTTTGAAGACTCTGCCCTATGGCAAATCTCGAGTCTTTCTATGGCTTTTATATGGATTTTAAAGTAATTCTCTTTTTCAAAACTCTGAGGGCATGATCACAGCTGCCTTTTGGGTTTTGCCAAGTGCAGTCAGTAACTAATGCTCTGTGATAATAATTTTGAGGCAGCTGCAAATGTGATGACTATGACAGATGACAAGAAAAGGGTAAGAGTTATCTTTCCTTAACATCAGTCTAAAGCACAGACCAATGTTTACAGTAGTAAATTCACCTACTAGAGGCAAACATGGCATCTGTTTATTTATTGAAAATATTTTGACAATCAGCTATCTAATGTGTCTGAAAAATGCCTCTCATCAGTGCATGTCCTGTAATTTATGCTTGCTGTTGCATCACATTATACTTCCTTTCTGATGATAGCTTTCAGTATTTTTCATCTGTTATTCTCAATTTTCCTTCTTTTTCTTTTCTCTTCCTGTATTGTCTGTCTTTGACCCACTGTAATGTGACTGCGTCCTAATCCATTTTGCTTTCTAATCAACATCACTGCCTCTTCCCCAGTTTACCCTAATTCCCCAGAGTAAATGTAGTCAGAAGCATGTGGGGAAGGTAGTCAGGGTTCCTGAGGTCGACCTCTGTCTCTGCTGCTATGTAACCTTGAGCAAAATCTGGGGGGTTTCTCTTTTTTTTTATTCTTCTCAGTGTTTCATTTCACTTAGTGAAGGCCAAATGGACAGTGTCTTTTGTCTGTCATTGCTTTTAGTGGAAGCTGGGTGCATGCACTGGGGTTTGAATTGGACACTTGAAGGGCAGCCAAGACATGCTATAATTTTGTTTTTCAAACATGATGAAAAGTAACTGCTTTTACAGAGTATAGTATATCAAGTTTCACCTGGTTAAGGGAATCCGCTAATGGAATCTGCTTGGTGCTCATGCATTACGGTGGTACATACAGTATAAATTGTTAGCAGGAAGGCATGTTAAGTGTGGGTACAGAACTGATGAATACTTTTGATGTGGTTCTGGTCTGTAACACATTTGTGGTTTCAATTACACCTGTTGGAGCCATGTGAACTGAGACAAAAATTGGCTTTTGGAATTATGTGAGAGACTTAAAATAACATTAACTGAGAGCTACATGTGTGTGCTGGTCTGCACGTCTGCCCGTGAACTAGCCAAGTTAATAATTGTACCTACTATAAATAACACTTTGAAATGCATATTTGAAACTTATTTTTAAAATAAAACAATTTGTAGAAAGTAGTTTGTTAAGCCATCAAGATACATGGCTACTGAATAGATAGAAACACATCCAGAAAGAGTATTATTTTCCAGGGACATTTATAAATTATCTGTGACCTGTCTTGAATTTGAAATAACATTGTCAAATGGAGGCACGCACTAGTTCCCACTCCTCTCAGAAATATCTTGCAACTTGCAGACACCATTAGATCTTAGGAATGTTATGGACGAAAGTTTCTGCCGGTAAAGAAGTGTTTATGACTGCTGAGTGGGGAGTAATGGATTTGCTAGGGCTGTTGTGCCCTACTGTGCCACATATATCTGATTTGCTGTGCATTGCTCCACATTCTGTAGTTCTGGCACAGCACTCAGCCATTTCTGCAGCATAAGCTGCTGCTAATGTTTTGGATCTGTTGTTCCATTGTCATGGTAAAGAAGAGTGCATTTTGCAGAGTGTATTAAATTTGAGTCTTATCAACCTGCATTTTTTGAAGGCTTTTTCTCAGTCATTGCAGAGGTGGATAACCAGAGTATCATCTGGAACCTACACATATGCTGCAGTGTCCCTTGAATACAACCAAATCCATGCACATTTTACATGACCTTCATCAAGAAACAGTAAAGAATCCCTTCTCCAGCAGCAGGTACCCGTGTGTACCTCCTCACTAGCCAATCCCATACTGCCAGTTTTAGTCTCTCTGCCGTTGAAGAGATTCCTCGCTCTAACCACTTGGGTGCAGGAGCAGCTCTTGGTGGCAGTACAAGTCACCAGCTGCTTCATGAGGGCGTTGGTGCGATCACTGGAAGCGAAAGGGGAGCTGAGGTATATGCAAGTTCACTTGGGGAGAGATTTTATTGCAACTGGTCTTAAGGGTATCAGAATTAAGAGAAAATGAAAGCCAGTCACCCCTATGGAAAAGCTGCTTTGCTTTCAGAGGAAGCCCGGGAGGCTTTTGTCATTGCCATTTCAACTTCTACCAGGGGACTGCTTTGCCTTGCAGAGAACTAGTTAGTAGTAAAATCCTGTTGTTAACATATGGTCTGAGCAGAGGTGCTAATTTGCAGGTATGCTTCTGTCGTCCAAGTGGGAAGAAATTTGTCATTTTATGCAATTTGGCATTCTGTTATCTGTGAAGAATACAATATGTCTTTCCTATAATTGAATTCTGCAAAGGAGCCTGGTGGTGTAGGAAGAGGCAAATTGAGGGAGCATGTAAAAGAAAATGAAGGTGGAGGTTTGGGGGAATATACAATGCAGTGGGGAAGATTCAGGGAAAGAGTGTGATCTGGAGCTGTGGGGATGCGTACAGGTGGATGCAAGAGCAAGCAGAGAACAGCAGGGTGTAAAATGGCTGTGCAGTGTGTTGTCAGTATGGTGCAAAAGCTTCAGGAAACTGGTTAACCAGCAGGTCCTGATCGATTTGTCCTACTCAGGAGGGGGAAACAAAGGAGTCAGATTGTATTGATGAACTTGGTCTTAACAGTTAGTTTAATTATTTCTTTTAAAAATCAATAGAATTATCATATAAGAAAGTTTCTTGAAGTTTCATGTTATTGATCATGTGTCATATTTTAAATAATGTGAAGGAGAAAAGGTACATTTCTAGACAGAATCTTCATTATGATGGAGAGAGCAAGGCTGAGGTTACCTGGTCTTATGCTTCCCAAATTACTGCTGTGGAAATTTAGTAATTACTCCCAGGAGAATTACCATAAAGCAGAAAGAGTTAGGGTTAAATTTAGACAAAAATCTATACAAGATAAGTGACAAAAATGCTTTAATAATGATGAGATGCTTTAATACTTTGTGTAATTGGATAACAAAACTCTACACTGCAATAAATTGACATTTTTTATTTCTTTTGAGCTGAGTTGTCCCAAATCCCATCTAGGCATCTCTTCATTAGCATGCAGATCTAAACTGCATTGAAGTTTATAATTTTCTGGGATCATTACAGCATCTCTCTTAAATGTGCTCCCTACATGCATGTTCAGCCTCCAGTTGATTAAAAATCATCATTTGGACTCTGTCACAGTGCTGGCTCTAGGAGTGGATCTGACTTAGAATATTCACTGTATTTCAGAAGTGTAACATTAAGTTATATTTTAAAGCAGAATTATAATTGAGATGGGCAGCGAAGCATGTGATCTCCGTGGTGCTCAATTTCTCCCTTAAGCTACTTTCTCCTTCTCAGAGTTTGTCTTGCTGTCTTAACTGGCTGCCAGCCCCAACTCTTCCTCACTAGCAGCAAGTGGAGCTTCTCTTCCTGGGACAAGCTATGGTGCCTCAGCCCAGCTGGTTGTTTCTCTGAAACACTACCTGATATTTGGTTAACCAAAACCAGACTCTTCAGAAGATGGGCAGAAAGGAGCAAGGAAGAATTTCCAGGTCCTCCATGTGTGTTACCTTCTCTTGCTGACTCATACCACAATACGCCTTTTTAACTACCATGACAGAATTATCCATTAACAATGGCAAAGAAAATGAAAATGTTTCCTGTCTGTGTTAAGTCTGATGTTGAGATTTTTGAGCAAATGAGAAGTTAACAAGAAAGCTGGTTGTAGGCCCAGGAGTGAGAATGGCTCCTGTAGGCTTCAGTCTGTTCCTCCTCCTTGGATGCCGGGGAAACAAGAAGCACTGCAAGGAGCCATGTGCAGTCTCAGTTTGGGCGCTTCTTGCAAATGCTGGTTTCCAGCATGGTGTCATTGGCCAAAACTGACAGTGGTTGAAGCTCTGTTGGTTTTCTCCTCTCAAGACCATGAGGCTGTGGCTTTTTAAAGGATTTCATGATTCTGGCAGCAGAAGTTGGGAAAACTCAGCCTGTTTTTCAGTCATCAACTAGAATTTTGCAGTCCAGCAAAAACTGGTTGAAATGCAGTATTTCCTAGGGAAATTGGCTCACTGTTTTTTGTCAGGAAATCAGGTGAATATGAACAATAGTGTGTGAGAGGAAGACAGGCTCAGGTTCTTTTTATTCCCAGGCAGAACAAGACTTCTGCCTCAATGTGCACTTTTGGGAAATTAATGCAAAATGGGATTAGGCCCCTGATCCAAATTGAGATTAAGCAGTCTGACTCTTGTACCAGGAAATATTTAGCAGATGCCAGATAATCTCTTATCATGTGAATCTTTTACTCAGAGAAGTAATGCTAAAGTTTGGGGATAATATACTTTGCTTTTCCAGTCTAATGTGCACACAGAGTGCGAGGTATAACACATCAGTTTTGCCTGTGGGAGCTACAACCAGTACCTCTGTAATAAATATTACATCTCAGTTCTGTACAGGTAACAAACATTGTAGTCATTCAGAGAAAGTGCAGCTGTTAATGGCACAAAAGGGGCTGGGGTTTAAGCTCTCTCAGTGCAGGTCTCATTCCAGGCTACAAAACCTGGTGTTCCTTACTGCCTATGAGCAACCTTTCTTGCCTCTACTTGGCAGACTGATCATTACTATCAAGCGGCCTCTGTGAAGTTCATCGTTTGTGTAGGTATTTCCATGCTGTTGTCTTAATGTGCTGCCAGGATCCCATTTTGATCTAGTAACTGCTTAACATGTTTAACCTTGCTTTTTGGATAGACAAGGTTTGTTATGGCATCAGGGATTAAGAAAGTTCCTATCATGGGATTGAAACTGCTGCAGAGCCAGGTCTGGCTGACTCCTTGCACACTGTGCATATGCTCCCTCAGCTCAGTTGCACATCCTCTTGTTCTCAGAGGGCAGAGAGACACGGCTCAGGAATCTGCAGTCCTCACATCACCATGCAGCTGCCCCTGTCACAGAGGCCTTCAGTCTCCGACTGTTCTGACTGTTCCCCCTCCAGACTTGTACCAGAGTGCAGCTGAAACAGCCATAGCCTCCAGCATGCTCATTGTAATGACTTTTTGTCAGAGTCCGTAACTTGCTGCTGAGGCTCCTGTGGTGTGTCGCAGGTATCTGGTATGTAGATTGCTTTCTAATTTATACTTTACCCTGTTCTTTTTTTTCCAGGAGATGAGCTTTCTGGCAGCTATATGGGTGTTACTGTAGTGACTGTAACCAGACAAAAACATACAGTTTGTATAGAAATAGTTTTACATTTGTGGACTTGGTTATGGTTAAGAGATTTTTAAAGGCATGCTGTATTTTTTCACCTTCATTGCAGAACAGAGAGAGGTTTCTCATGAGCTTTCAGCTGCACACTATAAAGTGGAAAAGTATGATTCATCTTCAAAAGCATGTGTGTATTGGTGTATATATATACAAACACAGACATATTATGCAAACAAATGTTGTGACTTTAAGCTAGTTAGAGATTTAGAAGACATTTCTCCAAGCTTAGTTATGATTGTTTAGATACTTTTAATTTCTTTATGCTTTATCTGGATTTCTTGTTTATCTCAGAATTTTCAGGGTTTATAATTTTGGGGTTTTGAATAATAGGAATATATAATCTATTTTACTGTAAATCACTGCCTTAACATTTCCTCCATCTTTGGGGTGGAGGGGGAGGTGGTTCAGTCTTATAATGTCATTTCCTTGCAGTATGAGGTTTTTGAGAAGACAGCATTCTGTGATTCTCCCCTGAGTGCCTTTCCAAAAAAGGTGAGAATGTGCTATCTGAAAGATGTGATTATTACCCTTAAAATTCACAATTGTAACTATGTCAGTTTTGAACCCAAATGTATCATTCTAACTTAGGTTCTTAGGGAAATAAAACAGAAAAGTGTAGCAATTAATGAAAAGGAGTATTGTAGTGCAAAGCTAAATTCCTAATATACTGGTAACTGCAAATTAATCTCAGCCATTAGGTATGAGAGCTATTTTCCTCTGGTGTGCAACTCTCTCTGAAATTCTAGTGAATGTTAATAATAAATTAGAAGGCTGATAAGCTGTTTCTCTAAGCTCATTTAGACAAGAAATGCACCAAATGCTACATTTCTTAAGGAGACCATTTTTAATGAGTCACAAGGTAATAGAAGACTTGAGTTGAAAATCCTCTAGAATGTTGCATATCTTTGCTTAACAGTGACTGAATGAGAGGGTACGAGGCACCCTTTGATCAAATAGTTTGAGCGCCTTCCTATTACAGTCACTGTATTTTACCTCCTCAATTTAGTGCTGAGCCTGGTAGCTCATGTGTGACAGCAGCAGATCCTCAGTAAGGCGTCTGAAGGATGGGGGATGGAGAAGGATGAGATAGGGAATTGTTTCTTTCAGTCATTTGTTAACCACCCCATCATTAAACATCTACACACCTTTTTTTTGCCTGCCTCCCAACAAGCATAGGGAAGATAAGCAACTTTATGTTTAATGAAGAGTTTGGATATCCACTCTGGGTACAGTTTAGCCTTGACTATGGAACTATGACTGTACTTCTATAAAAATATCTACCACTCTGAACTTCACGTCCTCATGGAGCTGCATTTTTCAGAGTCCCCAGAGCTACACAACAGTTTAGCAAGGGAAACAAACCTAGAAGGACAAAGAAGCAGAAAGGAAAGGAAGAAAATAAGCAATGAAGAGACATACCTGTTGCATGACACTCCTCTGGCAGAAAAGATCTTAGACACATATATGCACGTGAAAGAAAATCATGTCTTCCAGTAAATAGTGTCATCCTCTTTTTATTCTTTTTTAACCTGGTACTTAACATAATCTTTGTGCATTTAAAAAATTAAATGTAAAGTTGTGAAAGGGGGCTGCAAAGTGACTCCTCTGGACCTGGATCCATACTGCCCCAGGGCTTCCCCCTCTTCTTGCCATCATGTTTGTTCCCATAAAATAAGAAATTGTACAGGATATGAGCATAGTCCAGATATTATCTAAGTCTTCCAGCTGCTCCCTGATTCATCACCTAGGTTTGGAGTATTTGTGCCAACACAAAGTGAAAGACAAAATCCACATCCTGAAGAGTTGGAGAGTAGCAATCCTGCGAGTCAATGTTGCCTGTTAGATTACATTCTGGATTTAGAATCAGGTGTTTCAGTTTCAAGCCTGGTCTTGAAACTGTTCTGTTACATTTGATCACTTTAACCTCCTCAGTAGCAAAGCTCTTCCCTTGAAATCCTCAGTGTCTTTTGTTCTTGCTTCTCATTTGAAATCTGACAGGCTTGATACAAATTGCATGTACCTCCAACTCTTTCCCAGCCCACTTGGTAAATCTGTATTGATCTAGCTCTACTATATCTACTAGGTAGCAAACATAGTGTGACAGGAGACATCTTCATCCTGTCACCTGATGTTTTCAGAACATTTCCATTGGAAAGCTTGCTCCAGATTACATGCTGGAAGATGTTGAATGACACTCAGTGGAGTTAAAAGGAGGGGTAACCTTTTACAGGGTCCATAACCCAGATTTGCTCTGAAAGAAGTTTGGAGAAGTCTGGAGGAGACTGACCCAGGCAGCCTGTCCCAACCCCAAACACTGACTGGAATGATGTCTCCTTGAGAGCTTTATTCCACACTTGGAGCTTGTGTACACCCACTGTGTGTTTTTCTACATGCTTCCTTTTCAGTTCAGACAGGGGGAAGCAGATATACTTCTACTTTCCTCTCTTCAGTAATTAATCCAGGAGAAATGACTATGTCATGAAGCACTTGCAAATTGAGCACACAGTGATGGGCAGTCTCTATTGCTTATTTTGAGTTCATTATACCCTCTTTCTTTTCAGGTCAGTCATATTATGTATGATTTTGCACCCAGTCTGCCTCTATACATTTTGAATTGTGCTTTTCAGGATCTGACATTCAGTCTCAGAATCTTCATGTGCACAAATCATTCTTTCATTCTATCTGCAGATAGCTGGACTGACGATAGCATATCATCTGTTTTGGGAAGTTTCTGGAGGTCACCAGTGTCAAGGACCAACAATTTGCATTATCTCCTTTATTGTGTGTATTAAGTTTTTCAAAATAATATTATTTAACTACCACATGGAAACTACAAGCATTCTTGACATTTATGCTTGTTGCAAACATTGTATCCTCTTCCCCAATTTTGAAATTGTTATATAAATAAGAAGACTAAAAATATTTCTTATTTTAAAAATCTGGGGAAGATGGAAATAGATTCTTTTTTTTTTTTGCTTTTTCATTCAAGGAACACATTTATAAGAAAAAGATAACATTTTAAGTAGAAGATGAATTCATGTAGAAAAGTTAATAATATTAATTTTGGTTAATTTTGTATCTTTTTAATATACAAAAGTTTTAGAGTATCATACTCACAGCTCCCAGCAGTTAAATATCCTAAGTAAACAGTTGAGATTAGACAGCTCTTGAAGTGGCACATTCCAGCCTTGGACTGGAAGTATGATTTCTGTATGTTCTGCTACTGCTTATCATATCCTCATCTGATCTTCATAAAAAGGCCGGCTGAAGTATTGCTGAGCCTATGGAAACATGAACAAGTGTTTTCCAGTGTTATCCCAGCAATGTTTTAGTTGATAGGATAGTACTTCTACTCCCATGGATTCCAGTCTTGATGGAAGTGACTGGTGTTCTCTGTCATACTCTAATGAGTATTTGAAACGTTAAGTATGAACAATGCATTTGAATTATGGGAAAAATTTGTCCTTTACTCAAAAGACCATTCTCCATGTAACTGCTGCTCTATTAGTTGGATATAGTGAGACTGCAAGCTCTCTATGAGCTTTTGCATATGGGGCCAGAAATAAACTTCCATTCTATAAGAAAGTAAGTTCCTTTTTGCAAATCCGTATGAATTGCACTACACTAATGGCAGAAGCCACAATTCCCCTTTTAATTAAAATCATGTTATAGTAAAAAGACACTTTCTCACTTATTCTGCAGTTTTAAAATAAACTAGTGCAGTGGTTTGAGCCTGATGTAGGTAATGTTCATGGAGAAAAGCTTCATCCACTTATTACTTGGGCAGTTTCTATCTTCTTGGGAAAAGAGATGTGAAAGATTTGACCCCTGACTGCTTTCCAGCAGTTTGCTGTGCATTGTAGTAAGTAAACACAGAATTGTTGCCTCTTTTTTACATTCTTTCACTAACTGTTCAGAGAATGAAATGTTCTCACACTAGAGTCAAAGCCAGGGCACACGCTGCCCTGTGCACCTAGTCTCGTGTATTTTGAATAAAGCATGAATGTTCAAAATACACAAAATTCACAAGCATCTGTGAAAAAACAATATAAGTACTGTTGTTCACAGCCAGTCTAAAGGAGCTCTTCAGACCATAATGAGGAGTCCACTGCATAGCCATAATGTTCAGAGGATGGAAAAGAAATTGTACTACTCGGGTTCATGTTGCCTGAACTTAAACTCAGAGTTTATACCAGGCAGGACAGGAAACTTGCTTTCACCTCAGAGAAACATATCCTTGAAAATCATATGAACACTTTGGTGACACACGCCTGTGTATTAGGAGCAGAGAACAAATCTTAACCTTGCGAGTTTGTGTATGTCTGTTATTCCTGGCCCTGGAAGTAGTCTGATTTTGGATTTTTTTTTTAATACAGTTTTGTGTTTGCAGAGGGATGGTTTGTACAGAGTTCCCTGGTGCTAGTTACATCAGCGTTTTATAGGCTGCTCATGTAAACTCTTGAGCGTTCATGGCTCTCTCAGTATTAGCTTTTTAATACAACACAGTTCATATTGGCTTTTACTGCTGTTTAATTTAGGTTGGCTAAGGTTTTTTTGTGGCTCTTCAACAGCAAGGAATGCGGCCTATGCTTGTTTGAAATTTTTCTTGTCTGTGTAAACATGCTATTGATGTTCTTTTTAATTCTTGCATATTGTAACACTCTCTAAGACCTAAACTTGCCTATATTTCTCATGCAGATAATTACATAGCAAACCCAGATCTCCTATTACAGGTGGGAACCCAGAACTTTTAGATAGTAACTGGAAATCTTTCCTACCTTTGTACCGTATTTTGGATGTTCCACAGATCCAGACATCCATAGCTGAATTGTCTAAATTAATCATTCTTAGCAAGTAGTGCACCTTATTCAAAGGACACATGCAAATAATTCCCAGCCAAATGTTAGTTATTGGCTTTTGAGTTCACTTGCTTTTTAAGTGATCCCAATATCAGTTCTCTGTTCTGGGCATCTGAAATGGTTTAAAGCAACATGTGGTTTTTCACCCTCCTGTAAACAAAATGCAATTTCTAACTAGGGTGAAAGAAAATGTAAAAGTGTATTTTGTTTTGGTTATTCATGTTTATAACAGCATCTTGACTCAACAGATAGAGAATTTTCTATCTAGAAAGATCTTTCTTAATAGTTATCTAGATAAATTTGTATGGGTAACTCAGATAGTTCAAGAAAAGCCTGTGTATAAGATGCTGGGAGGAGCAAAGCTTATGTTTTCATAAGTCTTATGAGGAAAGGATGTTCTTTCTTGTGCATTAATGTGCTTCATCAGAATTTCTGGGAAGCTGTCCAGCTATACATAGTAAATATTTCACATACCAGTAAAGTGATTCCTCAGCAATTCAAGCAATCAGCACAAATGAGACTTAATTTATGGTGAATAGCTGCACCTGTTAAACAGTGAAATAGGCTCCTGACATAAATGACCCTTTCATGCTGTTATTTAGCTAGATTTTTTAAAAGGTCCTATCTTTACCAAATATAATCTTAAAAAGATCATAAGTTTTAAAACATATCCAGGCCTAAAGTTTGAACTTTCATATTGAAGAGGCACTATATGTGGTTTTGAGCTAAAATGAATATATTGTAGGGCTCAGATCAACACCATCAAGGGAAGGCATAAAATGTGCCTATTACTGAATTAGGCATTTGGTTTGTATATCTAATGGTAAAATCAATACATGGTTCCATCAGAGGAGAGATCCATCAGCCTGTGTCTTGCTAGCATCCAATCAAGAGATTGAATTTGCAAGCTTTGATGGGAAGAAATGTTTCTCCATCTTTTGACAATCCATATTACCCTAATTCGGACAGCTTTTACACAGAGCTGCACCAGTTTACTCAAGCATTGCTTTCAATATCATTTCATTAAATCAATGCAAAAGGTTGTGTTGACCTTTTAAATATATATTTAAATCTGATCAGTGGAGCTTAAATTGATAAGGAACTGATTTTAAGCCAGCTTTTAAGGCAAATAAGTGTGTCCACACGGGGTTCCTCAGCTGTTCAACAAATTGATGTGAAATCCAATTTAAATTAAGCTGCTGCAAACAAACCACTGTTGTGTTGTGCACGAGTCCCAGATGTGCCCTCCAAGTTCTATGAGAACTTTCTTTTTAACTTGAGCAGAGAACCTGAGGGAGATGCAGTTAATGGAGTGGAGTCTGCTCATCTCTGTCAGAAAGGGAGAGGTGATTATAAACCATGGCAAGAAGCTTACAAACAAATATCCAAGGTTCAGCTGAAAGCTGCGTTTATAAACCTGTAGACTGCCAAAAGATGGATGTTTCTTACTTTTCTGTCTTGACAGCTATAATTACAGTGAACAAGATGGCTGGCACTCACCAGACTCCAGCAGGAGGAGGCCTCTATATCCCACAGGCTAAAAAGATCAGCAGTGAGTTTATAGAAAACCCCCTCTATTCTGTGTTTGCTAGGGACTGGGATACTTAACATTTCCAACCCTCAGCTTGCCTTCCCAGCAGGTCTGGTGTTTTTACAGAGTAGATTATTCCTCTCTCCTGATGCCTCACCAAAGACTTTTACAGGACTGCAGAGGAGCCCGTTTATCTTCACAACCCATAAGTCTACAGGGGAATTACAGAGACTTCTGGTCTTGCATCAAAGAAATGGCAGATGGAAAATGAGCCATAATCCATATTAATTCATATAATGCAAATAAGATGGAATGAAATGGTGTGGTGGGTTGACCCTGGCTGGATGTCAGGTGCCCACCAAAGTTATTCTATCACTCTCCCTCCTCAACTGGACAGAGGAGAGAAAATAGAACAAAAAGCTCATGATGCAAGGACAGAAGAGATCATTTACCAATTACCAAAAGCTGTCATGGGCAAAACAGACTTGACTTGGGGAAATTAGTTCAATTTATTCCCAATCAAATCAGAATAGGATAATGAGAAATAAACCCAAATCTTAAAAAAACCTTCTCCCCCCCACCTCCTTCTTCCCAGGCTTAACTTTACCTCCATTTTTTTCTACCTCTTCCCCTCCACCAGTGCAGGGGGATGGGGAATGGTGATTGTGGTCAGTTCACCACATCTCTGATGCTCCTTCCTCCTCAGGGGAAGACTCCTCACACTGTTCCCCTGCCGCAGTGTAGGGTCCCTCTCACAGGAGATGGTTCTCCACAAACTTCTCCAACGTGAGTCCTTCCCATGGGCTGCAGTTCTTCATGAACTGCTCCAGCATGGGTCCCTTCCATGGCTACAGTCCTTCAGGAACAGACTGCTGCAGCATGGGTCCCTTCCATGGGGTCACAAGTCCTGCCAGCAAACCTGCTCCAGTGGGCTTCTCTTTCCATGAGGCCACAGGTCCTGCCAGGAGCCTTGCTGCAGCAAGGGCTTCCCACAGGGTCACAGCCTCCTTTAGGCATCCCCCTACTCTACCATGGACCTCCATGGACTGCAGGGGCACAGCCTGCCTCACCGTGGCCTTCACCACGGGCTGCAGGGGAATCTTTGTTCTGGTGCCTGGAGCACCTCTTCCCCTCCTTTTGCACTGACCTTGCTGTCTGCAGAACTGGTTCTCTCAGCTGCAATTGCTCTGCACAGTAACTTTTCCCTCTTCTTAAATATGTTATCCCAGAGGCGCTAACACCATTGCACAGCCTTGGCCAGCACGGGTCCATCTTGGAGCTGGCTGACATTGGCTTATTGGCTTTGTTGGACACAGGGGAAGCTTCTGGCAGCTTCTCACAGAAGCCACCCCTGTACCCCCCCCCCCCCCCCCAGCAAAACCTTGCCACACAAACCCAATACAAATGGGTATTTTTAGAAGGGAATGATTACCTGATAATTTCTACACACCAACAAAATGACAACCTGGGTTTTAATGACTGAGTTTAAAAATACAGTGAAATACAAACATACAATCACAGAATCATGCAATAAAACACACTGTGAGAGAAAGAAATGAGTAAGCAGAAGGGAATAGTAGGGTAAATTGATGGAAATCTAGTTTAGCATAAGCAACTAAATTATTAATCGGGTAACGTGCAAGTTGCACTTATGCAAACTTCTAGGGGCTATTGGTCCCTCAGCCTTTCCACCCCACTCTTGCCCTGATAAATTGTCATCTGCCATATTTTCCCTTGTACTAGGACTGCAGAAAGAAAATTAAGTTTTCTTTATACTCTCCAAAGTGTTTCTATTAATTCAGTTTTGCTGTATGAAAGAAGAATTTTAAGGGCTCTTCCTTGGCTTCAAGCTCCTTTCTAACCAAGGGCTGCTGTTTGACAGGCATTTGCAGAAGATATCTTTGCCAGTCCAACCCCCAGCAAGAGAAATGTATCTAAATGCAAAGGTAGGTACTTTGTCAGTCTTTGTGTGAATAAAGGAAGTTAAGAGAATGGGGCCTTGGTTTTCCTCCTTCAGGGAATCAAAAGGGGCTGGTAGCTGCTGATGGTTTGGCTCTGTAAGGCATTGCCAGATCTCTGGCCTCTTCCTTTTAGCAGCTTTCCTGGTTCCTCAAAGTTACTTATCATACTCCTGTTCAGACCTGTGCAACTGGTTGTCCTAAATGATTGCAGACTCACAAAAGAAGGTTATGAGATGTGGATGAACTTCAACACAAGGATCATCCATGATAAACTCATGAGTATTTCTATATATTGAGGTAAGGGACTTAACTCCTTGGTAGTTGTAGTAAACACTCACCTGATATAGAACTATCTGTGTATCTTGCTAAAACCTCCCTGAAGCTGTTGCATCTTGTTCTGTTCCTTTTTTAAAAAGTCTTGCTGATACTGCAGGTAGGCAGGAGAATATTCCTAGTGCTGGATATGCCTTTCCTCTTCCTCATAGCACAGATAGGAATCAGTGAATCCTTAAACTGGGTTGAGAAATACAATTTATGAATGTGGTGAAAGAAGAAAAACAAACAAGCACACAGTGACTGGAGGGGAGAAGGGACTACATCCTTTGCAGTGCTACACAACCAAAAAGCAAAAATTACCAAAGCACTAGGCCCTGCACCTTACACTTCTATTTTCTGCATTTCCTGAAAGAGTCAGGATTGGGAAGATCCATGAAAGCTGATCAGTGAAAGCTTGCTGCTTCACATGGCCCTTCTCTCCATTGGAGTTCTGCAGATCCAGTTGTGCTGAGCTTCGAAATTAAAGGAGAGGATGTTTGACAGAGCCAGATACGCTCAAGGTATATGAAATGCAAAGAAGTATGACAGTTTGTTAATTTATTTTATTGTTTGGGATAGACTGGCAGGCAGACCATCTCTTGTGGGAGCTGCTGACTGAGATGCCATAATGAACTTTCCAGTGGAGTCCAATGTAAGGCTAAACTCAGTATATTGTCTTTACCCAGACATTCACGACAGAGAGCAGTTAAATGTCAGAAATATTTGAAATTCTGCCTTCTGAGAACTATCTGAGTTAGGCACCACAGTTTTTGTTCTGACTTACACTGGTATGGGAGACAGGGGACTGCTGGGTCCCTCACTCTTGGTCTCTTCTGTAATACCCATATAGTTTTTACCCTGGTAATTGACATTTCTGTGGGCCCCCTAATTTGTTTTTCCAATTCCTTTGTGTCTTTCTGAGAAGAAGAGGTGTAAAATTAGTTACTTTTTTTGCCCAGAAATCACATCTGAGCTGCACTTTCAAATTCTGCCTCCATCCTTCTCCCCCTTCCCCCCCCCCCCCCCCCAGTAATCTTGGAGTTGGATTTTTACAGTTTTCAGTTGCCAAATGGTACCTTTCCTATTACTATGAAGGGCTTCAAGAAAATGCTTTTACCAATAGCAGCATTTATGTCAAAGAAGGATGGCAAAGGCTAATGAATGGTGTCTTGTTGAGCAGGGCCTGCAGTTAGGAGCTTGCTTCAGTTAGAAGTGATCTTCAGAGGGATTTGGGGGTACTATATATTTTGGAAAAAGGACAGAAGATTAAAGAGGGAAGACAAATGCAAAGCTGTAGCTGAATGGTTTTATCTCCTTTCAAACAGCATCAAAACCTTTGACTCAGTGGAGTTAGTTTCTAGGCCTCCCTTTCTTGATAATGTTGTGATTTTTTGCCTTCTGATTTTACTGCTTATTCCCTCTCTGTGACTTTTTCCTCACATTGAGGACTGTCAGGGAGAAGTGGTGGATAAGAATAACTATAAACATATTTAGTGTCTCCCACACAGCAGTTTGGAACTGCCTCTCCTTGTGTTACTGAAGGTTCATAGATTTCCCAGATCAGTAGGAGTTCATTGATTTATAAGCAGGCAAGCTTGTGTTACTACTCTGGTTACTCTCATGGTTTTTCCTGGCTACTGTTAATTAGCCTGGCAGATCTTCCAATGTTTATTACATGCAATACTGGAAGAATATAACTACTTGTATTGAGCTATCATAACATCTTCCTTTTTTTTTTTTTTTTTCCATCATCCTTTTAAGGATAAAAGGCACTTTGAAGATTCTTGTCTAAGCAATGAAGGAGGTCCAGACTGTGACCTGGTACTCAAATGATGTCTCTAGTGTGGTTAGTGGCGCTGTATCTTGCACTTGGACTATCCCATAGACTCTTGTCATGTCATACAGCTCTCCTGGGATGTTTGGGTTAAAAACTATCGCTCCCCTGCTACCGCTTTCCTGTTACCCTCTGACAGACTTGCCGTCTTTCTGAATTACAGCCTCAGCCTCTGTCCCTGACATCTCTTCAGGATCCCAGCTCACAGGTTAAAGCAGGACACTTTCCTGCGTATGCATTTTTGTCGCGGTTGCTGTAGGCAGTTTCGCTCTCCCACCTCTTTTTTTCAGCCTTGTGAATAGAAGAGGCGGTCAGGCTGCAGGTATGGTGACTCCTGGGCCTGAGTCACGTCTCCTCAGGCTATGGGCAGCACGGAAAGCCCTGGCTCCCCTGGGGACCTCCGGCGCAGGCTGCATGCCTGGCCGCAGAACACGTCCTCTCCTCCGAGCAGGAGCTGGCATGCTGGTTTCTCTCGGGAGGTGGCAGCACAGGCGGACGCGATTCGCAGCTGCAGCTTGGCGGCCAGAGCTGCAAAGGGGTGGCAGGGAGGCGGTGGGGTTGGTGTGGGTGGGATTCCTTCCTTCCTAAGGTGGAGCTCCGTAGTTGGAGGCAAGGATTAGGATGGGGAGCATGAGGGTGTTGATGCATAGGAGGGATTGCTTCAAACCCTTTCTTGAAGCGGGGTGGAATCAGCCCAACATCCTCACCGTAACACACTGGGGTCCATCTCTCCTGATCACATTCCTTTGTATCAGCTGCAGCTGATTGTCAGGTATGGTGAAGGCCTGAGATTCCACTGTGGGGACAGTGTCATTTGGTAGCCATGGAGCAAGACCCCCAGCTACCTTCTCCCGTGTGTGGGGAAAAGCTGTCTGCAGGAGATGGGGCACAGCCGTTACATAGCATGGTTTTTGCAGACACCTACTTACCTGCAGGCTGCCACAATGCTTGTATGTTATTTTATCTGCAAGTTATCAAGCAGCTTTAGGTAAAATGTCATGAGAAAGGAAGAGCAATGATTAGTCACCATCCCATTAAATGCTACAACCTGCTCCTCTCTCAGAATCTCATCCATTCTTTTTTAGCTAGATTTCTGGAGCCTGGAAGCTCTGGTTCTTGCCTGAGGTTTTAGTAATGGATCACAAAGCCAGGGATACTATAGGGTGTACAGTGTAACCATCATCCGGAAGACATGCACAGATGCAGGGGGGTTGGGTTTCTGCAGAAACCAGGCACAGTCTGGTCTAGAAATCCATGGAATATATTGCTTAATATACCCCTCTGTCTCTATTCTTTGAATTCAGCTTCCCTATGCCAGCCAAGAACACTGAATCAGCTGGGGATGCTGCAGAGCCTTGGTGGGAGGATGTTTGCTTACTTCATGAACTTTGGGAAGTTTTGTGGCAACATGGGTAAAACGGTAGATTCAGTTTTGCCCCAGTAGTAATTTGTGAATGCTGTCTGTGGGTTTGGGCATCCAAAAGCAAAGGGTGCTAGAAATCCCAATTCAGTCAATTCAAACGGTTTTAGTAGCATCAGCAACTAGAGGGTGGCCGGCCAGCCCTACAGTCCTTCAAAATGTAGAACAATGTACTTGAGTTTTACTCCTTGCTTTACAACCACTGAAGGGGAACTAGTCTCATATACCAGGTAATTCCTGCTTGACGCTGCTTAGGGCACCATTGAAACCACGCCTTAAGCAGGCAGCACTGAGATGGTGAAGCACAGAAAGGCAACAGAAAAACCTGAGGTTTGCAAGCACTTAGAAAGGGGCCACCTCCCATTTTTTCTCCCCACTCTTTGCTCCTGGCAGTCTTGGAAGGCCCATCCCTACTCTCGTGACTGTACAGAAAAGGCAATTTTCTCTAAAGAGTGTCTGAAAGTGTTGAAATTTTCTCCTCTCTTTCAGAACAGTTTCATTCCTGAGAGTGACCCTCATGTCCCAGAGAGATCCTGTGGCATTGGTGTCTGCACTGAGGACAAGTGGTGGTAACAGAGGATGCTCATCTTGTCTGAGGGTCTGGGGAGCCAAATGCAAAAGGCTCAGGCAGCGAAGACTGGAAAGCAAAGCAACCTGTCCTGTGTGCATTTTCCTTCTGATCTGGATAGTTCTGGGATAGATGGATCCACACTGCTGCTGCATGGATCCCTCTGTTCTGGTGACTTGGAGGAACGAGTTTTGTCAGTACCACTGCTGCAAGGCCTTCTACCTGGTCCCCATGTAGGTGTAGTCATGGAGAGCCAGGGCTGCCAGCAGCTGCCACTCCACTAGCAGTTACACAGCACTCCAGTCAGGCACACAGGTTCAAAGGGTGAACGCATGGCGGTGGAGAGGGAGGCAGTCATATGGGGATAAATCCCATGTAAGAAAATAATTGGCTGCAGAAAAAGAAAACCACAAAAGACAACAGAATGAATATAAAGGAGAAGGGCAACAACCAAAATGAGAGACTGGTTTTGGAAGGTAACTGCACTAGTCACCAGGTTGTTGGTGCCTTACCTGTTGGAATGGTTTGTGACAACTGGGAGGAGTTTGTCTCATTTTAATTGGGACTAACGATATTCAGAGCAGTTGTCATGTGTCACCTCGGCTGTCTGTCTCCCTGCCTTTTCAGCTTGGCAGTCTCCTCTTTTTTTCCCTGCGTGTCCCAGTGATTTGAAAAATGATCCATTCTTCAAAGCATCCCTGGTAATTTGGACCACAGTGTTGTATTTCTTTTGAGGCTGATGCTTTTCAAATCCACAGCCTTTCTTCCTGCAGCAGTCACTGACACTTCTCTATAACATATAGCAGGGGGAAAACAGGTCTGAGGGGCTGCATTTTTCCTAGGAGGAGATGGGAGGAGACACTAAAATCGACAGAAAACAGATATTTTGTGTGCAGTAAATTAGATAACTTAGACCTTTTTATGATGTGCAGGACTGTTGGGGAATACCATCACTGATTTCACTCAGTGAAGCACACTGAAGTTCTCTTAATGTTCTTCCCATTGTCAGCAAATCAGTAAATACTAACTAAATAAGCACGCAGGTATAGGTTCTGTTCTGCACCATGTCTGTTATATTTCTTTCCTGAAAGCACCTCCACCTTTTTAGCAAGATCTGCATTGCTATACTCCTTTTGCTGCCAGATACAGGAAGATCAATCCAGACCACATGATTGCTGGCTACATGGCTTTTACCCATTGGCAACCATCTCCTCGTGGTGACATCAGCTGAGGTGGGAAGACTATAATTTTGCATCACAGTAGTCGTTTAAGTAAAAATGAACGTTAACATTTCTCTGGTATGCACCTGCCCTGCTCTACATGTTTGTTTACCATCCTGGATTCCTGCTGACTAGTGTCCTACTGGGGTCATTACCATACAGACTTAGGGGTAAGCACCCACATCCCATTTTTAAGATATTCCTTTGCAATGGCCTTCACACTACAGTCCTGAATAAGAAGCAACAGGACAAAACCCTGAATCTTTGCAGCTTCATTTCATTGACAGCAGTAAGATATGCACCACAACTGGGCAGCATCTGGGGAAAAGGGCAGTTAGGTGAAATGGGAGATTTCCACGTTGATAACTACAAGGTGTATAGTTGACAGATGGCATTTTTCTTCTTCAAACTTACCTTTACTCTGCATATGTAACTTTCAGGCTCAGCCTGACACTGCACACATTTAGTTATGTGCTTCACTCAAGGCACAAGTGTTAAAGGTTGGACTAAGAAGAGATTCAGAGCAGCCCTGCAGAGAAGGACTTGGGGGTGTTGGTCGATGAGAAAATGAACATGAGCAGGCAGTGTGTGCTTGCAGCCCAGAAAGCCAACCGTATCCTGGGCTGCATCAAAAGGAGCGTGATCAGCAGGTTGAAGGAGGTGATCCTGCCCCTCTACTCTGCTCTTGTGAGGCCTCACTTGGAGTACTGTGTGCAGTTCTGGTGTCCTCAACATAAAAAGGACATGGAACTGTTGAAACAAGTCCAGAGAAGGGTCACGAGGATGATCAGGGGACTGGAGCACCTCCCATATGGAGATAGGCTGAGAAAGTTGGGGCTGTTCAGCCTGGAGAAGGCTGCATGGAGACCTCATAGCAGCCTTCCAGTATCTGAAGGCGCCCTATAGGGATGCTGGGGAGGGACTCTTCATGAAGAACTGTAGTGATACCCCTACAAGGGGTAATGGGTTAAAACTTAAACGGGGGAAGTTTAGGTTGAATATAAGGAGGAAATTCTTTCCTGTTAGGGTGGTGAGGCACTGGAATAGGTTGCCCAGGGAGGTTGTGAATGCTCCATCCCTGGCAGTGTTCAAGACCAGGTTGGACGAGGCCTTGGGTGATACGGTTTAGTGGGAGGTGTCCCTGCCCATTGCAGGGGGGTTGGAACTTGGTGATCTTAAGGTCCTTTCCAACCCTAACTATTCTATGATTCTAAATATGAACCCCACTGAAAATTATCCCAACACATCCAATGGCAGCATCACCTTGTGCTTATCACAGGCCCCTACTTGAGGTTAAAATTTATTTGGAGATTGCCAGACATCCCATCCCAGCAAGCACTAGATCTCTGGTAAAGGCTGTGTGTATACAACAAGGCGGATATGGTGGAGTCAGACCAGAACAGTGCTTTTTGTCCCAAACGCCTGCAACACGTACAGTACAGATATTGCTTCCCTGTTTATATGCAGGAGAACGTCCTTTCTCTGCTTTTCTCTACTACCTCCTCCTTCTCACATGCATGCAGCAATGTGGTGTACAAACTGATTTAAAGGCTTGACTCTCCAGAGAGAGCATGTCTACCAGGATGTGCGAAGCTGGTGACATTTCAAGGTATGCTAGGGAGATATCTTCCCCCCAGCTTCCATATCTTGGGGAATGGAAGGGCTGTCTCTGTCAGAGGGTTTGGAGGGCCGAGTGCTGCAGCTCTGCCGGGGCTCGGCCGCCTGCGCCCTCTCTGAGCAGCTCGGGCCGAGGAGCAGTGGTGCAGTGCTGCTGCTGCTGCTGCCGCCTCCTCCTCAGCCCCGGCCCCGCCGCACCGTGTGCTGCGTTAAGACGCCATGCGCAAATTCATGTTTCTCTTTTTTATTTTCTTATTCTTTAAATCGAGCCGTAACATCGTGTGTGTAGTCAGCAAACGGTCTGCTGTCACCCACCAGTTTGTCAGGTGGATGGTGATAGTAGCCCCAGCCTCTTGCAGGAGGGAGCAGAGGAGGTGGGGAGGCTGTGTGAGCTTGTGCTGAGGTAGAATTTGACGGAAAATAACTCCTGGGCTGGCTATCAGGAAACATTTCCAGTGCTCTGTGCTGTGTTTGAAATGCAGCTGTCGTCACTGGTGGTGGAAGCCTCTGTACAGAGCTGCAGCTTTATGCTGAAGGAGGTGGCTGGGTGACGTTGATTGCTTGTCCTTAGGAAATAGGGGCACATGAGAGGAGCAGGAAGCGGCACCTTTTATGTGTCAGTGGCATTTATCCTCCCCAGCAAGGTACCAGCTTGAAGTTTGTTGTGTGTGTGGCTCTGGTTGTAGGAGTAGATTATGATGGGTCATGAAATCGGCTGAGAGTGTGGGAGAGAGAAGGGTGATGGGAAGTTTCGTCCTAACTGCCTTGGGATGTGGATGAAGTCCTTGAGACCCAGGAGGTTGGCTAGACTTGAAGTTGGAAGGTGGGGGGGAATCAGATCATTACTGACCCATTTCCTAAATGATGTAGTAGTATTCTGGTGGCTTTTTATATCGGCACTAATGAAATATTGAAGTACTGATCAAATTGTTACTGCTTATCAATATTTGGCAGTCTACGTTTCTCCTTCAGTCCCAAACTGAGGAGAAGCAATGAGAATGTTAAAACAGAAACTGAACGTGGTAGAGAAGATTTACTGTAGTAGCGTCAATGAAATCATATACTGAAAAAAAAAATGGAAGGAAACAAAATATCTAGATTACTTACATAGTAAATGAAGATTATCCTGGCTACCAATATGATTTGCTTTGAATGCTGAAGGCAACTCCACCTTTTTCATACATTTACAAAAGACCTGATTACTGGGAGGGGGGGGTTGTGCAGAGGAATGAAAAGGCACTGTGCTTTTCTGCATAGCTTATCTTAAAGTCCTCATTCTGAATCAGTTTTCTAAAATTGCCATGGAAATTTGTAGCATGGAACAGAGGAGATATTGTTCAGGAGTCAGTGAAAGTGTAGCATTAGTGATGATTTTAGTTCTTGACCCCAGCTGCTCTGATGGAGGTGATCACTAGAAGAACTGCTGCAAATAATGGAAATTCCTTTTAAAATAGCCCCTGAACTGGCTTTTCTCTAAGGCACTGTCCTTTCCATCAGAATTGGGCGACATGGCTTGAGCTGCAACCTTGCCTCTGGATCTTGAATAGAAATGCAGATGTTTGCATTTGTTTAACAAAAAAGGGGACTATGAGAGTTACCTTGTTTCTGAAGTTGTAAGGAGACATTGAGTCTGGGAGGTATGTGAGAGGAGTGTACTACTGCTTTCTAGTAATCTGAACCCATGATAAAGGATTACTCTGGACTTCTAACGTATCTTTTTTAAATATCCCAGCTTTTCCATTTAAAAAAATACATGTGATTTTGAGAAACAACTGTGCTGTAAATTCAGTCAAAACTATGTTTTTCTTTTTCCTCCCCTTCTCTCTAGTGGAATGCAGTAGCTCTGTGGGCATGGGACATTGTGGTTGATAACTGTGCCATTTGCAGAAACCATATTATGGATCTATGTAAGTAAATGGTGGGGAAGACTCTGGCAGTTTTGACTTGTATGTGATGCACAGCTGAAAATTCAGCACATGCAGCTTTCAATTAGGAAATAAGTCTTCACAATGCAAATACTAACCTCTATTTTATGTAATGGTGAAGTCCTATAATCTGTTTTTGTGACCCTGTCAACTATACTGCTTTTCTTGTAAAGAGTATCACAGCTATAGATAATGTGATGTTGCTGAGTGTATTTGGGATACAACAAAGGAAAAGGAGTAAAGAGCCAGAAAGAACTGAAATTGTTTGGGGTATTGCTCACAAAGAGAGGTATTAGATTTTGCAGTCGGTCATGTTGATATAGGTATCCACTTTTTGATGACACTCATCAGGATGAAATCTTTTAACACTCTGCGTCTGGCCAGGAAAGGCTTTGGACCAGTGACTTCATCTGACTCCTCATTCTACAAAAACTACTTTGCATAAATAAGTTAGTTCATATTGTATTGTGGGGAACCCTGTAGCCACCTAGAGAATTGTTCTGTTACAAAGGAGAGTCTAAATAATGCCTAAATAATAATTAAAAAAAATAGTATTGCTAGTATTGGTTTGATTTTGTTTTCTGTAAAATTTTGATGGTTCAACTAGCATATATAGGCTTGCTATGTAGGAAAATAAAGAGATAATGGAATTACGTATACAAATTTCTGTCATGAAATAGGTGCACATGTGTAAAGTCACTGGTTTCAGTACCTTAAAGGATTGATAATGAGTACAAAAACATTTTGTTTTTTTTCTCAAAAACGACAAGGTACTGCTGGCACTGTAACTGTGCATCTTGTTTCAGTCATGAGGGACAGAAGACCTTTTAGTATACCTCAGGTAGCAGTTTGCCTTATTTGCCTTTATTACTAGAATGTGAGGATTGTGGAGCCCTCCTAAACTGGAGCATGTACAGCTACAGTGCTTGGGAATGGCCTGTCATGATCTGATTGTGATAGTTTTGTTGCACCTTGGAACTACTGATCATAGCGATTTACTGCTAGTGAGCCTATCCGAAAATGAATCGTTTCAGAAAAATGAGACCTGAAGTTTATAGTAACAACTAGTGAGAGATGGACCTGGTTTCACATCATGTGTAAATAATAATTACAATACTACTTTCATAAGTTTTTGTTCTTTGTTTGGTTTTTTGTTGTTTGGTTTTTTTTTTAATAGAAAACACATTGTGACACACAAGGCTGAAAATGGGTTACGCATCTTTGCTTTGGGACAGATACGTTTGTATTTTGAGCCAACTAATGCCTTTCCATGCCTCAGTTCATTGCTGGTTATTAGAAACGGAATGACAACACTAACGAGAAACAAGTGAGAATAGGGGTTATGAAATATGCTGATGTTCTTTGATGTAAAGATTTTCTTTTTAAGTACCTCTAGCCTGTACCATCTTGAAAAGTAGTTGCAAAAGGAGGTGGACACTTGGCTACTAGTTAGTGTCTCAGATTTATGATATATTTTGAGAGGAAAGCATGTCACTGACAGGCAAATGGAATTTTAAACACTTGTTAGGATATAAGTTACATCCACAGAATTTCCAAACGTATAGAATGAATATATAAAATCCTGTAATTCAAGGTAATTGTTCATGACAAGAGGATAGTGGATAGTGGATGCTGGTATGTTTCATTTTATGAATCTGCCTCAAAATTAATAGTGCCTCCCATGACAGAATAAATAGAGTCTCAAATATTTGTTATTTTTTATAAACAGCAGATAGGGCATGGAGATGAAGGCAAGGTGTGGAGGAACTGGAAGGAGAGTGGATCGATGTTATTTTCCAGTAGTGAATTTCTTGTGTCAGTTCTTGGGGGCTGGAAAAGGAAAAAACAGATACTACCAAAATGGGGGTGGGGTTGAGAGTGTATAGGTAGGCTAGGCAAAACAGTGAAGGAAGAGGATGTAGGTAGATTTCCTCCCCCCCCTCTTTTTTTTGTTGCTCAAGCATAACATGTTACTAGTTTGGGTATGAGCAATGTTAGAAAAAGCCTGGACTGCAAATGGCAGACCACAATTGACAGTATACAGAGTAGAAGGGGTATCTAAATTGGTGTTCCGAGATCAGTGTTGGCTCTAGATTTACTTACTTCCTTGTTACAGACCATTAATGTTGTTAAACAACACTTTAATTAGATTTTCAAACACAAGATGTGAAGTAATGGGAAATTGAGGAAAAATTAATAGAATGTGCAGGGAAGAACAACACAAGATTCAATTTGATAAAATGCAGAATACTAATGTCTCCCTCCTAGTGATGAAGAGAAACTTTGAAAGTGAAATCATTAAAAGAGTGATAAGTAGCATCAGCCATGCTAATGGAAGGTTGTTAACATTACAGTCAGGCATCAATGTTAAGGTGTCATGCCGTTCGCCTCATGCATGTACATTATGATTTGGTAATAAGAATGGGCTTGGATTTATGAGAAGAATAAAAGAACAGAACCAAGTATATATAGTTTCCTAAGTCACAAGTAGGAGTGGAAGATGATAGCAGTGTACATGTATTTTGGGAGTGTGATACCAACAGGAAATACTGAGTGTCATACAAGGGGTTTATAAGTAGAAGGAATCATATGATGGTATGATAGGGGGAACTTAGGGTAAGGGTTTAGTAAAATCTGCAGATAATTCTTAAGAAATTGGAGAGAATTGCAAGGGGAAAATTCCAAAGTTCCTCAGAAGTTTGAAAAACTAAATTGAAGAGCTCATTTTGCATTTTGAGGGAATAGACTAGACTATTTCAGTTCTAAGGGACCTACAGTCCAACTGCCTTACCAATTCAGGGCTGACCAAAAGCATGTTGTTAAGGGCATTTTCCAAATGTCTTAAACACTTAGAGGTTTGGGGTATTCACCACCTATAGGAAGCTAGTTTCAGTGTTTGACTACCCTCTTGGTAGAGAAATGCTTCCTAATGTCCAGTCTAAACCTCCCCTGATGCAGCTTTGAACCATTCCCATGCATCCTATTACTGGTTATCAGGGAGAAGAGCTCAGCACCTCCCTCTTCACTTCCCCTTCTCAGGAAGCTGTAGAGAACAACGAGGTTGCCCCTCAGCCTCCTGTTTTCCAAACTAGACAAACCCAAAGTCCTCAGCCACGCCTCACAGGACAAGTAGAATTGTACTTGAAGTTTATTTGCCTGGTTATTGGTATTTTCTGTCTCTGTTTTCTGAGCGAGTACATGATGTATCATATTAGCCAAGCTATGTGTATTTATTTCTCCCAAATAAGTTGATCCCTTCATGACATAGTTTTAGAAGGCTACATGTAAAGAGAAAGGGAAACCTATACATTGCTTATATTTGCTCAAGTGAAAGCCACTTTGAAGAGCTTTTACCATTAAATTTACCAGTGCAGTGGGCTATTGTAGCTGTGAATAAAAGACAGGTACTTCTGTTTACTTGCCGTTATGGCTACTTAAATCTCGGGTTACTTTTCTTGTTAGATATACAGAAGATTTCTGCAACAGAAAATGTATAGGAAGAGGGATGGTTCTTAATAGATGCCAAGATTCAGAAGTTGCCATTATATAACAAGCATTTCTGTAGCTCCCTGAGTAGAAATGCTTCTGTTGCATCTTTCACAATTATTTACAGGTATTTCAGGTTTTATCTGTATCTTTCTGCCTGCACCTACAAATACTCTGTCAAAAGCAAGGCAACAGAAGAGTTCTTCAGTATTCCTCTAGTACCTGTTACTGTTTTGCCACTTCTTTTGGGTCAGCAGGCAGTAAATGGCTTCTCTTCCTTTCAAAAGCCAGAATTGGCAGCTTTCATTCTGTGCCAGCAATTGATCATTTGTTACATTTCTGTGTTAAGATACTGTCCTTTTCTGAAATGAGGCAAGTAGGAGACTCAAAAGTGCTTCAGCTTTTGGGAGGCCCTTTTTTGGCAGCCAGATTTAGTGATGCCAGCAGTAGTCTCCAGCCTGTTTGATGAGGGAGTTAAATCTGGGTGTCTTGTTGGAAGAGCCTTACATCACCACCAGAGAACTCCTCCTCGGCTATGTTTGCAAAAGTTCATCTGTCCTCTTAAGCTTTTGGGACTGTATTTACTTCTTGGCAAATGTTTGAGTAATGCTGAAATGAATTTCAGTGCTGCTTTTCTTCCTTATCTAAACCACCTTTTTTCCCTCTCACTCCTGGTCACAAAGTCCATTAAAGCCTAAAAAAATAAAATAACTATATTGTGTTCCAAAGCATACAGCTCACAGGTTAGGGCCACTTAGAGAGCAAGGGAGTTAAATTTTCTTCCTTCAAATGAGTTTCCTCTCCTTTTCCCACTACTCATCTTCTCTCTGTTCTCTGTTACTGTACAGGCTCATGCCAGATACTTACTATCATATGCCCCATGATACTCAGCAGGATCATAAGTCTGTACTGCAGTAACAGTATTTTGGCAATCTTGGGTGTCAAATTTTAAACAAATGCCCAAAGTAATTGAAGCTCTTCAAGGTTCTTGAGCATTTCCCATTTTCATAACCAGATTTAGTTTTATTACTTAAATAAAGTAATATTTAAGTAATTTTTAATATATATTTAATATTTAATCTGAGGGCTTAAGGAATTAAGACCTCAGATGTTTCAGTGCGCTAGATTTTATTCTCCTATAGGCTGGCCAGCTTTGGACTTCCACCTATGTGTATCTTGATGTAAAACGTAATAAATACAGGTTCATTTGAATCTTGCAGAATAGTCATTGCTACTGAGTTTCTGTAAACCTCAGTCTTGTTTTGAGTAGTTCCTTCTTACCAAGGTTAACTGATCTCTCTCACATCTCATGGGAAAACAGGCCTTTCTCTAATTTTGTTCATCTCCACACCTCAAAGAGAGGGAAAAATGAAGAAAGGACAGAGCAAGTAAAGATCACATTTTTCAGCCAAACCTGTGGGGTTTTAAAGTTTTTAAATCTTTAATTGGTGAATCAAATTCCTTTTTCTCTGTGCGTATTTGGGCACACGAACAGTGAAGAGACAATTGGAGCTCATTCAGCCATTTTCTTTGCCAAGATCTGCAAAACAAGCCAGCAACAAGCCCATGTATTGAGTTCTGAGCTGGGTTTTTAAAAATTACTACGCTATTAGCATGGGTCTTTTCTAAATAATTTGGCCTTGGCATTTAAAGAAAGCATCCTTTAACACTTATTAAAACTATTTATTAAGGAAGTTATTAAAACTTCCTTTAATAAAATGTTGGTTTGGTAGGTTTGTGCTGGTGACTGTGGAGGGAGGAGTTGGTAATCCCTATTTTCTCTTGAAGTTCTTTCTTGAGCTGGAGCAGAAGTGTGAATTGTTCAGGCCCTAGACTGGAGAGCCAGGCTACTGGATTTATTTTCCCAGTGCTGTTTTTCCTTCTTTCCTCACTTTCTGTTGTCTTTTTCATCCATGTCACCTTATACAAAACCCCTAAAACACAACCTAAGCCCATAAGTAGTCTTTATGCTTTTTGGGATCCTCCTGGGTACTCAATTCCAAGGTATAAAAATTTCAAAACATGATTTTGTAAACTGTATTTCCTACTGTGTGTTTTTGGTGTGTACTTACCTGTCACAAGACTATAGGAAAAAAAGACAGGCAAGCCCCAGGGTTACATGTGCAAATTAATTTGTAAATATAACTAATATTACATGATGTCTGACAAAACAGTAAGTTTATGTTAAGAGAAGGAATCTACCAGTTGGCGTTCCATGTCCATCTTCTACTCCTGCATATACGTGTTTAATCTTTGTTTTCACAGGCATAGAATGTCAAGCAAACCAAGCATCAGCTACCTCTGAAGAGTGCACAGTTGCATGGGGTGTCTGCAATGTAAGGAAGACTGTTCTGTTGCGGAGCTCATGTGTGGTGATGCTATCCCCTTTTTTCACAACTTGGGACAAAATGAGTTCTATAAAATGTTTCAGATAATCCACCAGGAAAAAAAAGAACCTTAAACACCATATGTTTTAGTAGAGTGTAGAAAGGAGAGAGAAGGTGGGGGGGAGGTGAGAGTTGGAGAGGTGTAATATAGAAGACACAGAAGAAAAGGGAGGAAAATAGGCCTTTTTTTTTTTAATTTTAAAATAATAATGGATCTTTGAGCATGATTTTCCTGATCAAGGTTCTGCCTAGGAACTATGCCTTCGTTTTTCCTGGCAATAGGATTTTTTTGATCTCAGCATGCTTCATTTGTCCTTGTGCAATCTGATTCGAGGAGCCAGTATGGGGTAAGAAGGTGATTTGCTTTCCGTTTTGGAGAAAGATCAAATTGGTTCTAGTGTATAATCTCCAGCTCTTCAATTTTTTGCTGTATGCATTCCTTCATACACGGTCCCACTAACATGCGAACTCAGACTTACGTATCTCTTAGCTAGCCTGGGCCCGAGTTGGAAGGTAAAATTTTCCATAATGAAATAACTACCTGTTCCTCAGTCCCATCCTCACTCTGCTGTGGGATCAAGTCACAGTGTGATATTGCCTTGAACAGGATTATAAATGTTGCAATTCTGTTTGTAGAGGACAAGAGCAATTTTTTTAACCATGTCAGGATATTCTAGTGTCAAAATTATGTCTTTGTGTGCAAGAGTTACCACAAGTGGAACCTTGTTTTTAACTAGCTGTATGGGGTACGGAAAAGGGTGACCTTATTTTACTAAACACAAACAGATTCTGTTTTCCCTTCTAATTTTGCAAGTTCCTTTTTAATTTGGGCTTTGGTTTGTCCAGATGACTGGCAGAAATCTTAAGCATATATACATACATATCGTCCCTGCTATTCACTATGAAATCCTCTTTCTTGTCTTTCTGATTATGCTTCTTATCAGCATCTGCTCTGCCAGTTTTAGCAGCTGCTAAACTCTGTGTTCTTTCCTTCCTCAGAAGTTAGTCTGTTAGCACTGCGTGCACTGTGGAAGAGGGTCCCTGCTCTCATTTCGCTAATATTCCCTTCCTCTCTGAAAATCTGGATCAATTCCTTGGTGTTTACCAGTGAGCTGGCTGATTAGTCCTCCTCACCTTTGTCTGCAAACACTTGCTACTCTCTTCTTACCCTAATGCTTTCAGTGGTAGTTTTCACATTGAGATACAGTTGTGTATTATGAAGTGATGTGAACTTTCTCTTCCAGCATGCTTTCCACTTCCACTGCATCTCTCGCTGGCTCAAAACTCGCCAAGTATGTCCGCTGGACAACAGGGAATGGGAGTTCCAAAAGTAAGTATCCTGCACAGATTTTAAGATGAAATATCCAATTATCCTTCTGTTAATAGGAATTATCAATATCAGATATTAATGTCTCTTATCTGTGGGTCTGAGGGCATAGTTACTGTTGGGAAAGGTTTTTTTTTCTCCACCTTTGCTGTATAAGGACCTTTCCTTAGTCACCTGATGCTAAATGAGCTCTGAAGGAGGCCCAAACACCGCAAGTTAAGTGGCAGTTGGTAGGAAGCAGTGATTTCTATTGACATTTTCTCTAAAGAATAGAGAGCAGGAAAGAAATGGAATTCACTGAAAGTGGGCCTCAGGTGAATATTATGCTGCCACATGAGTAACTTGGGTTTAGAAAATGACCTGAATTTAGTTGCTTATGTTCCAAAGCATTTCTGCTGAGGTGCCAGACATCTTATTGGGTCCCTTTGTATCTTGATGATTTGTTTTATAACTCTATTAGGCTTAGAGATTCCTACAGCTGATTTAATAGCATCTGGAAATCAAATGTCCATGTAGCCATTGCTACAGCCTTGGACCATTTGTTCGTAATTTCTGTATTCTTTGTTTTGTTTTGTGTTTTTCAAAGGTCTGATGTTAGAATAACAATGGATAAGTTTTTGAGGGATAATTGTATTTTGAGAGGTAATTGTGCATCAAGAGAAGTTAAGATGTTTGCCTAACTGAGCAAAGTAGTGAAAACTGAGCCCCTGTTGCCTGGCCGGTGACTTAATACTGCACGGGCAGCATGATGAGGAATGGAGGCATGAATGAATGTTGTCTGGGGCTATGACAAGCTCTAGCCTTGTTTTCATGCAGGATATATTTGAAAAGAGGTTCAGGGCAAATGATGATGATACCGAGGGTCTTGTGCATGTAATATTGTGGATTGCTCAGGCTTTCTTCTACGTAGTGTCTGGATAGACTTTGGGGGGAAGTGCAATATGGAGAACTTTGGAAGGTTTCCATAGCGTAGCATTTCACCTTCCTCTGGGTTACATGTTAATTACATCGTGGTAGAATGAGAATAAATCTGCACTAGTATGAAACATGGTTTCTTAAAAAGCATTAACATGTTGTCTGTTTGCAGGTATGGGCACTAGAGAGATGGTCGCCACGCTGCTGCGTATGTCATCAGCCTCAGTTGTTCTTGTCACTATGGGTTTGTTTTAGCAACTTGAAAAATCAGTAATGTACACCAATCTTCTTCAGTCTTGTTGTATTGAATAAAATCCTGCTGGAGCTTCCTGTCAAGTTCTTTTGTCTTGTGTTAGGAGTGGGCAGTCAGTGAACGAGAGAGGAGAGTTATCTGCAGACCAGGGATTTAAGTGAGGCAGATCTTAAGATAAGTAGCCCTTCCTGTTGCTATGCCAAATTTTTGACTGGGTGTTTTGGTCTTACTTCCACAAGGTTGAGCCACACCTCTGGCTCACTGAGGTCAGCATTAATCTCCACTGTGTACTGCAATGGGTGCAGGACTTGGCCTAGCTAAGTGTGATTTATGCAAATAGCATTTCATGTGGACACGCTTTCTTGCAGCTCAGCTGAAATGATGAGCTGTACAATTAGGGGTTGTGTCATTATTAGAAACTACTCTCCCTTCTGCTCTTGGCTTTCACCAAAGCAGCTCCCCTGGAAAGCAAAATTTCACTAATTGTTCCCCGTTTCATCTGTTTAGCTTGGGGGACATTAACTGCATGTTAGTTTTTATCAGTGCTCGTAAAGCACTTTCATGTGTCAGGTGAAAGTGAACTCAGGAAATTCACATGCTAGATTGGCTGGAAGGCAAAAAATAAGCATTTGAACAGACTTAATTCTTGGTTTGCTTCCTACTGGTATTTTCCCAGTTAGTTCTGGGAAGCCAAGCTGTAGTTCTCACTGACTGACCATTGTTACTCTGAAAGCTATATAACGTTTTGTTTGGTGTCTCCTCTGCCACGTGGTCTGGTATCCTCCTCCCTGCAACAAATTTTGGCCGCTATGTTAACATGCCAGGAACCCAAATGATGCCCAATAAATTATTCTGGCTACAAGACGCTGCATCCCTTCGTGTTGGCAGCTATAGATGCAGTGCATTTCTTTCATTGGCTGTTCATGATGCCACCTTTGGGTCCCCACTTTTTTGCTAGTTATTGAGGATGGGAAGTTTGATAGCTGGTGTTAAACAGTGACAGGGAATAAAGATGGTCACTGACGGAAGCAAAAGTTGCAAGTTTTTCAGTAATTATGGGGCTTCCTTTAATCTGCAGCAGGCAAGTGTTGGGATTATTTTATCAGCTGGAGTCAGATTTGCTGTTTTCCAGCTTGAAGAAGGAAAGAGGAACAACTGAAATCAGGAGAGTTTATAGCCAGATAGCTCATTTACCAGATTTAGTGGATAAAAAGCTCATCCTGAGTTTGCGAGGTAGTTTTGGTGATGGAGGCAGGAATGGAACAGAAGAGGAGGGGGAAGATGACCTCAGCAGTGGTCAGAGCATTCATCCAGGCAGTGGGACATCCAGGTTAAATGCCATTCCCTGAAATGTGAACTCCCATTTAACGTCCTGTCCAGCCGAGCAGAAAGCCAGATGTCCCTGTTTACGATTGCCCGTTTTGTTTGCAGTATTGGATTTTTCAGGACCTGGAATCCAGATGCTCATGGATCGGGGAGTTTAATTCCTTGAGAACTTTGTTCTGGGTCCAGCTCCATCCTTCTGGTTTGTCTCCCTTTAGTCTGTCCATATTACCCTGTTCATAGTTTTTTGGCTGGGGACAGACACATCAGTGCAGGCATTTCCCTCTCCTTTGTGGTTTCATGTGCATTTGCTTGAGGCTGTGCTTGCAAGAAGATGGGGGTTTTTTTGTATTTTTAATTGCTTTTTTTCATGATCACTCCGAACAGCAGCTACAGGCGCTCTTCCCCCCATACCCTTTGAACATGTGTTCTGCTACAGTGCGTAAAGCCCTTCCTAACTACTTTGATTTGAGATTGCTGTTGTAGCATCTGTCCCAAACCTGGTTTTCCCAAATGGAAAAATATGAACTGTAAAGCAGCAATTGCTGACAGTCCCAGGAAAGAAAATCCCTTTTCAGCTGCTGCCCATTGAGATGGCTCTGCTACTGCTTCCCCCATCCCAGAAGGCCTAGGCTCTGTGATGGCCCATGGCACAGTAATGGTTGTGTCTGGGGGGAGGAGGAATAGCTTCAGCAAATGACTGAGGAGAGAAGCTCCACAGCACAGGCAGCATCAAGTGAAGGTAAGAGGAATCTACTTCATCCAAAGGCATGAAGTGCCCCATTTCCTCGGGGCATGGCTGCTCGCTCAGGCTGGCATTGCACTATCCTGACTCTTACAGTCCAGCCTCCACCTCTGCAGAATGTGGTGCTGGTGGGAGGAGTTAAGACCATTCCTATCCAAAGCCTTTTTCTGTTGTTTTTTTTTCATCTACAGCATCCCCTTCTTGCAAAATACAGAGAGCTTTTCGGGGTGGCAGGAGGAATTGGACACGTTTCTAAGCATCCTGGGGGGAATGTAGGTGTGCAGGGGAGAAATGACGATCGTGCCTGTGCTGTTTGCCTGTCCTATAAATGGAAGATGCATCTGAACTGTGGACCCCAAAATAAAATCAGGAGAAAATGACAGCTAAAACTGCAGAGAGCAGCGATTCCTGCAGCTGCCTGGCTCGGAGAAAAACAAATCACTGGTAGACCTGCTGTGAGCAGAAGGCAGTTTTGATATTCGTGATGCTTTCCATGGGTTTGTCGGCTGAGGCAAGACTCATCACCGAGCAGGGCCTGGTGGAGAGTGCTCCAGGCAGGCCAGAATGACCGGACAGTGGCTTCCTTCTCTTCCTTTTGGAAAGGAGACAATGAGCTCCAGGTGCTGTGCCTCCTGCACTAAATCCCTTGCTACTCTTGCATTAAAATGCCAAAATCAGGACGACGTGGGGCTGAGATAGTACGTTGGGTTATGTGGGAGTAGCAGGGAATGGGTGGAAGTTTCACTGTCAAAATCATGCAATGGGCTGTAGATTAAACAAATGACCCTCAGGAGCCTGCTGCTTGAAAGGTGTCTGTTTACTGAGAGAAATGGCTGAAGTCTCAACCAGTTTGCCAGGCTTGTAGCAGCACACCATTGAAACCGCATGATTGCGTCCTCCTGCCCCAGTTGTATAGGGAGGGCCTATCTGTGGAGATGCAGATGTCTGGATTGGGATGAGGAAGCTTTGCAACTGGTTTGGGTGGTCATGTACATGTACCCCTTGTAGGGGAGCACTGGGAGCTCCCACCACTGTGATCAGATCAGGAGTGACGATTCCCATATGGGAAAATACACCTTAGAGAGGGGAGACTGGAGTAGCTGTCTGCATCTCTGTGTGTAGGCAAGCAAAGGCACCAGCATCCATCATCCCTCTCCCGCTAGTTTCTAATGAATCATAGAACCAGGTAGGTAGGAAAAGACGTTTTAAGATCATCAAGTCAAACCTTTACCCCAGAAGGGGTAGAAGAAGCACCCCAAAGTGGTCTCTGGCAACAAATTGTTGGCAAAGCTGATGCGAAGATGAGCCAAGCAGCACTGGTGTTGTGTGAGCTGGAGCAATATCAGTACAGGCAGAGAGCTGAGCTTCCAGGAGGAGAGCACCCATGCGGGGAGGGAGATCTGCACTGTTTCTGGCAGGCTTCCTCCTCCAAAGTCATCAGGGCAGAGGATGGCAGCAACACCCCTGGCACCACAGTGGGTTGCATTGCCTGAGCTAAAAAGGAGCTGCCAAGCAGAACGGATGGGAAGATAAAGAAGAGATGGGCAGAGGCAGAGACCCAGGCTAAATCTGTGCTTGCCCAAGACACATCAGCAGGCAGGAGAGGAGATGTCCTGGAGGATGGGGTCTACCCTTGGTGGAGAGCACAAACTCTTCCCCTCAGCAGCATGGGAATGCTGCCACATGGTTCTTGGGCAGCAGGAATGTGGTGCTGTCATGGGACAGCAGACAGTCACCTGCAGGGTGCAGAGCTGATGCCTGTGAGTGGTGCTTGGCCAGCCCACTGCTGGTCCTTCCCCTGGCCTGCCATGAACCCTATGCTCCTGCCCTATAGCACCTGCTTTGCCACCAAGCAAAGGGATGAACCCCTCAGCAGTGGACAATGAGGTTTTGGGTGGGCTCAGTGGCTTGCTGGCACCCCCAGTAGCTCACCCAGCCTGGGTGAAAGCCACAACTGCCCAGAGAACCCCAGGCAATGGCTCGAGAGAAGGGGGAGGAGATGACACTGCTGGGGGTATCTTCCTACCACAGTACCCCGGGGGGCAGGAAGGGTGGGAGGGGATGGGTGTGGAGAAGCAACCCTTGCCTCCCTGCTTTGCTCACGCTGCTCTTTTGCTGCCCACAAAACCCGTGGAAAGAGCGAGCTCTTCGTGCCTGCTTTTGCTCTTCCCCGCAAGCTTGCTCTGAAAATACTGCTGCCAGCTTTAATCTGCTGTGAGGCAACACGCCGTTCCCTCCACCACACGCTCTGTACTTCGCTCGTTTCCTTCCCCAGTGCAGCAGGCTCTGCAGCAAGCCCGTTATTGCTCATGGTGGGTCGTCTCAGGTACACAGACAGACAGACTCCCCCCACCACCATCCCCTCCCCATTCCCTGCTGCTTGTTCTGGTCTGCTCCCTGCTCTCCTATTTCACTTTTCCCCTCTCTCATCTGGTTCCCATGGAGATCCCGAGGCACCGATGGTGCTGTTCCTCCCTCTGCAGCCTGACTGAGGGGATTGGTGGGATGATTTTTGGATCACCTGGGCTGCAGTTGCATCCAGCCCCAGAAGTCAAGGTGCAAGTTGCGGGAAGGTCGGTTTTGCCCCCCTGACTCCCTCACAACAGGACATCAGCCTGTCGTCTCGCTTTGTTCTGCTGCTTTCCAGCCTCTCCCTATGGGACACCCTTTGGGAATGGTGCCCAAAGCTCAGCCCAGTGGTGGCACAGCTCGCCAGGAGTCCGCTTGTGCCATCAACCATGGACTGCCCTGCACCAGGGCTGCAAAGGAAAAATCACAAATATTTGTGCTTAAAATTTAACAATCTGTTGAAAATTATCACCAGTTGGTTCCGGAAGGGCCAGATCCGGGTGTGCGGATGCACCACTGCCTGCTGCCTTGCTGCACTTACCCGCCCTGCTGCTGCACCCTAGAGTTTGCCTCTTTGCCCACTTTTCTTTCCATATGACTGTGATCATGGCTCAGACACCTCATTTCTTGGTCCCTGCATGAAAGGTGGGTCCTGGCCTCGTTGCTTCAGCACGTAAGCCAGGATGAGGGCATGACAGTTGTCTCTGTAAAGGTACCAGGGTTATCAGCATGGTAGGTATCAAAACTCAAGATGGGACTGCAAAGGATACGACCCTGGCACACCAGGGTTTCCTGTCCATGGGGCATCAGATGGGTATTTTCAGCTGACCTTTTTGGATGTAAGGAGAAGGTCTGGATATAAGGAGGAAGCTCTTTTACTGTAAGGGTGGTGAGGCGCTGGAATGGGTCGCCCAAGGAAGCTGTGAATGCTCAATCCCTGGAGGTGTTCAAGGCCAGGCTGGACAGAGCCTTGGGTGACATGGCTTAGTGGGAGGTGTCCCTGCCCATGGCAGGGGGGTTGGAACTTGATGATCTTAAGGTCCTTTCCAACCCTAAGTATTCTATGATTCTGACCTGCTGCCATGGCAGATGATCCTAGATGGCAGTGTGCTGGAGACGCCTTTGGGAACATGTCCTCTTCTTCTGGTTGTGCTGTTCTTCCTTGCTCAGTCTCTTCTTCTCTTCATCCTCCTGCCCTGGGTCTCAAGTGGATGATTATGTACTGGGAAAGGGGATTAAAGGAGTTTTTCTTCTCTAGAGATGCAGCCCACCTAGTATACTTTTCATTCTCCTTCCTCTTCCGTGTCCTAGGAGACATGAGCTACAATTCAAGTCGAGAGGGACATTAGTGTCCTGTGCTCACTGGTAGAGGTGGCGTGCTGTTGGAGCTGTCTCTTCATCCCGGTTGCATTGGATGCATTGAATTTATTCATTTTGACATTTTAGACATGAAGCATTATGGTTTTTAATGAAAAACATGGCCTTGGATGTTCTGTGTCCTCCCCCCAAATGCCAGTGTTGTGGCTTTTTTGAAGGGAGTGTGTTTGCCAGAATTCATCCCAGAGCTGCAGCCTTCTCCGTAAAACACGAGTTTGGTTTTGTCCAGTTCCAGTGTGCAGGTTATTAATGCTTGCCCCTGTCACTGGTTTTGGGAATGAGAGCTGGCTCCAGTGCCAAGGCTTTCACATCCCTCTGCTCCGCATGGAGCGAGTGCCATCCATCTCCCTGCCGAGCTAAACAGAGACTGAGCATTTAATACTCATAAACCACTGATCTCGGAACTGTTCAGAGGTGGAAGTCTATAGAGAAAGATGACAGCTCCATAAGGATCTTCCCTGAGCCTCTGGTGTCTCCAGAAATCTTCCAACAAGATAAATCAGTGCCTAAAGGAAGGGATTGCTGTGAGGAACGACCAAGACTTGTCCTCCCAGGCTGGTATTCTGGGTGTCTCTTGGTGTCAGGGTGTGAGATGGCAAAGAGGTGCTGCTCCCACATAGGAGGCAGAATAGGGTACCCCATCCTTTTTCAGGCATTTTGGGACAGATTTCACTTTATCTGTGAGGGATCTTCTTGAGAGGGTTGAGGTAGATGTGAATCCCAACGGGTCTGCTGGACACCACTTCCAGGAAGGTAGAACTCAGAAAGGCCGTGCTGGGTTTGCTTCACGAGGTTTTTGCCTGTTTCCCAGCCCTTGTCTCCATCCCCACTGGTGTCACCCACAAGCATCAGCCTCATTTCAGACACCAGCTGCTGACAACCCCGAACATCAGTCTCCTTTTTCAGTCCAGGTGCTACCAACCTTTAAAACCTGAGACTGGAGCCCAGAGGTGCTGCTTCTGCTGATGGAGAAATGGAGCTCATCCTTAGTCTCTCCCCATATTACACATGACATCTGTCTCAAAATTGCTTTTACTGTTTCTGCAAGCAATCTGCTCCTGCAACACTGCTGTCCTGGTTTGTGACCACCTCCACCACCTGTAACACTGCTTGTCCTGAGGGGCAGGATGTGATCCATGAAAGAGGGACACAGCAAATCCTCAAAAGCACAAGCAGCTGCACTGTTTGTGCTGAAACTCAGTGTTAGAGCCCTGCCCATTGTTTGTCTCGTGGCTGTTTCTTCAGCCTGATGCTGCAGGTTGCGTTGGCAGAATGGAGATATGGGTGATGATGGTGGCCTCTTCCATACCTGGGGCTGTGGCTGCTGTTGATGAGCTGTCTACCGAAGCACCAAAAGCAGCTCCTCGAAGCTAAGGCAGCCTCATTTCCTTTCTCCTTTCCCACTTGCCTCCTCTGGGGTCAGCACACCATTTTTGGCTTATTCCCTTGGGCTTTTTGTCCAGCTCTTGGGGTTGTCCATAAATGTAGTATCTTCATTAGCATTCAATCAGCATGATGGAGCAGCAGCACACAGAGATGTCCTGCTTCAGAGGAGAGGTACCTGTGGTCTGCTGGGGCAGCACGTGCTCATCAGAGCTTTGCATGGAGAGCGGATGTCCCTTGGGGTGAAGACGATGACCTCAACCCAGCTCCTTTCTGCTGCCCATAAATCACATTAGAGCATATCAAAGCCCTGAACTGTCAGCGCTACCTCAATGTAAATACTGTAATTATCCTAAGTGAAATTAACAGTTTATCAGACTTCCTGTGTTGAATCTTTTTATTACAGGCTGCTTTCGTTTTTTTCATCACAGATTTGATTTGCCATAGACTTTATGTGTCTCTGGATTATAAATCTCTGGCTTTCAAACACTACCTGACATCATGATCTGTTGCAGCAGCAAACTGGCAGCTGCTCAGAGGCTTATTTTGCTGAGGAGGAGGCTTTTTTTCCTGGCTGCCCTGAAATTTGCTGTTCCCTTTCGAAAAAGATTTGTCTGTGCAATGAGTGATCCCGGATCCGTACCAATCATAGAATAGTTTGGGTGGGAAGGGACCTTCAAAGGTCATCTAGACCAAAGCCCCTGCTATGAGCAGGCACATCTTCAACTAGATCAGGTTGCCCAGAACTGCATCCAGCCAAAGTCCTATGGGATCCAGGTATGGATGCTAAAGAAACAAGCCCGCATCAAGGAGCGTATGGGTGGTGAGTGTGGGGAAAGGACTTGAGCCTTCCTCAGCCCCAGAAAGCAACAGCTCCATACAGTGAACACAAAGATGATCTTTTCAGCCCATCATCCCCACCAGCAACTGCCATCAGGGATGCCTCCACATTAGGTGAGGCTACTGAGAGAAGCTGCCAAGGTAGGAGCTTCAGAGAGGAGCCTGCACAAAGCTGTGTTAGCACCCAAAGTTACTTAAAACATAGCCAAAGCTTCCTAATGATTGTCTCAGGCTGCAGAACTCAACTCATGTGAAACCACCTTTTTTATTATTAGTTTTTCTCCCCTATCAGGACAGATGCCACTGAGCAAAATTACCCCAGCAACGGGGAAGGGCTCAACAAAACCCAGCGCTGCGTTTTCACCTCCCTGCAGCAAGAGCAGGCACTCTGCACACCAGTAGTAGATTAAGAGAAAAAGGGGCTGTGCTTCAAACACACACACAGAAATGAGCCTTTTCTCACATGTGTCTTTGCACGGCACCAGGAGACAAGCAGTGTTATTGCTTTTGTCCCAGCGGAGCCCAGTGCAGCGGGTTCGTCTCGGATGTTTTCCCTGCCTTTGCCTCTCAGCCTGTTTGGTGCCTTCCACCAGCTCCACACCTCCTGAAGGTGATTCAGAAAATGAAACGTGACCAAACAAATCTCATTTTAATAGCTTGCCTTGGCCAAGGCCAGCTAGGAATATCGCTGTGTTATTATCATGAGCTGGAATGCAAGGCTGTTTACTTCATTAGCAGGAATGACAATAAAATAGCAGCTCACGGTGCTGGCAAGGGTAGAGCCAGAACTAAAATACTGCATTCTAAACAGAAAGGGACCTGGACTAAACTCCTTGTTATGGATCTAAAATAATTCTTCTTGGACAAAACAAGCTCAGAAAGCTCCAATGGTTTGTGAGAGGCTCCTTGGAGAGTGGGGTTTTATCCAGCCTCTGAATGCGCAAACCTGAGGAGATGCCTCCAGACAAGAGCTGGGGGCTGAACTCTGGCCTTCACTGACAGGTAAATGCTTGAAGGTTGGAGACTGAAGGCCAGAACTGAAGCTATTGACTGAAGGGAGTTTGCATTTGGGACTGGCTACAGTTCTGGAACGGGGACTGGCATTGAAACTGTGTTTCCATTCCCACCCATCGAAAAAGCAGAGGTGAAGAGCTGCCGGTAGACTGAAGTACGAGCAGGCTGAATTCCTTACCATGGGACTAATATAACCAGGTTGTTTTGGGTTTGCTTTATTTGGTTTTATTAAATGGCTCCCCATACAATTTTGAGAAGTCTTTTCCCTGATTATGGATAACTTCTTATGAGGAGGAGACTTCATTCCCCGGCTGGACCGGGAGCAGGTCCCCCAGCAGTGTGGGTCTATGGAGGTTGCCTTCATGTACAAAACATGAAGATAAAACAGTAGAAATATCTGCAGTAAAATCTGTTTATTCTTGAAAGAGAAACAGTGTTTATCTGGTTGCAACAACATAATGTCCTTTGGGTTTGTTCCAAATTTCCAGTCTATCTTGGACTATCTTTTGCGCCTTCAGTAGTTCAAGCTTTCCTCAGGAACACACCTAAAAGCAACATGTGCTGTACTTCAAACATCTAAAATGACATCTTCTTCCTCTCAGTCCACCGCAGGGATCTTTTAAAGCAGCTCTTCAAACAGCCTCCAAAGTGAGGAACCTGTCCCTGGGTGGGATTCCGAGTTTCTCTCTATGTGCTCTACACTGGGTTCATCTGCCTTGCTCCACACCTCCCTGTTCCACTGCTTCCTATGCATTTACAGGCATTGATTCAACACCCCCTGTGTCTGCCTGCCCCAGGAGGTGGCTATGGGAGGTAAGCAACAAAGATCTCCAACAGCTTCAGGGACCAGCTGATGCACACAGCATCCCAGTGGGCACCACGCTGGGCCAGGCTGCACCACCTCTGACACAGCACACCCAGGAAAAGTGCTTGCTTTCGGGGTGATGGGTCCTCCTGCCCCCATTTAAAACTGCTATAAGCGAGGAACATGACTGCGTGTGCTTCCTGCAAGTCGTGTGTGTTCATGCTTTCAGGAGGGGATATGGCAGAGCTGCTCTGGCACCCTTCTCTCCTCGAGTTGTTTTCATCACCGTTTTCCCCCACACCACTGCTTTGGGTTCAGCTGCAGCAGAAGGGCTGTGGTTTAACCCCAGCTGGCAGCCAAGGACCACACAGCCACTCGCTCACCACAGCGGAATGGGGAGGAGAATGAGGAAAAGTGTACAAGTCCATGGGTTGAAGTAAGAACAGTTTAATAACTGAAGTAAAAGTAAAGTACAATCATAAGAAGAAATAAGGAGAGCAAGAAAGTAATAAACAAGTGATGCACAATGCAAGTGCTCACCACCCACTGACTGATGCCCAGCTCATCTCTGAGCAGCAATCGGCCCCTTCCTGCTAACACCCTGCTTTCTATACTGAGCATGATGCAATGTGGTATGGAATGCCCCTTTGGCTACTTTGGGTGAGGCATCTTGACTGTGCTCCCCCCCCCCGCTTCTTGTGCCCCTCCTCGCTGTCAGAGCACGAGAGACTGAAAGTCCTTGGTTGGGATAAACATTACTTAGCAACAACTAAAACATCAGTGTGTTATCAGCATTGTTCACAGAGTGAAGCCAAAGCACAGCACTGCACCAGCTACTAGGAAAAAAACTAACTCTATCCCAGCCAAAACCAAGACAACAAAACATACAGAGGCTTGAGAAGACAAAGTAATGCACATCTCCTGGAAAGGTTGAGCTTTCAGATGCTTAGTTCACGAGCACGCTTGTGCGCAGAGTGGCGTTCAAAGGGCAGCAGGAAGAGAAATACAGGCAGCGAGTCCCGGCTCTGCCCTTCTGAAAGGGCTGTGTGCAGCAGGGAGAGCTGAACATCTCAACAACACCCGCGCTCTCTCACTCTGACTCTGTGGCCTTTCCAGGACATGAGGCTCACCCTCCGCCTCAGCTTCCTCACCAGCAGGCCTGGGAAAGCAACATGAGCATCGGTAGCACAGGGCTAGAAATGATTACTCAGAGTCTACACTGCTCCGATTGGCAAAGTGCAGCACAAGCACTTTTATTATTTAGGTGCTAAACATGTATGGTGATTATGCAGTACTCGTGTGTTTGGGTTGCTTTCCAAGTTTGGTTTAAGCTGTATTCAGCTCTGGAGTCACAACGCAAGAGGGACGTGGACCTGCTGGATTGAGTCCAGAGAAGGGTGCTGAAGATGCTCAGAGGGCTGGAACAGCTCTGCTGTATGAAGAGCTGGGCTTGTTCAGCCTGGAGAAGGGAAGCCTCAGGGGAGACCTTAGAGCAGCTCCCAGTGCCTAAAGCAGCTACAAGAAATTTGGAGAAGGACTTTTAACAAGGACACTGTCCTTGACAGGAGAAGGGGGAATGGCTTTAAACTGAAAAAGGATATATTTAGATGAGATATTAGGAAGAAATTCTTCCCTGTGAGGGTGGTGAGGCTCTGGCACAGGGTGCCCAGAGAAGCTGTGGCTGCCCCATCCCTGGCAGTGTTCAAGGCCAGGCTTGGAGCAACCTGCAATAGTGGAAGGTGTCCCTGCCCATGGCAGGGGGTTGGAACTGGGTGAGCTTTAAGGTCCCTTCCAACTTAAAGCATCCTATGATTCTGTGATCTTCCTCTCAGAGCATGTGCTGACTGATGTTTCAGTCCTCCAGGCCACGGAGGTTTGGTGGGGAAAGCTGGCTTCGGGGCAGTCATTTTCTTAGCTCTGAGTGAGGAGCCTTGTCAGATAGAACCGAAGCAAGGAGTTAACAACTCCTGATCATTTGTTTTGCCATCAGTCTGTGCGTCCTCTTTCACAAAGATTTCCCAACCGCCACTTATCATCCTGGTGGATGATGCAGGCTTTTCTAAAGGAACTCACTTTGGATCCAGCTTCTTTAAACTATTCACTTCCTCTTAATATCTTCTTTCTTTGCTGCTGCCTCCTTGAGCAAGTGAAAGCAATTAGTCTGTTCCTGCAAGATCTGTTTTGCCTGCTCCTTCCTCAGGACCGACACAGCGCTGCAGGGAGGTGACTAAGGGCTTTGCTACAGAGCAGACACCAAAGTTGCTTGTCATATAGCGGGAAATGCTAACCCTAATGAAACAGTTTCAGGGCTCGGTGTTTCAGCAATCAATTACTCCTGGTCTGGAATGAATCACCCTGGAGCTGCTGCAACCTCTGGCAGCTGCAGCAAAGTGGGAAATGAGCTGCTCTGCAGCCACCAGAACCCTCCCACCACCCTCTCCATGGCCTTTCCCATCTCTGGCAGTGTTCTATATGGCAGCAGCACTGTGAGTACTGCAGAGCCACAAGTGCTCTGCTTGCTCCATGGCTCCAGCATGATGCCCAGAGCCTGGCTGGTATAGTAGGGCATCATGGACTTACTAGATGTCACCAGAAAAATAGGAGAATCTTTAGCTGGGAGGTCTTATACAGGGGTCTCTAGACTAGCACCAGGTCACCCCAAGCTTTATGCAATTCTGTGACAGCTGTATCTGCTGCTGTTGGATACTACCATTCTTTAAAGAGGCAAAGGGATTCAACGACCCTAAAAGCAATAAACTCCCAACTGGAGTAAAAAGGGTCGCAGGATCAGCCTTGCTCAGTAGAGCAATGGAACAGGGATCACAGGGTAGGAGTGAGCTTGAGAGGTGGCTGAAAATCTCAGCGAGTTCTGCAGTCTGTTGTTGCAGCAATGTGGGCAGCCTTGCTGGCTGGTGCTGGGGTTTAAAATGTCCATGAGGTGCTTCGGAGGAGCTGAGCATAGATATTTGCTCAGGGACCAGGCTGTAGCATCCCAGCTCATCCCTGCTTTGTCCTGATAGCATAAATGACCCCAAAACAACACACATCTCTGAGCGGAAAGGGGTCAAACATGGTCATAAAACCATAGAATCATAGAATGGTTTGGGTTGGAAAGGACCTTAAGATCATCATTACCCCTTGTCCTATTGCTACAGTCATCACTGAGGTCTCCCACCAGCAGCATTCTGCACATGATTCCTGTGCTTGGCACATGCATTGCCATACAGCGGATGGGAGATGTGACCTCCTGTGCTCTGCACAGCACCCCCTGGATCCCCAGGACTGTTTCGTGCCCCACTGTGCCATGACAGCTCCGTAAAACAAACATCTGAGGAGCTGCTGCAGGGTGAGCTTGTGCCTCAGCCCAATTAAATGGTGGTTTGGGGTTGAGGTGGCGATCAATAGTTTGAAACTGGATCCTTCGGCAAAGACAACCAGAAGATGTCTGTTCTTCATAGCTGGAAAAACACTTGTTTATAAGAAAGGATTAAAATAACACTCAAGGATGTGATAATTCATTGTTTTGTCCTGAATTCAACCGCTTATCTTTCAACTGCCTAGATGAAAAAGCAAGTAAAACAGGGATTTTTCAAACTGACTCCTTTTATTCATAGTACAGGATAAGGGGAATGCTGAGCCAGTGTACTGAGCTCTGCCGCAGGATAACTGTGGGGTGGGGGAGATATTAATCCCAGTATAGGACCCTGGGCTGCAATGAGTTCAACACTTTTCATATTTACAGTCCTTCAGATATCCCAGAACTTTGGGAGCTTACAAAACACTGTGTTCACTTGTACATTTTTTTGTAAGTGAATAGATAGATAGATAGATAGATAGATAGACAGATAGATAGATAGACAGATAGACAGACTGATGTGGAGCAGGGGCTGGCTTTGGGGTGAGGTGACATATAAACCTGCATGCAGGCATTTTTCATGCGAAATGCTGCTTTCAGCTTATCATTTCTGCCTGCTATGTTTCTCTAAACAGGCTTGAGACCCTTTGCTTAGGAGCAGGACAGTGCTTGGCAGAAGTCAGCCGTGCAGCAATGCCCCAAGAGGGTTTTTTTTCCTCTCCTTTCTTTTTCTTTCCTGGATGATGAATGAAGCAGCTCTTTTGTGAGCAGCAGTTGTTTACATTCTTCCTAACAAAAGCTGGGATTTCCTCTGATGCTAATAATCTTGTCACTAACACGTGCAGCCAGACAGAGTGCTTGGAATAGCTTTTTAGCAACATCTGGGGCAACTTGAGCGTGCTCATTGTTGGTAGGAGCAGCCTCCCAAAAGTCAGCACAGAGCCACCACAACAGGGAGATGACTTTTCAATGTTGCCTTCTTCAGTGAGACAAACAGCATGCGTTGCTCCCTGCAAACCTCAGGTCTAGGGATGGACTGTGTTACACCATTACCCTTCATCTTGCTGATGCACATCTGGGCCGCCAAGGTGTGTGGGGTGATCAACCGAAGCACCTAAGACCAGTCCTAGTTATCCCAGACATCCAGCCAGGTTCTCTACATTTGAATTTGTGCTGTTTAGTAATTTAAGGTGATGTTTTCTCTCTGAGCATTTCTGTGCCAGCTCAGTATTTCATTTCTTCTCTCTCTGAGGGGCAGCACTTGGCCTTGGTCTCAAACATGTGGCAAGCTCAAGACCAGCATTTTTCCACATTCCCATTTGCAAGGGTAGGTTACCCTGAGGGGGGCACAGCCATCAGGGCTGGCTTCTGCCAGGTATTTGCTGGTGTAAATAGGAAGAGACTTCCTTCAAGGAGCCAGTTTTGTCAGCCACTATCCTGCAGTTGAGCACTGCCCTACGGGAGCGCGGTGCTTGGGCAATAAGGTGGGCTTGGGTCAGGCTGTGATTGCAGCAAGCTTAGCAACATAGAGCAAAGCTGCCTGCAAACCATTAGCTGTGACTGAAAATGGTGAAGGACACAGAACTCTTCTTTTGCCCCATCAGAGCCTTCAGAAAAGGTTACTCAGCAGCGTGAGCTGCCGTGACCTTCTGCTCCTATCATGGCTCTGCCTCGTACCCAGGGAGGAGAGGAGCATCCAGGTGCTGGGTGCAAACCTGTCCTCCATCTCTTGCCCCAGATCTCTTCTCACTGCCACACCTAGGACAAGATGAAAAAGAAAGGTCCTTTCCAGAGGGACTCAAGCAAACAGATTCCTAATGGCTCTGTCCACAAAATGGGAAGGTTTATCAAAACCATAGGAAGCCCTTTGCCATTTAAGCAGCTTTAGTTTAGAAGACCAACTCCAAGAGCATCATGCCATGCTCTGTAAGTAAAAATGTTACAAAGTCTAAAACAAGCAGTTTGTTTTGGCTGGCTAGAATGAATGAACACTAGCAACCAAACTACATGAAAACACAACTAAAACCACAACCCTTATTTCCTTTATTTGAAAGCATTCTGAGCAGAGTTCAGTTTTTCTCCCCAGTAGTTTCTTGATTTCATGTCTTTACATTCTTATTCTTAGTCACCTGGTAGCTCTCATTAAACCACATGTTGAGAAATAAGATTTCCTCATTGATCATCTCAAACCTACAGAGCAAACCATGATTTCCCAATCAAACAGCTCTTCCCACGTCAGAACCTGGATGCAACAGTTTGAAATGCAGCAAAGGTAGAGAGAGAAATTTCAATGCCTTTGATTGAAACTACCATTAGTCAAAGTTGAACAGCTACTCACCTCCTTCACGCGGGGGATGCCAGGGAAGTGCTGTGGCCAGGGGGTCAAGCAGCTGGAGGAACATGCAGAAGACAAGGAATAAAACCTCTCTCTGAGGGACAGGCCAAGAATGAGGCAGATGCAACTGGTGAACCTTTGTTAATGTAGTCATATATCAGAAGTGTTACAATCTGGCAGGTAAAAGCATTAACTCCTTAGCTAGGAGGAGCAACTGCATCTTCAGGTGGGCAAAGGTGCATGGGATTGCCATGCTCATACTCTTAGGCTTCACCTTCACTGCTTCTCCTTTCTGTTCATTCCCTAGTTGGGCTGGGAGCACCAAAAGGGGGATCCCCCCATGGCCACCCACAGGTCTGCTGGAGGCCAAAACTGCCTTTATGCCGCAGACCATGAAAGGGTTCTTGTCCATCCTGAGCAGCCCTGCTGCTCCTCTCACTGCTGCAGGCCACCCTGGCTAGGTGATAATGAGCAATTTGGTGGGGTTTGCATCCTAAACAGGTGACAAAGTAAAGATTTTTCTCTTTCTCAGCAATGTACCCAGAGGACTGCAAAAATGATGAAAAATGGGTATAAACTGACAAAAAGTCACTCTGAATCGTTAAAATGTAAAAGGATGCAACAGCAGACTGCAAAGGTTTCTGAAAGTTTTTCTTCACAGCATATTGTTTCCCTCTTGAATTCAAAACCACCCACTAGCAATCTGAATTAAAATCACTGGAAATATAAAAGCTCCAAAAGTGTTTCTGATTGAAATAGGTGGACAACAAACAGATTGTAAAGCTGCACACAGTCGCCATAGCGACCAGGCTTCCAAAAGGATGCAGGGGAGCCTCGGTCTCCAGAAGCATCACCAGCATCCACAGCGCCAGAAGAAGCATGAGCATCCTGAAAGGGGGGTGGGGGTTGGGGTTGCTCTTCACAGGGAGCCATCTGTGTAGGGGCAGGCAGGAGGTTGTGCAGACAGGGTCCTCCCTACTGCCCCCTTTGCCAAAACAGTCATTGGGCAGATGTAGGGATTTGGGGATCTTGAAAAGGAACCTTCAGAAACGTGACCTTAGGACAGCCACCAAGTCATGACAGACACATCAGGGCACCCCAAGATTAAGCAAAGGCAAAGGAGTTCCTCTCAACAGAAAAAGGAAAACAAGAAGAGCCAAGGGAATCACAGACCAGTCAGCTTAATGTTTACAAATTATAACTTCATATTTAACAAATAATCAGTTTATTTGTAAACATCCAACAGATGACAACAAGATGAGAAGCAGCCACCTTGGATTTGTCAAGAGCAAGCCATACAAAACCAACCTTCTTTCCTCCTAAAGCACACTAACAGCAGGCTCTGGGGTGAAAGGAAAAGGTCCAGAGGTGCTCAGCTCAGCTCCAGCACAGTCTCACACGACTGTGTGCCTAAACCAGACAGAGAAACTCACTGAGCAAAACTAGTAAAAGACTAGTTCTAGTCTAGACTAGGTGTAGAAGACCCTGTGCTATTCCGGTCTTCATCAGTACTTCATTTTCAAAATTACAGCCTGTACCAAGTGTGCGTGAGCCAGGATCCAGCCCAGTCCTGTACACGGCTTTCATATAAATCATCTGTCTGAAAGAAGAAAGATCAGGTTTGTTAAACCTGCAGATGACCCAAAGCTGTGTCGGGCTCCAAGTAACACAGATACTCTCCTAAAAATAATATAAAAGACACTTTATACAATAAAATAAGACATTGAAATTTTGGGTACGCTTACTAATAGCATCTTGAAGAGACTGAATATACATATAGATGAGATCAGTCAAAATCCTTAGCTACATATCACCCTAAATCAGGAAATTGCTTCCTACCAGAGCACTGTGCAGAGCTCACCTCCTGATTTGTGCTGTCTCTGCAAAAGGGGAACCAGAGCATCTTTTATTTTACATTTTCATTTCTCATTTTTAAGGCCCCCATTTCACCTCAGGCACACTATAATTCACATGGGTGAGAAAGAAATGTGAAAAGCCTTTGCTGTGTTACCGGCAGGCCTTGAGTCTTCATGAACTGGGAATTCAAATACATTCTGACCCTTGCTTGGACTGCAGATTGTGGAATGAAAATAGGCCCAAATTACAGTTGATCCTGAGGAAACTTTACTGGTCAAATACTGATTAATATAACAGTGTTTTGTAGGTCTTAGGTTATCAGCCATAAAAGTAAGTAAAAAATTTACCCCAAGTTAGGTCCCAAATTCTTTTCCATTAAAAATGTTCACAGTATTCTAACAACTGCTGGCAACACTGGAGGAGGAACTCGTATGAGGAATATTTGCTCAGAAGACTGAGCAGGATACCAGGTATTTTTCTGAAAGCTGATTTCTGCTGACAGCATGTTATACTCCCTTCACTTCTGCTGCAAGACCAGCATCTGCCTTACTGGCGAGGCTTCCACCCATACACGTCTGTATTTTATATTACCAATGAAGATTTGATCAGGTAAAATTAAAGGTCACTTGCTGATGGGGCTTTCCACCCCAATTTGTGAGGCACCTGGATGACAGATATCATCTGAAACACCAGGGTTCACAACTGGTCTGCCAGCCCTACAGTTTGAACCCATGGCTGATCTAAGTAGAAGATACACCTATACAAATGATAATGATGTGGGAACCTGGTTCTTTTGTATCATCTGTTCCCCAAAATTAGAACATCTCTCTGCTTCGCATTGGATAATCCATGCAGAGGAAGATGAACAGGCCTCAAGTGAAGGCTCTCATCAGGCTGGGCAGGCTGCAGCCTGCTCCAGGACCATGTCAGACTCCAGGCTGTGCAATTGGAGGAAGCCTTCAGTGCTGTCCTCTGCATAACAAAGAAATGCATATGTGAATTAAAACCCTCAAGGAAAGATGCAGATGAAATGGCATTGTCCATTTTTACCTTTGTTTTAACGAACTGATTCCCTCACTTTCTGTTTTTCTGATTTGCTGGTGGTATGAATGCGTGATCAGGTCTGTTGGTGTGAAAAATACCCTCAGAGGACTGCTAAAATGAAGTTGTAAGTGAATTAGGGTGGCAGTCTTTGGAGCTGAAAACAAGATTATTCATAAGTAGCTGGGCTTACCTTAACCACCCCTTCTGCTTTAGTAGTGGAGGAAAACTGGGCCATTTGTGAAACAAGGAATACACAGACAATAAATCTTTTTAAGCTTTTATTAGAAAAGCTTAAAGTTTAGGAAAGATGTGTTGAAGGAAAGTTACCGTGGAGATACCTATCGTGTTACTTCCCCAAACAGAGCTAAAACAAGATTACTGCGCAAGCTGGGTCATATAGCTCGGCAAAAAAACCCAAAGATGACTGGAGATCCCCCTTTGAAGTGGGGGAGATATCTCCTTAGAAGGGAGGATATATATCCTTATATCCTTCAAAGATTTGTGTTCACCAAAGGAGTCACTGCATCTGCTGGAAAGCTTGCTGGGGTTTTAGCCTGAAAATACCCTGACTTTTCCTTGAAATCTCCCTAGACAAGATTAAATCTAAGTAATTCCTTCAGTGGCAACTTCACAAATCACTTTGATAGACCTCTATATAATCTGATGACTGATCATGTGAATCTATTGATTTATTGATTTGATCTTAATCATTATCTCAGTGTGATCCCTCCATTGATCTGTTTTTAATTAGCTTAGTAAAAATAATGAATTAGTCTGACAATATTCTTGCTCAGGTGTGCCTTCATCTGCTCATCCTTTTCAATCTCCTCTGCAGTGAATATGCAAGGTAGATTTACCCTATCAAATAGTCACTGAGGGCAGCGGCAAATTTGGGCAGGGCACATGTAGGCAGCTCAGCTCTGCAGCTCTCCAGCCAACACCTCACACACCCTGTGAATAAACTCATGTCCAGGCATGTTTGGTCTCCAGCATCTCCCAAAGACATCCTGTTGCACTGCTGAACAAGAGGCATGGAGGGCTTCATCTCAGAAGAAGTCAAACTTTTCCAGGACATTCTTCTGCATGCTGTACCATCAGAGAGGAGAGAACAGGACATCCTGGGCCCCGCACTGAATTATTTATCCTTCCTTATCTTACACTGGTGAGCACACAGGGTTCTAACTCCTTAAAGTTCTTAGGGGAAGAACTGCGCCAAAGTAAATGGAAGAAGAAGGTGAGATTTTAATAACATACAATTGGGATTATAAGCATCCCATTCTGTTCTTTACTTTTTGCATTATCATAGTTATTGGATACCAGGAGAGATCACACCCTTCTCTGGAGTAAGTACCACACAAAGAGCAAGTCTTGATGGACTTTTATGTGAGATGGATGGGTGGTGGAAGGAAAGGAGCATCTGAAATCCCACAGGAAGGTTCTCCATTGGGTGTTTGCACCCAGAGAGCTAGAAATTTTGAGCAGAAGGAATGAGGCTTCATGCTTGGCACAGGATGGCAGTGAACAGAGAGAGAATGAACTGGGCTCATGCTCATAGAGTAACTATCAGAGCACACACTCCTGCTGCTCTCAGTGTCCAGGTGACCCTTCTTTTGGGGTTGATGATCTCAAATTCAGATCAACTGCATATCATGACAGAATCAGCAGCAAAAACCTCACATATTACAGAGGCCATCACAACGTGCTCAAGTAAGGGATGTGGCTTTCCTGATCACTCAGTCAGCTAATCTTGTTCTTTATGGATATTGCTATATGTTAGCCTTGCTGGGAGGTCAGGAGACACCACCTAAACTGGCTTAAAAAATCATAAAAAAGCATTTTTTATTTCTTTTTACTTGAGTAGCTGCTAGAGGCCTGGTTTGAAGCCAATTTAAATCAATGGCAGGATTTAATTGGGCTTTGTTTCCAGGCTTGGCAGCAGCCTCTTTTAAAATCATTCCTCTGCTTATAATCAAGACTTGTTCCTGTCAGATTTTGATCACTTCTGCCTAGGTTAGGCACCGGGACGGGTGGGTGACAGTCACTGCTGCAGTCGCACGCTGCTCGGTGCGCTCCTGGCACTCGAAGCCAGGCTGCTTCACTGTTTCCACTGCGACTGCAAAGGCAGGAGAGGAGCTGGGAACGAATGGAGCGATGCAGAGTCGGGGAGGGAGGGGTTTGGTGGCTGGGCTGTAGTTAGTCACCGCCGACTTCCATTTCCAGATCATGAGGAAGGACTCAAGCCATTTTAGGCATTTTCTTGGACTTCTTCCTCAGCTTTTAATTGAAATACCCAGGAGGGATGGAGGAATCCAAGGGCCCATTTTGCACCAATATGGGATACTCCTACACAAGCACAGATGCACTCGCCCTTCATAGTGTAGCGTCAGACCACTGTTATTAGCCCTTGGCTTGGCTCCTTCACATGGGAACAGGAGATCTTCCACACATCTCACCTGGAGTCTTGATGTACTCCTCTGTGAACAGAGAGACACTCATCTCAGTGCAAATAATTTTTAAAGATTCTTCTTTCAGGGGCTGAATGTGTCAGGATGGATTGAATATTTTAAACAAAATACATTTAATTTCTATACCCTGAGGTATATAAATATACATATGTATTTATACATATTTATCTGTCACATATATGTGTCACATATATGAAGACACGTGAGCCAGCAAACTGCAAAATCACAAGAGGCCTCGGGCACCTCTGTTTCTTTTCAGTAGGAATTCAGATGCCTACATCTAGCAAAGCAAATAAGAAAAAAAACACCTGCATAGCTGCCAAGACAACCGGCACATCCAGCCACAGACTTTTCACTATGCTACTCACTCTGGTGGTTTAAGGTTTGCATGTCCCCTTGCCCACCAGCGCCATCCTTTTTGCCAGAGCAGCTGTCTGGTACATCACCACCAAGAGGCGTGCCAGGAGCATGTCCAGGCAGAATTCCTTCTGTTCATTGTTGTGGGGTCCATGTTAAAACCCTTTTTTCTCTTGCTGAGACAACTGCTTTTCCTTTGTCCAGAGGAACACAGTACCCTGGTTGCCCAGGAAAGCTTCTCCTGGGGTTTGGTGCTTGGCCCTGCAGCACCACACAGAATGACCATGGCCAAACCTCTTCCTGCAGGGCCCAAACAACACCTGCACAAAACATTTACTTATCACACAAACAATGTGAAAGAACCAAACTTTCTGTCATTTTGTGATGTCAACTGTGCCTCTCACACTTTGTGAAGCCGGTTTGTAAATAGCAACCAATTTGCAGTCACATAAATACTGACAAATAAGGAGTAATGTCAGCCTTGAAGTGGTTACTTTTCTGATCACTAGAAAAGCTCTCTATGTTCCTCCAAAAGTTACTTAAATGTTTCTCTAGCTCTAATAAAAGACAAACAAGTCCTTGATGCCAAAATACAGTGCCAACCACAACTTTGACTTCTCACTGGGGTCTGATGGTGTATGAAAGTTTTTTAATGGCCAGTCCAGACATGCCAAAAGTTTTAAGCTTTAATCCCAGACGGTTGCATCCTTATTGCAGTGTGTGCGCTGGACCAGGCAGCCAGCCCTCCCCTGGCATTCCATTGACAGGCTGTGTCCACCTCTATGCATTTAATCTAGAATGTGCTGTGGCATCCCTCTCCCATGCCTGTCCTGAGATCAAAGGGAAGGCATTTGAGATGGCAAAAGAGGTTGGAGTAGTATCGCAAAATATCACAAATGGGCTCATAAATCAGCTCATACACCAGCCCTGCTCTGCAGAAATTATCATGCCAGGGCTTCAGACAGTGTGGGAGCACCAGGAGGAAAAGTACAGAGGGCCCATTACAGATTCTGCCTTCTTGCTGCTCTCTTGATGGCTTTTAATAGTGTAACACTAGCAGGGGCTGATGCTCCCTTCTCCAAGGCTCACAGGTCTCGTGCATGGGGCAATCAGAGGATGCAAACAGAAAGTCCAGGGCTGCCTGATGTTGGTGTCCCTTGCTAGAAAAGACCAAGAGAAAAAAAACCTCACAGGCATTGAAACATGAGAGTTCATGAAAAAATTTCTGGGAAGAGAAGTGTTAAGCCCATATAAATTAGGAAGGTAAGGAACCGAGGATTAACCCTATTGTTTTACGCAGAGTTGTCACGTTAGAATGGATTGGCTTTTAGTGTTTGTGGTTAATTATTGACTTTTATCTGGGTATAGAAGGAAAACAGTTGTGGAGGGATTGCCTTTTCTGGCATGCCAAAAAGCCAAGAAAGTACAAGATCTTCTTAGAGAAAAGGGGGGGGGGGGGGAAGAAAAGAAAAGAAACAAGACAACTAGACCTATATTTCTTGTGGAAAAAATTTCTTCCATGGCAACTGTAAAACCAGCTCAGATTGTGTTGATTAACTAAATGTATTATCCTGTGAACAACAGGGTCCCATTAGCTCTCTCAGGCCAATACCCTCTGTTCTGAAAACCTCTTGATTCAGTAAATGTCTCTGCTGCAGAGTAAATTCCTGCCTGACCCTATCAACAAATCCCTTTATTATCTTGAAGCATGAAAACTAATAAATCAGACAAAAATGTTATTTTTTTCCCTTTTTGCATTTTGATTGCAGACATCAAAGTCACATTGCAGTTCAGCATAATGTTTTGGCAAATGAAAAAGAATTTATTAAGGAATACCATGTAAAAAACAAACAGCAAAGGAAGGGAAGGTACAACAGAAATAAGTGTATTCTGTTCTTTATAAGCACATGTGTTGACAATGGATTTGTATCCGTGGGACAATTCAGGAAACAAATGAGAAGATAAGTTTTGGGTTTAAGCTCACCAGATTTCAAAGCACATTGTTTATACCTTCTGCAGTGCAGTAAAGCTTATCAAGAACTTTCCCATTGGATACCAGAGTCAAAAGAAGTAGGAGGAATGTGAATAGCATGCTTCCTCTGGGTCGTTACAGTATCTCTAATTCTTTCAGCACAGATTTCTCATGTTAGCTTGAGCTCCATCTCACAATGACCATTTCTAGCAGATCATTGTAAATATAGTGCTGACCTGACCAAGTTGTTCAGAAATTTGCCATCATTTCACTCTCTACAAGCTCAAAACATGTGGCAAATTCAAGGGCTCTTACTTAAAAATATACTTTCATTCTAGAACCTCTTGCTTGCATCCCTGTAATACTCTGGGATAAATCAAGTGCTGATGTAAATGCATTAATTGCAGTGTAATTTCATTTAGAAGATACAAGAGTACAACATTTTCATTTAACAATTCAAATGTGCTTTCTGTAAGGGGGAAATCACCTCCCTGTTACAGAGGGGAGAGCTGATTCTAGGAAGTGAAAGGCAGCAATTTGGCTAGTCATTGGTAAAGCTGGGAGAGCACGCAAGCCTCTCGCTCTATTCCACGTTTGTACTTCCAACATCAACCGGAATATGAAAACATTGTATGAAGATACATGCATCTCAGAGCACGAGATCTGGCTCTAGCTCACCAGACTGAAAGCTGTGGTATTCCTCAGCAGAGTGTACCTCTACCCCTCTCTTATAACGAGAGGTCAATTTTTGTCTTTCTCTGTTTCTTTCTTGCAAGGGGAGACTGGATGGCATGTTTGCTAAGACTATAATGTTGCATTTGCTAATGAAATAAAGTGGTCTTTTTTTGAGAACTTCTTTTAAGCAAAACCATGTGTTCCAGGGAGGAAACATTCTTCTGGTAAACAGCTGAGCCCTTAACATTTAGCAACATAACTCTGTGTTTGCAGCTATTGAACACTGTGTGACTGAGGAAGCCTGTGTTTCTGGGAAGAAGGACTGAAAGCATTTTGCTTGCTGTCAGAAAGCCAGCCCTTTCTTTTATGTATACGCTACATGCAAGAACCAGCTATTGGCTGGTTACTTCTTATGGTTTTAATAAAATTTGTCTCATATCAAGACGCTGCTGGGTTTTAATGTTGACGCCGCACTGAGCAATGTTCTCTGCTCCAGCACAGCTGGCTCTTGCTTTCCAAAAATATAGCTGCGCTCTGGCATCACTTGCAAAAATTGCAGCCTTAAATCATTTCCTCACCCCTCTGACCTGTGCAAGGAAGGACCCTCCACATGCAGATCTCCCATCTGGTTTGGAGAAGGGGGTCGTTCCTCCTTCGCTCCCCAGGAGTGGTTCTGTGAGAGCGGAGAGCTGCAGTGGCGGAAGGTAACTGGGGAACAGGAGAAATTACCTGCCAGACACAAGCAGCAGCCCTGGGAAGCTGAGGAAAAAAGATAATACAGCTGAAAACTGCAGGCAGAAGCAGGACCAGAAGATGGGAGTGCCCCATCCCCGGCTCCTGCTCCCCACATCTGAGTCCCCCTCTTTCGGAGACGCTTGCACAGCCACAGGGCTTCAGGGCAAATCCTGCTGAAGGAGAGCAGAGAAGCTTCACTTAGTATAAGTGATTTCCAGAGAGGCACTGGTTGAGTGACTTTGAGATCACACACTGTTTCTCCATCCAGCAGCTGGAATTGAAAGACCACAGCCCTTGCTCCCTCCAAGCTGATGGAAATGATTCTTTTTCTGCCTGGTCATTTCACTGAAGCTTGGATGCTGAGCTCTGGGTGTCACATTGATCCCTGCAGTACAAGAGGATTGTATCTTGCTCCCTGTAGCACTCAAAGCAGCTGGGCATGCTTACCAATTTCAGTAAGTACCAGCTAAGGCCAAAGGAGATCCCATGATAGAAATTCAAGGCCCTGCCTTCCTCTTCTTGCTTCTTTCCTGAGCAGGTTCTCATTTTAATCAGACTTATGGTACTTCCATCCAGTTATCTCAAAGTACATAATGACTGCTGTAATTACTAGCAATAATGAGCTAATCAGTTCTTCTAGGTACTATTTTTAAGGGATAAATACTGCTATTCTTGCTGTAAGAAGTGAGAAACTGAGGCAAGGAAGAGCAGTTGTTGGGTAAATAGCTTTGGTTTACTTTTAATAGTGTAATCTTTCCTGGGTTTTATTTGTATAGCTTTCCATATTTGCTTCATAGTATGTTCTGCATTCTATTATTGCTTTCCAGTAATTGAGTCTGTTATTGTTTTGGCAGATAGCATTTAAAAACAGTTGGCTGTGTGTATGTACTAAGGTTCACTTAAGAAAACAGCAGCGTTTTTAGAAAAATTAACAGATGCTGAAGAGGTTTTCTTTTTTGTTGTTTACATATATATACATGATTTATCCTATTTTTTTTTCCTGGGTTTTCCTTCTTTTGTCTTCCTTCTCTTGTTTAGATGACCTTCATTTTTAGGAAAAAATATGAGTAGAATTCTTTTCTATTTATTTTCTGTATACTCTAGCTTGCATTTAAGTCTCTAATATGGAAGGATAACTGAATATGGCTTTCTAATATGTAAAGAACCAAGATATTCTACCAGTTATGATGCTTGTAAGGCAGAGGCACGGTCTTACTAATATATTAGTTAATTGCTTATATCTGTAATTTGTATTCAGAAGACATATGTTGATTTGGCAGCATTAGCAAAGAGTATGTTTCCCACTGCTAAGATATGCTTTCCTGAACTTGTTTGAAGGGTAGATAGACAAGTACTCAGAGCAGAGGGGAAGCTCTGAGGACATTATTTGTTTGTCAGAATTTTCTGGAACTTAACAAAACTAACTGATACATATGACACTCTATGGAGTAGCAAGTAACTAACCAGTTATTTATCTCTCAGACTGCTCCAGCAAGCACACATGTGCTTAGTTTTACTATGGTGAGTAGTACAGTGTGATTTCAGTGGAACTATGTGCTATATAAAACTAAGCACACATGTAACTATTGGTAGGATTAAGTCTCTAGATAGGAACCAGTGTCACGAAACTCTTATTTGAAACATCTGCTTTGCTCTAAACTTGTTGTTTAGTAAGGGCCTGACATTTAGGTGTTTATGTGCACCTTGGTGACTTTATAAAGCTGGCACTAATTCCTTATTGAACGGTGGATTAAGGGCCTCTAGAAAGTCTGAAAACCTTATATAGACTTAGTTCAGTCAACTTTTAATTCTAAGGAGACTTAAAAATAAAGTTAGTCTCAGCTGTGTTTAAAAAAGTGCTTCACAAGCAAGGGAAAGTCAATCTGACAAAATAAATAAATTGAGGTAATATAAGACTTATATAACTGGAATATTTGGTGGGATTTAAGTAGCAATAAGAGGCAAAAATCCTGTGAGAACCGTAACATTGTTTCTAAGGTGACACTGTTGGTTTTAATGCTGCAAGCCCTGATAGCCTTAATTCTGAAACTTTCTGCTCTCCAGACTATTTTCCTACTGCTTGTTTGTTCTTTCAAGGCTCCCTCCTCCTCTCTTCTAAAAAATACAGATTTGCACACTACCTATGGCTCCATGAGTTCTCCAGCAGGCTAATGCATGTACAATCTTTAAGCACTTTTGCAGCTGTTTGACTGTAACCCTATTTGTATTTTCCCTTTTGTGCTGGGGGACACAAGAATCTTGCTTGAAATAAAGCCCGAACAAGGGAAGCTGAAGGGCGGGAGTATGTGAAGGAGCTGGTGGATAGCTGTTACAGGGCTGTTAACCTCTGCTCGTGCCTTCTCTCAATGTGCATTTATCCTGCTGTTTAGGCTAGATTCTTCCCAAATACCTGCTTTGGTTCTTACACATAGGATTGTGTAGAGCTCAGCCCTGAGGGTGGGCAAATATCCTGCTTTTTCCATTAGACGCATACACAGGCCTGCATCTCCCTTCCATTCCTATTTTGTGATGGTGTATGGACTGATAAGAACCCAAACACACCAAAGGGAAAAGCCGGGATGAGGTATTTCCTCACTGACCAGTCCTTAAAGATTTGAGGAAAACTCTTGGTGGGTCAGTAATGGTCGCTAAGCTCTGAAAAGGCTTAAAGGCTGTGAAGGCTTTTTGAAGGACCATGCAAATATTACCTGTCCCTACCTGCAGCCTAAGGGTCAGCCTACGCCCAGCTTCAGGTGCACGGGCCCGGTTTCAGGACATTGCTATACCACATAATACCTCCTGCCTTCTTCCCCAGGAGGGTATGGCATTAAGTGTGGGGTTTGTGGGTTTATGGCATAAACTGGGGGTGGTGGTGGTGTGGCTTTCATTTATCTTTTATAACGCAGATGGAAACCCGCGGCAGCTCTCCCATCCCGAGTGAAGCAGTACGCAGGGTGCCTCTGGGTTTCGTGCATTCGCCGCCCGCCGGCAGCTGCGGGTCCGTATGGCCGCCGCCTGGTTGCCGGAGGATGGGGATGCTGCTCCTCACCCCCTCTTCACCCAGGCCGAGGAGAGGGGGGTTGGGAGGGGTGGGGTGTGAAGGGGGGGCGAGCCAGGGGGAGGGCAGCGCAGAGAGACCCAGGGGCCCGGACAGGGGACGGGGAGAGAAGCGAGGAGCCGAGACGCCCGCCCCCCCCCACCCACCCTGCCCGTCCCCGCTCTCTTCTCTCTTTTTTGCTTTCCTCTCTTCTCCTTTTCCCCGACTTCTTTCTCTTCCCCCGCTCCCGCTTCTGTCCGCTCCGCCACACACGTCACAGCAGCGGCCGCAGCCGGGCCGCCGCCGAGCGCCAGGCAGGGGCAGTAGGGAGCCTGCGCTCGGCCCCCGCGCTGCCTGCGCTGTCCCGCCCCCCCCCCCCCCCCCCCCCCCCCTCGCCGTGCAGCGCCGGGGACCCCCCTCCCAGCCATTTAACTCACCCCGGGGCCAGTCCCCCGCCCTCCCGCGGCGTGGTTTTTATTCTATTTTATTATTTGAATTTTACCCTTTTTCCCCCGTTCTCGGAGGGGTCGCTGACCAACCTCTTCGCTTCCTTCCCCACCCTCGCAAAGGCGAAGAGGGAGTCCCCGCCGCACCCGGGTTTTTTCTCCCTGGCTTTCCGCGCCCTGCATAGCCCGTGGTCCGCGGGAGCGGAGACCGGGCAGCCCCCTCTCTGCCCGGCGCCAGCGCTCCCAACCGTACTCGGCAGTCCGGGAACGGGGAAGGTAGGCTGAGGGGGGGGGGGAGGGGCCGGCTTCTTCCTCCTCCTCCTTCTGCCGCTGCTGTGGGATCGGCCCCTCTGCCTGCACCGAAGGGGGGGGGGGGGCAGCCTGCTACTGAGAGCGAGAGAAAGAGGAAGGGGAAAGAAGAGAAGAAGGGGTGGGGGGGGCAGAGAGGGTGTTGAAACCCGCCCCCCACCTTCCCATCCCGCGATCGGTGCTGCCTCCATCAGGACAACAACCCCTCCTCCTTCCCCGCACAACAAGATGTGAAGCGGAGACTCCTGGGACTTATCCTCACCCTCCTCATCTTTACAGCTCCCCTTTCTGCAGCCATTAGCGACGGGCGAGGAAGAAGCGAGTGGAGCTGGGGACCCCGCGCACGCCTTGCGCCTGTCCCTGCCGCCACCCCCCCAGCCCTGTCGCTGGCGGTGGGTTTTTTTTTGCAGGGTGGTGTTGGAGGGGGAAGGAGCTGCTGCTAGAGGACGGTGATCTTTTTTTCTTTTTTCCTCCTCCTCTCCCCTCCTTCGCCCGCCTCCTTGTGGCGATGAGGAGGAGGAGGACGGCGCCGAGGAGGAAGAGGCTGATGGCGGCGGTGAGGAGGCAGCAGGAGGAGGAGACCCCCCGAAGGATGAAGAAGATGATGGTGGCGGTGGCGAGGAAGCACCAGCAACACAACAGCCGGGATTAATTTTACAGAAGAAAAAAAATACAACAAAAACCAAACAACAAAACCAAAACCCCAACAGCGTTTTTATTATTTTTTTTTCTTTTTCTTTTTTTTTTGGTGGGAGCTTTACCTGCTTTTCCCATCTTCGCTCAGCCCTTTCGCCTGGGGGAAGAGGACTCTGCCTCCCCCCCACCCCGCACCAGCTCCCACCTTCTCCCCGCTTCTCCGCTGCCGCCCTCCCGGAGTCCGAGGGGCAGAAAAAGGGGAACTTGGCCCCCTCCTCCGCCAGATCCTCCTTTCTCGCTTTCGGCGTTATTGTTGTTCTTCAGCTGCCTCGGGGCCTGAGAAGAAGGAGAAGGTTTTGGGGTTCACTCCTCCCCCACCCCTCCGCACCTCCCGTCTCTCTGCTCTGAGTGATTGTCTAAAAAAGAATTAAAAATGGCCGAGAATGTGGTGGAGCCGGGCCCGCCTTCAGCCAAGCGGCCTAAACTCTCCTCACCGGCGCTCTCCGTGTCCGCCAGCGACGGCACAGGTCAGTCTCGGGGGCCCTGCTCTCCCCACCTTTCGGTGCTGCAATTACTGCCCTTTTCTCCCCTCTTCTGACTAAATCTCCTCTCTCTCGCCGCTCTTCATTCTTGCCTGCCTTCGTCCTCTACGTCTGTCTGTTTCTCTCGGTTTTGCTCCATTTGAACGTATTGGCGTTTAATGGCATCGGGAGAGTGCTCGGAGGTTTCTGCCCTTCTATTTTTTCGGAAGTGATTGAAAGCAAAGCTGCTCAGTTTATTGTGCTTTTGATCAACTGCAGATAAGATGTAACAGTTTGTCATTTTCGTGTCTTTCACAGTAGTAGTTATTTACTGAGCTCCTTGCAAACCGTGTATCTTTAATGCCAGTTACAGAAAGTGCTGAGGATGATGCTTTTGTACACTTTATTGCTGAATTACATATATACATTTGTACACATGTATGTGTCTTTCTTATTTTGTGTATACAAGGGATTTTTTTTTACAGCTCGTTTAGAAATGAGATCTACTTCTCTGCTATTTTCCATTTTTAATTCTTACCTGCAGTCTTCTTACTTGCTTCACCTTTTACAGTCCTCCTTACTTTTCCTTGCCGAAGGATATCTAAAAACTGCTTTCCTGATTCTAAGACACCATCGACTTTAAGAAAAAAACAGCTGAAACCAAAATCCATATCCCAAGCTTGGGGTGTAAGGTTTGCTGAGGCTCTTATCAGGCTCTTATCATCTTAGAGTTAATGTTATTTCATCTTATTTGCATTAAGAATCAATATGGAGTGTAGCGCATCTCGCATTTCTTTGCTGTGAGGCCAAAATGTCTGAAATTCCCCTGTAGACTTAAGAGCTGCGAAGATACTCTGCAGTCCTGCAAAGGTCCTCGATGATGCTGTGCAGGCAAGCTAGATGTTGGGAATCTTAGGTGTCCCAATCCCTAGCCAATATAAACTGGTTGTACTGGGAGAGGGAGGGAGTAACAAAGGGCTGTTCAGCTTTTTAATGCTTTTTGAGAAGCAGATGAGTATTTGGTGTCATTTTGCAGTGAGACTACGTGGTTACCTGTCCCACAGGAGTTTCTTTGAACTCACTTTAGATCTTCTTATCCTGTGGCACATGGAGGAGGCTTCCTCCTGCCAGAGTCTGAGTCGTGGTATTTCTGAAGCCACCAGTGGTCTTGCCCATGCTGTTAACAGCTGGCAAGAAAAAGAAAGACTTGTTTCTTGTTTTGTTCGTTTGTTTTTAATGTTTCTCATTTGGCAGTGAACAGAAGGCTTTAGTAGCTGTTTTTGGTTGAGCAGTGTATGTGATTCTTCTCGGAATCATCAGGCAAATTTTGATTATTGCCTTCTCTGGTCTTCGTGAGTGATGTATTAGTTTTGAAAAAGTTTATGTGTAACTTTTAATGCATATTAGGTACAGGCAATATTATGCTGTAGCTGGAGAACGTGACTATTCCTCATATCAGCAGGTCTCTGAAGAGTGTTGGAGGTGCTGGTCTTTAGAGCTAGTTATTGGGGGTTTTGTTCTAGACTTGGAAACCAGTACTTAATTTAATAGTAACCGGTTTTAATTTGTCTTTATAGGGGTTAGCTTGCTCTGTTTAGAGAGGTGAGCTAAAAATACATGCTGTGAGAGAAGTCCTGATTTAAAGATGTATTTTAATTCAGATGAACTCACATATCTAAGTTAGGACATTTGTGATCAGATAATGTTTGGATAATCTGTGTCAGTTTAACAGGTGCAGATTTCTGCAGAGTACTTAGTTTATTTTAATAATTAGTTTACTGGACAGCTTAATGAACTTTTTGCAGTCATGCTGAAGCATCATGGGTTGTTGGACAGCTTCAGTAGTGCACAAATGGAGTAATTTGCCTGAAAGTGATGGAGATAGTCATCACCATAGCTATGCAGAGGTTTATAGTGGTGCAAAGACTTAGATATATGCTACATAAAAACTATTAAAGGAGTCTTACTCTTCTGAGTTGGATTCTTTTTTGTTGTTGTTGATACCTGGATTTGTGACAGTTCCACTTTTTGTGTTTTTCTAACATGATATCATACTTGTTCTCTATTTGGATGAAATCAAACCTCTTAACCAGTGTGCGTTATTTGAGGGTGTTTTTTTCGTTTGCTGCTTGATAGACTGTGTTTTTTTGTCCCACTTTTGCTCTTGTGAGAAACTTCTTCAAGTTTACATTTTTAACCTATCTCCTCCTTAAGTTTGCTTTGAAATAGTGCAGGCAGCTTTCATTAAGTAATTTCCACTTACAGAATCTGTTGTATTGTCCCGACTCCTTAGTTAATTATAGAAAATAAATAACACGGTGCTTATGTACTTACTCAAGTACTGTTTTTCAAACTGTTACTCGCAGCATTGTCTGAAAGGGGGAAGAAGAAAGGTAACAAACTTGCACTGTTGATGAAACTTTTCACAGCACATACACAGTGGCATTCTCAGTGTTTCTTTTGCGGTTAACTTTTTGACTTACTTCTTAATCTGAAATACTGTTTTAGCTTGCCAGATACCTAGAAACAATGACTGACTGTAGTTACTAATGCCCAAACTTGAAAATGTTGTCTATTTATATTGAAAACTAAGGTGAATCTAACTCACATGTGTTTTCACAGTGGACCTGGATGATACCGCGCTTGGAATGTACTAAACTCGTTAAAGCTGCATTTCCCACTGTCGTTGCAGTGCTGCATCTCCTTCTGTCTTGAAAGCCTTACATGATTTGTGTGTTCCCTGCTCAGAATTTGCTTTGCCATAGAACATGCTGTGTTAATGTAGGTTTCAGTTGCTTTATTGGTGCTAATTCCTTCTTGAGGACATGAGAATAACATAGACTTACATGGAAACTGAAGTGTTTGTAGCACATTTTCTAACAAACATTTTGAAGTAATTTAGGAAGTCTTGGTGTTGTCAGTGTTGTGTAGTATATTAGTATTTTTGAATGGTCTCATTTTCCTCTTTAATGCTGTGTACTTCTAGAATAGCTTCCTGAACAGGACTCTGTGTGTGGGTTCCCTTAAACTACCAGAGGTTTTTCTACAACTTTCTCTTTTTTCCTGTTTAAATACTTGTTGCATTTGTGTGATAATAAGAATGATAATTTTATATAGCTCTTATCCAGAGGCTTACTTTTCTGAGGACCAATACATCTCTACTTCGGGATCTGTACCTTTTGTTGGTGCAGTACCGGTAGTATGGGACGGGAGTTTGTTACAGTGGGTGCGCAGTTCCTCTGTGCTAGCATGGTTACATTGACAGAAGTACTTTGCCACTATGGCTCAGTTTCTTGCCTTTCCTCTACTGCTAGGAACACTGTTTCGATATGTTGCAACTACTCTTTAACAAGACTTCCTTAAACATTGTATTAGCACACTGCTGTATGGTACTCTGTCCCTTCCCCCCATAACAGAGTAATTTGAGTGCATCCTGAAGAGTTACCTTGTTGAGTAGATGGGTAGAAGTCTTTTGTAAAGGAACATTTTTGAATGGATGCCTTAAACCAGTGATTTTTTTTTTTATTTGACCTTTTTATTTGTGAACCCCTCAATTTTTCTTACAGTAATGCAAGTGGGCTGAAATTGCCACATACAGATTTCTGTGTGGCTTAATCATGTTTTAAAGCCCCCTTCCACTTTTTAGAAATAACCTGATTTCTGTGAACTAGGAAAGCTTTTAGCACTCTTGGTTCAGAACTGCTGTGTTTTGTGAGGGAATAAAAATGGAGTATACTCTCTGCTGCAGTGTGGTTGTATGGTATCGTATCTTTGGGCTGCTAGATCTGAAAACAGGATTTTAAGTGCTTAGTGTTTCTGGCTTGCTGTAACATTGTAAGTCAGTTTTCTACAATTAATTGGCATGTGTTTTGCATCAGGGATCAGTGTATGTATTTTTGTGATACGTGACTTATTCAGTTCGCTATATCCAAAAGGAGATTTTTTTTTCTGAGTAACAGCACATCTTCAATCTCCCTTTCAGATTTCAGTCTTCCCTTTTATGAAGTTTCTATGTTCCTTTTTTCCTCAGGAACTGCTTCTGACCTTCAAAACTTTACTCTGTCTTACATCAAGGGTCTAAGACTTGTGACAAAACTTCTCACGAATTTAACTGATACTTTTCTTTCATTTGTTCCACATGTATCTGAATGTTGCTTTGCTCAAAATGAATCATATTAACCATGTCTCACTGCCTTTTCCAGAGGCATGTGCATGGTTTTTAAGTCTGTTTTCAGGCAGCTGTGTTTTTTCCCTAGTGTTTGTATATACCATTTTAAAAAATAAGTACTTTTCACAAATCTGTTTTCTGGCTAAGGTTTAAGACCAAGTCATTAGCTACATTTAACTTAGTCATCAGTTACGTAGTTTTATCCTGTTGTTGAGCACCACATTTTTTTTCTTTTTTTTTTCCAACTGTTAATTGTTGTGAGATAAGAGATGCCTTGAAATATGGTTTGATAGGTGGCAAACACTGTAAATTGTCTACTGCAGTAATAGGCATCTTTGCTTTGTAGCTAAGTAGGTTCTTGAAGTAACTGCATTAGGAATAAATTTAAGAGAAATTTAAGTCTGCAAGACTTTCTTTAGAGAGAAAGCTGATGGTTCATGTGGTGCTTAGCAACTTTTTAAAGAAAATCTTGCAGACTTTTGAACACTAGATTTCTGAACTGCTGCATCTGCTGTTTTTTCCACCTTCACCAGGTGGATTTTGTGTGTGTCTGACACAGGTATGTACTTTTTCTGAGCAGTGTTAGAAAGATACCTATTTAAAGAAATCTACTATGATGTGAGGACTGTGCATATTGTGATCTAAAACTGAATCTTGAGCACTTACCGAAAAAAAGACCTCGAGACCAAAAAGCCAGTTTGCAGTTGCTGTTTAAAAATACAGAGTCACAAGTTTGATATTGCAGGGAAAATCTTTGTTACTGAACTTGGGAATTTAAATCCTAGGTTAAAGAAAAAAAAAACCCAAACAAGTAATTTTTGCATCTTGTCAGTCCCTGTCCTAGAGCAGGCTTTGGTTTTAATCTAGAGGGTCCCCAGTTCAGGTTACTGGTCAGTTGGGTGTTTGCAGAAAGCCAGAGTTTGTCTGGGAAGGCTCTAGTGGACTCCTGGGTTTAGCGTATGTTTTTAGGGCATTTGGGTTTCAGAAGGTACTAGGAACAAACACTGAACTTCTACTGTAGGAATTCTGGTTTCTTGAACCTTTAAAACTTGGAGAAAACGTTTTTACTATTAGATTTTAATTTTGTATGATTTAGCATGCATTTCTTGCATCATCTCTGTAGACGGCTTGATTATATCCAGTGTCTCACCTCAGTGTCTTGCTTAGATGCTTTAGCAGTGGTTGTTCCAACTGCGTAATGATACTATAACCTTTCTCATCACCTGAATTAGTGCCCCCTCTGAGAGGGATTGGGCAAAATTCATTTAAATTTATTATTTGATAAATGGGGTGATTTTGCTGGGTAGATTTAACTGACAGATAAACAATGCACCTGTCTCCAAGGATTTGGCTTTTCTGTCTTTACTTAAACTGTAGCAGCAGGCTGAAGTAAAGTACATCTGTCTCTGCATATGGTTGTATGCGCTGATAAAAAACTTCCATGGGGTTACATTGAATTTGTAGAATTTCAAGTAGAACTTGAACTAGAGCAGTTCATAGAACTCTTCCTGGGCAGTAAGTATCTGTCAACATGACTTTGTTTACTTCCTAAATAGCAACAATTTTCCTTAAAATGGATTGTCATACAAACATATTTAAAGCATTCTTAAAAATGTGACCTGCTATATTCTTCAAGCACACATTTCTTCCAAAACTTTAAGAAAATTAGAAAATGGAATGTTGAATTCTGAACTCAAATCATAGTAATTTGTGGTTTAGTTGGTGATGTCAGGTGGGTTTGCAGGAACAGCAAGGAGATGAAATTGTGGTATAAACCAAGATGTTCATTTAAAAAGTGCAAGTTAGGTACAGCGCAAGTTACTTTCTCAAAAACAGCACGTTATTTTCTCTTATTGATGGTTGTGAGATGGGGCAGAGGAAGATTTTGCTTTTTTCTGCTTGATGGTGTGGGACACCTCTGTGCTGTACCTTTTAGTGCATCTCCATACCAGATGCAAGTACAGTTTTGAACTGTATCTGTGTGTAGAATCATGATTTACTGTTTTTTGTGTTGTAGAACTCCCAAATACAAGTGAGTAGAAAATCTCTCTTGGAACATACTCTTACTGTGTTAATGAACTAGAATAATCCAATTCTCAGGTTTTATTTTCCTTTTTCAGAACTGGAATTAAAAAAAAAAATGTTGGCAAAATGCTGGTGTCTGGCTTAGTCTGCTGAAGCTAAACTGCCTTTTATGTATCATTTCAGAGTCATCATTAACTTGACAATGAAGTGAACTTTACTCTTTTCTTGAAACTGATTTGTAATCACTTCTAAAATGAAACTGATTCTGTGCATTTGTGCACATAGGGGTGTTCCCTTCCTATCTGCCTGTATGCATTCTTTGCCCACCAGTACAGCAGGCCGCAGGACATCTCTCTGTCCCTGTGCACAGTGGTCCACAATTTGTCAGACTCCAAACTGAAATGCCATTCCTACTATATAACAATATCACAGACGATCATTAGGTAACTTAAGGTGATCTTATGGGGGTTTCAGTGGCATACACAGGGTAGTCTTGGGAATAGGAGTACTAATTTAGAGACTTTGCAAAAAAGTTAAAGGTAGCTCAATGAAATCTGTGCAAATAGCAACGTCTTCACAAGGAAATTGTTAACTGTGTGACTTGAGCGTTTTGGAATTAGTGACAAAATTTCACCTTATTTGCGTCTTCAGTGATGGCAAGACTCATTCATACCTTTGCATTGTTAAGTAATAGGGTGAATAGGCAGGGACACAGTGACCCTCAAATTCCTCTTTAAGTAACGTCAAAAACATCAAACATACCCCGTCTTGATTCTTGAACCCAGTCTTTTCCATATGATTACACTACTATTGTTTCCCTAGACCAGCTACAGTTCTGTGTTCCAGAATCACAACCATTGAATTTTTGCTATGGTTTTTCAGTGATAAACACCTACTATTGTCTGTAAGTCTAAATATTGGGTTTTGAAGAACTTTGAATGTGATCATGAAAGCAGTTTGTTATAAATATGATTTTTCTTCTGAAGTGGCAAAAATTCATCAGCCAGAGTCTACTAAAATTGGTATTTCTGTTGGTAGTGCTTTGGGATGAGTCTGACTTGAACTTGCAGATTATTGAGACTTAATGAAATGGAGATTTTTATTTTTTTTTTTCCTTAAGCAAGAGTTGATGACACCAGTGTTTGAGTAGGAATTAGGATAGCTAAAAAAAATGTAGCCTGTGAGGTCCTAATTTTAGGACTTCGGTATATGTTGAATGATAAGTTATTCTTTAGAATGATTCTTTTTGTTTGTACTTGTAAAATACTTATACCTGTTTTTCACAACCGATAGTGACATTTATTCTAGATGGTGAATTGGACTTTGACCAACAAACATTTGGTTGTTTTTAAAAACATCCCTGCCTGGAGCTGTGTGCTACTGTGATGTGCTGAGGCGTTTTGTGTCTTTGTGTTTCTTGTCTTCCATGGGTTTTGAGTATGTCCTTTATAGCTGTGTGTTCTACTTCTCGAATTCTTCAAATTACCAAATTTCTTGATGCAGTGAACAAATTCAGGTCTTGTCTGGGTTAGCAGGGAAGTAAGGAGGCAGTGCTTCCCCAGTTTCTTGCAGGGAACAGAATTAATACCAAAGTCTAATGCTCTAGACTGTTACCCAAATAGCAGAATACAGCATAAGAATTCTCAGTTGCTGTTGTGTAAGTGGTAGCGAAGACTTCTATATCACACTTCTACTTTGTGTTATATGTAGTTCTTGATGAGCTAGGATTTTGGAAGCAGTAGTTGTGATGATGAATCTAGACCTTTTTTAAGCTTATGTCGCTTTTTTGCCCCTTTGTTTTGCATCAAATTAGGAGACTAATGAAATTAACTCTACATTTTAAGTTAGGAAAGGTGGTTTGGCAGAATTTGCATTACCATTGGATAACAGTGGCTACAGATGATCTACATGAAAAGCCTTCTCCTGAATGGGCTTTATTGGTAAGAATAAACCTGATCTCCAAAATGCTCTATAGCAAAGTTCTTTCACACCTGCCTGGTAAGAACATTAAGAGTTTTTGCCTCAGACGTGGTTCCCTTCCCCAGTGAAACTGAACTTGTCTCAATTTTTTGCTGTTGCAGAGGCCTTGGGAATTGACGGCTTTCTTGATTAGAACTTGATTGCAAGTTTGCTTGATCTTTGCATCTGCATTTTCATGGGTACTAGAGAATTCTCTTGTGAGAATAGTTTCCTTATCTTGTTCTGCCTTTTTTGTGTGGTTTGAGTTTTCTGGGTGTGGGGGTGGTTTTTTTTGTGTTTTAAGAGCATTTCAGGCAGCACATTTTAGGGCCTGTAATGCTGGTGCTTGACTGCAAGCCCAAATGGCTCATTTCTGTGGAATATTGTTGTATCCTCTGGACTCTTTCTCTGTTACATCAAGGCCCTGGTCAATTCCTGGAGAACTTTTGTGTTGCTGTGCAGAGAAGAGACTGACCTCAGCAGCCTATTGTTATTCTTTGCCTGAAAGTGCAGCAAAGGTGTTATGTTTTCTGTGTAGTCCAACATCCTCTATGGCTCCTGTCAACCCTGTCACATGCACACTTTGTATTCAGTGTCCTGTATTAAGCCTTGTCCACTTGTTTCATTGCGAACCTAATGACTGTGGTATAATTTCATCCATTGATAGGTTTCTCGAGTCCAGAAACATTTGTGCAAAAAGGTGACTATTCAGCAGTTTCTAATTTGATACTTCTGTGTTCAGGCTATAATGTAATAAATGGGATGCAGGGACAGGAACTGTAAAGTCTCTTACCTTTCTCTGCAAGATCATCAATGAGGTAAGCACTAGAGTAAGTTGTTGTCTTGCATGTCTGGCGTGCAGGGTTCTTCAGGCATCATTGTTATATGTGACACTGTTGGTACAGGTGTACCAACTTTTCTCTGAGACTGACTGCTTCAGTGTCTTGAGTCTGAGGGTATAGTATATGAGAAAAGTGTTCTTGCTATTTTGTAGCACATGGGCAAGTTCTTCGAAAATTAATGTTGTTCACTGCAGCCTGTTTGCTAGAAACAGATAATTCATGTAGACAGAAACACCTACTTTATGCTGAAAGGTGAATAGAGGTCTGTTGTCTTAATCCAGAAGAGAGAACACGACTGAATCATGACTGTAAGCTAGAAAGCACGCAAAAGAAACTACCATGTGCTACTTGAACCCACATGTTAATTTCTTTGCTAAGTAGGTAGTATAGATATATTTTATTGATATAATGGCTCAATGTCCAGTTGGAAACCTGTAACGAGTGGTGTCCCTCAGGGGTCAGTGTTGGGACCAGTCTTGTTCAACATTTTTGTCAGCAATGTGGACAGTGGGATTGAGTGCGCCCTCAGCAAGTTTGCCGATGACACCAAGCTGTGTGGTTCGGTTGATACTTTGGAGGGCAGGAATGCCATCCAGAGGGACCTCGACACACTTGTGAGGTTGGCTGATGCCAACCTTATGAAGTTTAACCATGCCAAGTGCAAGGTCCTACACCTGGGTCGGAGCAAGCCCAGGCACAGCTACAGGTTGGGCAGAGAAGAGAGTCAGAGCAGCCCTGCAGAGAAGGACTTGGGGGTGTTGGTCGATGAGAAACTGAACGTGAGCAGGCTGCAGTGTGTGCTCACAGCCCAGAAAGCCAACCATATCCTGGGCTGCATCAAAAGGAGCATGACCAGCAGGTTGAAGGAGGTGATCCTGCTCCTCTACTCTGCTCTTGTGAGACCTCACTTGGAGTATTGTATACAGTTCTGGTGTCTTTAACATAAAAAGTTGGAGGAAGTTTTTTACTGTAAGGGTGATGAGGCACTGGAATGGGTTGTCCAAAAAAGCTGTGAATGCTCCATCCATGGTGGTTTTCAAGTCCAGGTTGGACAGAGCCTTGGGTGACATTGTTTAGTGTGAGGTGTCCCTGCCCATGGCAGGGAGGTTGGAACTGGATGATCTTAAGGTCCTTTCCAGCCCTAACTGTTCTATGACTATGATTTTCCTTGTGTTCTAAACAAGGAAATATTTACCTTGCCTTGCCTGCTTTGAGCACTGTTTCATCCCTGGTGCTGACAGGTGCGCTTGCAGTAACACTAGCTTGAAATAAATACTTTGACTCATTTGAAAATTAATCACTTGATAAGGCTTCCATGTCTTATTGACTTAGGATTTTGATTGCACACTCTGAATCTGTACTAGTTTAAAGTCCATTTTGGTGCCAGGTGGGTTTCCAGCTCAGGCTGGCAGGTTCCATGCATCTTGCAGATCAGACACTGTCAAAAGCAGGCTTCTTGGAAGTAGGGTCTGAACCTAAGGAAGCAATCCGTAGTATGCAACACAAACTAACACACTGATTTTTGAAGTTGCTTTCTCACAGTTTAGGGTGCAGTTCATACTACTTAATGCAATCTAACTGGACTGCCACTGAAAGAAATGGTCCTGCTCCATCTCCTGTCTTTTCTGATCCACTGCCTCACTACAGATCTAATGTAGCCTGGGCAAATCAAGCAAGTTTCTTAACTCTACAAAACCAGACCTAGTGATAGGGTTCCTAAGAGGAATTATTATATGCCTTTGGATGTTGACACTACCTTAAGACTTTCTGATTACCTGCTGAGATGTTGTTTTGTTAAGGTACTTTGCTTCTTTCCTTTGAATCTTAGTTGGCAGTAGCAATCTTTTTTATATCTTCTTGTTACTCATGGAAAGAAACACAGTAATAATACTGTAAGTAACATAATGTGGAATCACTCTGTGCCACTTTATGGAGATCAGGGTTTAATTCTACCACTTAATGTTTGCGTATTACTGGACAGCTCTGCACAGCTCTGCACAGCTCCTGGACCAGATGCCAGCAGTTCTATTGCAACCCAGTTTTCCTGTGTCTGATTTTACCTTAAGATCTCTAGGGGTCATGAATCAGGTAGGCAAACCTTTGCAGGACTGATCTGCCTCCTTCACCTTCTCATGAGCTTTATTTTGTTAGTAAGAAGTCTGTGTGTGTAACCTTAATGAAATGGAATACAAGGCAAGCAGTGGACTCTGTGTACTGAAGTCAGTTCCAATAACAGTTATCACCATTGTTTTAAGCTATACCTTTGTCTTCTGTGTATGTGCTCTTATTTTCATGTGGTATATGAGCTGTATGGCCCAGTCTTACCAGTTTCTTTGATTGGTCATAGGTAGGAATTTCTACCATAGGCTTTAGAATACCTATTATATGTAGAAAATAGTGAAATGAATTTCAGGTATTGCTAGAGATACACAAAGCCTTGTTGATCTTTGTAGTCTTCTGAGACTCTTCATGTTTCAGTCCTACGTCTGAAAACTTCTGCTTCCTGGCAGTTGACTAAAAATGTAACTTCCATAATTGACCAGACAACTGAGTATTTATCCAGTTTTGTTATCTACTGGTTGAAGACGACTTTGAAGTTTTGGGAAAGACTTATAAAAAGAGCAAACTCATACCAGAATGTAGCATTTTTGGTATTTAGGACTTAAAACTTAGGCTTGTAGCCAGTAGTATTCTTCTGTGATGAATCTTCTGTTGTGTAATCTTTAACTTGCTAGGATTTTTAATCCTAGTCTTAGAGAAAGAATGTTCTACATTATTTTGATGTAAATAATCTGATAGGGATTATCTGATAGGTGTTATCTTGAAATCATCTAAAGGGGTCTTTTGGAGAAAATATTTTATGGTTGTTTGAAAACAAATTAAATCTTCATGCTTGGATGTTTACCGATTGTTTTCTAGGTGGGTTTGTGAAAGGCTTAATAGACAGTGATATGATCTCAGGACAGGAGTAGTGATTTTTCTTTTAGCATTTGCCCTCTCATGGAGGCTGTATCTGTTCAACAGAAGAAGTTCTTTTCCCAAGCTACAGTCACATGCAGAACTGGTCTTTGAGCTGGGTACTCATCTTGCTTCCACAGCTGTTTCCATTTGCAGACAGGTCGCTGTGTGCTGCCATTATGGTTATGTTGTAGGTACAGGGTTTGTGCTGGCTCATGTTCTTCTCAGACACTTGACTTTCAGTTTCACTTTTGTTTGTTCCTCATTAAGGAGATTTTTTTTTTTTTTTCCTGGGTGGCAGAATAACTTATGAATTACTCATCATATTTTGTACTTCTACCTCACTCATCGGCCATTTGTCAGTGTTCTGGATGTAGTACTTCAGCATTTCATTTTTAAAGGCATCCTAACAGGCATCTTGAAAAGCTGTGTTAAACTGTCTTGTATTTTGTCTTTTTGTTTGCTTTCCCCATGTCCCTGATCTCTCCTCTTAATTTGAGGGGAGCTCAAAGATCTCTTCCACTGCAGCTCTTCCCATTTCATCAGTGTTTAATTCTTAAGCTAACCACTGAGTACTGTAAGGTTTTTGGGGGCTGGAGGGGTTGCGATAAGTCTAGTGACACAAACTGTAAATTCATCATTTTAAATGGGGGGCAACTTGCACAAAGCTTTATTCTCTTGGTTCATCCTTCACTTCTGAATTTTTGAAAAATACCAGTCATGCTAAGGATTACCAGTGATACAAATAAAAGCTGAGTCCTTAGTATGTGTTGCAAAGCATAATTTTTAGCACAAGATTTACATTGATGAAGAATGGGCAGACTGATTTGAATAGTTTAAAGCATACTTCTTTAGTGGAAGTTATCATTCTGTCCCTGGTGCTTTGCAGTAGTGAAGAATATATAAATGGAGTTACAAAATGTCCTCTGTTGTGGTTTACCTGTGTTCTTGCCAACCTCCTACTCTGTTTTCAGGGTTCTTAAGTTACTATCTTTTCTGTGATAACAATTACATAGTTGTAGAAACTCTGTTAGTACTGGAGTTTGGTACCGTATCGTGAAACATTTTGAACTGATTTCTAATGCTGCTGAGCTTTTCTGACTTACAGGCTGTTTAACTGTAGTATTTTTCTATTAATATTTGGACCAAGTCATCTTGCCAGCCTCTCTAGAATTCAGTGTAATTGAGATTTTCCTTTAAATGCAGTTGCTGAGGTAATGAATAGTATTTTAGGTCATTGCTGGATCTGAAATTTTTGAAAGTGGAGTGCAATACCTCCTACAGAGCATCCATGAAATGACCTTTTTGGCAGAAGTGGTGCTGAGATGTTCTAATAATTAAGATTGAAATCCCCTCTTCTTTACTAAGTATTCTTCCAAATATTAAGTGTTTAGATGTGTGTAGCAACATCACAGGGTGGCACAGTTTTTAGCCATAACCTTTTTAGGTTATGTTTGTTTTAACTACCATAGATTAAATATACAGCTCAAGGTGCATGCCCCTTCTGAGGACCTAAGAACTTTTTGTTTTCTTGAGCAAATTAATTCTGGTGCTGTCCAATATTCTTGTTTCTAGATATCCCAAATACTAACCTTTCTCCACTTGGTTAGCTTGGGAATTGCTTTGCATGGGCTCCTGAGATATGAATCAGATTCTTTCATCCTGGTGGTTTCTTTTTTTCACAGCTTTGTGGCCAGGAGGGTTATATGACTGTTTTCCAACAGTGTTCTTTGTGGGAAGATACTGACTGTCCAAGTGAAGTTTAGTGGAATTTTGCAATTCTGTGTGGCCCCCCCTGCCCCCCGCCTAAAAAAAGCGCCACCCCCCCCCCCCCCCCCAAAAAAAAAATTCACACGAAGCCAGCCAACCAAAAACCCAAATGCCACAACTAAACCTCTATTAACACTTTTTGGAAAACCATATATTAGTTATCTTGGTTCCAAAAGTGACAGACTTCCTTGAAAGTTAAAAATAAATGACAGTGCTTTCCTATCAACCTTTTTTAATCCTTTATAATAGTTGTCTAATTCCTTTGGCTAATTGTGGGGTTTTAATACAGGCTTTTTTCTCTCTTCTCAGATTTTTCAAGTTGAGAGATGATACTCTGAGCTTTACTCAGATCACTGATCAGTGATCTTTCAACAGAAACTGTTGTAGGAGAGTGAAGCAGAATGGTCTTCTCTAGTTTAAACTCTGTAAAGTTTAGAAATTACTTTTACCATGACAATTTGGATAGCTTTCAGTAATGACTGATCTGGGAATTTTGCTGGAACATAAAAAGTCAAGTTTTGCTAGTTACTTGAAATAGAAAAATAAAAACTAATGAACAAGATTCTTCTGAAAGATGTTGCTGATTGCTCTGACCTCATATAAAATTTGTTTTGCTTTTCAGATTTTGGCTCACTCTTTGATCTGGAACATGACTTGCCAGATGAACTGATCAGCTCCACAGAACTGGTACTCACCAATGGTGGTGACATTAATCAGCTGCAGACCAGCCTTGGCCTGGCACAAGATGCTGCCTCTAAACACAAGCAGCTGTCTGAACTTTTACGGGCTGGTAGCTCCCCAAATCTCAATATGGGGGTAGGTGGCCCTGGCCAAGGCATGGCCAGTCAAACCCAACAAAGCAGTCCTGGAATGGGAATGTTAAACAGCATGGTGAAAAGCCCCATGGCACAGGCTGGGTTGACTTCTCCCAATATGGCGATGGGTGCAAGTGGACCAAACCAGGGTCCTTCAGCCCAATCCACAGCGGGAATGATGCCGACAGTAAACAGTCCAGTTAATCAGCCTGGCATGGGAATGAACACAGGGATGAATGCTGGCATGAATCCTGGGATGTTGGCAGCAGGCAACGGACAGGGAATGATGCAGGGGCAAGTCATGAACGGTTCAATTGGAGCAGGCAGAGGTCGACCTAATATGCCATACCCAAACCCAGGAATGGGTAATCCTGGTAACCTGTTGGCCGAGACACTGCAACAAGGCTCTCCACAAATAGGAGGACAGGCTGCACTGAGGGGGCCACAGCCTGGAGCTATGAACAAGGTAAGACAAGCTAAACTTGACTTTATTACCTTCTTTCTTGTTGTTGACTTTGGAAAGATTTATTCCTGGGAGGTATGGGTTCTATAGAATAGGACTTTTTCTCTTTTAAGAGTCCTGGATCATGTGGTAAATAGTTCATATGCTGCTAAAGTGAAACCTGGAGCAGTGATGAGAGGCAAAAATTGAGTCTTTCACAACAAGTAAGACTATTGCTAGATTAAAAAGTCTGTTGTAGAAATCTTGTGGCAGTATAGTTTATCAGCAACACTGGAAAGTAACATGCTTATATTTTATTCTGTTTTATGTATCATCCACAAATGTACTTTCCCATCTAATGTGATCCTGATATTGAGTGTGATGGGAATCCATCAGGACCTTTTAGGTATGGTGGTGCTCTTCTCTTTGTGACATTTAATGAGAGTTTGTGTTGTCTGAAATCAAGTGAATGTATATGCTGTAGCAGATGCTGAGAGGCACTTTCAGGTTTGAATAGAGTTAGCACACTGTATGGGCTAAGACACATACATTGGCCTTTAAAAAAATAGGTATGTGAGTTAAGGACACCTGAAGACAAATGATGGGTTCTTAAAAGACTGTTAAACCAACTCAGTTCTACTTTTAAACTTTATAAAGGCTTTGTCTATAGGAGAGTAAATTAGAAAGCTGGGGTAAAAAAAATTCTTTTTTTATGCTGGAGAAGGAAATGTCCTTATAGGGTTTAGGCGATGGGGAAGAAGCTGTTGTCATGAGTCACTGAGAAGTGAAGACCTAGTGGCTTAAGTGACTAAGAGATGTCTGCACTGAATTTTTATCATGCACAATTAGGTTTTTTTTTTTTTTAGTGTAGGGAGCCACTTAAGTATGTGTTCTCCAGTTTTCAGTGTTTTGATCAAAAGCCTAGAAAATACTTCAATGTTTCAGTTCACTTTAGGGGTGGGTAATATTTTGCTTCTTGGCTAATGAGGGGGCGGTTTTTTCCAGCATGCTTTGCAATACTTGAATAGATCTATATTGGAGTGCCTGAAGTCCATTTGAAGAACTTGGAATGATAAGTAACATAGTCTTTTAACGTATTTGAAACGTAAATGAAAATTATGCTGTGTATTAATGGTTTTGATACACTTTAATGTAGTAAATTGTCTTGTGAATGCTATTAATTATAAAGTTCTTGAGCTGTTTGCTTAAGCTCAGTGTGCTAATGGTTCTGATAGATATCTATATGTACGTGTCTAGTAATGTGTGACCTGGTCATGTTAGATATTTTTGACTGATAGGAAAGTTGTTGCAAAGCTTCATTGCTACAGTAGCAAATTTGTATGCAGTTTGCTGTGGAAAGAAATATGTAACTATGTAGAAGTATTCTTGTATTGGAATGACATGGTATTTAATTCATTATTCCTTGGCTGTAAAAAAAAAAAAAAGTAAATTTACTTTGATCCTCAGAAAGCTGTATTTAGAGATCAAAAATTGATATATCGGGTGAAATGCAACTTCTTAACCCTTACTTACCAGAGCTCTAGGGTTATGCACTGTAATCTCATTTAGCTAGGAGAATTAATAGAAGAACACAAAATCAATCTTTTGGCTGATGTAGCCCAAAGTTAAATTGTTGTCTTTGCTTACTTAAATTCTGAAATATGTTGTACATCAAAAGTAAGAACACTTTGTGCCTTTGGGAATATTTGGACCAAAACTTCTGGGTTTTAGTTTGCAGTCCCAGACTGGTTAAGATACTTCAGAGTCTTTTAATTGTTGATTACAAAAAGCTGGTGACTTTGAGTGTGATGGGTATAGCCCTTGCACAGGAGTTGAAACTGCCGGATGAGAGAGAACAGTCTGAAATGGAGGCTGAAATTCCAGAATGTCTTCAATTGGTTTGGTTGTTGGCAGGGAGCCTGTGTTTCACTTCATGCACTGGAGTTAGCAAAATCTGACAGCAGTCATGTCTGACTGTTTTCTCTCTCCACCCATCTGCTTTTGTGTTTTCCCACCTACAAATCTTCAAAAAGTAGATGAAAACAGAGGACCCTCAGCAGTTGTTTTTTAAAAGCCTTTTTTTTTTTTAATTGGTAATTTTAGTGCTGTGTTGCTGTTAATGTGGGAGTTTGTGTAATAACTTCTGTAGGTTTCCTTCCTCACTGCAAAATTGTACATTATCCAGGAGCTGTCCTTCAATGGAAGTAAAAAAAAAACAGACCAAACACTTTGGTTGTGTTCAGCTTCATCATGTTACCTTGCCATGTCAGCCCGTTTAGGTGATGGGAGGGGGGGAGGGGAGTGTTGCCTCCGGGAGTTCCATCACAGTAAAATGGAGGTGTATTGTCTGCAATGGTTTGTACTGAGGAATAGCTTAGGTTTCCTGTGCTGTGAACTATTTGGGAGGGAGGGTGTTATACTCCTCTAACAGTAAAGATGAGCTTGTGACAAGTGGTTTGCCAATTTGGAAAGTAAAATTGGTTGCATTTCTGCTTTGTTCCGTTGTTCTGTGGAGTTACTGAAGTGTATTGTTCCTCTCCTCCCAAAACATTGGCTAGCAGTAGTGGCGCACCTGCTTTACGTATTACCCATGTACTTCCAAACATTTCTAGGTGTGTGGCTACTTTTTAGGACTTGAAATCCCAAATGTCAATGTAAATGATTGATTTAGGGTCACCTGGTATGCATAAAATTGTACTGTCAGAATGTGCCATTTACATCCTGTGGCTTAATGCTGTAGCTTTTCATATGCTGGAAGCAGCAAAGCAGCCACGGACGTACAAAGAAGCAATTCTGTCTGCATGCCGTCTCTGTGTCAGTTGCATGAGACTGTTGAGGAACTAATCCAAGCTTGAAACTCAGATGGTCATTTAAAAAGAAAAGATTCATTTGCATTGTTTTTTCTGGTCCAGTTTATGGTCCTCAGTACGGAAGTTGATGCTGATATTGGGGACGGATAATCTTAAAGGAATTGATGTTGCCAGTCAGAGGAGTTGTGGACCTTGCTTTGGTGACAGTACCAGCTTAAAAATGCATGTGAAAGTCTAGCCTGAAAGGAACTGAGAAGTTGGGAAGTGAAAGGAATTGTTGTCAGTTTTACTTTCTTGAATAGCTTTTGGTTTTCTATGTGCTATGTTGAGAGCAAGTTAGGAGGGTGACAGACTTGCCTATTACTCTTAGAATGAAAGCTTGGAATTTGTTTGTAAAGCCTTGATTCTTTCAATGTTTAAGCATTTTGGGGCCTTTTTGTTTCACTAGGTAGCTTTACAACTTTGATTAATTGAAAAGTAAACAGCAAATTCAGGATCTGTATTAGACTGAGAAGAAATTCACATTTCCTGTTTTGAACCATTCTTCATTCGCAATTTTATCTACTTAAGTTTGTTGTTCCAGTAGGTTCAGTTACGTTTTTTTTGTCCAGCCTCTTATTAGGGGAGGAGAGTATTTTGTGTTGTGCATTTCTGTATTAGCAATTCTCTATCACAGAGTAACTAAGCGACGTGGCCTTCAGGTCACTGAGATTTCATCTCCCACTGATTGAAGAAATACTGCCTTACTCAAGTAATGAAATGGATATGAAGGCAGTTCAGATTAGTAAAGAGCATTATTATTACCTCTGGTATGTATTTTACTTGCATGTGAAATTACATGAAATGTTTAGAGTTCCAGTAGTAATTTGTCATTTGGTTTACCGTTGGGGTATATACAGACTTCAGTTGTAATCGATACACTTGGTTTTATTGGTTTAACCTCTATTAAATAGTGTTCAAGGTCAGGTTGGACAGAGCTTTGGGCAATGTGGTCCAGCGTGAGGCATCCCTGCCCATGGCAGGGAGTTGGAGCTGAATGATCTTAAGGTCCATTCCAACCCAAACTATTCTATGATTCTTGAAAGAATCAACATCAATATTATACAAAGACAAATGTAATTCTTCAGAATCTCCATAACTTCCTTTAAGTAAAACAATGAGAAATTTCAGAATAAAGTTCTGTTCAGAGCTGCACAGAGACTGAAGATGATCTCACTCTAAAATTGTAAAATTAGATGATGTTCCATAGTGCTAGGATATTTAAAATCGCACTTTCAGTAGGAGGTCGGTGTTCTTGGTTGCCTGTTAGCTGTTTGATTCAACAGGTGAAGTTAATTGTGTGTTCTGGTCCTTTGCTTTTTCTTCTTTGAACCAAGGTGAAAAAATGGAAAATTGCTCACTTGATCGAAGCGTAAGGGAGGAGTATTTGTTTGTGAGGGAGAACTAGAGCAGTGGAGACATGGATTTGAATTGAAGTTTCTGGGGTGGTCAGGGGAGTTCATTGCACGGATGACAGTGAAATAATGCTAGTGTCTTGCAGTAGGTATCTTAAAACATTATGCAGTCAGGTGCAAAGAAGAGCAATAACAGTCCTTGGAAAGAATGCAGTGGATACCACTAGCAAAATTTTGTTGTTATGCCTAGGTCCAGCAATGCTCTACCAGTCAGTAGAATGGCACTGTGAAGTGATGTACCATAAATTCTTGGTTTTAAAGAGCCATCTGGAATTTACCAGAACTGACTTTCCTGATTCTTAACTTACACTTGTGAACATCTTTGATCTGGAAAGATGCTATCAGTATGGTCTTAAACTAGTGCATGTACTACAGTTACCCTGAGAGACATACATAGTTGATGCTGCAAATGTTGGATTATTTGAAAAAATGTAACTAATACTAATCCTATTTCTTCACTTCTCCATGCTTACATTTATATCTCTGTATATCTTAAAACTGGTCATTGTTCAATACTACTGCTGAAACCTAGTTGTCTTTCAAATCCTAGACTGTAAATGAAGCAATTCTTTTTATAGAGAAACAGTAGAATATATTTAATGTCTGTGTGTAGCTGTAACAGGTACTTCTCCTCAATTTGTACTCAATGGTATTGAAAGTAGAATGGCAATCAGAGTTAGTTACTTGACCTACCAAACTGAAGATGCTTGCGTTTCATGGCACTGGAACAAAACTTCAGAGAATTTCCTCAGCCTTTGTAGCTGCTTTTCTCAGACAGGGGGGAGTGTCTGAACAGCCCTATCTGATGCTGCTTGTGCTTGTGAACTAGGATGTTTCCTGAACTTGTGTCGTGATGCTCTTTACATGATGGGAGGTGCTCCCCTTCCACCTGGTAATGATAGCTTCTGCTTCCATTGGAGGCAGGGAAGTCAAGTTGTTTTCTACTGTATGTAGAAGGTATAACCATTTGAGGTTACCTTTGCCATCTATTAGCCATGCAGTATCATATTTTTGCAGTTTTCCTTCTTTCCTCTTCTTTACTGTGCTGTGGATTTCTGTCTGCTCTTCCTGTGTCAAAGTCTTTTTGTATGTGCTGAAAGTAAGTTGAGGCTCTGAGGAGAAGAAAAACAACAGATGGGATGAATAAGAAGAGAAATGGGCAGAGCAATGGAAGGAGGTGGCCAGGAAGGAGTGTGTAGAAGTTGCAGTGAATGACTTCTAACTATGATTCAGTCATGTGCGTTTTTGCATGATATTGCAGATGAAGCCTTGTACTTGTCTCATGTAATGGTGCTAACAGCACATTTCTTTGGCTGGTTCTTCTGCACTTAATTGTTTATCTACCCCTCACTCCAGTAGATCATGAATGTAATGATGTACTGTGTCAGTCTGTTTGTTTCCTACTGATAAAATTATACAGGGTTATTTTTATCTTGCTTCAGTAGTCATGAGGCCATCCATATCTTCCTGTTTGGTGTTTTCTTTTATCCATATTTCTCAACGTATCACAGGAAATGACATGAATGTGTGCTTCTGCGCCTTGTGCCAGGGTCACAAGGCCACCTTGTGCCAGGTGAAGAACCTCACACATGACCCTTCACTCAGTCTAGAGTTGCGTGCAGGTTGTTGGTGTCAGGTTAGTGGGTCTGTGATAGCAAGACTGGGAGGCATTGCCATCAGGTTCAGCTGTGAATCTGGCAGGTGTCTATTTCACCTGGACCAAGAATGGCTGCTGATTTATTCCAAGAGACCTGGAGACATTTGGGTTTTAGCGTCCTTCTTAGATGTTGCTTGAGTCTGTGGCTTTCAGAGCCAGTTTGGCACGTTTGCCCTCCAACCTGGTCTATGCTTCTCTGGTGTTTGCCTCTCCTGTAGACTGAGACAGAGAACTGAGGGTTACTTCTGTCAGGATCAGCTGAGCTGGGCATGCAGTCTTCTGCTGCTAGGTCCCTGGGGTACAGCAGGGTGGAGGAAGCCCCCTTGGTGGGGTGGATGATGGTTGTCAGCCCTTGGGAGAGTGGAGCCCTGTGTTTCTGCAATGGAGACAGCCTTGTTTGAAGGATTGGTTTTATACCCCAAACAGTTCCAATGGCTCATGCTTAAGAAAATACCAGAACTTTTTGCTGGGCCAACTTGATTAGTACATTTGAAAAAGCCAGCTGCTTCACATAGAGCTTCTATCCAGCTGTGTGGCAGATACAAAAGTTGATTGACATGGTTAAACCTCATCCCTGAAATTCATTAGAAGAAGTCTGTTATGAGTGACATGGTAAAGGTGCTTTTTTTTTTTTTTTTTAAGTCTGGGTTTAGGGTTCTCCCCCTATAGCCAGGACAGAGCTAGCTCTTCAGGCCACAGTTATTCTGAATCCTTTTTTATCAATGTGTGAAGTCCCCACAGTTATCTGAGTTGGGCATCTTAATTTCTCACCGTGACACTAGGGTGTGAAAATGTGCCTTGAGCCTTCAAGTCTGAATTATTTGGTTAGGGTTTTTTTTCGAGGCTGATAGCAGTGTAAGTTGTAGACGTTATGAGAACAGTGTTAGTGATGGCCAACATAGTCCTTGCTTTAGGGTACTCTCAGGTGTCAGCTAACTTTGGGAGCTGTGATTGCTAATGAACTTGAAAACTTTGCTTAGAAATTTCTGGGTTTGGGGATGTACCTGCTTTCAAAACCCTTTCTGGAGCCAAAGGGATCCAGGCTGTCTTACAGGGAAACAGACCTTGTCTTAAGGAAATGATTCCCATGGTTAGTCCTTAATTAAATCTGACCAACTGCTGGTCAATTTGCGGCAGCAGTGACGATGGGGAAGAGTCCTGAAAGTGTTTGCTGACTCCTTACATTTTTCTTCCTTTCCCTTCTGCTCTGCTTGCAAATAAGGTCCTATTCGCTTTCTGAGGGAGAAGCAGGAAGGGTTTGACTCTTACCTGTCCTTTTTTTTGGCAGCAGCTGCCTCATTGGTCACCCTGTGTGTATTCGTTGCAGTTGAGACACAGCAGGGGTAGTGCCAAAGGAAACAGAGAAAAGGAAGGTTTTTTTGGTTCTGCCTAATCACTGCAGTATCTTCCGTGTGTGGAGATTCTTTGCTTTGCTTTTTAATGAATTGCTGTTCTGTGATTATTGTTATTCCTTGTTTGTGGAAGAGAGGCACTGTCCTCAAGGGAATTCAGTTGTACATATCGGATGTCTAAAGTGGCAGGCTCTTTAGTGAATTTTGTGTTTCTTTTCCTGTAGCTTGGATTTGATTCTGCTTTACTTTGTAAATGCAAATTGAAGGCAACTTTTATAGTGGATTGGCAGATGTTACAACCTGAAAAAGTGTTTGACTAATCACAGGTAATTGCTGGACATGTATGTTACTTCTCTGTAATAAGGAGAAGAAAGAAGGTGTTTCTACTAGGGGAGGATGCTTTGAGAATAAATGTAGGAATGATTGTAAACAAACCTACCATAGGAGCTTGTATAGTTTTTGAATGCAGAAAAATGCCCAGACTTGAACCATGAAGTATCAAAGGAGACTGAACATTGTCTAGTCAAATGCTAATGTGAATTGAAACAGTGCAGTTCTTTAAAGTATGTTTGTGCCTTTATTATTATGAGTTATGGCTCTTTTAGGATCCTATGTGAGTAATGGTGAGAACTTGGTAATCTTAACAAAGATCTCCATGTTTCATGATCCTCTATGGCTAGTTGTTTTGGTCCTAGAAGGCCTGTTGAATATACATGTAGTTTGTATGATATAGAAATCTTACATCCTCTATGGATAAATGGTTCAGCAGATTTGTTTTATTTGTCTACGAACATCTCCTTTTGACCCCAGTACTGCTCACTGCAAATGGGTTACTGTGACTGTGTGGTTTTATCTATGCCTATGGTATATTCTTAAATAGAGAAAGATTGTATACAGACATGCATTGTTACAGCTGTCTGGAGAGGAGCTGTGGGAGTGCTGACAGCTGGGTGGGATAGTTTTTTTGGGATAAACCTTGCCGATATGAATGAAGGTGATATTTGTCTTCATGTGGAGGTGCTGGGAGCAGAGAAATTCTCTCAGACTTGTGAGGTACATAGCCCATGGAACAAATTAGTGGTTGGGAAAGCTGAAATGAGAAATCTGTTGCACCAAATCTTTATAAAAAGAAATAATCAGGCCAATTTGACCAGTCTGACCTTAAAGTTTGGTAAGTTGACTTCACTGTGTTTACAGGAGCTGTCTGGTTGAGAAGTTGATGTTGTGTGATGGGTTAAATACATGCACATGGAGGAGCAGGGAAGTATGTGGATCAGTATTGCATTGCAGCTGGTTCATAGCTGTGATCCCTCTTGCTTCTCTGAAGTATTCATTTGCCTTCCACATTGTGAATTTAAGCTGTCTTACTTGAGCATTTTACCATTTTAATTCCTAGATGGGAATGATGAGCAATCCCAGTCCTTATGGCCAGACATATAGTCAGAATACTGGGCAGCAGCTTGGAGCCAGTGGACTTGGGCCTCAGATGCAGAATAAAGCTGCACTGCAGAATAGCTTACCACAGTTTCCAATGGACAAGAAGCCAGTTCCTGGGGCAGGAATGCCTAACATGGTAAGTAGAATGAAAAATGTCTCCAGAAAATGTTGTAGTAGACTTAAAATGGAGCGATATACTCTGCTCTTGCCATGTTATGAGTTTTTGCAGCTGTCATACCCAGTGTGAATGCATGCTCTGAATCCATCCATAATACGTTTGCTTAACTCTTAAAAAGGCTGATCTGAAGGAGAAAGCTGAGTTGTACTTTCTCTTTTGGAGAAATTTTTTGCCCTTCAAACCTCATTAGCAGAGAAAATTAAATGAAGTTCCTTGACTGAAGTGAGATTTGCCACCTGTTTGGGCACCTCTGCTCTCCTTTCCTATCCCTTCTCTTGAAGTTGCTCTATTGGGCCCCTTCTCAGTGTAGCTTTGTTTTGAGGCTTGTTTTGCTGTTTGTACTCACTGATTTTTTGGAGAGAGAAGTATCCCTTCTCAAACAGAAATGATAGTGCTTAGAAGCCCCAGTTGTGTGTTCATTTCTGTTCTGAATTACATGAATACAAACAGTCCTGATGCTGCATGTTCCTTGGCAGTTGTTGGTGTAGTAGCCCTGTGCCTCCCCTTTTCCCCTCACACTGCATTGAAGCAGGGCTTAAGGAATGGAAAAGAAGTGGGAAAAGTGGACTGCAAATAGTGGATGGTGCAAGCTTAAAAATGACGGGCCTGAACATTAGATTCCCTAGCTTGAGCTTAATGCTCATGGCTGATTGTTTGTCTCATTTTAGAAGTTGGTTAGGGGTATACATGCAACATGTCCTGCCTTTTTATCCCCTACATACATGTGTTTTTTTTTTAATTTGGAAAACAAATTCAGATTTCTAAATACAGCTTATGTTTCTTCTTGCTTCAAATTCCACGCCTGCCCTCTCTTCCCCCAGTCCCCTCCTCTGGGAGGGTTAATCTCTTGACTTTTCAGTGTTGCTGAAAAAACATTTCCAGGTAACTTGTACCTTGGAATTAAAGAGCTCAATCCTATGAGTTTTTGTTTTGTTTTGTTTTTTTTTAATTTGAGCATGAAACACTGGAAGTCTCCAAACCAGTTGGTTATATGAACTGATAAAGCAGCAGCCAAAATTTGCTGTTTAGAACCCCAGCTGAACCTAGGATTGAGAAGTTGCTGCTATCTGTTATCGTTTAGAATGACAGGCTGCAAACAAGGCAGGTAGGGTTATATGAGAACATGCAGAAACCCTGAGGGAACTTGAGTAATTGGTAAAGTCTCCTTGTAAACAGAAAGGTTAATACTAGTATTGAAATGCTGTAGGAGAACTGGGCTTTACAAATGCAAGTACTTGAGCTCTAAAAATCTGGATATCTCCAGAAACATCCTCTAAAACCCTCTGTGAAGAGTCTGTTGAAAACTGAAAGATGTTGAACTGAAGTGATGCAGGCAACACAGAGTCCCCTCTGTCCTTTGCAAAGTACTCCTCAAATGTCTCCTGGAAGAAACACAAAGAAGTCTGAAGAAGTAAACAGAAGTAGTACTAGATGTTGCCATACTTGACGTTAGTTCTGTGGCATGTATATTATCCTGAAGTTGTGCTTTATCTCTAGCAGAGACTAGGAGATACTTGTTTTGAATGCCTACATGCAAGTTTTCTGATGGAAAAAGGTTCCCAGAACTTCCCCTTCATTCTCCTTTTCTAGGAACAGTTAAATTGAGGCACCTTATACTGAAATAAAGGGAAACTCTATTCACTCTAAAAGGTGCCTTCTTCCCTTAATGCAGGAATTGTGGATGCAACTTTCTAGCCTCCAAAATGAGGAGGAGATTTGAGGTCTAAGTGCTATTAATATTTTCTGGTTGGTCTAGCACTGCAAATTAACCCGTCAGCACATGCAAAGTTCTGCTACTCTTTGATAAGGCAAGAGCTGGGACTAGGATGGTGATATGGGGAGGAAATTATGACTGGTGAGAGAATTGCCAGGACTGTTGCTAAGGGGTGTATTTAATGAGTCATCCACAGCTACAGATAGGTGGGCTATTCCCTTAATTGCAGAATGTGGTAGTTGTTTCTCTGCTTCAATTCTTATTTTGCTTTTGCTCCTGTTTATTTGTAATTGCTAAATGAATTATTTTCAAAAATAGATTTTTTTCTGGGAACTTCCTTTCCGTCTCCTCCAGGGCCAGCAGCAGGCTCCTCAAGTTCAGCAAGCTGGGATGGGACCAGCAGCTTCTCAAGGAATGGGTTCTGGAGCACCAACAGCAGATCCAGAAAAACGGAAACTTATTCAGCAGCAACTGGTTCTCCTCCTGCATGCTCACAAGTGTCAGCGGCGCGAACAGGCCAACGGGGAAGTGCGACAGTGCAACCTCCCTCACTGCCGAACCATGAAGAATGTCCTGAACCATATGACACACTGTCAGGCTGGCAAATCTTGCCAGGGTAAGTGAAGGAGTAGTTATATAGTTGCAGTCATCATTTGCAGAATGAGAAGGGCATCTTCCCAAAGGACATGGAAAACTAGCGGGTAGCTTGGGAAGTACAATTTCTTTTAAGCTATCTCTCCCCTTAAGAATGGAAATCATGAACAACTTCTGAACCTCAGAAGGCTCAGGCAAGTTAGAGACAAGAGCACTCATCTCTAGATTAGGCTTAGAGAGATGAGTAAAGATCTTTTGCTTAACTCTGTACCTCACTGCAATACCTTTTGGATGCTGCGTTCTGATAAGGGTAGGCACAAAGCAGCAATCTGCAAATAGTAGTCTACTTGTTTCTCTTAAGTGGAAGAGACAAATTTCAAGCAGTAGCTAGCAGGAATTAAGCTGCTACTGGCACTGATGAACTCTTAGTCTAGCTTAGCAGCTGAGGAAAAATGTATGATGCCTTTTTGATAGCCTAGGCTTATTTGGGTTGTGCCTATTGGCATCTCAATTGCTTGGTACAGTCTGCCTGATGTATATGGTGGTGTACTTTGAGCCATAGGCTGGGGTATGTGACATAGGTCTTTGAAGTAAGCTGTAGTTGAGCCAATAGTACTTAAAGAAATCTAGCTACATTTTCAGAGTTATTTCAAGTAATACTGTACTGACCTGTGTTAATGTAGATGTGTTTGCTGAAAGGAGTAGTTGCTCCCTACCTAGTTTGTCTGTGCCATGTGAAGATCCTGGTAGTAAAGCTTTTCATTCCTCTCCCTTTTTCAGTGGCACATTGTGCATCTTCCCGACAAATCATCTCACACTGGAAGAATTGCACACGACATGACTGTCCTGTATGTTTGCCTCTCAAAAATGCTGGGGACAAAAGAAATCAACAATGTAAGTCTACAGGGGAATTCCATGTATTGGATAAACCATAAAATGTATATTGGGAATTAAACTTTCTTGCACCCAGGTGGTAGTGGTGATGCTGTTGGTATCTAGGAACATGTAATATGATTTTCTTCTTGCTTTTAGAGTTACAAAATATTTTTCTGTCTGATAGCTAGTGTCTGTGGAAGTTCTATAGCTTTATTGGATTTTCCTAGCAGGAGAGTGTAAGGGGTGAACAAGTCAAGATCTTTCAACCGCATGATTGGCTTTTCACTACCATCTCTTCCAGCTGGCCAGATTCTGGAGACAGATAGGCATGCATATACACACTGTTGTGTCATTTCAGCCCTGATGATGCTTGGTTCTGTCTTCATCCTTTGTTTGTATCAGATGTCTCTTCCCCCTTCTCCTTGTCTCTTTTTTGGTCTTCCTGCTAGAATCTTTGGCATGACTTCTGTCATTGTGTTACCTATATGGTGGTTTAGTTTGGAGGGGGTTTTTTTGGTTGGTTTTGTTGTTCATTTTCTCCTTCCTTCATGTTACTTTGGGCTCTTCTCATGACTAACACGAGCTATTTCTTGTTTTAAGAAAATTAAAAAAAAAAAAACAACAACCAAACATCATAGTGACTGGTGAAGAGCTGTATATACCCTTCTGCCTTTAGCCCCTGTGTCTTGGTGTGCTTCTATTTTCAGTTTGAAGCAAACAGAGGTATCCTAAATACTTCAGTGGGATTTTCTCTCAGCAGCTCAAAGGGAAAATAGCATGTTGTTGTAATGGCTGGTTGGGTCAAAACTTGTCTCCCTGTTTCATGCCAAGTTTCCAGATCCGGCCTCTGCACGTAGTTAGGAGATGGTTTAGTTATCTAGTGTACTTCTTAGGGTCTCTTCCTGTTTCTGTGGATGTCTTTGGGCTACCTCCTGCTGTCCTTACTCACTTGATACTGGTACATTTCTTCCAGCGCTGCTGGGTGGAGCTGCAGTAGGACTTGCAAATACTGGCTCTGTGGGTGTGGGGCAGCAGACAACACCCAGCATAAACACTACCAGTCAGATAGATCCCAGCTCCATTGAGAGAGCCTATGCAGCCCTTGGACTGACCTATCAAGGGAACCAGATGCAGACACAGCCCCAGGCTCAAGTGAAGAATCAGCAACAAGGACAGACACCCCAGGGTCTGCGCCCTATGAATCCTATGAGTAAGTTTATCTGTGTTAAAATACAAACTACCTGCAACTTTCCTGTACTATTATCTAATGCAGATTTTTTTAACCTACTAGGTTAATACTGCTAGTTGATTTGCAAAAAACATGGCTTGCAGTATTTTAGATTTGGTCTAGCAAGCTGCACAGTGGAACAGGAACATTAGAGGGACCAGATATCTTCTCTTGGAGAAGATGTTCTCTGGGAAAAGTATTTTCTTTGGAAAGATGATTAGAGGTTGGGTGTTTATGAACAAGTTTTCTAAAGCATTTTATTTAATGTTGCTTTGTAGCTTTATAATTGTACTGTAATGCAAGTTTAGGGCTTTTTAAGAATTTTTAATTGGAAATGCATGTGTTGGAATGCCTGTATTCAAGTGTACTTCCTTGTCACTCAGACTGCAGCATTTTACAGCTGTATTTCAGATAAGTAATGTTTGTTTTAAAAATAAAAAGTAGTAAATAACACTTTCTCTGAATCCTGTCATGTGGATGTACGTAACTGTAAATTGCATGGGTAGCTTACTGCAAAATGTCATCCCTTTTCTGAAGAAAATGGTTCTTGCATGGAGCTTTAAAATATTTTATTTATAGACTCAGAGTTTGGCCTCTGCATTCTCACTAGGTGCTCCTTGTAGTACTGATAGGAAAATCCAATGAGATGGGGTTGAACAGCTCCTGGAGAGTGGGGAACTGAATCTTAATGTAGAAAGGACAAGCATGGAGAGTGTAGACTTTTGACTGTTGTTTCATTATTAGGAGAGGATGGCTAAGGAGGGAATTGCAACAGGTAAGAGGAATTACCAGATTCATGTTGTCATGGCCTACATGACAACAGGGCTGGTTTAGGAGAAACAGCAGGATTTGGTGAGGACTGCAATGTGAAAAGAGGCAGTCCTAAGTAGATCAAACAAATGGTTGGGTTTGGCAGTTTGAAATGGGAGAGTTAAGGCAAAGGTTGACAGTTGCCTTCTACATCAGCTTGCTGTCAAATGGCAAAACGAATTTGGGAAGGAGAAGAAAATGACTAAGGGAAGGGAGGCTGGAGGCAGCTTTATGAAAAGGCTGTTAAGCACTTGGTTGTGATACCAGAGGCTTGTATTAGGCTTGATATACTTTATTTCAGTGGATTTCTCTTGTATACAGTGTCAAATTTTGCTTGAAATATAGATTCGGGGGGGGGGGGGGGTTCAGGTGTCCTAAATATGTGTGAAGCTTGGTAATGGCGTTCAGGCTACTCTTGACATCGCAAAATGATCTATTCGGGAGCTCCAGGCAGAAATATGCGTAATTTTTCCCCATTTTTTAAGTCTTAACTGTAGTGTGTGAAGAAAATAGGCAATTTTTTATGGTGACTGAGATCTGCTCTGATTCAGAAAAAAACGGATTTTGATACGTAACAAATTACTAGAGGTTTTCCTGCAAAGGATTGTCAGGTTTTCCTTCCTAGTACAGGCATTGATGTTGGTTATAGGATCCTGGATTACAGAATGGGTGAGAGTGGACCTTGTCAGATGTAGGTGGTAGCTGATGTTTTAAGTTTTTAAAGCCTTTGTGAATATACATCCTAAACCTCTGAATGACAAAAAAAAAAAAAAACTGCTTCTAAACAAAAAAACTGAAGTGGTTGGTACTGCTGCATCTTCAGTAGAGGTGTCACAGGAAAGGACTCTGGTACATAACGTTTGCAGCAAATTGAAATTGCTTGCTTGTTGAGAAGTACAGTAAGATAGTGGAATTAGGTGATCTTTAAGGTCCCATTCAACCCCAACCATTCTATGTGCAGAACAGTAGTGTGATGTCATGCTTCGCTTGGAGGTCACCAGTGTTGTGTCTCAGACTTACCTTAAGTTTGTAGCAGGAAGAGAGTAAAGAGAGCAATGGATAATTAAATTCACTTCAGAGAAGTCAAAGTACTTGCCAGTGTAGACCCTTGTTATTGCTGAGCAATTACTGATTTTGTACAGTAAATGGGATATTAATTTAAGAATACTTATTCTTCTGTTTTCTAGGTTCAAATCCAATGGGAGTGAATGGAGGAGTTGGGGTTCAAGCTCCTAATCTGCTGCCTGACTCAATGTTACATTCAACCATGAATTCTCAAAAGTAAGTTGAATTATTCTTTGTACCCCAGCGATTTTGGTTTGATCTCGTAGCACTTGTTGCGTAAGCAGTGGGGTAAATGCCACTGATGGCTATCTCTCCCTTTGGATTCCGTAGCTTTTGTCAGAGTTTTCCAAATCCTTGGGTAGTACAGCATGTACTCGTTCATGGTGTTGTTTTGGTGTCTGTGCAGCTATTTCTGCAGAGTTTGTCCATTGATTAGGGAATGGCTGAACTAGCACTTTGTCTTAACATTATTCTAAAAGAGGCTATGACTGTAAGATGACTAAGCTTGGACTAGACTTCTGCCCTCAATTCTTGCTCTGTTTTTGAAGCCCCATGATGAGTGAAAGCGCCAATGTTGCCAGTTTGGGAGCCATGCCAACAGCTCAACCATCCAATACCGGAATTCGAAAGCAGTGGCATGAAGACATTACTCAGGATCTCCGAAACCACCTTGTTCATAAACTGTGAGTAGTTAACATCAAAACAATCTCCTGTTAAGTGAGTTGCCGCCTCTGAGGTGTACATGTGCAGCAGGAGGAAGCCTGGCTTCCAAAACTACAGGGCCAGGGACTTGCGTCTTGTCTGGGTGCATGAGGAGGGTGTTGTGGTTTAGTTTTAAATGGGGGATTTAGGGTTGCTCAAAGAATCACCATCAGAGGTGTTAGCAAAAACTAGGGCCCCAGGGAACGGGTTTTGTCAGGGTACCTGAAAAGGGAAAGCAGAAGCCTGAAAGATGGAGTGCATCTGCTGGTTTGGGGCTGTTGTATTGGAAGTGTCCCACTGCATGCTCATGCCATCAACACGGTGGTAGAGTCCCCTGGGAGCAGTAGCAATGCCGTAGTCTGTCAGAATATTTGCTTGCTGCTGTGTGTTCAGATCACTGGAGTTAGTTCTGGGTCCCTGTCTGGACTTATGTTCTGTTATCTTTTGTATGCTTTTTTTCTTTCAGGGTTCAAGCCATATTTCCTACTCCCGATCCTGCAGCACTGAAGGATCGGCGTATGGAGAATCTGGTGGCATATGCTCGGAAAGTGGAAGGTGATATGTATGAATCGGCAAACAGCAGGGTGAGATGCCATCTTCTGTCATCCAGTCGTGTGTGTCTCCCCAAGCCCATAGTCACTGGGGAGGAAGAGGAGTGAAAGCCCAGATGAGACTCACAGTCTGAGGAAGTGCCAGGAGTGGGGGTGGTGCCTGTCAGGGTCTGCTCTGCCTGAGACTTCTCTGGGTCCCTTGAAGGCAGCGTGAAGCTCTTCACTGTGATTCTCCCAGAGACGTGTTGGACACAAGAAATGTCTTGTGTTGGTTTAATGGTTGCCAGCAGTGCCCCCTTTTTTTTGCCCTCCTGTCTGCCTGGCAGCCCCTGCAAAAGGAGAGCTGTGCCCACCCAAGCCAAAATGTGTGTGTGCGGTTGTTTTGCAAGCTTGAATTGCTGTGACTTGTTGCCTTTACTTAATGTATCATCTCCATCCTGACTCGTTTCCTCCCCAACAGGCAGAGTACTATCACTTGCTAGCAGAGAAGATCTATAAGATACAAAAAGAGCTGGAGGAGAAACGAAGAACCAGGCTGCAGAAGCAGAACATGATCCCGAATGCTCCAGGCATGCCACAGGCTCCCATGAATCAAGGGCCAAACATGGGACAGCCCCAGCCTGGGATGTCTGCAAGTAAGAGCAGTTGGGACTCCTGGTGCAGGGGAATCCTGTAGTGTCATTTTAGTAAGCTAGTGATCATTATGCCCTTGTTTCACAGGTACCTGGCTTTCTCAGAATTAAACAGAAATTTTCCCTCTTTGTTCTGAAGTATTTGCAAGCTCTTTGCTTATGTGTTAGTGACCATAGATTATGTAAAAGCATTTAGTCTTCTGAACAAATGAAATAATTGTAAACCTTTACACTTACTTTGAGGGTGGAGGGAGTGGAGATTAAGTTGCATCCTTAAGACTGTAGAGCTTCAGTCTCATTAGATTCACTCCTAGAATGAATTGATTTAAAGATAACTTCAGTTACTGTAAGATATGTGTTTTCATAATACTTAGTTTAGTTTTAAAATTATCACTACTATTACTGTTGTTGCTAAGGGAGTATGATGATTGACGTGCTTAGGTATTTATGCCTTTCACTGTTTAGAAGTTTAGATAGTGCTTGTTCTATGACACATTTGGGGTTTTTTTGACGAGTGGTCTTTCAAGCATGCAGTGAAAACCAGATTTTGCTTCTTTCCCCTGTGCAGCTGTCTTGTATTTCACAGTAGTTCTGTTACTTGACTTGACCTTCCTAATGTTAAACAGCTTGGTTTTGTTTTGTTTGGGTTTTGTTGTTTTTTTTTCTCCTCTGCTAACCATGTATTTGTGTATTAGAATAAAATTGTAGAGGAGTTAATGGTCAAAACTATCACGCTGCTAAAGAGTGGAATGTCTCCTTAACAATAGGAAGGACAAGGTGCTCTAGGCTGTCAAGTATCTAGAATATATTTACTTGGGTACCATAAAAACAGGTAACACAAATTATTGCAGGTGATATTTTTTAGTTAGAAAGTAGAGGTATCTGCTGATGTTGTAATCTTGTATTTCCAATGAAGTCCTGTAAAGAATTGAAATACAGGATTTTAAAGTGTGTATTTCTAAATAAAATTATATTCCATACCCTGATTTAACTGTAGAAGAGAGTTAGTATTTTTTAATTATTTGAGCCATGATCTGTTTTAAGATGACTCTTCTTCTCCACCCCAATAGAATAGTTAGAGTTGGAAAAGACCTTAAGATCACCTAGTTCCAACCTCCCTGCTCTGGCCACTGTGAAGTAGTCTTTCCTTAAAAATAAGTGCAGCAGTTCTGCAAACCTACTTTGTAGAGATCTCGTCCCTCCAATGACTCCTTCTCTTAAGAGGTTCCTTCTCAGAAGAAAAGGATTTTTCTCCTTGATTCTTTGTCTTGCATGTTCTTAGATACTTTACAGTTAAGAATGGAATTCTTAAAGACAGCTCATGGAAACAGATACACAGCTGTCAATGACACTCTAAAAACTTGTCAAAGGAGATTGGGTCAAAATGTGATTTAGTCAATTGAGACAAAAACCTCCCTGTTTTTTTATAACACTGCAGTGGCTTTAGGCATATGATGCAAGAATATTCCTCTGAGTTCTTCTGCTTAAATTTGAATGTACCTTGGTAAGTCCAGCTCTGGGTCTTTTTATGCTTGAAGTCAGAACAGGGTTCACCAAGGTGCATACCAAGATCCAAGAAAGATTCTTAAAGGTGATCTTCACTTGCTGTATAACTTCTGTAGAAAGTTGATCCTCAGCAGCAGATGTGATGCATTTGGTTACTTACCATATACTCAGTAGTTCTCAGACTTCAGAGCTTTGACAGATACTGTGTGGAACCATATAGTTTTCATACTGTTTTAAACCTAGAGGTGCAGTAACAGTGTAGGGTGGTCTGTAGAAGTTCTTGTGCGCATCTGAGTGACTGAGTTTGTTGTTGTACCTCAATAATATACTTCACATTTGTCCTCAGTTTCTGAAAACTGACTCTATGTCAGATGATGTTTCTGTCAATGGGACATGCTTACATTTTCAGGGAAGTTTTTGGTTTTGCTTCAGATTTTGAGGACTCCTTAAAATATTTAGAGTTACTGGACTGTGTCCTTCCTTTTTTGTTTGCTTATTTTACACATGAGGTTTTATGTATGTTTGCCAGATAAAACCTGGTGGTCTTCTGAATGCCATAATCTCATTCCAGTATCGTTTTTTTTTTTAATTATTTAATCCAGATGGTCCTCTTCCTGACCCAGCCCTGATACGTGCCAATGTGCCAAACCAGATGATGAATCGCATGCAGGCACAGCCAGGTAAATATTTGAAGAAAATTAGCTACTGTGATTTTGAAGGAATCTTGGAGCTGGGCAGCTCTTGCTGAAGTGTTATAGCCCTTGCTTCACCTGCAGATTTCCCGTTTGATTGAGAAAATAGCAATCTATATTGCATAATACTCATATAACTATATATTATATATGTAAAGAAAAAAATCTTGGGTAGCATTTCATGATCTTGTGGATTTGAGCTGCATGTTAGCTGCTTGCTTGGTTAATTAAAGAACTGTGCTTTTGACATTTCTGATTGTGTGAACATAGATTGATCATAGATGAGGACATGGTGGCAAAGGGAAGATGATGAGACTTACTACTTAAAAGGAAGGGGCAGAACCTTTGTTACATATTCAAGAAGTATTGTAGCCAACATACAAAGCACTTAAGTGAAGAGTCTGGGATTCAGTGAGTGAATTTCTAATATGTAATCAAGGTAACGCAACTTACTGTAGAAAGTTGATCTTCAGCAGTGATACTTCCAGTTATTTGTCATGTACTCCAGTAGTTCTCAAACGTCAAAGCTTTGGTAACAGTGGAAACAAATCTTTTGCGGGGGCGGGGGGAGAAGATTGGTCTGTATTCTGGAGGAGTATGGTACCTTGGACACTTTAAAATTATTCCATGTAACTGGGTGATGGAATTATTTTCTTTATAGTACTATTGCATGTTAGAAAACTGGTTGATAGAAAACAAAATTCGGAAGAAGTTAACAGTGTTTCTTCACCAAATGTTGAATGGTGCCCAAAGGAGAATTTAAGCCTCCTTTGTTTATAAGTGGGTTGGTTTCTTTTTGGCTTGAATGCACAGGAATGAATCAGTTTGGCCAGATGAACATGCAGCTGTCGCCGATGGGACCCCGGCAAACCCCTCCTCTTCAGCACCCTGGACAGCTAAGCCAGGCTGGGGCCATGAGCCAGGTCAGTGTGTGCTCCCTCTGCCCAGGGTGGTGAGCTCGCAGGTTTGCTTCTGTTGGCTGTAGTTTTCGTAGGTAAATAAATAGAATTTAAAGAATCAAGTATTATTTCTTCATTCTTTTGACCCTTTGGGTTCCTCCTCTTGCATCTCTTCTGAAAGATTTGCTTGGACTATAGTAAGCCTTTATATGTGGGTAGTAAAATATAGCCTAAAAATGGAAGGGGTTTTGTGCCGTTGCATCCTTAGCAAAAGGAATGAAAATTAATCTTAAATCACAGTTCCAAACTGAAATCAATATCTTTTCCCTTAGCTTACAAGGGAAATCATCATAATATCTATTTTTTGAGAGGAGCTGTAAGCAGACTTTCCATATTGTATTCTACAGATAAGTGGCAAACATCAATTTCGGCAACAAGATAAATGTTGTTTTGTGTAAAATGGTATGGAGTTATATGCACACTCTGTGATACGACTTTGTTTCTTTTCCAACAGATGGGGTTTCCTTCACGCATGCAGCAACCAGGAGTAGGCCAGCCTTCTGGTCAGAATCAGTTTCTGCAACAGAACCAGTTCCCTGCTTCTTCCCCGGGAATGAACACGGCGAGCCTGCCTATGACTCAGCCTGGCAATCAGACACCCGTTTCTCAAGTAAGCGTCTGATTTCTGGAAGTGGTGTCACTGGGCTGTGTCGTGTACAGGTTTCATTGTTTGGTTTGTAGTGGAGAACAGCTTATTTTCTCAACATGCTTTTGGAATTATAGTCAACTAAATTCATTTGTTGAGACACTGCGTTTTCCTGATGTAGCACTGGGAATGGGAAGAGTGAAACATTTTTGGCTTGTTCTCAGGCTTAAGTTTAGGTGCGACAAAGGGATATTTCTAAGTTTCTTCTACAGAGCAAAGAAGAAACTGTTATGCAGAATGCAGTAGTTAAGAATTTCTTGTTGAACAGCAGAGCAGTAAAGGCTGAAAAATTAAGAGATTGTTGACTAAATACTAAAAAAGCATGTCTATCCGGGACCATTGTATGTTGCTAGCTTTGGGGGATAGGAGGGTTGTCACTACTGAAGATCTGAACCTGTAGTCTAGCAGTTTCCTTTCTGTCCTTTCCCTCTCCCTTTTCAGCAAGAACCTTTCAGGCCAGGAAGAAATAGGGAACGTCAGTTTGCTTCTCGTTGATGCTTCTTCCTAGTTTGCAGGCAAGATTCTTGTGGAGTGACAGCTTTTTTCCTTGACCAATACATTTATTTCTTTTTTTTTTTTGTAATCTTGTAATGGTGCAGTTGCAGCTGTACATATTTCTGATGATAAATTCAGTTTCTAGTTTTGGGGTGGGGGCATGGGTGTGATAAGTGTATTTGAAAGTGATTTTTCACTGTGGTGCATTGTCTCATTCAGGATGTACAAATCTGCAGCTTTAGAGAGAAGTGGTTTGTGATCTGGGAGTGTAGGTGTGCCATTCTTTAAATATGCCAAGAAGTAGAAGTTATTCTATTGAAACATCTCTTTGAGCTAAATAAATAAATCAGCTTTCTGTTTGTGTGGAGCAAAATGAATCTAATAGACCATTTCTCCTTTTGAAATAGAGTTTTTAAAACAAAACAGATTAGTTTGCCACATTTTTGAAAGTATGCTGTAACTGTGGGAAAACAGCCATTTGACAGTAATTTCTCTGACTTTTTCTATTTCAAGCCATTGCAAATGTGTACTTGTCTTGTTTTTCAACAGGCACAAATGACCAGCACTTCCTGTCCTGTGAATTCTCCTGCAATGGCTCCAGGTTCCCAAGGGAGCCATATTCACTGTCCACCTCTTCCACAGCCTGCTATACACAGAAACTCTCCTTCTCCAGTACCTAGCCGAACCCCAACACCTCACCATACACCCCCAGGCTTGGGATCACAGCAACAGCAGACAGCAGCAGCTGGTCCCGCTGCCCCCACACCTACTCCTCAGGCAATGCCTCCTGGACCACAGTCACAAACTATGCACCCCCCTCAAAGGCAGACTCCAACACCTCCACAGGCACAGCTGCCTCCACAAGTTCATCCTCCAGTTCCAGTTACACCGTCTGCAGAGCAACAGCAGCAGCCCTTGTCACAGCAAAGCACGACTGCATCTGTTCCCACACCAACAGCACCACTGCAGCCTCAGCACCCCACAACACCTGTAAGGAAATACTTTAATTGTGCTTCCCTCTGCAAATGTTTAAGGTTTAATTTTCAGTTGGTCTTTTATTTTTGTGCGAGTCTGTGATAATGGAGGTAGCTCCTGGCATGTTTGGTGTCAAAATAGGTTTTTTTTTTGCAACTGGGAAGTAATAGTTTTTTCATTGAGACAAGTCTATAGATCATCTGGTGTTTCCAGAGAGGGAGTATTTATCAGAATTATAGTGCATGTTTTGAAATTTACTTTGAAATATGTATGAGGTCTTTAGTTACTTCTGCATATGCATAGTGATGGCATATAATATTGAAACAATATGTAACTTTCTGTATATTAAGACCTTCCAGTGCATGTTTATGTTGCATGTTTTTCTGTAATTGGAGTTGTGCAGCAGTCTGTTCTTCAGGTGAAAGAAGTAGAAGGACTAGAGTGCATTTAAACTTGGTGGAAACATAGCATAGGTAAAAAGTAGATTAGAGAAAGAAGGCTTCGGTTTATTAGAAGCTTGTGTATAATGTGTGTGTTGTTGTTCCCTCAGCTTTCACAGCCAGCTGTAAGCATTGATGGGCAGGTATCCAACCCCCCATCTACCAGCAGCACAGAGGTGAACTCTCAGCAGACTGTACCAGAACAGCAGCAGGCACCCTTGCAAGAAGTAAAAATAGAAATTAAAACAGATGAAGGGGAGCCAGAACAAACAGAAATGCAAGTGGATGAAAAATCTGAGGTGAGATTGTCAGCCAGTTGTTGGGTAAAATACCTAGTACTGCCAGGTGCTTTGTGTCTCTGTTCAAGCCATTCCTTCCAGAGTTCACCTGAGTAGGTGCTACCTGCTGCTGCTGTTTTAATAATGGTCTTCCTCTACTTTCCTAAATAAGGGCCTCTACTTTCTTCTGAAATGGTGGTAGAAGCAGAAAAGACCATGATAACATGGTTGCAGCTGTGAAGCTTTTTGCTAAATGCCAATGTGCAAGGGCACTCTGGTCAGTCTGTCAGATGTTATTTGTGGTTGTTAAATGTTAGAGTAGCAGATATTCGGATGAGAGGAAATGGCTTCAAGTTGCAGCAGGGGAGGTTTAGATTGGATGTTAAGAAACATTTCTTCCCCAAAAGGTTTTTCAAGCACTGGGACAGGGTGCCCAGGCAAGTGGTGTAGTCACCATCCCTGGAGGTATTTTAAAGACGTGTAGATGTGGTGGTTAGTGACATGGTTTAGTAGTGGACTTGGCAGTTCTGGGGTAACAGTTGGACTTGATGATCTTGAAAGTGTTTTCCAACCTAAATGATTCTGTGATTCTGGATGTACATGATTAGCTGCTTTACTGGGCTTTGACAACTTGTCACTGGGGATGGCAAGGAGCGTGGCTACCCGGTAGTGTCATCCTGGCAGCCACAGTGTATGAGAGACTTACCAGACCTGCCTGAAGAGCTGGATGTGTACTTGTGTGTCTACTTGCAGCTCAAAACTGGTTATCACTGCTAACATGGTAGCGTTTAAAGATTTTTTTTTTTTTCTAGTATATCTGCAAGTGACTACAAAGTAGATATCCTTAATCCTGGGAAGGAGTGGTGGGCAGGATGGCGGATAGGTTTAAAGGATGGAAATGTGGATGGGTGACTTCACAAGAGACTGAGTGACAGGCTTCAAACTGCTTTTCAGGTTAAAGCAGAACCAGTCATGGAGGAATGTAAACCAGAACCAGTGGAGCAAGATGAGAAGAAATCTGAAGTGAAGACTGAAATACCAGAGGGGGGAGAAAGGCCTACTACTCCAGCCACTCAGTCTTCTCCAGCAGCTGGGCAGTCCAAGAAAAAAAGTAAGCAGGAAGAGTTTTGACTGAAATTCACTGTATTTCCCTCCCTAGAAAAATCTTAGGGGATAAAGAAACCCTGAGCTTTCTTTACTGGTACTCAGTAGATTTGTATGGATTGTGGCTTTTGGACCAAAATACCTAATAGTACATGTGCTTGTAATTGGCTATGGACAAGTTCTTTAAGGCTTTAGTATTGGACAGTAAGCCTTAGTAAAATTGCCAATACAATAGGATTTGAAATACTTCAGTCACAGAATTTCTAAACAAGATTTTCTTGGTACCTCAGAGAGGGGCTGTACTTGACATGTAAACTGTCTTTATTAAACTTAGCAGTGTCTTCCTATGATAAAAACAAAATTCTTTTTAATATTTTGGCCAACTCCTTGTGTCCAGGTGATCATTTTAATATCCTTCTCAGAACTCTGTAGTGCAGAGGACAACCAAGACATGCTGATACCTTAAACCCATTGTCTGTAGTATTTTTTTTCTCCACAGACCCCATTTTCCAGTATGTTTTTTTCCTTACAGCTGTTTCTGCTGTCCTTCTAATGTTGATTGTTTTTCAAAGTTTTCAAGCCAGAAGAGTTGCGGCAGGCACTTATGCCAACACTGGAGGCACTTTACCGTCAGGATCCAGAGTCTCTTCCATTCCGACAGCCTGTGGATCCCCAACTACTGGGAATTCCTGTGAGTGTCTTAGCAAGATACTTTGCTGGCTTTAATTCAAAACTACTATATGACTGTATACCCATTTGAGAACAGCTTAAGGCCATCTTGTTAAAGTTTATCTACTGATACACTTGAAGGGGTTTAGCTCAGGCAGTGGAACATATGATGTCTGGCTTAGGAAAGTTTTGGGAGTGTTTTTCCAAAGTTTGTTTGGTTCTGTGTTCCTTTTGATAAATAAGCAGGTATGCCATACATTAAAGTGATTACCAACAGATCCCCAGATCTCCAGTGCTGTGTGGGCTTTTTATGGATGTTGCTTCATGTTGTGATGTTTCTGTTGCTGAATTCTGTAGGTGTTTCTCATCATATATAAAGCTTAGCTGAATTTGTGGGAAATTAAGCCCATCAAGGCCAGTTAAAGAAACCTCTCTGGACTGACCACACAAGTTTACTATATATTCAAATATCTATACATAGGAGTCCTACTTGGGTGCTTTGGGCAATGTTGGGTTTTTTTGGCTGAAAGGTTCTTTTTTGTTTTGTTTTGTGGGTTCGGTTTTTTGTCTTTTTTTTTTTAGGATAAATATTGCAGAAATTCAAGGCCTGTTGTATTGTAAGCAGGTATAAATACTGCTGATATTCTTTAACAAGCTCTCAGTTGGCTGTCATATTCCAAGAACTTTTGTAGGAGAAGTAGTCCCATAACTGATTGGGGTGAGGATTGGGAAAAGGGATTCTTTAGAGGAGACATGTATCTTTCCTCACCTGGTAGTTACTTCTTTTTTGTTTATTAGTTTGTCTGATCTACTAGAGAGTCACATTCTATTAATGCTCTTGTGTATAACCTCAGCTTACAGGCTGCAAAAAAAATTGCCATTTACTACTTTTTGTCATACTCTTTTGGTGATTAACACGAGAGTGGCTATATTTCATCAGGATTGGAAGAGCAATAACATCTGAGAAATAAAGGAATAATAAAAGAAAGCATTGGGGAGTGATATGGTATTACTTAGAGATTTCACCATGTGTCACAATCAGTTTGACAGTCAAGTCAGGGAGGAACCTGTTTTTCTTGATGTACTGGAGATGAATTTATATGCTGAGAATACACATGTTGTCATGTCACAACATAGCTCTGTAGCGGTGTTTTGATGCACTGCATATTCTTGCAGGATTATTTTGACATAGTGAAGAACCCCATGGATCTTTCTACTATCAAGAGGAAACTGGACACGGGACAGTATCAGGAGCCCTGGCAATATGTAGATGACATCTGGCTCATGTTCAATAATGCCTGGTTGTATAACCGCAAAACATCCCGGGTATACAAGTATTGTTCCAAACTGGCTGAGGTGTTTGAGCAAGAAATTGACCCAGTTATGCAGAGCCTTGGTTATTGCTGTGGAAGAAAGGTAAGAAAATTAATATTAGTCTGCTGTTTGCTTCCTGGTATTGAAGAGGGGAAAAAATACAGCAGTTGTAGTTGTTAGTACTTTTGGTGTGTCAAAAAATTTGAGAGTTTACCAGGTTTTAGCAAACCTGAATACCCCAATTTTGAGGGGTTTATGGATATTCTATCTGGTGCTTACATCATCTATTTGTGTAGAAGCCCTTGGAGGAGGGTAAAGTCAGTAATTGAAGGCTTATTTTTTACTAGGGCAAACCTGTTTTCAAATTAAACAGATGTGGGTTTGTTATTGCAGAAGTGCTTCACTGTATATTGGGACTGTCTGTGTCCATTGTCTTGTTTTGATACGCTTTTCATCTTTGGAGAAGAAGAACTTGAGTGCAATAGGCCACTGAATGTTTTTATGACTAGCACTTCATATACTTGATGTACTGTGAGATCTGTGTACAGAATAAGGTGGAAATGGTAGTTGTCTGGGTCACACTTGCCTTCATTTGGAGAGCAAATGAAACTGTGTATAAGTACTAAGACAATCCATTCCTCTTTGCAGTTGGAGTTCTCGCCACAGACTTTGTGTTGCTATGGCAAACAGCTATGCACGATCCCTCGAGATGCCACTTACTACAGTTACCAGAACAGGTAAGAAAAACTCGCTCTGTGCCATTTTGTGCATGCTGAAATCAATCTCTTAAAGGCGTGAATGTATTTACATATACACCCTCTTAATATCTGTACAGCTTTGTGTTTTAAGATAATTTGCTGGAAGTGCAGATTGAATAGTTTACCTTGTGTTAATGATTTCTTTCTGCAAAAGTTCACTGCAGCCTTTGCTCTTCCTCCTTTTGCTTGCAGTAATGTGATGTTTTAGTAAATTTTTATCCTGCAGTTAATTAAGATTTCTTCAGGTATCTACAAGTCTGTTGTCTTCCTATTATGCAGCAGTATTTTTCATGCAGAACACAGAGTAAGCTATGCAGCAAGTATGTGCTCATAATACGTATTATACTTGGCAAGTCTTTGTTTTTCTCACTATGTTAACACTGAGGAGCAAAACTTATTTCTGTGTATTCAGATCTTCAGCAGATTGATTGCTTGCTTTTTTCCTGAAAGTTCCTTAAGGGAGTTGTCTCACAGTAGCTGTCAGCAGCTTTGTAAAATGCTGTCACTTCTACAGCTATTTTGAATTCTTTTGTTATTATTTTCGCATCTTACTTGGGGTTTATTAAAGGATTTAAACTTAATTTGACTTCTGAAGGAAGTTTTCTTGCCAGGCATCTCTGCCAACTGGGGAAGTGAGGCAGGAAGAAGCAGGGAAATACATGCTTTAACGCTCCCGTATCCTGTCACCAGAAAATGAGCCTGTTAGATTTTGATTACCTCCAGACTGTCACCTCCATGAATTTAATTCCCACTGTTAATTCTTTTCAACATCTTAAACAAAACTACCCAGGACAACAAACCCACTAAGGCTTTTGCCTGAAAGGCAAGAATGTTTTGCAAGAGTTGTAGTTTACCGAAGCGCTTGATCAGGTGAAAACAGCTGAAGAGCTACAGAAGTTGAGTCTTGACCACCGTAGGCTTCAGAAAGGTTTATAGCAGTGAATGACGGTTTTTAGGAGTAGAAAATAAGAAGAAAATAAGCTTATAGTATCCCATAATAACTATTGTCCTCTTAGACTTCTGTAGTGTAGAGCTTTTCATATTGTGTCAGTATCTTCCACTTACACTTATCTCTGTGCAAGCACTAGATGGACCAAAAGATTATTACTCACAAATGTGATGTGCTTTACATGTGTTCAAACATTAGAAGGGAATGTTTGCACTGTAACAAGTGCATACACGTGACTTGTAAATTATGTTGTATGCACACATATATATTAGACCAAAATGTACAATTTCGAAAGTACAGTTCTCTGCAGTATCTCAGATGAAAAATGGGAGAGGGTTGAGACCTGTCTTTGTAGCTGAACAGCTGCTATAGTGTTGGTTTGTGTGGCTTTATAATAAAATTGTTTGAATTTTCTTTTGTTTCTTTCTAATTTTAGATGTTTTGTGCACTTAATTAACATGCCTTAGTAATGGGAAGGCTACAGTTTTAGAACATTTTTGAGGGCTGGGGTAGAGTGTTGAATTAATCATTATTTTATTCAAGTATGAAAGAAATCTTTCTCTGTGATGCTTGCTGTGTTGATGCCTGGACTGTTCTACACTCAGACTGGGCTGTGGCATTATCATGTCATTCTAGGGTGTTATGTGTGTAGTTAACATAAGGTATTTAGTTAACATGAAGTTTGACTGTCCTATAATGTCTGTGAGATTTTGAAGGACACTTTTTGTTGTTCTTGAGGCTTCTGATGTTTAGCTTTCTGTTTTAACTGGGAGAGAATGTGGTCTTTTAGCATTTACCCGTATAAGATGGAAGACTACCCCTCTTCCACTGATCTCCTGCCTCTCTGCCAGAATTGCTGTGCTGATGTATAAGTCAGAGTAGCAGTTTTTCGTTCCTTCTGCTCTTTCCCCCTTCTCATTTTTAATCCTTTGCTGTACGTGGCATGGATTATTAAAATGAAGAGGGTATGGGTATGCTAAAATGGAATACTCCTTGTTTAATTTGCTTTAATCATTTGCTGCTTGTGAACCCATTTGAGAGATTTAATGCTAATCTGTGCTTTGCCTCAGCTTTCTGCTTTGTGTTTTCTTGTCATAGAATCAGCTGGTTTGGAAAAGACCTTTAAGATCATGAAGTCCTGCTTCTATGTTTTTGGTTTAATCCTGCAAACCCCTGTGTCTTTGTGTTATTTTATTTCTCCTTCATGCTTGCCATTGTCTGCACTTGGCTCTGATTGCACAAAATACCCCAAATTCTAAAAAGTCCCCAAATCCCAAACCAACCAATGTGGGCCCCATAAGTCTGCATCATTGAATAGCCTTGTTGCTGCTGATGACCTGCTCTCCTGCTCTTTACTTCTGTCCCTTGGTCTGCTGGGATTGGTGGCTCCATTGCTTGACCTGGGTTTTGTTGTGTGGATGGAGCAGTTCACCCAGATATGACCTTCTTGCTGACAGGTATCATTTCTGTGAGAAGTGCTTCAATGAAATCCAAGGGGAGAGCGTTTCTCTAGGAGATGACCCATCACAACCTCAAACGTGAGTTATCTCTGTGTCCTTGGGCTGTGCATTCATAAGCTATATCATCATCTATAGTGCCTTCTTAATGGGAAGTTTAGTTTTGGATAACCCTTGCTTTCTGTAGGCTAGTAGAAGGTGGACAAGATTTTCTTCATAAAAGCCTGGGATGGTACTGTAAAGTGTTTTATTTTTTTCTTTGAAGTCTGGAGTGACTGAACTGTAGTGAAAAATAAGCGCTTAGTCAAACAGAAGTTTGAAATAGTCTGTGTCAGCAAGTTTTAACATTTATCCTTGTAGTAAAACTGAATAAGGAAGCAGTGGGATTCTTTACAAGCTATCCCATAGAAAAAGAATATTTTCCACTTTTTATGCATCAAGGGTGGCATATATTTCAGTTGTCTGTCACTGTGAAATACAGCTTTCTTTGTAGTGTCAGTGAGCATTTAAAAAACTTGCTTGCAAGTTTTGTCTTGATATGTTGATACATGTGGTACGGCATAAATGTGTTGTGTGTTAAAACTGAATTTTATTGCTTGTTTCTCCATAGCACGATAAACAAAGAACAGTTTTCAAAAAGGAAAAATGATACACTGGACCCTGAACTGTAAGTAATGTTGTCATACTTTGAATGAGCCTTATTGCTACTACTACTATTTTGTAACAAGATGTTATTCTCTATCAGCTTTGCTTTCCAGTGTTTTCCAATTTCATGTAGCTCTGTTAGTGGGCAGGGGGTGCTCAGTAAGCAGCATTCTGTACTGAGAACCCAAACGACCACAGCTGTACTTGAGAAATACATAACACACATGGATCAAAACTATTGCATTTTGTTGTCTTGAATGTGGATTCACAGAAGGATGAATGCAGATAACTGTTTGAAACCCTGTTGTGGCAAAGCCTCAGAATTGGTTTGAGTCACTTGGCAGTAGCTCTTTGAGTGCTGTTGGCTTTTCTAGTTGTCATATTTTACAGGCAGCTGTAGTAGAAGTTGCTAAATTTGAATCAGTCAGTGGTTCTGTACTGCTTTGGAAGCAGAACTGTAGACATCCAGTAAACTTAAGATCATGGTGACCCAGCTGCTTTTCTTTATATTCCTGAGGTTTTTTTCCGAAGTCACTTTACGCAGTTCTGCATTATACACCTGTGTTGCTACTGTGTGAAAATTATCCTCATTCTCAAATGAATGAGCAAAAAGGATATGTATTCTTCCCACGCCATCTTTCTGAGGGCATAAAGGTCACTCAGTTCTTCCGTTTTACAAGGCCTGTGGGAAGGAGAGAATAGTAACGATTCATAACTTTCCTTTCCCTTAGTTACATTGAAGATACAGCTTAACACAGAATACAAGCCTAGCTTCCAGTATGGTACCGTATGCTCAACACAAATGACAGCTATTCATTCAAAATCTCGTTCTTATAAATACACATGTTCAAAAGGAGTCAGATTGTCTTGACACATGAAGCAATCTTATGTATTTTAGAGAATTACATTCACCAACATTTGAAGCAAATCTTGCCACTTTCCTCAGTTGTCCTTAAATCTCAGCTAGTCTTCTGAAAGTGACTTTGTTGCTACTGTTTTCTTCCTGCCCGCTCTTCCATAGTGTATTTGGAATGTACCCCAGATTTCAAGTATAGTGGGGCAACTAACAGCTAACTACTTCCCCTGGTTCTTGGCTTCTGACACCTGTGGATCTATTTCCCCTCTCTTTATTATAACAACAAACACTTCACAGATTTTTAGCCTTATAAGGTCTTCACTTTAGAGGGAAAAAAAACCAACACCCATCAAAAACAAAACCACAAAACGGAGTTAAGTGGATGGCAGTAAGGCAAGCAAGTAGTAATAATAATGTGTCCCTGCATAGTGTACCTGACTTGAGCTGACAGATTCTTAATGCATTCTGGAGGCAGTTGCCAGCATAGATGTGCCCTCTGTTAAATAGGCTCAAGACCCTAAATACTAGAAATTCTCCAATAAAATACTATACAAGCAAATAATGATGCTATTAACCTTTGTTCCCTTCCCCCGTTTTCACTTCTACAGGTTTGTTGAATGTATAGAGTGTGGAAGAAAAATGCACCAGATCTGTGTTCTTCACAATGAGATAATCTGGCCTTCTGGGTGAGAAATTTCTCCTTAAGTAGAGAGTATATGATAGATTCTAGAGTTAGTGCATGCACATCCTTACATTGGTTATAAAAGATTATCTAATGGAAGAAGTTGCATTCCTGGCTGAAAATTCTACAGAATCTTTAAGATGACATCATACCCTACTGCATTGTGTGTGAAGTTGTTTTGAGTCTTTAATGTTTCTAACGTTCCTTTGTGTGCAAGAGTGCCTTTCAGCTTTGTTTCAGCCTTTTATGTTTAAAGATTCTAGTCCTTCATGAAAAGATATGTTCAGTTATAGTAATAGTTTAATATGGTCTGTTTTCTATACAAATCACTGCTTTGTCATCTAAAAAAAACCTGAAAGAATTTTAGCAGGTGAAGTGACTTTTTTGACCTTGGTGATTAGATTAAATCTGAAAATCTGATCTTCAGATACTCCATGGTTCATGATCAACATACTGGAGTTTATTCTGATTGCTTTAAAAGCTTTTTTAAAAAGCTGATAAGTGTAGATAAAGCTCTGTATGAGCTTAAACGTTCCATTTATATGCCATGTCTTTTACCATTCTGTTGTTCCATCCAGATTGCTGCAGAAGAGGGTAGATATCCTGTAACTGAGGAAGAATCTGCCCTTCAATGCTAGAGTATACTTGAATATTTAGAGAAAAAAATCAGCCTTTTTCTTTGTGTTGTGGTATCTCATCTTCATCAGTTTTAAACTGTTTGTTCCAAGAATATGTTAAGCCAGTATTGTTGCCCTCCCAGTGGAGACCTTTTCCTCGGATTGCAGGTGACTGACAGGGGGTGCCACCCCATGGAGCTTAGATCCTCCTCTGCAGCTCTGAAACACTTAAGCCATTTTTGCTGGCGCTGTTCTTTTATTTCAAATTTGAGTTAACATGTTTTCCAGACCAGATAAGATCTGATGAAAGACTTGGCTTCTAATGTTAAGATGCTAAGGAACTTCATGGACTGACTTGGGGTGGGATTTCATTTTCTTCTTTTGTTTCAGCTTTGTCTGTGATGGCTGCCTAAAGAAAACAGGACGAACCAGGAAGGAGAACAAATTTTCTGCTAAAAGTAAGATTCTGACATTTACACCAATACAGCTTAAATTATTTAAGAATGGGGAAGAGGTGAATTTTAGGCTCATTTTGTATTTCTTTCAGGGTTGGGTTGGGTTTGGTTTAGGTTTTTTGGTTTTGGTTTTTTTTTTTGAGTTAAAGGCAGGTACTTTTGATCAGTTCTGAACATCAGTTTTGTGATGTTCAGAATGTTTGCATTCATAGCTGATGTCTTTGGTTAGTAGTCTGTTGTAGAAGGTTAACGCTCTGTTTTAGAGCACTGCTAATGCAAGGTACACATCCTTTTATCTCAGTTGTCATATAGCATTGGGTAAAGGGTTACTGTGTGACTGCAGTCTAACTTAAATTTATGGTAACGTGTACCAAGTTGCCATGCTACTGCTGCTCTTAAAAGCTTTGGTGGAGAAAAGGGCTCAATCACAAAAAAACCCAAACCACTCAGTAGGCATTTCCTCTTGATCAAGGCAGCTGACTTGAAGGCATTGTAGGAAGAAATTGGTGCAGTCACCGTCTGTTCTATATGCCAAGTCTTTCAGAATCTTCTTAGGTTGGTGTACTTACAAACAGTGAGTATTTACATTTCTGCTGAAAAAAAAAAATGTACATATATATCCCTGGCCAACCAATAGCATCAAGATTCAGCAAATGGGTCAGTGAATGGATTCAATGTCTTGAGTCTTTTTCCAAAATCTCCAAAACTCCTGAGATCCATCAAGAATACAGGAAAAATACAAGAGTTCTCTTATAGTTTGTATCAGGTTTTATTTTGAGCAACCTGTATTGCATACTTAACATAGTATAGAGATGTGTTGCTGAAAGGTGTCAAATTGGAAAATGAGAAGCTGATTGGCAGCTGTGTCACTTTCCAGGGGTAATGTGCAGCAATGAGTCAGGCCCTGTTACACCGGAAGTCTTACACTCCCTTTCAGCTTCAGGTTTCTCTCAGTTTTGTTTGAAAACGAAAAACTTCTAAACTATGTTAATTGCAGATACAGTTGTATTTACTTGTTATTTGTATTACTGAGATATGTTCTTTTTGGTAAATGCGGAGACTAACTTGGGTAGCGTGGCTTCATAGGCAGAATACACTTCCAAATGCAATGTCAGCTCTTGACGCTATGTCTGAGAGCAGTGTTTTGTAATCCAGTTGAAGCAACAAAGAGCTTCTATTCAGGAGGAGCCTAAATTGTAATTGACTTCTAAGACGGATAGAAATTGGGTTGAAATATGGAGTCTTCATTTAAATAATGTATAAGCCATAAACATGGCTGCAGGTGAAAAGCAGCTCACCCCATCTAGAAGTGTTAGTGTTTAAAGATAAAGCTCTAATTTATGATTGCATACTGCATACATTAAAAGTCATTTTTTATTAAATTCTGAATAATCACATTTGAACAGTTCCAATTCTGTATATATTTAGAGCTGTATTTTTCTCCTGCAGGGTTACCAGCTACAAGACTTGGTACCTTCTTGGAGAACAGAGTCAATGATTTCTTAAGACGACAGAACCACCCTGAGGCAGGAGAGGTTACAGTTAGGGTGGTACATGCGTCTGACAAAACTGTTGAAGTAAAACCTGGAATGAAAGCAAGGTATGTTCTTTCCATTTCTAATATTACTTCTTCTGGGGGGAGATGGAAGCTATCTAAATTTACTTACATGTTACTGTTCTGAAAAAATACTTTTTTATTCAAAACCTGACTACTGACCAGTTCTTTAAAGATGGATGTTACAGCAACATGTTCCTTAGTTGTGATGAATGTGAGCTTTTTCACAGTAAGAAGTGTGTGCCTTATATTTGAATAGTCTGTAAGCGCTAAAGTTATACTTACAGCAGCCTTCGTCAGTGTTGCCTTTACCTAGTGACACGTATTCTCTAATGTGTGAATATATTTGGTATTCCTCTTTACCCTCTGTAATCTGCAGATTTGTAGACAGCGGAGAGATGGCAGAGTCTTTCCCTTATCGAACAAAAGCGCTTTTTGCCTTTGAGGAGATTGATGGTGTAGACTTGTGCTTTTTTGGGATGCATGTACAGGAGTATGGCTCAGACTGTCCTCCACCCAATCAAAGGTGAGGAGCTGTGTGAACCTTTATTTTATTTTGGTACTGTTTCATTTGTGTGTAGAGCTTCAGTGTTGCATTTGTGAAGACTCTTAGTGCTGTTACCTTCTAGAAAGAAAGTAGCTTCTGTAGGAAATATGTCAGTTGGGGTCGCTTCTTACTGGGGATGCTGGCTTGACAGACACTGTCTCAAAGATCAGTTGTCAGTATTCTTGAGGAAAGGATTCAATAATTTTAGAGAGGAGGCTAGGATATCAAAAGAAGGCTGAGTTTCTAGAGGTAAATAAGGATCAGAGGCTTTAAAGATTGCTGTTACATTGGATGCTTTAAATGTATAAAAATAAGGTGAATAGATTTGTGGAACTACTTTAAAATCTTTGCTTCTCATCATGCCTTTTGTGTTTGTTTGGGGTTTTGTTTTTTAGGCGAGTGTATATATCTTACCTTGACAGTGTTCATTTCTTCCGCCCTAAATGCTTGAGGACTGCTGTCTATCATGAAATACTAATTGGATATCTAGAATATGTCAAGAAACTAGGGTAAGTGGTTTTGGTTTGGACTTGTTTGGGGGTTTTTATGTTCTGTGCAGTGTTTGTGCTAGGTATTTCTCAATGCAAATGCAACAACATCCTACTGTGCAGCATGTGGTGTCTAAATATCAGCTGATGACAGGATAACTTGGCCACAACTGCGTATAGTTGAAGAGACAAAACGACAAAGCCCCTCCTTCAGGAGAGGCTTATGCTTCAGATATTTTAAGGTTTCCAAACCTATGTAAAACTTCTTTAAATCTGAGCAGAAAAAGTGAGCCTTTTATCTGGACCATAAAATTTTGCTGGCTGTGTTGATAGTGCAGTCCTTGTGTAATGCCAGTGCTTTAATCAGGTCATTTGTTTGGGCTGGCAAGTCCTTACCCATGCTTATAAGGAGAAAGGTAAGTGTATTTTTGTCTGTACTGATTTACTCTTAACAGCTGTGTAAGACCACTAAGAAATCTCTTATAGAATGAATAGCTGAAATTTGTGAGAAACTGAAAAGTTAGATGAGAGAGGAGAGTATACTTTGGACAGCACAAAAGAGAACACAAAACAACTGAAAAAATGAGAAAGGTGGAAATTGAACTACCATGATTATGGAAGTAAAGGCAGTAAAGGAAATTTCAATCTCTTGTCAAAGGTATCTGTTGTAGCTTGGCAGAGTTATTAATGAAGAAATTGTTAGGGACTATGTTTAGAGTAGCTGTGTAAGAAAAATTAGGGGGGTCAGAATGGAGGTAGATGGTACTCTCTTCAGTACCTCAGTGAGATGGTATGTTCCTTAGGACTTTAGAGGCATATATTAGACTTTTCTGGCCTTTTGATTGTGTATTTTCTAACCTGTGAGTCTGAAAAAAATTGCTGCTTAGCACTCAGAGCTCAGTTTTACTTAAGGCTGTTTTCTGTGCTAATGGCTAACATCAGGTTCTCATTTTGGGAAAACAGTATTGGTCATGCAATATCATCTCTCCCTTCTTGGGCAGAAGGAATGACAACTGGCTGCAATTTACAGGGTTTGGGTAGGATTCTGCAGAGCTAAAGATGGCTATTTTTCTCCAACTTGAGATCTAATTATTCCTCCTACTGGAGTTCTTTTCAAAAACTAATAAAGAACTGAAGATGAAAAAGTGTTCTTTGTGATTTCATCTTCTCTGCAGCTGCTACTATTTGGATGTCATCTGTCTTCATAATACTTAGATTGTACACCCAGTAGTGTATAGGTTAATGGTGACTGTTTATTCCCAGATATAATTGTGAAACCTTTCAATACTGATTCTCAAAGTTAAAAGCCAGAGGATTTATGGTAGAAAATGTGAATTGTGTGTTTAAGTGAATCATTTTTTAAATGTTTTTAGATTGGATATTAGGAAGAAATTCTTCACTGTGAGGGCGGTGAGACTCTGGTATAGGTTGTCCAGAGAAGCCGTGGCTGTTCCATCCCTGGCAGTGTTCATGGCCAGGTTGGATGGGGTTGGAGCAACGTGGTCTAGTGGAAGGTGTCTCTGCCCTGGAATTAGGTGATATTTGAGGTCCCTTCCAACCTAAACCACTCTGACTGCACTGTCTCAAGGAAAAAGAATTCTGGCTTTTACTACTGAAATACTTAGTAATACTAAGTAGAAAAACTCCCTCTTTCTCTCATTAGTTAATTGGGAGGTGACAATTGTACGTCTGTATGAGGCTTGGATTTGTATCCAGATTTAAAAACATGCGTGCTGTATATAAATAACTCCATACATAGTGCTGGATTTTAAAAAAAATAGCAAAAAGATGGTAATGGTAATGCTGTTGCATTAATGAAGCTGGGATGAACACAAGAATTATAAATCTTGGAGAGCTGTAATTATTGTCCAGCTGGTACCACCAGCCAACTCTGTGGTAGCTCCATCTCGTGGCAGAGAGGAGAACAAATTCTATTATTAATTATCAGAGTCTACATGTACTTTTTAATTTATGCTAGGTATACTACTGGACATATCTGGGCATGCCCACCTAGTGAAGGAGATGACTACATCTTCCATTGCCATCCTCCTGACCAAAAGATACCCAAGCCCAAACGACTGCAAGAGTGGTACAAAAAGATGCTGGACAAATCTGTGTCAGAGCGGATCGTACATGATTACAAGGTTTGTGAAGTGTATGTTTGTACTGGGGGTGGGCTTGACCAGTCTTGTCTTGCTTTCTTCCTTGCCTTTTGCATTGTACCTGATTCTTGAAGCTTGCTGTTTTAGTTTCAAATGAATTGAGCTCTTAAAGTTTGAAGTAAATCCCTTTCAAAGCATGTAGCTTCTGAAATGATTCTAGCAAGAGATTTGAAATAACTTCTTAGAACAAATAAATTATTGAGGAATACCGCAAAAGAGCGCACATCTCATTTCATTAATACAAAGAAATTATGTGGACTTTTTAATATTCTGTTAAATAAAATTTCATGGTTAGGCTGCTGATGCAGTTAGAAATATATAAAATCTTTGGAGTCACCAGGGCTTTAACTAGTGTTGATAATATAGTGATTATTTGTCCCATTTGGTAAGTATGTGTATTGGAGTCTAGCATATGTTCTAAATGTATTTGTTGAACTGTCTGTAACTGATGCAGTGTTAAATCTGCATTTAGAACGTGCTCTCAAAATGAAATATTAAGCTGCTCTTTGATCTGCCTTTTTTATCACATACTGAAAAGGCTGCTTTTACTTCTGTGACTTGAAACAGTGTTAACAAAGTGTTTTGCTCTTTTCAGGATATATTTAAGCAGGCAACGGAAGATCGTCTAACAAGTGCGAAAGAGCTACCTTACTTCGAAGGAGACTTCTGGCCTAATGTTCTAGAGGAGAGCATTAAGGAGCTAGAGCAAGAGGAAGAAGAACGGAAGAGAGAGGAAAACACTAGTAATGAAAGCACGGATGTAAGGATGCTTCTGCTATTTCACGATCTAATGTAAAAGTTGTGATTATGTGTGGCTAATTTTGAAAAAAATGGTCTAAGTGGATTTTTCACCTTTCTAGCTTTATTCTAATATAAATTTGAATTTTACATTTCATAAATTACAGCTGTTAAAATACCACTCAGCTACATTGGTATGAGCAGTGGCTGTTCATATGGCTTTAAACCTAATTAGTTACCAAAGTCAATTAGATTGAAACAGCTGCTAGTTGAATATTTTACTGCTAAAATCCAATTAATATCAATGTTCATGCTGCAACCGTAGCCTGATTTGGAAGCTTTTTCCTTAAGCTTAGCTTTTGAATACTGGCTAAGTCTTTTCTTTATAACTTATTTATAATGCCAGTCTTAGCAGAATGTTCTGAGAATGTGACAGAATGCTTTGATTTAGTAGTTTACATTGTATAGGGGTGGGTTTGGGTTTGTGTTTTTTTTTTTTTTAGTAGAAAGCTTTAAGGCATTGCGAATCTGAAGCACAAATTCCTGCTAAACTATTGTTGGGCTACTTAGAGAAATTTCTTGCTGTTCTCTTGTTCAATTTTCTTGGAGAATGTGCACCAACTGTGCTTTCACCTTCAAAAAAAAAGGCTATGCCTCTTAATAATAAATTTGAAATTAACAGATACAAAATTTATGTATCTGCCCATCCTTTGATCTTATGAGCTTTTATGGAGGAAGTGTTGAATCTAGGATAAGATTACTACTTTTGCTCATGCAGTAGTACTTAACTGTTTAAGCACTGCTGCTTTGTCACCTCACTAGATTTTTTTGTTAGGATTTAGAATTAATCTTTTTCCTGAAAGATCTTTGGATCAAAAAAGTTAGGTTTAACGTTACAGCTAGAATTTGTGGTTCTCCTGTGCTGCTCTTTCAAGGACTTTGAATGAATTAAGTGCAAGAGTAACCTGTGAATGAGGCAACTTAATATTGACTTTGCATTAGCTAACATCTTATTTAGGAAGGTGTCATTCAAAGGTTTGTTTTCTACTTGGCATAGCTGCGAGTTCCCATTTCTCTATTATAGTAGAAACCAGTCATGAGGTATCACACTTTGTTCATCCTTCACAGCAGTTCAGCCCCAAAATCCTGTGGTGGGGGAAGCTTGTGACATATTACTATTTAACCTTTACTATTATAAAGAGGTTTAACTCTTTATTGACTGCATGTTTTACTTCTTGAAAATGAGGCAATAACAAATTGTATTGTCAAAAAGCGATAGTCATTCATGTTCCCTGGAAATTTCTGTCCTGACTAAGTTATTTTAAGCTTAGGAAGAATGGCTGTTTGGGTAAGAATTGCTTTGATCCTTGATCATCACATGCTGTAGTATTTTGAGGGGCCCCCTGAGAAGCACAGGGAAGAATAAACCATTAATTGCTAAATGATGATAATTGAAATTAAGCTGACCTGGTTTATTTGACTATTGCAGGATATGACAGGAGAAAGGTACATACTATTAATTGCACTACTAATGCTTTTTGGAGTCAGAAGAACAGCTTCTTGTCAAAATCAGTTTAATGCCGTCTATTAAAAAATAAGAATAAATCTGTCGGAGCTGTAACAAGCTAAATCTAAGTGAATTAAGTTTTTCTTCTGGTTAGTGCAATATCAGTTGTACTTCTCAGTTGAGTTTTGAATTGCTTCAGGAAGCCATCTACTGAACCTCTTTGTGATTATCCAAGAGGTTCTTCAGTGTTCAGCTATAGCAGGCAAACAGGATTCAGTAAATAATGTTTTTTTTGCACCTCCTGAGCATTTATGCTTTTAATATTTTTAGAACTGCTGATTTTGATATGTTCTGGAGTGATTCTAATGTGATTAATTTAATGTTTCGGGGGACCCTGGTAAGTGTCTTTGGAGTAAATGATTGTGATGTGTGGTTTGTGCTGCAGTTATGGAAGATGTGAAAGTAATAAAATGCTGATGTGATGTGGCTTAGATACGTGACATAAAATGCCTTTACAATTAATAGGTGAGCAAGGGAGACAGCAAAAATGCCAAAAAGAAGAACAATAAGAAGACAAGTAAGAACAAGAGCAGCTTGAGTCGTGGCAATAAGAAAAAGCCTGGCATGCCCAATGTGTCCAATGACCTCTCCCAAAAGCTGTATGCCACTATGGAGAAGCACAAGGAGGTAAGAGTTGGTACAATGAGATCTATGGATTTTACTCCAGTAGAGAGGTGTGCAAAACTTTGATACTTCCGAGTCATGCCCTGTAAATTATATAGGTTTGACTGGAGAATTGAGTGGCACACCAGTAAGTCTGGGCTCTTTGCTGTGAGGGCAGTGCAGATAAATACAACTGTGCTCATACGGAACTTCCTAAAAGTCTGGATTGCCACAACAGGTTTGCTGTTCAGTCCAGTGCTGCTTACCTAATGCTTTTGAAGGTGAAACCTGCAAGGTACCTGGAGTTTTGAAATTCCTCAGGTCTTACAAGCCTGATGGCCCATCACTGAAGCGTTAGCTGGTCATGGAATTGTACTCTCTGTGTAAGGAAGCTTGGCAACCAAAACATCTTGAAGTGCTGGCATATTAAGTCTTCTTATCTTTCAGGTCTTCTTTGTCATCCGTCTCATTGCTGGCCCTGCAGCCAACTCCCTGCCCCCCATTGTTGAGCCTGACCCCCTCATTCCATGTGACTTGATGGATGGGCGTGATGCTTTCCTAACCCTTGCTAGAGACAAGCACCTGGAGTTCTCTTCACTACGAAGGGCTCAGTGGTCAACCATGTGCATGCTGGTCGAACTGCATACCCAGAGCCAAGACCGCTTTGTTTACACCTGCAATGAGTGCAAGCATCATGTGGAGACCAGATGGCACTGCACTGTTTGTGAGGTATGCTTGGTGAAGCTCTTTCTACTTGTGTCCCTGTATCTTTACCTGAACTGATCTCTCACTATTAACTGATGAAAAAAGATCTGTACAGCTCATCCTCTGGCAGTTCTGAAAGAAACAAGAGGAAGCAGTTTCCATTACAAGCAATTTTACTAATCCGCTACTTGGTGTGACTTTTGTCTTCTACTTTCAAGCTGTGGAGAACTGAATTTCCTATATTTCCTGTAGTTCATTTAAAGTGCTGCTGCTTAAGCAGTTTGGAACTGTAGCAATTGCTTGAGCCATAATCAGGATTAGCTGATTTTTCTGAAAAGTGATGCATCCTTTCTTCTTCCAGAGTTAGAACTGTTGTGCTGCACTATTTCTGTAAATGGGACTCTCCATTCGTTTACTGGCATAAAGGTTTTGCTATGCTAGAGGTCAGATTCTTGTACTTGGGTGATTTTTCCGCTACTCTGCTGTGTCTCTGTAGATGCTGCAAACAGCATTTTTGTTTTCAGAAATCTTTGTTTGCAAGTGTGTTTGAACATCGAGTGCACCAGTGTGGGTCAATTCTTTGCCCTCCAGAAGCTGGACTAACCTTGAATCTGGTTTGGAATGTAAATTTTTAGCCTGCTGGAAGTAAATTACTGTCTCTGATTCAGTTCTGAAAAGGTCTGATTAAAATTGGATGCTCACATTTCCTTTTATATAGCAGCAAATAAATTCTGATTTTTTTTTTTTTCTGTGAATTAATGAATCCTGAGGACTTGGATCTTTTTCTTAAAGATCAATTATTGAGCCCAAACTCATATGCTGTTGCTTTCACAGAATGTAATGCTGTTGTTACTTCAGTCAGCATACTCTGGTTTTTAGCTTGCCTGAAAACTGAAAACGCAGCTTTCATTGTCTTTTCTTCTTTGAAAATTAGTACCTCTTCTGCCACTCTTGGCCTCCTAAGGCAGCAGCAGATAAGCAGCTATTTGTTCCCTCCCTTTTTCTTCTCCTTTCCTATCTGGAAACAAAGGGATTTTCCTGGCCCAGATGAATAATGTGTGACTTAGTAGCTCAGAGCAAACTGGTTTTTCAAGCTATATATATTTGTGTAGATTTCAGTCGTCCTTACATCTACACACCTACCCAGGCTGTAATTTGGATTTATTCCTTCTCTAGTAACTCAGCATCGTGTGAAAGATTGAATTTTTCCCTAGAGCAAAAATTTGCCTGGAACAGACTGGTAGTAATTTGTTAAGGTAGCATAACGTCATTTACTTGTTGTACAGAGTTTCTGGAACACCAGTAACTTCTCCTTCATTGTCTTTCCAGGATTATGACCTGTGCATCACCTGCTATAACACTAAAAACCATGACCACAAGATGGAAAAACTAGGCCTTGGTCTAGATGATGAGAGCAACAACCAGCAGACTGCAACCACCCAGAGTCCTGGTGATTCACGCCGCCTGAGCATTCAGCGCTGTATCCAGTCTCTGGTGCACGCCTGCCAGTGCCGTAATGCCAACTGCTCGCTGCCGTCCTGTCAGAAGATGAAACGGGTTGTCCAGCACACCAAAGGCTGCAAACGCAAAACCAACGGAGGATGCCCCATCTGCAAGCAACTCATTGCTCTCTGCTGCTACCACGCAAAGCACTGCCAGGAGAACAAGTGCCCGGTGCCCTTCTGCCTCAACATTAAACACAAGCTCCGTCAACAGCAGCTTCAGCACCGCCTGCAACAGGCACAGATGCTCCGCAGGAGGATGGCGAGTATGCAGCGGACCGGTGTGGTAGGCCAGCAGCAAGGGTTGCCCTCCCCAACGCCAGCCACCCCAACAACTCCAACAGGCCAGCAGCCCCCAACGCCACAAACCCCACAGCCCCAGCCTCCACCCCAGCCTGCCTCGCAGCCTCAACCTGCACCTCCCAACAGCATGCCACCCTACACCATGCCAAGAACTCAGCCTCCCAGCGCTGTGTCCCAGGGCAAGGCAGGTGGCCAGGTGACTCCTCCAACACCACCCCAGCCACCTCAACCACCGGTGCAGGGTCCTCCTCCAGCAGCAGTGGAAATGGCCATGCAGATCCAGCGGGCAGCAGAGACCCAGCGTCAGATGGCGCAGGTTCAGATTTTCCAAAGGCCAATTCAGCACCAGATGCCCCAGATGCCACCTATGGCAATGAATCCTCCACAGATAGGCAGAGGTCCTGGTGGTCACATAGATCAAGGAATGGGGCCAGCAGGAATCCAGCAGCAGCCACCCTGGGTGCAGGGGGCCTTACCCCAAGCTCAGCTGCAGCCGGGAATGCAAAGGCCATCGATGATGTCAGTAGCCCAGCCAGGTCAGCCAATGAATATGGCTCCTCAGCCAGGGATGGGTCAGGTACCTGGCGCTGCTCAGCCCAAACAACCACCTCTGCCCCAGGCAGCCTTACAAAACCTACTGCGGACTCTCAGGTCTCCCAGCTCACCCATGCAGCAGCAGCAGGTGCTTAACATCCTTCACTCCAACCCTCAGCTGCTGGCCGCTTTCATCAAGCAGCGGGCTGCCAAGTACGCAGGGACCCAGAACCCCCAAGGGATGACGGGCCAGCCTGGCATGCCTCAGGGTCAGCCGGGTCTCCAGCCGCAGCAGGCCATGCAAGCGCAGCAAGGAGGCGTGCACCCCAACCCAGCAATGCAGAACATGAACCCCATGCAAGGAGGAGTGCAGAGGCCCAGCATGCCCCAGCAGCAGCCGCAGCAGCAGCCGCCACAGCAGGCCATGGCTGGGATGAATCCTCAGGCGCAGCAGATGAATATGAATCACTCGGGGATGGCTCCCCAGTTCCGAGACCTCCTGATGAGGCGGCACCAGATGATTGAGCAGCAGCGCCACCAGCAGCAACAGCAGCAGCAGGGAGCAGGACCAGCACTGGGGCCAGGCATGGCCAACCACAGCCAGTTTCAGCAGCCCCAGGGCGTCGGGTATCCCCAACAGCAGCAGCAGCGGATGCAGCACCACATGCAGCAGATGCAGCAAGGAAACATGGGACAAATAAGCCAGCTTCCACAGGCTATGAGTGCAGAGACGGGAGCTAGCTTGCAGCAGGCTTTCCAGCAGAGGCTACTTCAGCAGCAGATGGGGTCCCCAGCTCAGCCCAATCCTATGAGCCCCCAACAGCACATGCTCCCCAGCCAGGCCCAGTCCCCACACCTACAGGGCCAGCAGCTCCCTTCATCGCTCACCAATCAAGTGCGTTCTCCACAGCCTGTCCCTTCACCACGGCCGCAGTCCCAGCCCCCCCATTCCAGCCCGTCCCCTCGGATGCAACCTCAGCCTTCTCCACACCACGTCTCCCCGCAGACCAGCTCCCCACATCCAGGACTGGTAGCTGCCCAGGCTAACCCCATGGATCAAGGGCACTTTGCCAGCCCGGACCAGAGTGCAATGCTTTCCCAGCTTGCTAGCAATCCCGGCATGGCAGGCCTCCATGGTACAAGCGCCACGGAACTTGGGCTCAGCTCCGAGAACTCAGACTTGAATTCAAACCTTTCACAGAGTACACTAGACATACACTAGACACATTGTAGCATTTTGGGAGCAAAAAAAAGAGAAAAAATTAAAAAATTAAAATAAAAGAAAAAAAACTTATTTTCTCAAGACTTTTTGTACTGAAGACAAATTTTTTTGAATCTTTCTTAGCTAAAACAACATTTTTCCCTGGAACACATCTGAACTCTGCACCAACAGTTTGTGGTTTTACAAACAAACCAACAACGAACCTGAGGGACAGTAGAGTACAAAGAATATATTTTTGTTATGGCTGGAATCCTGACCAGTCCTTTTTCTTGGTTTTTTTTTCTTTTCCTTGTGTGCGTTGGGGAGGTTGGGATGAGGGTGGTCTTTTGGCTGTTCACCAAAGGCTGGGCCCTCCTCATGCCTCCAATAGGTTTTTTTTTTTGTTGAATTTTTTTTAAATTAATGAAAATATGTAATATTGATAGTTATTATTTACTGAGGCAGATGGTAAACATTTTCCCTATCTTGGTTTTTCTTCATGTCACTTAAAAAAAGACCAAACACACCACACCGGAAACAAAACTTAAGAACCTTTTCTTAAAACTGGAGGACAAAAGGGGTTAGTGTTGCTTTAAAAATACATTACATATATAAATATTATATATATTAAAAAAAATAAATACCAATCTTTTCCTCTTTGGTTGGAAATATGTCAATTCTTTGAATTTAAAAAAAGTGTAAAAAATATTAAATAACTCAGTCCCCTCCTGAAGTCTACTTTTGTCCTCCAAGAATTTTCTATAAAAGAGTCTGAGCTTAAAAGAAAAACTTCAAGTATTAAACTAATTTGTACATGTAGAGAGAAGACAACATTTTTGCAAATACACAGGGGCAGCTGCCAAATGGATGTAGTATATATATTGTGGTTTCTGTTTTCTTGAAAGATTTTTTTTTCGTTATTTTTACATCTAACAAAGGAAAAAATAAATAAATAAAAAAGAGGGTAAGAAACAATTCCGAAGGGATGATTTTAACCTGAGAAAAAGTCCCTGGGGTTTCTTCTTTATGCTTGCTTTCTCTTTCCCGTGCCCCTTCCCCACCCTCTTCCACTTTCTGTAAAACTTGAAAATAGAAAGCAAAAAAGGCCCTCAAATGTTGTAAATCATGCAATTAAAGTTGATTACTTATAAATATGAACTTTCGATCACTGTATAGACTGTTAAAAATTGATTTCTTATTACCTATTGTTAAATAAACTGTGTGAGACAGACAGCCTGTTTTTAATGCTTCCCTTCTCTCCCATGTGTTACTTATTCTTCAGATGATGGGGGTAGCAGAACGTAGATGTTGCTTCAAGCGTTCGCTACTTAGATGTTGGAGAGCTATTTAATGTATATGACTGTTTTAAAGTGTAAATCTCTAATAAGGGATATGGAGTAATAATTACTCTTGTACATGGACACTTTTGATACAGCTCTGCATTCGCGTCTGTTCCCGGCATGTATCTTACCAAAGAACCAAGGTCTGACCTCAGCAGTTGTGCCAGGCAGCTGTACCCCGTCAGCTCACCCAGCCTGGGAGCAGCTCATCTCAAAAGGACCTGTTTTGCATTTTGAAATGAGAGCTTTTGTTTGGATATGTGATATTAAAAACATCCTCTTTCACTCGGAATATATTGTACAGCTTTTGGCACCAAAGCGTCAGCATGAGGTAAGCTTATCCCATAGGTGCTGGGCACCCCGTAACCCTGTGTTGAATCTGATGACCTGACAGATATATGTAGGGTATTTACTGAACATGGTCTGTCTGTGGAAGCAAAATTGTGCGCTGCCCGTAGCTGCATGCACATGGAGTTAATCCTGAGTGCATGCTGTGCACTGGCTGGGTACCATGTATGCAGCCAGTCCATGGAGGACTTCCCACAATACAGCCTTGCCCTGTGTGCTGTACGTGCAGTGCTGGTTGCCTTGGGAATAATCTGTACCAGAGCATTACACACCTGGAATACCCAAATGTGATCAGAGCACATCATCTTTGTAACACCACCTGTGTGCTGAGCATCAGTGTATCCACAAAAATCGAAGGCAAATAACAATGGGAGCAAGCTGCTCTTGGGAAACTGCTGGTGGAAGATGTGGAGGCAACCTGGATGGATGGGAGCCTCAGCTGAGTGCCAAACAAAAGTAATGGTGTATTGCAGTGTGCACAGATGTTAGAGGCTGTTAAGAAAAAGGGAGTAAAATGCCTGATGTTTAGATATAAACACAAGGAGGACAATGAATCTTGCATTAAAAAGAGGGGGTTGGTAACCAGCCTTTAGCGAGATGGTGGAAAGTTTCTGGAAGGCTGGAGGAAAGCAGCCTTGTGCTTTGGTAGTCTCCCTTAGATAATCCCTGCACTAATCACACCTGTATGGTGCAGACCAGCTCTGCACCAAGCTCCCAGTTACCTTGTCTGCTTTGGGAGGGGCTCCATCTGTCCTGCTCTGAGGGAGAGCAGAAAGCACAAAACCACATACTGAATGCCTGGTTTAGGTTTGTGTTTTCTGTGGGCATGCTTTCCTCTTCCTTCCCAGCACCTAAGCAAAGCCTAGCCTTACTTTCAGCCTTGGGGGGGACTTCTTGGGATGGAATATAAATGAAATTCCTTCTGACCACATACTGGTTAGTGAGATGTAAAGTGTGCCCAGCTTTCTGTCTTATATGCTTTCGTGCATCCGAACACAGGAAACCACTTTTATCTGTGCCTGTCTATGTTGTTAGCACACAGAATATGTTTTGAAATTGTCCCAGCCTGCACGGGAGCATCTGGCTTATGCTGAAGTGGGGAAGCCTTGAGGTTTTTCAGAGCAGCTTTGATTCAAAGAGACATAGATCTTCCAATTTTGAATGCCAACATAGTGACTTGCTTAAAAGATGCCACAAGGCATTTTATGTGACAGCACAGCTGCTCTGTCCCCCTCTGTAGATGCTGTCTCTGAGCTAAGCTCAAATGTTTCATTGAGGTGGTGTGGATGATCAATGGTCTTGAATTTGTATGGGGTTTCTTTCCCTTACATCCTTCTGCATCTGCTTTCCCCAATTCTACTGGAAAACCAGAACCCTTCAGTTGGGGAAATACTATGGCTGATAGGGATGGGGTAGGACTTCAGGATGGCAACAAATTTCAGATGTCACCTGTATCACTGCTGTGTGCTCTTGCCATTCATCTGCATCACGTTAGAGTAGCTTGTTTCACTTACCATGTGTTTGTTAGACTCTTGGACCAGCAAAAAGATACCAGTGCTAATGCTTATAGTCAAATAACAGACAGCTCAGTGATGCAAGCTCTCTCGCGTCAGCTCCTTCCAGTGCCCCGTTGACTCCCAGGATCAATGACTTGAAGTTGCAGGCAGGGAGGGCTTATGGTGAGTTTGTTACAGGGAGGAACATTTATGGTTTCTCCTTCTGTCTTGGGGCCATCTGTTTGTTAAAAATACAAGTTGCTCTTCCCTGTTTCATTGTTCTACATTATGGACAAATTCACCGTTTATGAAGTGTTTTAGATATGTTGCAGACTTGTTCTTTGTTACTCCTAAAATGGTTTTATCCAGCTTCTGGTTACTCTGATGGTTTGGCAATGTGAACTGTGTATAGCTCTGGGCCTGCCGTATCATCCTGTGGCTGTATGTGTCTACGTTGCTTTTTTAATTTATTTTTCTTCATTCTAGCATCATAGATACCTTCTGCACAGAGCCACTTGTTACCACAGGAGCATAGAATGGCTGAGGTGAGCAGGCATCTCTGCAGAGCATCTAGTCCACCTCCCTGCTCAGAGCAGGGCCTCCTAAGGCAGGCTGTATGGGGCCATGTCCAGATGAGCATCTCCAGGATGGATGTGCCACAGCCTCTCAGTGTACTCCCTGTACCAGGTATATGTATGCATGGATAGGATTCCCCTGAGCTTTCTCTTTTCCAGGCTTGAAATGTCCCAGCACCCCCAGCCTTTCCCCATCTGACAGATGCTCCAGACCCTCATCATCTCCTTTGCTAACCTGTGCACTATATCCATGTCTCTCTCTTGTACTGGTGAGCCCAGAACTGAACACTGGCATTGCAGATGTGTCCCAACAGTGCTGAGGGGAAGGATCCCCTTTCTCCACCTGCTGGCAACACTCTTCCTAGTGCAGCTGAGGAGGTTGTTGGCTGTGTTTGCCATTAAGGGCATGTTTCTGGCATATTCGATTCACCACCAGGCCCTTTTCTGCCAAGCTGCCCTCCAGCATGTGCTGGTACATGGGGTTGGCCCTCCCACGTGCAAGACTTCACATTTCTCTTTGTTGAACTTCCTGTCAGCCCATTCCTTTAGCCTGTTGAGGTCCCTCTGGATGGCACCACAACCTTTTGGTGTATCAGCCACTCTTCCCAGTGTTGTACCATCTGTGAACTTCCTGAGGATGCACTCTGCCCCATCATTCAAGTCACTAATGAAGATGGTGTGGAACAGTATTGTCCCCAGTACCAACCACCAGTGACTTGACTCCACTGGACTTTGTGCCAGTGTTCCCAACCTTTCAGTGCACCTTGCCGTCTGTTTATCTAGCCCATACTTTCTCAGTTTGTGAGGAAGTTGTCAGAGATGGTGTCAAAAGCCTTAGGTTAATTCAAGATAAACAACATTCACTGCTCTCTCATTCATCAAGCTGGTCATCTTATCATCTGTTAGGTTGCTTAAACATGATTTCCTCCTCATAAATCCATGATGACTATTCTCATTCACCATCTTGTCCTTAGTGTGTTTGGAAATAGTTTCTTGGAAGGTTTGCTCTGTCACCTTCCCAAGGATTAAGGTGTGGGTGACTGGCCTGTAGTTCCCCAGGTTCTCTTCCTTTGAGACAGGAGTCTATTCTTTCAGGAGCTTCCCCCAGTCACCATGACCTTCCAAAGACAATAGAGAATAGCCTTGCTCTGACATCAGCCAGCTCCCTCTGCACTTGGGTGTGCATCCATCAAGTTCCATGGACTTGAGCATGTCTAGTTTGTTTAAATGTTCTCTAACCTAATTCTACTTTATGGAGGGTGCTCCAGACATTCCCCCTGGTCCCAGGGAGCTGGGGTAGCTGAAAGCAGGGACCTTCAGAGAGGCACCCAGCTGTGCTGATTTCACAGAGAAGCTATGAGACATTTCTGTAGGATGCTGTCCTCCCAGAACATCCCTGTTTTCCTGCATACACATGGGCTGGGCCCCAGGCTGCCATGTGTCAAGATCTCTCCTGTCCATGCCACAATGCAATCTTTGGTTGCCAAGCTAGTCCATCACTTGATTGTCAGTTCTCTCACATGTTGACTCTAGTTTAAAGCACGTTTCCACAGCTTGGACAGCCTTTTTCAGCTTAGCAAAGGTGGTTTTGCTCCCTTGGTCAGGTGGATCCCATCTTTTCATAGCAGCCTTTGATCACTGAAGAGGGTCTCGTTGTTGTAAAAGCTGAATTCCTATTGAGAGCAGCTGCACAAACAGTTGTTGACCTGCAGGCTGCATCTGTTCCCCCTCACCAGCAGAAGACCACTCAGCCCACATCCTCATAGCCACTGCATCCAGAGCTGTGAATTCACATGATACGCCCCAGGTCTCCCCTGGAAGCATCATCAATGCCCATGTGGAAGAGCAGCAGCAGGTACTAACAGTATGAGGGCTGGACAAGCCTTGGCAGCCTCTCCGTAGGCTCCCACATCTAGAACGTGGCAAGCAGCACATCTCCTTAGGCAGGTTGGCAGATGGTGGCCTCTGTGCCCTGCAGCAGGGAGTCTGTCACTGCCAACACCCATCAGTGTGGTGCTATTGCATGGCTCAGGCAGTTGAGATGTTTCACTGGACACAGCTGGCAGCTTCATCACCATGGGAGTCACTGTGTACATCTCTCAGCTGCTCCCTGGGAGCTGCACTCTGGACTCGGCAGTTACACAGGCTTCTCCTTAGTACCTGTTGTCTGTTAGTTACAATAATACATACACAGCAAGTGTCACACCAGATAATTGTGCAAAACCTAAAACAATGTTGGTAACAGTCACCTAGTCATTAGACAACTGTTGTGACAGTGAAACGAGCTACCTCGCAGCTCCTGGCAGGCCAAGACAAGTCCAGACAAATCAGGCGACAGGGCCCAAGTTACTCACACAATGCAGACCTTGTGGCCTCTTACAAGTGGTGGCAGCACCACAAGGCTGAGGTGCATGATGTGATAGTGACAGTCATTCCAGGTTCTGCTTCCTTTTCCAGTATTTGAGACACACTTAGTATGTCCCCCTCCTGTTTCCAAGGTGGTCTTTTTACACACACCATGTCCTTGATTGTGCTGCTCTCAGTTACAACCAAGACTCTGGCCCAGACTCTGGAGAGCCTGGTGCGGGGCCTGTATTGAAAGACAACAGTGGTCAGAAGCATCTGTTCCTAATGCCTCCTACCCTTAAAACCAGGTTTCATTTGAAGAGCAGCCAGAGGTTGCCCTGGTTTGGGAATGTTTGTTGTCATGAGCCCTCTTAGCAGCTGCCTTTGTACCACACCGCCCTTGGGTAATTGTCAGTTTGCACAAGGAGCCATTTCCCTCCTTGACTTGTCAAAACAGATCACGTGCTGTAGATCCCAGCCTAAGACAGAGCCTAGCCCAGTCCCTGAAATTTTGAGAACACAGTGGGCTCCATCTGCAGTGGTTTCAGCAGCACTCTACGCCTGCATCATGGTGTTGAAGAGCTGCCGAGCTGCTCCATCAGCCTCATAGGTACATTGCATGCATTGGTATTTGCCTGCCCAACTTTGATCTGGCACTTCATTTAGAAAAACAGGGGTTTGGTGACGTGCTTGAGTTGCTGTCTCTTAGAGCAGGGTCTTGGTTGTAACTCCCCAGCAGGGATCCTGTACACAGTGATGTTTGAAAGGGAAACCTGTTCTGTAACTGGTGCTGTGGATAGCTGATGGGCAATCAGCCAAGGACCCAGGCTACGCTCCTGTTGTAGGGAATGTGGTGGATTTAGGGAGGGTGGAGGAACTACTATTGGCACCATCTGCCCCAGCCATCTTCGAAGCCTTTCAGAGCTCCTGGAGAAGTCATCATGCCCCAGATTCTTGTTTTCCCCAGGTGTGCTAGGTGGTGTCAGGCTTTGACGTATGTTGGGAGCATGGAGCTATGGGGGATGCAGCCACAAGCTCCGTCAGTTTGCTTCTTCTCATGCCCACACAGGCCCCATGGCAATAGCAGGGATTGGAAGGTAGTGACAGTGGCATTGCAAGAAGAAAGCTCTTTGCCAACCCACTCTTCTGTTTGAAAGGGCATAGCTTCTGCTGCCCAGAAAAGTGAGGAGTCCTCACTTAGGTTTGTTTCCTTCTTCTTTTCTTATTGTCTTTGTTTCCCCACAGTGCCGCTGTAGCCTTTCTAAAATGGGGAAAGAATGCAGGTATTGCTGCGTACCCTGTGCAGCAAGAGTCACGGCAGCATGGGACCCTGGGGCCAGTGAAGCAAGAGCTCAGATGTAGATGCATCCCTGGGCTGACACAGAGAGGCTCTCCAAGGGCTGGAAGGCAGGACTTGGGTGTTAAATTTTGGCTGGGAATGAGGCTTGGTCAGCCAGGGCCCAGGTCTCTGCAGTACTGCGAGGGATAGTGGCTGCAGGGCTGAGGGCTGTGGTGTCTGCAAATACAGCACTGGAAGCCAGGGCCACTTTTTCTGCTCATAGCAATCTCGGTTCCATAAGCTGAAAGTCCTTTGGGCATTTGCTTTTCCTGTGCTTCTTGAGATTGCAGTGAGAGCAATAGCAGTGATTGAGGAGTCCCATGTTCTTCCTGTGCAGGTGTGTTCTGCTGTTCTGGCAGCAGGTTGGTAAGCTCAAGTTTCACGAAAGAAAACCCTTAGGGCAGGTATTTTGGATGTTTTTTTTTAGTCCATCTACTGTAACCCTGTTACTGAAACCTGCTGTTTCTCTCCTGGACTGTGGATGTGCTGTGTCTTGCCTGAAAATTTGTTATATGGCAGGAGAGTGAGACATGCATTTCCCTTCCCTCTTACACTCCTCCAGTTTCTGTTTCTGATTACAGAAGCTCATACATGCTCCTCTCACAATTCACTCAGCTCCAAGGAATCAAGGGGAGAATAAGATTTATTATTCCAAAGCAAATCTTCCTTCAGCACTGGGATAGGGTGGGGAATTACAATCAGAAGCTTATTTCTAGGATGAGTTTGAGGGTTTATTCCTCCTCCTTTTTCCATCAATAGGGTATGAAGGTTGGAGTGTGCCACTGAAATGAGCTCCAGTACAATGTCTCCCTGATGAGCAGAGGTTTGGGAGCCATACAACAGACATCTCACTAGGCCTGTCAAATGAAGCCAGGGCAGCCTCAGGCCTGAGGTGTGACCTGGGTCTAGCAGCAACCCATGCTGCCAGGGTCTGTAGCCACGTTCACTCGCAGGGTTAGAGCTGCCATAAGTTAGGTCTAGCAGCAACCCATGCTGCCAGGGTCTGTAGCCACGTTCACTCGCAGGGTTAGAGCTGCCATAAGTTAGAACCACAAAATCATGAGTTAAAAAATAAAGACCTCAGGTGATTTTGTGTTTGGTTGCTGCTTTCTCAGTCTGAACTGGCAGGATGCCAGAGAGGGACTCTTCATTAGAGACTGCAGCAACAGGACAAGGGACAGTGGGTTTAAACTTAAACAGGGGAAGTTTAGATTGGATATAAGGAAGAAGTTCTTTGCTGTGAGGGTGGTGAGGCACTGGGAACAGGTTGCCCAAAGATGTGGTAAATGCTCCATCCCTGGCAGTGTTCAAGGCCAGGCTGGACAGAGCTTTAGGTGACATGGTCTAATGTGACAGGAACACTCCTTTGCATTTGATTGACAGGCCACCACCTCCCAAAAGAGCCTTTTGGTCATCTGGAGGAGCGATGTGATCTGTGTGTATCTGTGACATGGGTAAGCCTTTGAAAGAACATTTGCCATGCTGCCTTACTTCCACCCGCAACCAAGGCTATGCTATATGTCCGGAGGGGAACCATGCATATGCTTCACATGTTACTTGTTTAACTACACAGTCTGTACCGTACAGCTTTTTCTTTTTACAGTGTTGACACAATGAAGGTGATAAGAAAATAAAAGGTAAAGTAGGGAATGGAACTAACTCCAGGAGACTTACCTTTTGGATAAAAGAGAATCAATGCCGGAGGCATACAGTGAGACACCTGATTCTTGGCAAAGAGCTGGGATGAAGGATGTTGCCACCAGTACCGCTACGACCACATTACTTTTCCATGGGGACAAAAAAAACGCTCCCAAATGGAGGAAATCATTTGTACTATGAAGAAACTATGCTATGAATGCATAAAAAATCTAATAATATCACAGTAAGCACTTCAAGGCCTCTTTTGTGCAAGGTCATACTGTCCTTGCCAAATAAAACATCTATTTCTGCATGAAAGCCCTGAGACTGATTGCATGAGGAGATGGGAAGGAGCAGCATTAACTCATAGGGTTATTCACTGTGTGAGTCTCAGACAAATCAGGGCAGGGTTGGAGTGCATGGCCAGTTCTCCATCCCGAGGTCTCCATCCTCCTCCCTGCTTGGCTGGCAGCTCTCACAGCATCCAGTGGAGGCTCCCCAGCCTGGGTGACACGCTGCTGCTGTCAGTGTGGAACAGGGACAAAGGCATTGCCAGTGTGACATTAGGTGCCTGCCATGCCAAAGGCATTCCTCCCACCCAAACCCAAATCCTTTCCCACTTACCGAGGTGCATAGGAAGCCATGTGCTTCCTCCCTTACGTTGAAGATGCACAACTCCCATTGTTTCAGGGCCGCTACACTCACACCCACATGCTGATGGCTACTGGGCATCAAATCGGTCTGTGGAGTGGAAGTTTGGGGGGTTGTTGCTTTTTATGATCATCATTATTATTCTTTGTTGCTCTGTTTGCATAATGTTCTGTGCCTTAGCGAACTAACGACAACGCAGAGCTACTGGAGAGGATGAGGCCGTGCCAGAGGCGCCCGGCCTCTCACATCCCCTGACTGGGGCCGCCATGACCGCCCTTCGCCGCCGCTGCGGGGAAAGAACTACGTTTCCCATCGTGCCTCAGGGCGAGAACAAGCTATTCGCTGATTAGCTTTCTTTTCCCGGTCGCCGCCAATCAGATGCGCCGTTGAGGTGGTGGGGCGCACTCTCCTCGTGTGAGGCGGGCTGGCGGCGGCCCGGGAGCCATGGAGCAGGAGCAGGCAGAGGTGAGCGGCTACGGGCCGCGGCCTCTTCCGGGGCCGGAACCAGGCTGCAACCGGGCCGAAGCGACGCTGTCGACTCCGGGTGTCCGCAGGGTGCTGGGGAAAGCGTTGGGGGGCTGTGCTGGGCAGGCCGGTGACCTGCGGGAGGGCGCGAGGCCCGGGCAGCCTTAGCGGGGTATTGGCAGCGGTGTGGTACTGAGGTAACGGCTGCCCCCGCCCCGGAGGGACAGAGAGGGTTTGCCGGGCCGCCTCCTCCCGGCCGCCATGGTGAGGTGCCCTCGCGCCCCTCGTTGCTGCAGGGGTGATGGTGCTGACCCGCGAGGCATGGACCTCTGCGACCGTCTCTCCTCCCTGTGGTGGTTGCGGGTGGTGCTGTCCTTGTTTGTCAGCCTGTTTCATTTGCATTTAGTGGAGGCATAATGACCCGAAGATACTTCCTACGGTGAGAGAGATGAATGTGTTTTTTTACTGAGGTGTTTAGACATCTGGAATGCCGTCTGAGGGCTGGATCTGCTGGAGAGCAACTCAGTCTCAAGGGAACAGCATGGGTCTGTTTTGTGTGAAAGCTAGGGAGGATGCTTGGGAGACAGCAGTGAGTGAAGTCTGATCTTCCTGTTTGTGTGCATGTAATAATACCCAGGAGCCAGGGATCGTAGGGAATTTAGCATTGATGGACTTGCTGCTCATCTTTTGTTGTCGCACGCTTGAGTGAACAATTGTATCCTGGTGCTTTGTGCGGCTGTTCCAGTCTACCTTTCTATTCTGTCACCCCCTGTGAAGAAGCTGACTTCTTGCTGGTGTTTCATGAGTTGCTGATGCCTTTTCCCAGTTCGTTTTGCCTTTAGCTGGAGCCTAATTCAAGATTTTTTTAATCTGAGAAACAGACACTGGATTTCTTTCCTTTCTTCAATCGCTGCCTCTCTGCTCTCTTGCTGTAACAGCAAGTATGAGGAGTTAGGGAAGATGTGTAGTTGTGGAGACATCTGGTTGTAGGCAAAAACTCTTAAACATTGTTCTGTCTTCCTGCTGATGCAGTTTCTGAACTGATGTCAGCTGTGGACTACAGCTTCCAGAGAACGTGACCTTTCCTCAGAGTCAAGTGTGTCCTGCTGACATCCAGCCTGTACTGGTCTTGTGAGCTATGGTAGCCAGAGTGTGCAGTTCTGTGCTCCGTGCTATAAGGTTATAGTGACTTTAATGTTGAGGGCGTCTGCACTGCGGTGCTGTGCAACTGTATTGGGAGAGTGTCCTGGTTTCAGCTGGAATAGAGTTAATTTTCTTCCTAGTAGCTGGTACAGTGCTGTGTTTTGACTTTAGTATAATGGTGATAGCACACTGATGTTTTAGTTGTTGCTCAGTAGCAGCTACCCTGAACAAGGACTTTTCAGTCTCATGCTCTGCCAGTGGGGAGGGGCACAAGAAGCCAGGAGGGAGCAGAGAGAGGACACCTGACTCAAACTAGCCAAAGGGGTATTCCATACTACAGCATGTCATGGTCAGTGTAGAAACAGGGGCAGTTGGCTGGAAGGGACCAATTGCTGCTGGGGTATGAGCTGGGCATTGTTCAGCGAGTGGTGCCAAGGATTCAGACTCCTGCCTTTGGGGTTGTTATGTGGACATTCTGCTCACCCTGAGGCTTCTCCCTGGTCCCCCATGTCAAGGAAGGCAGGTTTACTTTGGGTTGTGGGTAAAATGTCTATTTTAAGGCAGACTGACTCTTTATTTTTAGTTGGTGTCTACTTTCTGTCACAAAACTTCATCTTTGGAGCGGACAGAGGATGCGGGTGATGATGAGGAGGAGGATGAGGACTTGGACATCTTTGGAGGTTATGACAGCTTCCGGGGCTACAACAGCAGCATGGGCAGCGAGAGCAGCTCCTGTCTGGATGAGTCTAGTGATGATGAGGTGGCAGACCGGGAAGCTGGAGAGCTTCCGATCTCTCCTGTGCACCAGCCATCCATAGGCCGACTCCCAGACGACAGTGGCTCTGAGCCAGGTATTACGCTGCCTGTTCTACCTAAAGCACGTGTGTGATGGAAGGAACAAGGGCTGGAGGAGCTGACGGGTATGTGTGAGTATGCCTTGGGGGCAGCAGTAGATTGACACTGCAGTTCCTGGGCTATGTGGGGGATCGGCTGTGTGTAATGTGGATTGTCTGGGCTCAGCTATGTCCTTGTGGTACATCAACCATGCCAACTGTTCACATTTTTGTGCCTTCCTTCTCTTAGCTGTGTGTGAGATGTGTGGGATTGTGGGCACCAGGGAGGCTTTTTTCTCCAAGACCAAACGTTTCTGCAGCGTCTCCTGTTCCAGAAGCTACTCTTCAAACTCCAAGAAGGCCAGCATCCTGGCTAGACTGCAGGTGAGTCAAAAGCCTTCCTTATTCCCTGAGGATGTGCCTTGTACACAGGAGTTGGTGGTTGCTCTGTAGTTAAAGATCAGACTGCCATTACCCGTGGCTTGTTATTCCTGCCTGAAGTCCCCAGAGAGTGCATGTCAGCTGAATGGTGGTGGTCCCTAGAAGCTGAGGAAGGACACATAGATTTATTTTACCTGCTGTTTCTTCTTGTTCCTGTGAGCATTAGTAAAAATTGTAGTAACCTGAAAATCACCCCAAGGAAAAGATGCATACCTTGCTGGCCAGTTGCAGTGACTGGCTTCCTCTCCTGTGCCACTAATGTTCCACATGTGCTTTCTTTTGCAGGGGAAGCCACCAACGAAGAAAGCTAAAGTTCTGCATAAGGCAGCCTGGTCGGCAAAGATCGGGGCCTTCCTCCATTCGCAGGGCACAGGGCAGCTGGCTGATGGGACACTGACAGGCCAGGACGGTGAGTGTAGATGACAGTGAGGAGGTGCAGCTTGCTGGAGCTGTAGAAAAGGGGACATCCGGAGGGTTGTAAGCTCTGCAGTCCTCTTCGTCCCCTCTGCTGCTCTCCCTTGTACTGAAATGATGTGTGTGGATCGCTCTGACACAGTCTGGCGAGACACGAGGCATGTCGCTCCCTCTCCCTCCAAGTGCTAATGGTGGGTGAGTTCCCGCCCATCCACTACTGCAGCCCCATCCTCACTCCTTGTGCACCTTTTATGTGGAGTGCAAACTCTGTAGTTGTAGTGCCGCAGGGTGCTGACTTCTGCTGGCAAAACTGACTTAAAGATGTCCTGCTGCTCCCAGCCCTTTGCTGCCCCACTCTCTGTGGGAAGGTATATTTAACCCAAGTCACTCATGGATCAGCTTAAGGAACAACCAGTTATTGCAGCTGAAGTAGTAGCAAGCTGCTGTGTTAGGGTGAAATCAGCCCCAGGAGGTGGCAGCAGGGATTGATCCCTGAGCAGGCTGCTGCTAGTTCAGATCTATAGCCTTGGATCAGGAGCAGCTGTGGAATGAGTATCTCGGTGCTTCACTCTCATTTTTCCCAGCACCCTTTGGGGAAGCACATGCTGCTGACCTGACCCTGCAGTATTGCCACTGAGAAGCAAAGCTGCTAAGTGGTTTAACACTGACAGGATGCATTCTACACTCTTACCTGGAGTGCTTGAGCCATGGGCTGAATTTGGCCCCTTTTCTTGCCCCTCCTGCTCCCCCTTTGCCAAAAGCACATGTCAGCAAGGATCAGTTAATAATATAGGGTGCCTCCTGTAGGAGACTGGTCCCTGTGCACTCATAAGATTGAGTTTCCCAGCAGGGAAAATGTGGTGTAATGCAGAGTTCCTGTGTGTAGAGGCAGAGGGATCTGTCCCAGGTAACAGGGTGCTCTGTGTCTTTTCTATAATCTCAGTTGATTTTCTGCTCTCATGTCTGCTTGTAGCTCTCGTCCTGGGCTTTGACTGGGGAAAGTACCTGCAGGAGCATGGCTTCAAGGCAGCTCCTGTCAGCTGCTTTAAACATGTGAGTTCTTTACTGTGCCTTGCAGTGTGCATGGGGCATGTTGTATGCATGGGGCTCCCCTGTACTCCTGTGACAAGTGGAGGAGAGAGGCCTGGGGAGGTGGTGCAGGGAAGGAAGTCGGGGCTTCTCATAGCTCAGAATGGGAGTCCCATAGAGGGACCAGGAGTCCTGGGGGAAGAAGCAGAGGGGGACTTGACAGAGACATTGCTGATGGTGATGGCCCATTGCTGGCTGGAGACAGCTCCTAATTGCAGTTTGTTTGGGTGAGCACAGCCCAGGGTGGTGTGCAGAGGGAAACTCAGCTGACGTGGTCATGGATTTGCAGTCCTTATGGGCCAAGTAGCTGAGGCACGTATGTGGAAGAACAGCAGTTCTCAGGTATTATATGTAACATAATATTCTCTACGTAATAAGACTCACTTGTTATATTCCTTTTGAGTTGTGATCTGTGATAATACTAACAAAATGTCCTTTACCTAGAGGATAGGTCAGGAAGACTTGGCAGTTTTATTGATGGTTGGGGATTTTGATACCATAGAGGAATGGCAGCAGTTACTTTGGGCTTCTAGGTCAGCTGACAGTGAAATAGTTAAGCATTGCTATACAGTGTTCTGCCTTTTGGGATCCTCAGTGAATGCCCCTGTGAAATGTTTGGGACAGTTTGTTTGCATTTCAAGCTGTTGGCAGATACAGGAAGGGTAAGGCGTGCATGTGCCTAAGGTGAAAGTGTGGCTGCCTAGAACATGTTTCTGAAAGCTAGAATGAGCCCTGCTCTAACTGTCCATGTCTCTTGCGGCTGCCTCGATCCTTCAGGTGCCGCTCTTCGATCAGTGGGATGATGTGGTGAAAGGTATGAAAGTGGAAGTGCTGAACAGTGATGCTGTGCTCCCCAGCCGTGTGTACTGGATTGCATCCGTCATGCAGACTGTAGGTATGTCTGCAATGGGATTCCTGACAGGTAGGGATGGCTGACCTCTGGGGGAGCCTTTGGGGAGCTGAGTGTTGCTGGTCAAGGAAAACATCAGCTCTCTGGAGCTCTGCAGCTGCTGAGAGATTTCGGAACAGGAAATACCACAGGGTGGGGTTGGGAGGAAACCAACATCTGGTTCCTCTTCTGGTTGCTGGGCTCTTTGCAAGGTTGGTTCTGCCTCCAGAATGGCTGGAGAAGCTCTAATAACCTGTGCAGAGCTCTGAAGGCCATGATGTCAGGACTAAGCCTCTGGTGCTCAGCAGGAAGAGGAGAAATTCCTGGTCTCTAATGCCTTGCTGTGGTTGTCTGCTCTGTCTTGGCAGGGTACCGGGCCCTTCTGCGATATGAGGGCTTTGAGAATGATGCTAGCCATGACTTCTGGTGCAATTTGGGCACAGTGGATATTCACCCCATCGGCTGGTGTGCCATCAACAGCAAAATCCTGGTACCACCACAAAGTGAGTGTGGGGTGAGAGGGGTGGTGGAGGAGCCTTGGTTTATGCCTAGAACAGGGGGACAGATCCTCCCATTGTATATGGGACCACAGCTCCCTTTGTGCTCTGATTTACAAGGAGCAGTTAATTCTTTGGGAAGCTGGAGACTGCTTGAACTGCTCCCTCTGCATCTCCCTATGTTTCACCCTGGGGGTGCTGGTGACAGAGCTAGTGTTAAACCTACAGACAAAAACTAATGCAGCTGCTGTTCCTCTTCTGACCCAGAGAGTGGCTAGGCTTAACCTTTGGGAGGACCTTTTTGGTCCTACATCCTGGGCAGTGTCTCTGGGGAGAGCAGTGGTTCCGACCACTGCTCAGCTGGCAGTTCAGAGACGGATGCCAGTTTAGCAAAATTCTGGCAAGCTGAGATTTCCTTGGTGTGGCTCACATGGTTTTGCTCTAATGTCACTTCCACACCTAGATCAGTCAAGTTGGGTGTCTGCTTGGCCCAGCCCAGTCTGTAATGGCCATCCTTTTCAGCCAGTTGTGGGGGCAAGCTGTCTGAACTGAGAGCAGGTACAGCATCTGCATCTGAAAAGGTCCTTTTAAGGCAAATGGGCTCTCAGAGAGGAAGAAAGGTGTAATGTGATGCTGTAATTCCTTTGATCATAAAGATATGCTTTTTCCCTATGCGTATGTAGGTATCCATGCCAAATACACTGACTGGAGAAGTTACCTCATGAAAAAACTGGTGGGAGCCAGGACAATCCCAGTGGATTTTCACATCAAGGTAAATGTGGAAGATGTCATTTTATGTGTGGAAATGAAGCTGAAGCCAAGAGATACGTGTGCAACGTGTCTCTTCTGGTTCTGATCCACACAACTCCTATGTGACTGCTCAAAACCTGGGCATGACAGGGACAGTGAGTGCTTCGCCATACTCCTAAGATACCTGTCATGATGCTGTGGGGAATGCTAAAGCCTCCAGGCCCTGTCAGCCCAACTGTTTCTCCTTTGGGTCATAGATGGGGTTTAAAGCTGTTATCATTTAATCTGCTGGGAAATACTGGGGATAAGATTTACCCTTTTGCTGAAAGGAAAGGCTAGTGAAGCTCCAGCCTGAGCTTTCCCTGCCTCATTTCAGTGCTGAGAGTCAGAAACCTTTGCTGATAGCACAGTAGCCTGTGGCGAGTGAGAGGGGTGCGGGTTCCCTCAGAGTGCATGGGAGCAGCTGTAAAAAAAAGCAGCCTTGATAGCTTTATAGCTGTTTAGCCTGTGCTGGAGTTAGACCTTGTCAGGGAAAAGAGGCTCTTTTGTCCCTGGCAGCTTTGGAAACCACAAATAAGGAAGATGGTCCCAGAGACAGCGGACAAGTGGTAGGTTTTCCTGTGTGTGAGGTGATTGGTGACACTGGGCTGGAGACCTTGACAGAGTTGGTGTTTCCCTTGTGGCTTCTCAAAGTCAAGAGGATACTTGTAGCTTCTTGGTCCTGGGCCACAGCTTGTAGCTGAGAGCTCATACCGTGGAAGGGAAGTGGTGGAGGGAGACGGATGTTGTCAGTTTCTTTCTCTGCTTTGCATCTCAACTCCCTTCTAATGAACAGGAAGTGAAAGGGAAAGATCTTACCTTAAAAATTTCAGATTCAGGTGTAGGCTGGTTTTTGGTTGTCTGAGTCTGTTTTGAGCTGTGCTTCCTAGTTGCTGCATGGTATTCTGGGATTGCAGTACCAAAATGTCAGGAGTGCTATAAACACTTTTGGCCATCTGTGGATGAGTAGGGCCAGGCTGGATCAGCAAACTAAAGTCTCAAAACAAATCAGTTAGAAGGCAACCAGTGACTCTTGTGCCTGTGCCTTTTGGTCAGTCTGCAGAATAACTCTGGCATTGGAGCAGATAGATCCTCATGTTGCTCAACCTCTGATCAGAGTGAAAAAGTGAAAATAAGGACTTGACCTCTTTTAAGTCAACTGAAAATCCTGTTGCCCTGTCTGCTACACGTCTAACTGCAGCCAGCCTTGAAACCCTTGTGGTCATGACTGAAAAAGGCACACGATTCCTCACTCAGTTCTTGGTCAGCTGGAGTTGTCAAGAAGTAACATCTGTTTTTCCCACTCAGGACATTGACAGAAGGTGCTGGCTGAGCATGGCTGCTGGGCCAGGGTGGGGGTGGCTGTTTTGGGGCCACAGAACAGGGGAAATTTATGGGTGCACGTACCCCACTGTGCTGCTGTGTGTGGGTTTGGCTGCTCCCTGATGAACCTGCTTCCATGCATCCCTTCCCAGAGGTGTCTTCCTGTCAGCTTTGGGAAGTGCAGGGTGCTGGCCAGCGAAGTCTAAGGGGAAGGCTGTTCTCTGAAGTGTTTGGAGAAGGAAAACACCAAGTGTGATTGATCTCGGTTCCTCTGTTGGTTGTTGCCAGATGGCAGAGAGCATGAAGTACCCATTCCGGCAGGGCATGCGGGTAGAGGTGGTGGATAAGAACCACGTGTCCCGGACGCGCACGGCAGTGGTGGACACAGTGATCGGGGGCAGACTGAGACTCCTCTATGAGGACGGTGACAGTGATGATGACTTCTGGTGCCATATGTGGAGTCCCCTCATCCATCCTGTGGGCTGGTCACGGAGAGTGGGCCACAGCATGAAGAAGACAGGTAGGGATCATAGCACCACAAGCATCTTCTGATTTGCTATGAATTGTCTGGACCCTGCTGTTAACAGGTCTTGACATATTAGGAGCCAGGCAGTTGCCTCAAGATCGGACAAAGCCTATGGAGTTGTGTCTGCTGCTTTTTCCCCTGGATCGATAAAAGCCCAGTGGTCTGCTGCCACACGTCAGGAAAAGAGGGCCTGTAGGGTTTCTTTCCTGAAGCAGATAGTCTATCCCCACAGTATGAGAATGCAGAGTTTGGAACATCACAGGTGTTGAAAGTCTTTTTGAGGAAATTCATGCTGGCTTCTGCAAGACTGGATGCCATCAAGTTGTGATTTTCTGGGCTTCACAGAGAAAAATTTTTGATCAGCTTAGACTGGTAGAGAAAAAACCCCAAACAAGACTCCAGCACTGCTGATCCTTTTGGTTCCATCTCTTCCTTGCTGCAGCTCCCTAGTGATTACAGCTGCGTGTAGAGGTGTTAGCAGTAGTGCTCAGGAAGCTCAGCCATCTGCTTTTAAGCAAGCCTTGCATCACAGCCCACGTTATGAGGAGGTTTAGAGGGGCTGACCTGTTCTTATTACTCTCCTCATGGTCTCTGGTCTAGTTTTTTTTTTTATAGTAGCTGAGCTCTCACCAGGGAATTAATAACCAGTGTGCTTTCTTACTGCAGTTGCTGTAGCTTTCTTACCTCTGTTTCATTCATTCCTTGCAGAAGAAAAACGCAGTGAAATGGCAAACCATCCCACCTTCCGGAAGATTTACTGTGATGCTGTCCCCTATCTGTTTAAGAAGGTAGATCAAATCAGCAAAGGAAGAAATGATACCGCATCCTTCCTTGGGTATATGTGCTGCTGGATGGGTTGTTGAGAATGCCTTATTTGTGTCTTTTACAGCTACAGGGCAGTAAGGTGTTTGGGGTGTCAAGGCTGTGGTTGGGCAGGGGCAGGTCACGATAGAAAGATGGAAGAACTAGAAGACAGTGACAGATTGAGGGGCTCAGGTGAAGGGCAAGCAGTTGCTTGGAGCTTTGAGTTGGAGAGGGAAGACGATTGCATGGAAGAGACCAGTTCCAGGAAGGAGCTGGATCATACTGATAGGGACTGAGATGAGGAGTCTTCTTTTTTTGTGGAACAGCAGCTGAGTACTGGGCCTGACACTCTGACTGGCCAGAGCCCTGGCAGGAGATTGCTGGCTCAAACACAGCATTGGTTTGCCAGCCTCTTTGTATTTCTTGTAGTATTTCTTTCCTCTCCCAGCTTGGGTTGAGCCAAGTAAAGAAGCTCTAATCTGCACTTGGTGTCGGGGTGGGACTGTCCCATACTCCTGACAGCACATGACCAGAGTCTCCCTTAGGTACGAGCTGTCTATGCTGAAGGTGGATGGTTTGAGGAAGGCATGAAGCTGGAGGCCATTGACCCCCTGAATCTGGGCAACATTTGTGTGGCCACTGTTTGCAAGGTAAGTCCCATGGGCAGAAGGGGGTCTACTTTGTTTAGCTGAGAGAACTCAGCCTCTCCTCAGGATTTTGCAAACTAGTAAGGTTGGGTAGGATTTTGCATTAGGAAAGGGCTGTCAAGAGAGGTAAGCAGCTGCTGTGTGGAAAGAATCGGAGTGTTACCTCACAGGTGTGAGGAGCTGATAAGACCAGCAGTTGTCCATGTGTACCTAAGTGGACAGCATGAAGATGAGCATGCTTGATCTGCAAGCTAACTGTCCAGTGTGTGTGACTGGCAGCCACCCTTCCTTCACCCTTGGGCATGCAGTAGGAAAGATTTGTTCTCCAGTTCTTGGAATGCATAAAGAGAGACCTCTAGTGCTCTCTTGAGGAGAGAGGGAAGAGCAGAAGAGTTGCAGGGTGACCTCTTTGTGGGGAACTGTGTATCTTTATGGGCATGCATTTACTGATACAGGAAGCTGAGGATGGATGTGTCTCCTGCAGTCTGTCTTGATGAGGTGGTAGTGAGCTCTATTCCTGTGCTAGTGCTGGGGAAGTAAATTGCTTGGCCAGGTTTCCTCAGCAAGATGCACTGCATGTCCTGAAAGTGTGGCATCAACTTGGTTTTTTTCTTGCTCCCTCCAGAATCTGTTTGCCCTTGTAGGACCCAAGCAGGCGGCTTTGACACCTGGGGTTTGGCAGGGAGATACTAGGAGAGCTCTTTGTGTTTGTAAAATATTCCCTTCAGCCGTTGCTTGGAAATGTGGAGAGATTGGGGCAGACATGCCTATCACGTTTGGTAGGAACCAGTTACCAGGGAGTGACAGGATGGGACAAGTCTTGTTGCTGTGGGAGTAGTGAGTTTGAAGGTGATGCTCTTCCCTTTTGCCTAGTGACGAATTCATGACCTGGCTGTTGTGGTGGGTCTCCGGGCTCCCAATAAAGTCTGTTTCTGAGGGAGAACAGAGCTTATGACCATTCATGGCTGAATCCTGTTCAGTAGGCTATTAGCCTTGGTCCCAGTCCTGCAGAAATTGCTGCTGCTTTGAGGACTAGCTTGTGTTGACTGACACATAAGGAGAAGCTACTGCATGCTCTGGAGCATATAACATTGCATTTTACTCTCTAGTGGCAATTGCGGTACCTCTGTGGGGTACAAGCACAAGCGAAGCTCTATGCTTGTGCTCTTCACTCCCATCTCAGGTCCTCTTGGATGGGTATCTCATGATCAGCATTGATGGAGCCACATCTGATGATTGCTCTGACTGGTTCTGCTATCATGCCTCCTCACATGCCATCTTCCCTGTCAATTTCTGTCAGAAGAACAACATCGCTCTGACCCCTCCAAAAGGTGAGATTTTGGCTCTGCCCTATGGTACAAACCTGCAGGGTCAGGTTCAGGCAAATCAAAACCAAAAGGTCCCGATCTGCCTGTTTTCAGGAAGATAGGGCTGGTTCAGAGATCCAGTCTATTTTTGCTCTTCCCATATGCTAAGTCTTACTGCTTTGTGGAAGGAAGTACCATCTCTAGAGGGCATTAATGGAATGGTGGATAGCTCCTGGCAGATCAGCAGGAGAGGTGTAAGATCCCCAGACTGAGCAGAATCAAAAGTTTAAAGGACAAGGAGGGTGGGAAGGGATAAGTAGAGCCACTGCTGCATGACTCCGTACTTAAAAGTGGCAGGAGTTACCTCTATTCTTGTATGAATAAATCTGAGACCCGTGTTTCTGCAAAATCCTGAGAGGCAATCACCCTCTGAGTATTTTTACTGCTTTGTATGGCCACACCCAAAAAGGGCTGCCTCTGAATTTCTGTGTTGCACCACTTTTGTGCAGTGCTGTTCTGTCCTCCTTTGATATATCTGCTGGTGGGAGAAAGACTGGTCTTAATGGTGTGCTTTGAACATACTTCCTGCCTCCTGCTTCTCCTCACCTTTCTCTGTGGTTTGGATGTATGACTTGACATGGATGTTCAGAGTTGCGGCTTGCAGTGTTCTGTATTTGCTTGCTGGAAGGGGATGCTGGACTGCCATGGAGCCTGTGCACTAGGTTTGTGTCCCACATCAGGATCAGTCTGTACATGCTGGTTTATGAAACTGCTTTGCAATCAGTTGCTATGCCTCCTTCCTGCCTATTCTGCCTTTTCCCCCAGTTGGTCTCTTCAGTGATTGTCTTTTTCCTGTCACCACTTCCTGCTGCAGGGCAAGATGCAAGGACCTTCAACTGGGAAAGTTACCTGGAAAAGACTAAATCAAGACCTGTTCCAGCACGACTCTTCAATACAGTGAGTGCTGTCAGGAAGAAGAGAGGTGTAGGGGTGCTTGCAGTTAGTAAGCAGGTGCACAAGAGCTCTGGCTGTCACAGAGTGGTTGAAGTTGGAAGGGACCTTCTGGAGGTCATCTTGTCCAACATCCCTGCTCAGGCAGGGTCACCTCTAATGGTCCAGGACCATGTACAGACAGCTTTTGAATATCTCCATGGATAGAGATTCTGCAGCATCTCTGGGCAGCCTGTGCCAGTGCTTAGGTGCCCTCACAGTGCAGAGTGTTTTCTGATGTTCAGAGGAAACCTCCTGTGTTACAATTTGTGTCCATTGCCTCTGGTCCTGTTCCTGCACACCACTGCGGGGAGCCTGGATCTGTCTTTGCACCTCCCTTCAGGCATCTATATAGGTTGATAAGATCTCACTGAGCCTTCTCCAGGCTGAACAGTCCCAGCTCTCTCAGCCTCCCCTCATATAAAAGATGAGCCAGTGCCCTTGTCATCTTCATGACTTTTTGGGACTCTCCACTATGTCCATGCCTCTCTTGTACTGGGAAGCCAGATCTGAACACAGCACTCCAGGTATGGCCTCACCAGTGCTGAGCAGAGGAAAAGCCCTGTTTGGCTGATTGGGATAAGCAGTGTCATGCCGTTTGTGAACATAATGGTATCTTGGTCCCTCCGAGTATGACCTGGGATTCTGTAGTGCTTTCAAGAGCTCCAGGCTCCTAGTGGGTTCTGCACTGCTTGCTGCCTGTGGATATATGGGTGAGTGGGAGGTTTGCTTTGCGCCAGCAAAACTGCTGCAGCACCTGGGCCTGTGCTGGTCTTTCTGATCTCCCAGGGCTATGACGCTGATGGGTTTGATCGGGTGCTCCTTAACTGCTGTCTGCTGCTCCCCCCAGGGTCGGGATCTTGTTTCCAAAGGCTGGGCTGAGACTCACTAAGAACACACCTGGCCTTGGATCTGTTCACGTGTGCCCCCTTCTTGTATGTGAGTGGATGGTTCTGTTGTGCCACTGGGGACTTGCTCTCTGTGCTTAAGTTGGAGGCAAGCCTGTTCTAGGGTGCTGGTGGTCAAATGTGGGTTTGGACTGGGTCCTTGAGTTTTCTCTTTTCACATTTTCTGCCACCAGGACTACCCAAACCATGGCTTTAAGGCAGGCATGAAGGTGGAAGCAGTGGACCTGATGGAGCCCCGGCTCATCTGTGTAGCCACAGTGAAGCGTGTGGTCCACCGTCTCCTTAGCATCCATTTTGATGGCTGGGACAACGAGTATGACCAGTGGGTGGACTGCGAGTCTCCAGACATTTATCCTGTGGGGTGGTGTGAGCTGACAGGCTACCAGCTTCAGCCACCTGTTGTTCCAGGTGAGGGAAGATTTTACTGTGGTTTCTAACACTAGAGGAAAAGGTTTCCCTCTTCCTTCTCTGTGAGTGGCTCCTCCTTTTTTATGGGCCTTGTAGGGAGGAGAAAATGGCCTCTTTGGTTTGTGCTGGCTACCATAAATCTTCTTGCTGCCACACACTCTAGTAGCTGGCAGAGAGAGGAGTCTGGTGGGGAGAAAACGGCTTGAGATTTGAGGTTGGCTCTGTTTTCCCTCTGTTTCCCCACCTACACACCAATAGAGTATTGCTCCTGATGACGTTGGGTAGAGTTCCAGGTGGTCCTATCCCTGCACAGCTCCTTTTTACTAAGCCTACCTACAACCTCAGCCAGGTAGCAGGGGGAGCTTGGCCCCTGCTCCCTTTTCTCATCAATTTTCTGGCTCTGTCTGTTAAAAGGTAAGAGCATCCCTCTCAAGAGTTTATTCCTTCCCTTCTCACAAGGAGGCCACTGCCTCACCTTTTCAGTTGTTTTCCTTCTTCTCCCAAGGTACAAACCTTGGTTCTTTACTGCCCCTGCCAAACCTCTACTGGGCCTCTCTCCCCTGTGCTGCCCCAGCCTGCTCCTGGGCCCTCACCTGGAAGCACAGACAGCAACTACACCAGAGCCATGCTTTCTCCTCAGCTGCTTGTCTTGGGAAGAGGGCGTTAGCTTGGGGGGACGGGTGTATCTTGTTTCTCGCTTATGTCACTTCATCCCAGTTACCTACTGGTTATGGGACTTGGCTTTCGTTTCCCTCTCGTCTCCATGACAGAGCCCACAACTCCAGCGAAGGCCAAGGAGGTGCTCAAGAAGAAGAAGAAACCCTATGGAAAGAAGAGTGAGTGATGTTTGGTTAATGCCCTCCCGCTCGCTCGCAGGCTGGGCCCAGTTAGAGGAACCCTGTCCATGTCCTTTCAGAGCAGGAGAGAGAGGCCTTGTCTTGCTGTGGATGCCCTCACTCAGCTGTGGGTTTGACAACACAGCTTCATCCTTCTTAACTGCCCTATTACCTAAAAGAGCAGAGAGCTCTGTGTGCTGGAAGGATCTGTTTCGCAGTCTACTTTCTGTTGGCTGAGGTATAGATGGCGCTTGCTTCCAGGCGTGAGGTTGTGCTGCTTTCCCTACTGTGTCTGTGGATGGAGGGAGATTGCTGCAGCTGAAGGGTAGCTGGAGAGCAGTCTTGCCTGCTTTGTGCTGAGGGAAAGAAGGCCTTAAGATGGCTGAAGAGGCCAGTAGCGGGGCTGCACCATGTTACTGTTTAATCTTGTTGTGATCATTGTTGCAGTAGCTGTGGCAAATCATGAGTAGACAGACAAATTCCTTCCTGGGGGGTGGAGAGGAAAGGACATATAAAGAATTTAAAGACAAGCTAAGTAAAAATGTCAGTTAAAATTGAAATTATTAATGCTACGATGTCCATGCCTTGCAGTCAACATGCCCATTGCCTAGGACTAGACCCAGACAGGTAAGCAAAGCTGACTCCAGACTGATTCCAACAGGACCTACTCTTTGGAAGTTAAGCACACGCTGAAGTGCCTTTAATGGAGAACCTGGAGGAGCGTATCTTGAGATGATAACTATAGAGTTTTTCTCCAGTAGGGCATTTCTGTGGAGTAACCAGTTGACAGCTAATGACCATGTAGCTTGCCGGTCAGTTGTGATGGTCCCTGGCCTGTGGTTTCTCAGTGGAGCAGGGTTGCTGATTTTCCAGGGAAGAAGAAACACGCTTTTCCCCATGCTCTGTTATCTCTTTGTTAAGGAAAAAAGTTACCGGTCAAAACCCGCAACATCAAGCAGACCACCAAGAAGCCACCTGCTCCGAAAGCGAAACGAGAAGCAAAAGCTGCCAGCAAGGCTTTGCCAGAGCCATCACCTGATGAGAGTAAGGGAGTGAGTTACTCTAGCCAGCAGGCACATGCAGCTCTCTCATGTACACCCTGCATACCACCAGCCCTCCCAAGGCCTGTGCTGCTTCTTGGCTATGTAGTCAGGGAAAGGAGTCTTCACTCCTTCAGAGACAGATGGAGTGGAAGAAAGCCCTTGCCTGCTTTCCCTGGAAAGGGTTGCCTCCTGGGAAGGTTTGGTGGCACCAGTACAGCTAGATATCTTGATACTGCTGATGGATGCCACTGAGGGCCCGGCTGCCCTACTGAGCAGTCTGGTTGTGTGAGGTCAGTTTGGGTGGAGAGACAAGATGGACATGTCCAAGGTGTGCTGTCACATCCCAGTCCCTCTAAGGGCTGTCACAGCATGTGAACACAGTCTGTTGTGCTGACCATCAGGAGATGTGGTGACCAGAAAAGCATCTGGCAGCTGGCTCACCTGCCACTCCTAGTGGGTACTGGGGAAGATGGTTGGGTGAAGCACTTTGCACACATGGGGATGAAGCCTCATGAAGGTTCCTGTTGCTCAAAGAGGGTTAATTTCCCCTTTGTGGACCCAGGCATGTAGAGAATGGACCCCCAATGGAACCCCATGGTTCCCTAGGAGAAGCTGTTGTTGGGATTAGGCAGCTGAATGCTGCCAGGGTTTAGTCCCATCCTGATTGCTGTTGTGATCATGGATAGCTTTGTGCTGGCAAGACATGGCTGCCTACAGTAAGAGACCCTCAAGAAGTGCGCCGGAATTCTGGGGCGTTTTGAGCATCTGCATGAACAGATCAGGTTCTGGGGTGCTGCAGGTAGAGTGAAGCAGAATGAGCTCATTTTACTTACTTATTTTCCTCTCTCTGTTTCTTGCTAGTCATTGCCGTGCAGGTGAAAGAAGAAACAATCGACCCCTCAATAGCAGAGTTTGAAGATACAGAGCTTCCTGTTCCTATCAGCAGCATAAAGCAGGAGGAGGTCACAGACTGATCCTGGAGCATCACCCAGCTGCCCACAGCAGCCTGTACTTCACTTTTCGTAGCTCTCTGGGGAGAGTCCCAGCAAAGGAAAGCAGGGCCTTCCCTCTTTGAGGCAGATCACCCTGCAACAGCACGACTCTGCTTTCCTGGTGTGCAAGAAAACTTCCCCCAGATTTGTAATTTTAATCCCTGGGAGCTAGACTCCAGAAAGGCCACAGGCACACTGAAGAGTGTGACCAGGCTGGGGTTGCGTGTGCCTGGCTTTGGAGATGCCTTTGAGCAGGAGTTCTCAAGGGGGAAGGAGGCTGCCAGAGCACAAAGGGGCAGTTTGGGTTCTTGGCTGTGGCTGGAGGTGGTGAATTGCAGTCCAAGATGATGTGTGCAGGTCACATGTGTCAGGAAATTGGATGCCCTTATAGGACATCAGTACTGTGCTCCCTCTTCTAAGCCCTGATACCCTTGAGAAAGCACAGGAAGAGTAGAAAGAGGTGGAAAAATAAAACAACCAAAAGGGATGATGATGGCTCCTGGGGGAGCAAGAGACCTTTTTGAGTGTCATCATTCCTTGGTTTTGAACCCAGCACTGCAGAGGACATGGTGCACAGTTTGAATTTTAAATTTTTTTAGCAGTCCTACTGTAAACACAGTCTACAATCTGGACCTTAAAGCCCTGTGAATTAAACTCGAGGAAGAGGCCAAAGGTTTGTTTATTTCTTCCGGGCCACCAAAATACAAGGTTTTAGGGTAGAAGAAGAGGGCTCTAAGTGCATCAGTAGAAGTCGGCAGTGGTTTGGGTTTGGGTTTTCATGTTTTTTGAGGGATACAGTAGCATTTTTCTGTGCACTTGCTGCTGTTAACTTGCCAGTTCTGCATAAGGGCTGAATATGACATTAGATAACTTAAAGCAAGGGATGTCATTTCCCATTTTAGTGCAAAACAGTAATATTCCTCTCTCCAGACAGGCCTCAAAGTTGAGGAGAAAAAGCAGAAAGGTCAGTATGGCAACAGTGAGGAAAACCAGTTTTAAATCTGGAGCAGGTCCCTGTGAGCTGTCTGCAGGTGAGGATGTGTCTGGTAGTGCCACTGCAGGGCAAGCAAGTGCCTCCTTATATCCTACAGGGACAGCCTTGGTCATGGAATAGCTGCCTTGGCCATGCCCCCTCAAGCTCCAGGCGAGAGCTTGTCATGCTAAAATAGTCCCTGCTTTTCATGACCAAAAAGAATAAATGTTGGCAGGCTGTCTACAGAGCATGGGGTAGAGACTAGGGGTGATAAACACAAGTCTTCCTCTTTTTTCCCTTCTAAAGAGGGAAACAAAGCCTTTCACCAGAGAGGAAAGAAAGGGCTGTGTGGCAGTAATAGAACACAGGTGGGAGAAGTGGGGAGGGTCTGTGTCAAGGCAGGTGTGAGATGTGCCATCTTAGCCCACCCCTAACTGCCCCCAGGAGAGGGAAACCGTGGTGGGGTGAGCATGGTAGGGGAGGGAGGTTTATCAAAGGCTTTTGATGGGGCCTCCCTGCCCACCTGCCTCTGGCTGCTCCCTCTCCCAGCACCTCTGCCTCTTATCACCAACTTGTCATAGATGGCTTAATGCAGTGGCAAAGCCATTGCGTATTTCTCTTGTCAAACAGCTGGGATTGAGAGCCAGCTTTCTTCATAGGATGGTAATTTCCAAATGCCTTTAGCTTTCTTAGATTCAGATTAGATATTGGGTAGATTCAGATATTAAGAGATATTCACTATGAGGGTGGTGAGGCGCTGTCACAGGTTGTCCGAAGAACCTGTGGCTGCCCCATCTCTGGCAGTGTTCAAGGCCAGGTTGGATGGGGCATTGAGCAACTTGGTCTAGCGGAAGGTGTCCCTGCCCATGGCAGGGGGTTGGAACTGGATGAGCTTTAAGGTCCCTTCCAACTCAAACCATTCTGATTCTATGATTCTTTGGGTTTTTTTTTGCTGTAGCCAGGGTAGTTCAATGGCTAGATGAGTCTGTCCTTTTAAAGCCTTCTCAATCTGAACAAAATTCTGACTTTAAAATGGGACTGAGGCGTCCCAACCTGGCCTGCCATGAGGAGTAAGTTGGCCACATGCTTATGATTGGATCAATTAAGGGGTCAGTGATCCCATTCAATCAACAGGGTCACTGATCAAATTTTGCAGGACATAGAAAGGTTTTGTTATGCTTTAATTCTGAGGAGCTGCTGTGGGAATTTAGGCTATGTTTTCACTCATGATAATTTTTGTGTTTCCTGCTCTCAAGACCCAGGCCTGTGCAGGATCTTTCACTGGTGCCGTTTGCAGTCCCACTCATAAAAACAAAATGAAGCTTGTGGATTCCAGCTTTCCCATATGGCTGGCAGAAGCCTCAGGAAGAAAAAGCAAGGATTTGTCTTTGTTGTTCAAGTCATCAAAGCATGCTGCAAATGCTGCAGAAGCTTTTTGCACCAGGTCTCTCCAGAGTCGTGTCTCTGTGTCCTGCAAAACCAAATGCTTTGTGATGCTTTGGCAATTGAGCATCACTTTGGTGGCACCAGCCTTTCTCCATGTTCCATGTTCTCCATGTTGCTCTGGCTGAGACAAGTCTAGAAATCCTGTTGCAGCCTGCACGTTTCCTAAGCTCTGCTCTTCATGAAGCCTCTGGCTGGTGATTTTCCCAACCTCTTTTTCTTGCTGGGCTTGCTTTCAGCCTTGGTCATGTCTCCCCAGCCAGGGCAGGTTTGGAAGGTGGTGGAAAGCTTCACTTTCAGCCCTCTGGCTTCTGTAGGGGACCCACAGGTGGCCCCTACACGGAGGTTGAGTTTTTCGATCCACCTGGAAACATGGCAGGACATCAGGGAAGGGAACAGGATGGGGCAAAGGGAGAGATGAAACTCAGTGCCTGTGAGTGGGCACGGGACACTTCAGAGCCAGGCCATGTTGCTCAGGGTCTTACCTGGGTGACGTTTGAATACCTGAGTATGTGCCTACGGCAGCCTGTGACTGCTTTCCCTGTGCCAGGAAAGCGCAGGCTACTTCGATCCTTGCACACAGACACATGCTCTGTCTCACCACCGTGACCCAAACCAGCCAGTGTGCCATCCGCCCCCCCCCGTGGCAGGGTGCAGATGTCGCCTGGGGCCATTCCCCCCTCGTGGCACTCACCGGCGCAGGGGAAGGAGCTGGCAGTCACAGTGGAAAGGCACATCCCGCAGGTTGAGGATCTCCAGCCCAGTGAAGTTGCTCATACTGGGGATGCTGCTCATCTTGTTGCCCTCCAGGTGGAGGCTTCGGATCTTGGGGCCGAGGCCAGTGAAGGCACTGGGGGAAATCTGCAGTGAAGGGAGAGAGTGAGTCAGGGGGGTGCTGGCAGGTGTAGGAGAGCTGCCCCTCCCCTACCAATTAGCTGGGGGGGGGGGGGGGGTGCAAGCCTCTCCTCAAGCTAGTGGTCACGTGAAAGAGCCATTTATAAACAGCAGGGACTGTGAAAACTCAACTGGTTTCAATCACGTTTTAGGACTCATTAGATCCTGTTCAACCTTCTTAGAAATAAGTAAGGTGACATGCAGGAGGTATTAAAGTGACCCCTGGATGCTCTTAAGCTCATAGAATCAGAGTGGTTTGGGTTGGAAAGGACCTTAAGACCATCCAGTCCAACCCCCCTGCCATAGGCAGGGACACCTCACACTAAACCATGTCACCCAAGGCTCTGGCCAACCTGGCCTTGAACACTGCCAGGGATGGAGCATTCACAACCTCCCTGGGCAACCCATTCCAGTGCCTCACCACCCTCACAGTAAGGAGCTTCCTCCTTATATCCAATCATCTAAACTTCCCCTGTTTAAGTTTTAACCCCTTACCCCTTGTCCTATCACTACAGTCCTGATGAAGAGTCCCTCTCTAGCATCCCTGTAGGTCCCCTTCAGCTATTGCAAGGCTGTTACAAGGTCTCCACGCTGCTTCGCTTCTCCAGTCAACAGCCCCAATTCTCTTAGCCTGTCTTCGTACAAAACGTGCTCTACCCCTCTGATCAACCCCTTGTGGCTCTCATCTGGACCTGCTCCAATGGTTCCATGGCACGAGAGTGCTGCTAATACCACTTTCTTGAGAGAATGGAGTTATTCAGAGTAACAGCGAATGAAGCCACAGGGCAGCCCGTAAGAGAAGTATGGCTAGGGCTGGGGGGGTGGGGAATAGTCTGAATTTCACTGAAATTGGGTGTCTTTCAGGACTGGAGGCAATAAGCCTGTCCCAGAGGAGCTGGAGGCAATGTTGGAGCAAGGCAATGCTCCAGGCAAGCCTGAAGATGCCTCTCTTCCCAGCCAGGCTGTGGAGCAAATCCTGAAGCCTTAGGAGTTTGGAGACATCTGCTTGAATGCCCCTATAGGGGCCACCAGCCCCTATAGGGCAATGGAACAAGATTGGACCAGTGGCTGTGCCCTGCGGTGACTCTGCCCCTCAGGGGTCCCTAGCCCCAGACACCTGCTGCAGGCCCATGTTGTCCAGGTAGAGGTGCTGCAGGCTGGAGGCCACAGGCAGGAACACTCCGTCCCCCATGTACTTGATGGGGTTTTGGGACAGCTTCAGCTCACTCAGGGCAGGCAGGCCCTGCAGGGCTGCCGTGGGCACCTCTGCCAGCTGGTTTCCCTCTAGGTGCAGCTTCTCCAGCATCACGGTGGGAGCCAGGGCGGTGGGAGTGATGTGCTTGATGGTGTTCCCAGCAAGGTAGAGCCAGCGCAGCCCCCCTGCCCCGGCCAGGTCACCCTCTGCCAGCTCCTCAATGGCGTTGTGCTGCAGATGGAGGGAGATGAGGTTGGGCAGGAGCTGGAAGGCCCCTGTGGGCAGGCGGGTGAAGGCGTTACGGTCAAGGTCGAGGTAGGCCAGCTGTGGGGCACCCTCGAAGGCGGTGGCTGCCAGGGTGGAGAGGCGGTTGTTGGTGAGGTAGAGGTAGACCAGGCTCTCCAGTCCCCGCAGCGCCCCAGGGTGCAGCACCCTGATGCTGCAGCTCTGTAGGTGGAGGGACACCAGCTCCTTCAGGCCAGGGAAGGCACCCGATGGCACAATCCCAAAGGCGTTTTGGCGCAGGTCGAGCAGGCGGGTGTCCCTGGGGAAGCCCTGGGGGATCTCCTGCAGGCCCCTGTTCTCACAGGATCCGTGGTGGACATCGGGGGAGCAGGAGCACCCGCGGGGGCACTGCCTGCTGCCGCCTGCCCTCGGCTGCTCTGACGGCGTGGCAGGGGTGGGGGGCAGCTCGTGGTGGCCGCATCTCATCTCGGGGGGCCTCAGCGAGTCCAGGGTCCGGCCGCGGAGGGCAGCAGGTGCCGCACAGGTCCCCTCCACCTGTACCCGCTCCCTCACCAGCCAGTCGTGGAAGGGGCGCAGGAGGCAGGAGCAGAGCAGGGGGTTGCTGGCCAGGTTGACCCTCACCAGTGCCCCAGGCCCAGCCAGGGCCGGCAGCCCCTGCAGCTGGTTAGCGTGCAGGTCCAGCGTGCGCAGCTGGGGGCTGCGGGTGAAGGCTTCGGCTGCCACGTCCTGCAGGGCTGCGTGGTCCAGGAAGAGGTGCTTCAGGGAGGCCATGGACAGCGCCTCCTCGGCCAGGCAGGTGATGGGGTTATGGCCCATGTCCAGCCGGGTCACCCCGTCCAGCCTGGCCAGGGCCTCGCCAGGCAATGCCTGCAGCTCGTTGTGGTCCAGGCTCAGCCTGTGCAGTGCGGGCAGGGCAGCGAAGGCCTCGCTGCCCAGCACATGGAGGGTGTTGTGGGACAGCCGGAGCCACCTGAGGACCGCCAAGCCCTGGAAGACCATGTCTGGGAGGTAGACCAAGGCATTTGCCCTCAGGTCGAGCACAGTGAGGGACCCCAGATGGCCAAAAGCACCCGGCTGGATCTCCTCAATGCGGTTCCCCTCCAGAATGAGCTGCTGGAGGGAGGACAGCCCATCTAGGGACTCCTGGTAGAGGATGGCTATGTCGTTGGAGGCCAGGTTGAGGTAGACCAGCCTCCCCAGCCCTCGGAAAGCCCCTTCCTCCAGCTTCTCCACCTTGCAGCGCTGCAGGTCCAAGTGCGTGAGGTAAGGGGTACCAAGGAAGGCTCCCGCTGGGATGGCCGTGAAGCTGTTGCCCCGAAGGTCCAGTTTCTTGGTGAGCTGTCGGTCACACAAATAAAACATTGAGTTACCGCAGGGCTGCCACCACCCCCTGCTCCCTGTCCCCTTACCCACCTGTGGGATGGCAGTGGGGACGGCCATCAGGCTCCCGTTGAGGCACAGGACATGGGCACGAAGGTTGTCGCAGACACAGGGTGCGGGGCAGCGGGCAGCAGCTGTCTCCCCCAGTGCCACCATGAGCAGGAAGAGCCCCCAGGACAGCCTCATGATGGAGGGCACCTGTGGCTGTGGAGACAGGGTGGTGAAACCAGGAGTGTCCCCAAACAGCCGTGTCTACCAGCACCGGCTGCCAAGGGGGCTGTTGCTGTGACCTAGTGGGGCAGGTCTCACTGCCTCTTGCTCTCACACAGTGATTTTACAGGTCATAAACAAGGAAGAGAGTGGAAGAAAGAGAAAAGAAACATTCAGAATGAAGAGTGAAGGGCACAAACAGCAGGGCTCCACTTGGAGACCTGAAGCCTAAATTCCTGAGGGACATTTGGGAGCACCTACAAGGGGCCTGGCAGGAGCACTGGTGTCACCTGTGGGGACCTGGCTTGGAGCAGATACACCCCTACCCCATTTTCTTTGTATAGCTCTAGCATAAAATGGTCTTGATCTGTACAAGGTAACAACATGCCCCTATGAGAGGCTTGGGTTTTGTGTAAGGCAAGCAGGTATAGCCATTCACAGGATGTGATTACCCTGGCTTTCTGAGCTGCCACCTCTTGACTGCAAACGTCCCCTCTCTTGTCACCCTGGCCACTTCCCAGCTCACAGCTCTGTGCCTCCCCGAGCTGTTCATAGCAGGGTTTGCAATAAATCGCCACTGTTCAGCAGCAGGAAGGAGGGGTTGGGTTTGGCCAGACAGAGGTGAACCCCTGGGGTGGAGGTGCCAGAGAGAGGCCAAGGCTGGGGGGAACACAGAGGGGTGGTGGGGCTGCAGCTATGGTCAATGCACTCCCCCCCCCCACAAGCTCTGGGGAGCAGAAGCAGTGGGGTCTGCAAGGCTGTAACTCATAGAGCCACATGGTGCCCATCCCCTCGCCCACCTTGGCTCCTCATCCCTCATGGTTCCACCCCCAGTCTGCCCTCCACCCGCCACCACAGCCAGACCCTCCTCAGCCACACACACACACTGGGGCCACCATGCCCCCCGTGCAGCCACCGGCCAGTGTCACCAACGCGATGTCCCCATGTCAGCCCCCATCCACATGCCAGGCGTCACCTCCCACCCCGTCCCACACACCTTGGGGGTCACCCACCTGGGGCCTGGGGGCACCTGGACCTCAAGGAGTGGTAAGGAAAGGGAGGAGAGCAGCCGGCTGCCCTGTGCAGCAGCGGCCGAGCGCCTGTGCCAGTGTTTGCTCTCCCTGCAGAAGCGAGAGCTGAAAGGGGCCCGTTGTGTTGCCTTCCCAGCAGCGCTCGCCGCACGGAGCCAGAAACGCAGGAGGAGGAGAAGGAGGAGGAGGTGGGGGGGGAAGAAGGGGAGGCCGATCTTGGAGAGAAGGCAGAGACCCAGCCATCACCTCCCTCCCTGTATCACAGGGGTCCGGGAGCACCAGCACTGGGGAGCCCAAGCCCAGAGCGCTCCAGCACCAGCCCAGCCAGAGCCCACGTGGGGTTTGCTCTTGCTGCTGCTCAGGCTTTGCCTTTTCTTTTCCTGCTGCCTAAGTCACAGGAGCTACAGAGCTGCAGGGCAGAAAGGTGACATCCAGCCAAAATGGCAACAGCAGCAGTAAGCCTGAGCTGGCAGGGCTGGCTACAGGGCTGTGCCTCGTTTACAGCCCTCCCGTCTCCTCATCTTGCTTCTCTGCCTGCTTCCAAGAGGCCAGGGGTGGCAGTGCCTGTGTGAAACACACAAGTTTGTTGCAGAAGGGCAGGGGGGCCTTTGTTCTCCTCCTTGACTCTCATTTCCCCTGTTTGGCTCTGGGCTTTGTTCCCCCAGGGAACACGAGCAGATCTGCACTGGCAAAAATCTCATAAAAGGGAGAGAAACCCGAGTAAGCCCTTCCCTTGTTCACCAATCACCTCAGCTGCCAGAACCAGTACATCCCATCCTGGTGCCACCTGTGGGTGATGCACATGCTGGATGGCACCTGCCAACCTCCCCACTGCCAGATGGCCAAAGCCTTCCTAGCTGTGGCCTTGGGCTGGCATCCCCTTCATCCCTGCAGCTCCCAGGGTGCTTATTGCTCCCATGACACAAGGTGACCCAACTGCATCTTTATGGCACCGCTTTTGTGCTCATCTCCACTCTGCTCTGCAGGGAGGACCACTGGGGATGTAGATCTAGAGGGGATGAATCTGCCTCGGGCTGGTGGCAGTCACCCTGGGCAGCTCAGAGCTTGCACTGAACCACCAAGACCCATCCTGAAGTGGTGGTGGCCTTGGGGAGCGCCACCTGAAGGGAGCAGTGACTGTTCTGGGTGCTCTGCCTGGTGGTCTTCACCCTGCGCCTCCTGCATGCATGGCTGGCCCTTATGCCCCTCTGAGCTGTTACTAATAAGTTCTGTGGCCTGTGCCCCTGCACTATCCCTGGCAGTGTTCAAGGTCAGGTTGGACGGGGCTTGGAGCAATCTGGTCTTGTGGAAGGTGTCCCTGCCCGTGGCAGGGGGTTAGAACTGAGTCAGATTTAAAGGCCATTTCAAACCTAACAATTCTATGATCCCAGTGCCACCACCTTGCAACACTGCCTCTTCCCCATGCTGGAGGCTGGTTTCTTCACAGACCTGATGAGCATCACTACGCTCTGCCTAAGGGACAGTGGGGTGGAGCAGCTCTCGCTGGGCACTTGGAGGGGTCTGGGGAGCCTCAACCAGATCTTCTGCTGTGACCACCCTGCACCTCAGTGGAACACCATCTGCCAGCTGATGTGGAGCTACCTGCGCAGCCACCATCGCTGCCCAGCTCCCCACCGCGTGGCCCCTCCACCCGTTATCCTGGCCAGGTCCTCCCACCCCTGCATGGCTGACTGAAGGCACCAACACCTCCCTGGCTCTGCTGGAGGAGTGGAACCAAGTACCCTGGCAGCGAGAACCACGCCTGCCCTTTCCCTAGCCTCCCCCAGGCTTTTAGGTTGTTCGCTTACCCAGCAGTGATTGAAAGCAGAGCTTTAGCTTCTGCCAAGGCTGGAGGGAGGCAGCCAACCTTTCCTCTCTCCGATGGGGCATGGCAGCAGGCTTGAACTTCTACTTGATGGGGCTTAACCCACCTTTACCAGGCCAGACACTTTTGCTTTCCATGAAAGAAAATGTTTTACCTTTGCTGGTAAGGAGCACAGTCCTATTGTTACCGGTACAGGGTTTCACTGCTCACGCATCATAGAATCAACTAGGCTGGAAAAGACGTTTAAGATCATCAAGTTTGACACCCCAAGGTGCTCCATGCAGAGAGCTCTGCACCACCGCTGCCTGGCTGGGCTATGTTCAAATTAAAAATGCTACTGACAACAGCAGTACTTCTGGGGTCAGATAGTTGCACAAGACAGGCTGAAGCAGTACTGGAATGACCCTGTCTTCCTTCACGGTACTGCTGGGAATCAGTCCTCCTCTGGGATCAACTTCTGCTGGAAATAACAGTTAACAATTCCCACCCTCTTTTTTCCTAATCTTGAGGCATAAACCAATTTTGAGGGATTTCTGAGTCCATGGGCTACCTAGAAGCTATTTGGTTTCTGCAGAGCCTGTAACTTCTATCCTCACACATCCCTTTTTCCTATAAACATCTGACCTTGACACTGAATACCAGGACCAGGAAAATCCTGCTACTAAGTATTGCTTGCTTTTGAAAAACACTTCGGGATCAGCATCTCAAACTCGTTCTGCTACTATGGCTACTCAAAGCTTCCCGCACACATTCGCCCCACAACCTGGCCCACAGGTCTGTCTGGGAGCAGCAGCACCCCTCTGACCTTCTTTAGCAGGCTCTGTGTACGCACACACTGTGCTCCACCAGACCCACTGCAGATGACCTCCTGTACAGTGTAACCCTTTGGCTTGGTCTCTGCATCATGTTCCTTTTCTCCATGACCCTCCTCTGGGGCAGAGGGACATGAAGAGCAGCAAGACGCCAAGGAGCCTCAAGAAAAGCTGTGTTCAAGACTTACAGAAAACACAGATTCTTTTATGTCCCAGTTTTGCCCTGAAGCTGATGGCAAAACTTTACAGATTTGCTTGTGCATCAGGCAGGTGAAGGAACGAGCCAGGAATGAGGTGAAAGAGGCAGGGCTCGGCCTGCAGTGACTGAAGCTCCTTCTGTAGGCACAGGTACCTTCACTTCAGTTGTTTTTCACCCATTTGGACACAGAGGAGTTCCCAGCTTCTGTCACAGAAATGGCAAGAAGATGCATTTTGCTCTTACGGCAGCCCTGTTTTAACAAGGGACACTGCTCTCACATGAAGAGCAGCACCTCTTACACCTCAGACTAGACACTGCTTTCCTGAGCCCGATGGGATCACAGACACAAAAACCCTCCCACAGCCATCCCCGTTACATCAGTGGTTGCCCTGAACAGGCTCACAACCTGGAAGAGTTTAAGTAGCGCTTGCAAGCAGGTCTTGCACATACCACATACTGTATTTCAGTGCAGTACCCCAAGCCCTTGTTATTATCCATGCATACCCTAGAGTTGACACCAGCTTTTCCTGCATTTAGGGCAGCTGCGGAACATATCTCTCACAAGGAAGGGGCACCTAACTCCATTTCCTTGCCTCCTTTCCTGGCACTGGCCCCATTTATACTGCACATTGACTGCAAGGCCAGTTAAGGGAGGTGAATAGTCTTCTCCAAATGAAAACAGAGAGGGAAGGAACAAGAGGGACTGTAGCAAGAGGACAAGGGGTGATGGGCTTAAAATGAAGCCAAGGAAGTTCAGGTTAGCTAGAAGGAAGAAATTCTTCACTATGCATGTGTCGCGGTTTATACCCAGTCAGACAGCTTGTTCACTCACTCCCCCCTTCTTGCCCTCCCCCTGCTCCTGGAGGGATGGAGAGGAGAATTGGAAAGAATGCAACTCCCACGGGTTGAGATAAGAACTAAGTCCAATAACTAAGGTGTAACACAAATCACTACTGCTACCACCAATAATAATGACAAGGGAAATAACAAGGGAAAAGAATACAACATCTCACCACCTGCTGACCAATAACTTGCCCCCTCCAGCCTCACCAGGCACCAACTGATACCTCCTCCAACCCCGCAGTCTTCCAGCCCTTCCAGGTAACTCCCAGTTACCTCCTGGGCATGACGTGCTGTGGTATAGAATACCTCTTTGGCTAGCTTGGGTCAGGTGTCCTGTCTCTGCTTCCTCCCGGCTTCCCCTCCTCCCTGGCAGGGCATGAGGCTCGCAAAGTCCTTGGCCAGAGCAAAACATCATTGTTATCAGCTCTGTTCCCAGGCCGAAAGTGAAAACACAGCACTGCACCAGCTACCAAGGAGAAAAATGACTGCTACTGCTGAACCCAGGACAGCATGTGGTGAGGCACTGGAATAGGCTGCCCAAGGAAATTGTGAATGTTCCATCCCTGGCAGTGTTCAAGGCCAGGTTGGACAGAGCCTTGGGTGACATGGTTTAGCGTGAGGTGTCCCTGCCCATGGCAGGGGGGTGGAACTAGATGATCTTAAGGTCCTTTCCAACCGAAACCATTCTAGGATTCTAACTCTTTGCTACCTGAAGCGAGAGCTGAGTTGATTCTCAGAGGCTTGAATGAAGAGGGAGCAGGATGAGCCTGGGTGCTCAGGAATTGTACAGGTAGATGCCACAAAACACACGCAGACCCATGGACAACCCTCCACACAGATTGAGGGGCATCTGCTGCTACTCCATTCCAAGAAGAACAGTCCAACCCAAGAATGATCAGCACAGCCCTAATTCTTCTTACTCTTGCATGTGCTCCGTTTTCAAACACACATACAGAACACACAGTCCCACTGTTTTGTCAAAGGCAGGAGAAAGGGAACACGTATTCCACAAGGATTTTTGTATTCATTTCCAAGCCAAGCCTATCTAATTAGGAAGAGAAGGGAAAGGAACAGGGAAAGGGCAGGAAGAAGGAAGAACACAGGCAATGGCAAAAAAAATTTACAATAAAAATACACTTGCTCCCTAAGCAATGGCCACCAGGGTTAGCCACACTACACAGATACTCCAAGCCACAGCAGCAGGGGAGCAGTATATTAAAATACAAACCAGTCACACACTGCCGTCAACAAATGGGCTTGAAAGAAGTAGCAAAGGGGAGCACAGCTTACCCCTCTGACCTGGCAGCAGCAGAAGGGGGTCAAGCACTCCCCTGGCCTGAAGAAGCAGGAACATAATCGCCTCCCTCCTGCACCGTGCTGAATGCTACCAGACAGGAGTCACAGTCCAATAAAATAAAATGCACAACTGGGTTGATCCTGACGAGAGCACTTCTGGGCCCTGTCTTAGTCTTGACAGACCCTTGCCAACACGAGCAGAGTGGAGAACTCCTCTTTTCAATTCATGCAGAGCTCAGAGCAGCACTGACATACTCTAGCATAAGCACCTGCCCTGCAGACCAGGGAGTCACTTCATGAAGAGTAGGAAGAAAAAAAAAATAATCAGCATGATTTGTCCATGTTTATGAAAGCAGAAGGAAGGACAGAGCTACAGGGGGTGGGAGGAGGAGAAAAAGAAAGGGAAAAGAAAGAGGCATGGACAGTGTGTCTGTATGGGCTCTGGGATCCTCTCCCACCATGCAGCTCTTCGTTCTCTGCTGATGACAGTCCTACGAGGAGGGAAGGGCACAGCAGCATGTCTCTTTTCTCCTACAGCTGGTGGAGGGTTTGTAAGAGCATGTGGCGAGCAAACGAGCAGGAGTCAAGAGCACGGTTTGGTCTGTGGAAAGAGGAGAGACACAGATTTAAAATACTAAATTTAAGAACTGCTTTGTATTTGAGTATTTCAAATGCACTGGGCTTGCACATCCAAAAGCCTACATCTTTTCCCTTTGGTTCTCTCTTCTGAAACAATTCCCTCACTGCTGCACAGATCAGTGCTTCCCGCTCAGAGCTTGCTGCGGAAAACACTCTCCTGTTGCTGCATCCAAGTCATGAAGACAACAACCAAGAATCAGATCATTTATTTCCACAGGTACACAAACCAGCAACAGACTGTTGGCTTCTGCATGCTAGTGTCACATTTTTGGTAGAACACAGCAGGTGAGGGTGGAAGCCCCCTTCCCTCACTTCTGGCAATAGGTTTTTCATCTAGATCCACTGTTCAGGCCCCAAAACACAAGCCTGTTCCTACTCAAAACTTTACTCATCAAGTTATCTGCTATTTATGACCCAATTTTATCTCTCCCACCATAGCAAAATAACCTTTAATAAGTACTAGTAGCGAGGCCTATTCAATCTGAGAAAGAAGGGTGAGCTGAAATAAAGATTGAAATATCTAGGTAAAAACAAGAAGCAATAGCTGCAGTGCTTGGTTAGGATAGGGCTCCATGTCTGCTGCAATAAAAGCATTGGCAAGGAGAGTTAACCCCTTTTATTTCTTCAAGAGCCATTCAATGCCCCACACTGAACAGACACAACTCATAGTTTATCTTCAAAGTGGCTGGGCAAGGTATTTGAGTCACCATCTTCGGAAGATGCAGCCCTGTTTGCAATGGACAGGTTGATTCTGTCTGGGCAGCTCCCCATTTTTGGAAACAGGGAATCTAAACTGCTGCTGCTGATCACAGCCAAGCTCCCTCAACCTTCACTCCTAATCCCTCTTCTAACACCAAAAGCTTCCTCACTTGCTGTGAAGTTCAACTGCTGACACTCCATGCTACAGACTGTTGAAAGAGGCCAGTGATGGGATCCAATCCCACTGCAAAGAGCAGCAGAACAGCCCCCAAAACCCCTACCACCTCCTCCACTGGGCAGGCAGACATCCACACCCTTTCAGTGTTTTCACCTAAAAGATTATATAAAAGCACATGTGGATTCACAGCACCCTCTTGTGTCCAAAAAAAATAGGAAACAAGGCCTGACAGCAGCAGTTAAGATGGATGCTGCTCACAATCCATAACCGTAATTCTTCTTTTTGGATGGAGAACATAACCCACATTACCAAAAATTGTCACAAAAGAAAGGAGAATTACTCCTCCAGCACTAAGCCCTTTACAGCACAAGGCAGCAGAGCTCCAGTCTAGGCAGCTACAAAAAGTTTATAGCTCTAGAAGCCCAAAGAACCACAATCCTGAAAGAAAAACCTAGGAAGTATATATTAAAAAAAAAAAAGCATCCCTGTTTGCTATAAATGAAGCATGGGATTGACAGTGGAGCAATTTAAGATTAGGATGTGGTTTTATTATGACTGAATTCCAAGGAAAGACAAGGGGTGTAGGTTAATTGAGAAGCTGTGTGCTGGTTTTGGCTGGGGGTAGTTCATTTTCTCCACAGTAGCTTGTAAAAAGCTACATTTTGCATTTGTGCTGAAACCAGTGTTGAGAATACAGGGACATTTTCCTTAGTTCTAGGCAGGCAGAGTCAAGGTCTTTTACTGCTCCGCACCCCACCAGGGAGTGGGCTGGGAGCGCACAAGGCTTTGGGAGGGGATACAACTGGGACAGCTCATCCCAACTGCCCAAAGGGATATTCCATACCATAATGCAGTGTTATGCTCAGCATATAAAGCTGGGGGAAGAGGAAAGGGGCTGGGGGGGGGGCATTCAGAGTTACAGCAGTCATCAGAGCAATGTGTGACTGAGCCCTGTTTTCCTGAAGATGGCTGAACACCTGCCCAGTGATGGGAACAAGTGAATGAATTCCTTATTTTGCTTTGCTTGCATACACAACTTCTCCATTACTTATTAAACTGCCTTTATCTCAGCCTACAATTTTCTCACTTTTACTCTTCTGATATTACCAGACCATGCAGCAGAAGGGTTTGCAAATCAGAATGCTTCAGCTTCAAGAATTTCATAACATCAGGGACACTGCAGACTTGGTACTAGCACCCTTGCATACCAAAGGCAGGCAGACAGATCTGCTTTCTACTGTAAGAGGCTCTTGACTCACAGAGCTTTTACAGAAGCTTTGAACAATCTCACTTTTCCCTTTTGTGCTTCTAGTGAAATACTGCCTCTACATTCAATGGAATCAACTCAACAAAAAAATGAGGCCAGACTCCTACTCTTATTTTGTATGTACAGTACAATCTAGAGATAAACATTTACTGAAGCCTGAGAGAGGCCTACATATACACAGGGAAAGGGAGACAAGTGTCTTTTGTAAGCAAATTTATTTAGAAGGACATGTAAAGTTGAGTTAAGGTTATTCTGGGAACTAGAACCCAACACAAGCAATTAGAATGGTTAAACACACTGAACCAAAGTCCCCTTTCTGTATTCCCAGCTTCAAGCGATTTAAATCCTGTTTGGAGGGCTGAGGTGTGATAAGTGGAACTTGTCATGATCAGTCTGGGTCTCCACATAACTAACACCTTATGAAGTCAGTCATTTTCTTCACCTTTTTATTTTAGGGCTGGTATTGGATCCTTATACTGCACATATTTACTTGATCAACACGCAAGTGCACAGGCAGCAGTGTAGGAAACAGCAGAAATAACTGCGATCCATCTGGACAACTTCACAGGGCAAGTTCTGCTACTTCCTGCTTAAACCTACAGAGTTGGAGGTAGAGTTGTTCAGCTGGTAAAGCGTATGATCCTTGGCCTGTAATTGCCTAATTCCTAGCCTAATGAAGCTAAAGAGATAGAGAGCAAAACTGTTCTACCAGAAGGGCCTCTAGGTTAGGATTCACACCACTAAACAAGCTAGTTACGTGGCTTTATTTTCCAAAACTGACCTTAGCACAGCTGGTTGCTGAACACATACCACCATTACACATCAGCTTTAACAGCTTCAGTCACATCCACACCTTATCACAACTGGCCTGCTTCCAATCCCAGCAGAACTAAGAAAAGACTACCAATATTTAACTGCATCCTTAATCACCCATAGTTTGTGCAGATCACAAGTATTCAATGCCTCTGCCTTTTATCAGCAAGAGATCCTAAGCATCTGCATGCTACCCATACCATGAAAATCAAGAAAGCTTAAGGCTCATCCTTTAACCAGTTAAAAAGCTGCTCTCACCCTACATGGCACAAGGTTCACATCAAAGCACTAAGCTCCAAATGGATCTGGGGCTTCAGTTGTTTTGTCTTAGGTAACAATCTCAGATTGTTTCTCCTGTTGACTTCTGAACAGTAATTTTTAATCCTTCCTCTCTTGAGGAAAGGCCTATTTGGTGTGTTTTTTCCAAGTCTCATCAATGCTGAAGTTCACACCAATTTAATCCAGAACAGATACGGCTTCCACAGCTATTGCACTTAGTACATTAGAAAACCTAGAGCTAGTGGGACATTTATTCTACACCTATACTACAAAAAAACATTAGAGGCAGGCAGTAGAAGCAGCTTCTTCAGCACACATGCTCCCAATTTAGTTCTCAAAAATTGCTAACCTTGCTGCATCACAGCAGGAAGCTTAATTTAGGAACAAATTCAGCCTTTGTGTTTTGCAATGTTTTGATCTGCTGGCATTCAGTGTTACACAGCATGATGACCCAGGCAGAGCTCTGCTGACCCTCAAACTCAGAAGGATGATTTGGAGGGCACAGTTAGATCCAGTGTACTCATAGTTCACTCAAGATTAGTGGCTAGAAACCCAGCAGGTTTCCTTTAGCTCAAAACCAACTGTTCTGTGAATAGCATTAGTAGTCTCTGTTTCAGAGCCAGCTGGTTGCAAAGCCAGCTTTCCATTAGTTCTTCTTTAAGATCAAGAAGATTTTTTTTTACTCTAAAGCTAGCATACTGCAGTAAACAAGATAAAAGTAGAGGCCTATTATACTATTAATCCTTAATTTCAGAACAGGTATTTCTTAGGCTTTAACAGAACATCTTGCATGTAACTATTAACCCTCAGTTTCACTAGCTCCTGTGGAGAAGATTGCATGGCAAATACAATACTCACTTTGTCACAAAAGCAGAAAGAACTGGGGCCAGAGACTTGGGGAAATAATCTTGCTGGACCATATGATTCAGGGTCATAAGAATACCATAGAGGCTTGGGGCAACTTTGACCTTCTCTTCACTCTGAGAAAAGGACAAGAAGATGAAGACAGACATCAGAAAAATCACTATTTTATCTAATCCACTGTAGTTCACAGAGGCAATAAACTTTGTTGAAAGTGCTTTTCTTTCTGCAGGAAAGAAAAGATTGTCACTAAATCGTGCAGTGTTTCTCAAGACAAAGAAAATTCCACAGCCTCCTAGCACCATCATCTGAAATAAAGCAGCATCAAGAACATTATATTACTTATCAAGGGGCAGCAGTCATAATTGCAAAAGGAAAGTAGTGACCTTGCAAGTGAAACTACAAAAACTTCTGAGGCCCCGAGTGTTCGCTTAAGCGATTCCAGACTTCAACTCAAAGAATTCAGATGCCTTCACTAAAATAATTTCTTATGTATTATTCTGTAGCTCCTTTTTATACCATCTACTGTTCTTTGTCAGGCTTCCTCCAGAACTCCATGCAGTATTCCCAGAACTGGTCTCACAGTCACATACAAGATAAAGCTAATCCCACTGTTTACATGATACACAAGTTACTCCTGCTCCTAATGTGATGCTAACCTACATGTGCCATCTCTTACATTGTTTTCATTTATTTATCCACTGCCATTTCAACTAAAGTCCTTCAATCTACAGACATTCTATAGATCTAACTAAACCTGTATTCCTACATGTATGATCATGAGTTCATTCCAGAATAACCACTGCTCAAGTGCTTCCAGCTATATGGGACAAAATTATGGAAGATGCTTCCCCTCCACATATGCTTAATCCATGGGGAGTCTTCTATATTAGAAGGCAATCAGTTGGCTAACCCTCAAGGGCTTCATCAATGCCTCTTCCTGGCCTGAAAGCTCTTCAGGAGCACAGGTCTATGCTTTGTGCCTTATACATATTTGCTGTTTTCTGTAAGAGGGAGTTGGTAGTCCCCAAGACAGGCACTGAGCAAAAAAAGCTCTCTTGTTCTATTTACCCCTCTGAGAAACAGGAAGCTTCAGCACTGGTCCATTCTCAGCTTCTAGGTCTGAAGGCAGTGAGAAACACTAGCCCTTGCAGCACAAATAGGCAGAAGTGCTTAAGTTTGCAGACAGAACCTCTCCCCAGTCACCTCACTGAAAGTGAAGATGCAGGTATTCTAATTTCCATTAATTCAACTTTCCTGATGCCCATCTTTTCTCACAAGAAAGTTATTCCCTGTAATTACACATTTAACACTAGTATTTGGCAATATACTCCAAAGCATGAAGTTGAATGCTGCTGATCTAGCATGAGTAGTTGGGATAAATGTTTGAATCATGCTACTAAGAGATGTCCTAAAGTCACATTAGTAACATAATAGATTAACTCCTGGATATGGCTTTTTATAGACACTGTAGTCCACAACAGCACTATTTCCTTACCTGACCCTTCCTTCCTCTAAGGGAAGACTAAGGATGCACAGGACATTAAGCAGAAGAGGTACAAAGAGTTAGCATCATCATAATGTAACCTTGCAATCTGCAATTTCTGTTGGACCGGACCTGCAGACTTCCATTGTCCCTGGGCATCAGGCATGCATAGGTACCCAGCTGCTTCCACGGCAATATAACTACCCAAAACCCAACCAGCCTGGTCTTCAACAGCCTAAACATATCATAACTTAACTCTTTGCTGCTTCCTCACCTTAAGTAATCCCATGTGGACCAAGAGGCTTGTGACAAATGCATCTGAATTAAATGTGGCAGAAGTGAAGGCTTTTTTCATCAAGGCATCTAAAATGAAATAAGCATATTAAGCAATAGAGAAAGGGATGCTGTAACAGATTTTAAGATTGAGATTGATCATACAGGATCTCAGGGAGCATCATCTGTTTTGGGATGCAGTACCCATTAACATACAGTTGTCTCTCAGGGAGCAGGTGTAATCTTTGAAACACTGAGATAAGTAAAACCCGGTCTTTTAAGTATAAGGTCCAATACAAAGGAAGAGCAACCCAAACAACCCCCCAAAAAAGGTACAACAAAACCCCCAAAATCCCCACAATGCCAAGCTTCAAATGCTATTCGACCTCAGTCTTCTGCACCATAACATGCTCTCCTCAAGGCATTTGAACATGCATGCTATGTGCAGGCATATAAATATGATCAGATGAAATAGAGCATCAAATTAGAAGTGTGACATTTTAAAGGCCAGCAAGAATTCACCTTTCATTTGAAACCAAAGGGAATGAGAACACAATGAGAAAAAAGTTTCTTTAGCTGTTCTCTGGGCTCCCTCAGGACCAATATTCTGCCACAAGCTATGGGCAAACCAGTGCTTTAGCCTCTCATGTCTACAAGGTAGGCAAGGCACTTCTTTTGACCTATGACTGTTCTGGTTTCTTGGAACAGGCAGAACCTATTAGAGCAGCTGTAGAACAGTGTCAGACATTAACCAGGGACCTCAAGGTCAGCTTATGCTTACTTTCCTGGAAGGAAAGTAATTGCCAGGTTCTACATTTCCCTAAGGGGTAAGAGTAGTAAGGAACAGCTATTGAAATAAATGCATTTACAAGCACAATTCAGACAACAGGAATATCCTGTGCTCCATTTTTTGGGACAACTCAATGAGCATGAGCCAAGGCCAGCACTGGCTTAATGACATGCCAACTGACTATTTCTGGCTGATTGGAACCATAGCCAACTGTAGAAAACACACATTGTGACAGACAACAGCTAACAGTTTCACAATGACTATATACTCCAAATTAGAGAAGTGCACATTTGTTAGCATTAAATCACTAAATAGTCTTGAAAGTAGTTGATCCGGTTCTTTTGCACAGTATCATCACATAGCTCATGTACGAGAGAACTGCCAGGGGATTTGAAAAAGATAAAAGTCAATGCTCAGGTGCCTAGGAGCACTTAGAAATTCCCATTTCCAAGTGAAAACATAAAGGGGATACTGTTAGTGTACAGGGAAATGACCTAAGCCAAATCACTGCTCCACAATATACAGTCCCTTGTCTGTACATTAGCTTCTGTGCCTTGTTTCATGTTGCAAGTATCTGCTTCCTGAAGCAACTAAAAATGTTTCTGACTGATAAAAAGACCTAAGAGGTCTCTCTTCACATTCTCTTGATACTACATTGGTGAGGCTATTCTCTACAAAATACTCCAAGTAAGCAGCCTTGAAAAAGTAACTGCCTTTGGAACACAGAATGACTGTCTATTGACAGCCTAGCATCAAGGAGATGAAGGGCAACACAGGTACAATAACAGCAACTACAACAGACACTGATCAAGTTTTAGAAGCACAAGATATGCTAAGTTCAGAATTAACCTCTATTTTCACTCCACACAATGGCATGGCACAGCTTGGTACTTTGTTATCTGGGTTTCTTGCTGCCAGGGACAAAACAGTCCAATGGCCTGGCCCACAGCGCCCTGTTAATCACACTGGTGTCCTTGACACTGAAGCAGATCACACCATGAAATGAAGAAATGCCCAGTCACCTGTTGTTTCATGCACTGCTGTTTTCACTGGGGCTTCATCTTTGAAAACTGATGATATCCTTAGGAGAGTTGTAACTACTTTTTCTACATCAGATGTATCTGTCTGAAAGACAAAAAAAACCAGACCATTCAGTACACTGCTCACCAGCTACAGAAAACAGGTCTCCAATAAGGCTGTGACAAGAATTACAGCCTTCAGCTGATTGACATCAGTTTTGCCTTTGCCATATCACAAGGCATAAAACACGACAAAATTACTCTAGGTAGAAGCTCTGGTGCCATTATAAGCATTAACTGCATCCTGTGCTTCCATTAGCTTCCTTGGGATCACTGGGGAGAAGATGCAAATCGCCTACCTGCTGAGCTATCAGCACAGAGCACTTTGGTCCTAGTCGCAGCAACTTCTCTGGTGATGGGAAAGCAAGGAATGTGGCAACATCCACAGGAGGAGATGGCACTGGAGTTGGATCCTGGAACAGGCAGAGTCCATCAATTTACTCTTCAAAGTAAATAAATTAGTTCAGCAGCAAAGGCACATAGGACAGGTCAGGACACAGGTACACCAGGTCAGGATTTGTTCTATTTGAAAATTATTCAAGGCTGGAATGAGCCCAGAGTTGAAAGAGCCAAAATATGCTAGCTCAACTGCATGGCATTGCACATACAAGGTACCCACTGTTTTCTGAACATGGGAAGACTTCTTCTACCCATGTTTGTTATGACCACTACCCAGCCTTTCCCTCCATGCACAGGTGCACATGGTTCACTTTAACAAAGCATGTTTCCAATTCACCTACTGCCTTTATGTTATCTCCCTGTTACTACATTGGCAGTCCACACAGGAACACTAACACCTCCCAGCACTCCAAGTTCAGATTCACTCCAGATCACACTTCCTCCTTTAATTTCCTCCAGCTGAAGAAACAGGAATGCATTTGGAAGCAAGCTTACCTGTGAATCAATTATCTTCTTAGGAGTGAGTGACTCCTGTTCTCCCTGTCCTCTCTCCTTCAGCTGTTGCTGTTCTTCTTCCTCTTCCTCTTCATCTTCCTCCTCCTCCTCTTCATCATCTTCCTCCTCCCCTTCATCATCACTAAGGTTTGAGAGTTACATGTTACATTACACACTTGCAATTCCTGTACACTGGAACTCAAAGCACCTTTTCAAGAGCAAAAAAAAGCAGCCTCCCCTGCAAGATATACTGCAGGTGGTACATATCCAGCTACAGACTGAGAAGACTCGGGCTTCAGTCACCCAGTTGACAATGGCAAGCAAAGAGCAAGAAATGCAGTCAATACCAAGTCCATCAATTAAAACAAGACACAAGGTTTAGCCTACTTATGGAATCCCTTGATTGTGCTCCACACTTCATGCTCTGTCCAACATCCATCTGGAATGTTACAGTTTTTGTCTTAAAACTGATAGGTGAATGAAAGTGTTTATAGCAATTTACATAAAATTTCCAATTTAAACTCTGGTATCTTGCCTACCTCAAAGATCCCAGCACAGTTCCCATATTGAAGCCTTCAAGAATCTCATGGAGTTGCTCACATCCCTCTTCTCCCAGGCAGTTACCTAGGTTGATAAACGAGAGTAGACTTAACAGACACACATAAGTTTGTCCTTGAGGACTTGCTGTGTATTCTTGTCTCATTTCTGAAATTGAGCCATTATCCTACACAATACCTTACAGGCAGCAAGGCAGACTTCTGTTATGAGAATCAAAGATGTTAAACCCATTTCAGCAGCATTACACAACAGTTGGAGACAAGCCAAGCCCCTAATTTTTACTTCCTGTAAAGTCATCCAAGTTCAGCAACTCTCAGATTTCCATTTCTTAAATGCTGACAATTGTAAGGCTAGATTGTGTGATACTGTCAATATTCTTCCTAGTAGTTTCTCATTAGGATCAGACTAGACATACTTTGATCCAGCAAACTTGCATACCATTGAGATCCAATTTCTCCAACTCTGTCTTATCTTCAACAGCCTCAGCAACTGTCAGAGCAGCATCTCGTTTGATCTCACAGAAGGACAAATTCAGTTCCTATGAAGCAAAAGGACATTGATAAGAGAATCAGTAATAGCTTTAAACTGAAAGGGGTATATTTAGTTATTAGGAAGAAGCTTTGTACTATGAGGGTGATGAGACTGCAACAGGTTGCCCAGAGAAGCTGCTCTATCCCTGGACTTGTTTAAAGTCAGGCTGGATAGGGCTTTGTGCAACCTGGTCTAGTAGAAGGTGTCCCTGCCCATAAGCGGGGGGGGTGGGGGTGTGGAACTAGATGAGCTTTAAGGTCCCTTCCAACCCACTGTTCCATGATGTTTGCAGAATTCTTAACATCTATCATCCCCATAAGCTTCATGTACTCACAAGAGCTCTGGAAAGACTTATTTGAACACAATCTTAGTAAAAAAAGTATTTTTAATTGGAAATACCTGACATACCCCCTACTTCATATACCTAAAAAGGGCATTTTGATACAGACTATTGTTAAAAGTAGCACTACTGAAGGTAACTACTCCACTAAAATAGCCACAGAGACTACACTATTCTGACTGATCACCTAAAAGGTAGGCATTTCAGTCCTTAGCAACTAGCTGACTGGCAATCTTCACTTATTCAAGGGTCATGAGAGCATTCCAAAACTCGCACATCAGTAAGTCTTACTGAAGAAAGGTAAATACTATGCAAAGTGGAATGCACATTTGCTTTTGGACACAGGTTAGACTTCAAAAGAAACTGTAAGTGGTACTACTACTGATAAACACAGCCAGAAGAGAAACAGTATGCACAGACTAATAAGAATAAAGTTATCCAGCAGCTAGACACCATCCCCCACCATTCCACACTGCGCTCGATCCTTCGCAAAGAGGGGATTTAATATTAACAGCAAAAGGGAAGCAGTCCTTGAACAGAATGAATCAGCTATGATTGCTTCATGCTGCCCTCCCTTAACCACTTCTCCTCTGGAAAACATGATTTAACTTCTAGCAGTTCATCTCAATACTCCCAGTAGAATCCTTAGTTAAGTTTTCCTGGGAGATTCAGACCAGTTCCATAACCAAGAGAAGCCTGCACAAGTGATGTAACACAAAGTACCTACTTCTTTCTGTACCACATTCATATATGTAAATAAATATTAGCACTCTAGCTGAAATTTTGTCTTTGACTAAGCCTGCAAGATAAGGAATTGTGTGTTCAGCATCTGTCCTGGTGCAGTTGTGACCCATGGCAGGTGTTTCTAGAGATCCTGGCTTACTTACATTACTGAATGGATTTAGGCTTGTCTAGAATGTTGTCAAATGAAAATACTGATGTAGGAGGCTCTGGTATTGCCAAAAAATCTAAAAATATTTGGATCTTTGATACATGTCCTAACAAAGAAAAAGCATTAACTGCGTGAGCTTTGAAATGCTGAAGCTGTTCATGAAAAGTAACATCTCAATCCTAACTCAAGACCTTCTGAGAGGTTCTAAAAAAGCAGATACTTCCGTTATTAGATTTCTTGAACAGCAACTTTCCGAGTTGAATCAAGAGCTTTAAAAACATCAAGCCGAGTCACTGGTACAACTCCATGTAGAATAGGCTTAGCTGGATGAGATGATGCCACTGATTTACACTACAGCTTATTGCTTTTGAGTTGTAAGCACAGAGCCTGCACTGAAGTAAATCCCACTTTAAAATAATCAGTAGTGGTAGGAAAATGGACAGTAAGACACAGAAAGAGGCATTTTCTGAAGAGATTCAAAGCTGAACAGCAAGACTATAATACCTTTAATTTATGAAGCCCTTCTTTAACAGCATCAGCAATAGCAACAGCACCCTTTGAACGCACCAGGCAGTCTCCAAAGTTGATTGCTTCAATCTGCCGAAGTAGCTTCAGAGTCTGCATGACAGCACAAATTTGAAAGTACAGACACGCAAGTAAGTAAATGTCCTATCACTCCTGGAAGGTCATCTTTCCCAACACAGCACAGCATCTGGCTCCACCACCCAGAGGTGCTAAGGCTAGCCATATTTGGAGAAACAAACCCAAAGCCACTGCTTAGGACAACTCACCTCTGCCATGGCCACAGCTCCTTTCTCTGTGAAGGTGTTGTCATTCAAGTTTATAACCTTAAGCAGTGGGTTGATGGCAAAGGCCTGGGCCAGTGCTGTGATGCCAGGATGGTTAATTCCATTCTGTGGCATATGGACCTCTTCTAGGGTCCCAATGATCTGGGAAAGGATTGCATATGAAAAAACTTGTCAGGAGACATATTTCAACTCAGGAGTAGAGCTCCACTCTTTAGGATTTGCTGAAAGTTGTTTTCTTCCAACTCAGAACTCAGTTCTTCTACAGAGTATTATTTACCAGCAATTATGTCACAAATTTAAGTGAAACTGCAAGCTCATAACAAGTGTCATATTAACACAAAGCCTTGATTTTAAGATTCACAAGTGGCATCCTCCTGGCACGCCTGCTCTAGATACCTTAAGACAGGAGCTCTTCACCCTTTGTTCAATAATACTGAACAGACCAAGCAGCACCACTGGATACAGTATTTTTCTAATTAAGATCTACATTTTACCTTGACTGCAGAAGCAAACCCATAAGAAAATCAGTATGAACACTGTTTATGGTCTAAACAGCATGTCACAAAACATAATAATGAATTCCTTACAAATCACTTATGCATATGTATCTAGGTAATCTTTTTGCCATAATTACTGGGTAGTCAGTCACATCCAGACAGCTCTTTACAAAAAAGAGAAAAGAACTAAAACAACCTATAACTTGCAATATCATTAATATATCTGACAATATGCATTACAATTCAGAAATCACTTTTAGCACCAATGGAGGAAAGAAGGAATTAGGTGCCCACAACTACAATGAATTCTCTTCCCCTAATAACAGGCAAATTGGCCAGTGACACCTAGAAAAAGCTAAGGAAGCATTTAGAGCCCTTAAAGGAGGATGCTAGTGAAAATACTAGGTTAATTTTGCCAGATGATTGAGCAACTAGGCAAAAAAAGCACTCAAGAGGTCAGCTGGTTCACCTAACCCCAGATAAACTCCATTAGCACAGAGGGAGAAGGAATAGGGCTATTATTAAATTACTCAAGAGATACCTATTTCTCCCTCAAGTAACTGCTTTACACAGCCACTAATCGTGTGTTTGGAAACTTGGGTCACAGAAACATTCAGTCATTAATTCTACCAGCACTTGTTGAAGACTCCAGTTTCAGCAAGCAACATTGCTACTTTAGTGAAACAACCAGCCACTGTGTCAAAGCTGAAGCAAGCTTTGTGTACATTACCTTTAACATTAGCCCTTAAGCACACCTTGCTCCTATTTGATGTTAAGAAGCTCTGGTTTGGTACTTACCCCAAAAGCTTCAGCCAGAGCAGTGGCACCATCATTCTCCAGACGATTTCTGCCAGCCACAAATATTTTCAAAGCAAGAGGCTTGCCCTGGGTACTTGATTTCCTGTGACACTCCTTCAGAGCACCTGCCAATATCTAAAGATAAAACAAGTAGTTTATACTACCTCAGCATCCCATTCTGAAGGAATCCAAACGTGTTTTGAGGACTCAGCTCTCAAGAAACACTTTTGTCACCACTGTTATGTACCTGATCTACATATAATAGGGCATACAATAAAACTGTCTAACTACAACACTTTCGCAGTACAGTCTTCAGTAAGATGCAATAACTTTGCAAAACTAGAAGACAGTGACCCCACTAAGAACATTTGATTCTTAAACAGGTAAACATATAGATCTTAATGATAGCAGTCCCAGTTTTCTGTGGCTTCCAACAGGCATCCCTTCAGCGCTAGGGTTGGTAACACTGTATTCTCAAATCCAAGTCTACTAGCCCCCTTGACAGGGAAACTAATCTTTAGGATAAAAAGAAAACAACCACTTTTTCCTATGGTCGATAAAAATAGATGAGCTTTCCACAGTTCAGAAATTTATCCAGGAAAGCATGTAGAAGGAAGAGATCTGGAGACCGAAGAAAGGGGCAAACAACAATCTTGAGTTTAAAAGGAAATGGGAAGTCCTGCAAATGGGGAGGAATAACACCATAAACCAGCATAAGCTGGGGGTACAACAACTTGACAGGGAAGAACTTAAGGGTCCTAGTAGATAAGAAGTTGAATGCAGGCTAGCAAGATACGCTTGCAGAGGAGAAAATCTACTGGGCCTTAAGGAAAAATATTGTCATCAGGTCAAGGGAAGTCTCTGCTCTGCCCTCTGAAATGCATCCAAGTACTCCTTGCATCAGGCTCCTACAGGAACATGCTTGGGTGAGTGCAGCAAAGGGTCCTGAGGATGATTAAGAAATTGAAGAATTTTACATACTGGGAGAGTGCTAAGAGATGGAATTAAAACTGGAGAAGAAAAGGCTCTGGGGGAGATCTTATCCATGTGTAAGAACAGGCAGAGTAACAGGACGTTATTCACAAGATAAGGTGGCCTAAAGGGAAAGCCAGACAAATGTACACAAACTGATGCAGAGAAAATTCCATTCAAAACCCACAAAAAAGTGGTTTGGGGTTTTTTAAACCCTGGGATAGACTATCCACAGAGCTTATCAAAATTCTCCATCCTTTGAGATAATCAAAACCTGACTAGACATTCCTCAGCAGCCTGGTCAAGTTGCCCTGAGCAGGGGAGTTGAACTAGACAATTACCAAAGATCCCTTCCAACCTCAAGCATTCTGTGATTCTGTGCAGGGCAGTATGAAGCCAAGTCCTGGCTCCAATCTCATTCCCAAAAAGTAGGGAATCCTTACCTTGCCACCACCAATGCCCATGCCACAGTTGTTGAGCTTGAGCTCTCGTAAGGTGTAGCACGCAGGGCTTTTCAGCAGTGCCTCAAAGCCACGCACTCCATCTGGCCCAAAGGCATTGTCACTCAGGTCCAGCTCCACCAGCTGGGCTCCAGCAGCAATGAGTGCATCCCCTAAAGCAATCTGCAAGGAAACAGATGGCAGTGGGTGGGAGTGGATCGACTCTTAGTGATAGCATCACTGCAGTGGCTAGGTATGACAGGGATGCTGCAAAAAATTTCCACTGTGACGTCTTTCGGCAAAACTGCCCAGGGAAATAAAACTTTACAGCTAAAGCCAGAGAAGAAGTTGTGCAAATTAAGCTGAAGATAATCATAAGGAAGTTACCAAGAAGTTCTCCCACTCCTTTAGGTCAAACACATCTTTCAAAGTGATTTTCCCCCTCTACACTGCTAGAAGAAATACTGTTTCCATTCTGTTGAGTTTATCATTTTTTGTTTCACAGGACTCAAGGAGGCAGGGAGCTCCGTAATGCTCTTGGAAGAAATGGCCACATGCTTTAGAAAGCTTAACTCCTGTTCTATCACAAGGATATTTTCCCAAGTGACAAGCTCCTTCACTAGCATGGACTTGCATTTGACCTTTCATTAACACTTTTCCACCTTGTACAGAGGGAGCAAAAAATAGGAGTAATTCATCTAGTGAGACACTCAGTGTTATCAGCATAAAGATCAGCTCTGCTGAAAAAATATACTCCCACAAAAAGCATTACAGGTGAAAAAAGTTATTAGGCAGCAGTCTCAGATCTAGTTTTTACTTACCAAAGCAGGAGGGATCTCAGACCTTAGTCTCCCTGTGAACATGTCACTCCAATGGCACCTCTAAAATAATAAACATACAGGTAGAAACGATTAAAATATTTAGGACAATCACTAGTTATACAGAGGTTTACACATACAAGCTGCATTACATCACTGGGACATCTTAACACTGTATATGCCTTCCCTTGGGCTTGTCATTTGTTTGTATTAAAGAGCTAAAACAACCAATGTTACAATTACTTCACCTGTAAGGACATAAACCCACTGAAAAGCACATTATAAATTAACACTATATAAGAATTCTTGCTTTTAATTCAAGCTGGAATGCTTTTCTGCTGAGATGATTACCACAGGAAAAAAAAAAAGCAGCAGGAAACTGAAGGTTACCTTAAGAATGCAGATTTTGCTAAGGTATGAAGCTCAAAAATCTGAATTTGCTTGAAAAGCCACACTTGGATGATTAATGTGAATCGGTGTTTCCTACTTCTCTCCTGCGAAGGACAGAGCCTCTAGCAGCACAGCATTATAGAATCAGAATAGTAGGGGTTGGAAAGGACCTTAAGATCACCTAGTTCCAACCTCCCTGCCATAGGCAGGGACACTACACGCTAAGACTCAGTCCTACCTGGCTTTTAACACTGCCAGGGATGGAGCATTCAACACTTTTTTGGACAAATTGTTCCAGCGCCTAGCATTAGGCTAGAACACAGCAGAGAAACTGTACCTGGAACACAAAAGCCTCATGGTGCACTTCATTATATTTTCCCAATTCAGGCATTCCCTGAAGACTTATGTTTCAGACAATCTGATCATTCCTAAGATTGTATGACCCCGCTTTTCCATTAGAACTTAAGTTTTGTTGTCAGTCATTTGTTCACAGATCCTGCCTCTGCAGTGAGGCTCTTCCTTGCACAGCCTTCCAGCTTTAAAATTGGAAGCTCACTGAATAGGAACAGTTAGGAATGCAGAAAGTGTTCCCATTATCCTGAAGTCCCCGTGTTCTGCCATATTTTCATCTGGTTGTTCTTCCTAACGGAAGAACCACCAAGCAAGTTCTGGGCCTTACTCAAGACAGGCTACTGGAGAAAAAGCATAGCTAGGCCTTCAGTATTTCTACATTACTTCCCCCTCAATTAGCCCCCACTTGAGGATCTCACCTTGAGCTCCGATTTCTTCTCCAAGGCTTTGGCAATGACCTTTGCTGCCTCCACACCCACTGTGTTGCCTTCCAGGCGCAATGCCTCGAGGCCATCAAACTCCTCAATTTGCTTGATAACTCCTTCAGCTGCAAAAAGCAGATAGTCTAGTAGGCCTTTCAGCTATCACCTTGGGTACCACAGTAACACTTTGATGCAGAAATACTCACTCAACTCTACCCTTATGGAAAACAGCTGAACAGTATTTAAAAGAATCCTGAAACAGCAATGGGAACAGACCTAAAGCATCAGGTCACTAAAGAGAACATTCTCCATTCCTCATCCTGCCTTTTCATACTTTATTTCTAGTTTTATTCTCAGACAGTCATCCTCCTATTTGCAAGAGTAAGTTTCCTGACTTCCCAAGAAAGATTCCTCTGCTGTTCAGTAGATGGTTTAGGAGCTAGAGTGCATGTGACTACAAGGATGTAAGGACTAAGATAGAAGCTGATGGGAACTGGTGCCACATCACAGGGAAGAAGTTCCCACTGACTGGTAAAAGTAGATGCCTGTTGAGCAAACATGTCAGGGTGGAGCAATTTACCTTCACAGGAATCCTATGCAAGACACAGCAGCAGGCTACAGACCCTTTCCTGTCAGTTATTCTGACATTCCAAAGCCTTTAGCCATAGTTCAGTGGCTTTGCACTACTAAAATAGCATACAAAAAAAAGCATCACCTCTGGAATCAGTAGAAGTATGCACTACACAAAACCTTTCTGAAGAACATGCTGTTTCTTGGTGTGGCAGAAATGTTGATCTAAATATATACATATTCTCCAGGTATTTGCTACATTAGCAGCTACTGGAAGACATTTTTAATTGAGAAATATATACCAGCAAGAGAAAATCCAGGAAAAAAGTGTCAGGAGTCTAACAAATTAATCACAATTTGGGAAGACACTGGACCATTGCAATAGACTGTCAGCCATTCCTTCTGTGCAGGTCTTTAAGGCATATACTTGTCAGTAAGTAAGCTGTCATTCACTTGCTTATTGTTTTTGAAAGTAGTGACTTCTAATGCCCAGTGACTGCCAAAAGGACTTGGAGAGAACACCAAGGAAACAAGAATTATACACCAGGGATGGTAAAACCACAATTCTACCATCTGTAGCACTACCAGGGCACAAGGGAAGGAAGCATCTCTATCAGAAGCAGCTGTAGCTGAATGACCCCTGCATCACAGCTAATACAACAACTTGCCCCTGCAGAATTAGCAGGCAGTTTCCCACAAGACTTTAGAATTTCAGGGAGACACTTCCCAGACACAAGGGTACTTTCTCTTACCATCTTCAGCTGTATTGAGTTTAAGGCTCTGGCCTTTGAAGCTCAACTGTCCACCACCCACTTTCGTTTTGGCAAGTGACTCCACAAGCTTAGTGATGTCTTCTGATGCCATTTTTCTGCTTTTCCAAGTGTTGAGCTGTCAATTCAAAGAAACTGTCAACATCAGAAAGCAAACTACAATCCATAATCATTAGCATTTTCCCCATAGCTTGCTTATCACAGCTAGGTAGGCTAGATTAATATTCCAAAGCCAGTCAGATGGTGTTGACTCTTCCAGTACTGACAGGACTTGGTTTGTGACGGAGTTGTAATACTTCATAAATAATCAGTAGCTAAAACTATGAGTTAAGGCCACATTAAGACATTCCTCTGGGCAATACTTTTGCCATTATACTATTCCTCCCTCCCCAAATCCCAATCTTTAGTTACACCTGCTGCACATCTGCCCTGTCCTCCAAAGCAAGCCAGAGTGAAAACAACTGATTTTCCAGTGATGTCCCCAGTACTGCCCTTGTCAGCACAGTTCTAGAACTGCTGTGTTGCTGAAAGCATTATGTGTTGCATCCAAAACTCTCCCAGGTTTGTGGGCTCTCTTTCTTTGCCGATATCCCATACATGAATCATCACACATTAAGCAGAATGGTCTTACACTGATGAAGGATAAGCAAATATTTTGCCTTGAAGCAAGTTTTGCTAGCCTTGCCTAGTAGAATCTGCATACCATTATTTGATGAATATCAATCACTGCATAAAGTAACCAGCCTCCATTCATTCAGCAGGATAAGCACAGCATGTTTCTTATCCCAGCACCTCTGCTGTGCTTAGAAGCAGCACATTTATAAAACAGATTTCAGGCATCAGAAGGGATGAAGGTTCATTCCTACAACAGAAAACTGGTTCCTGTCCATTCTGTCCGACTTAGAAATGGCCCCACACCCTTGCAGCTCTTTGAGCTCAACAGTGCTGATTTTAAAACACCCCCTAAACAGAAGCTGCATATTCATGCTCTCCTCCTGATACCTAGATGCAAAGCCTTCAGCTTCACAGAGCACAACTTCCCTCCAGCTTTCATTAACTTCTGTTTTGCTTTTGAAGCTGTGAAAAAGATCTCTAAGGTTATCAACATCACTTTTCTAGGATGACTGTCATGTCAGGTAAGTGCTGCCAGTAGAAAGATGCTCACACAACTTACTCCACTCTTACCACACAGACACCAGACTGATGGACATTTCTAACATCTGCCAATCCAACACCAAGAAGGAATAAAGAGGACATCCTGTCACCCATGAAGGCTTTACCAAACAGGAACAAAAGCTAGGATCCAAAGAATTCAGACTATTCACCTAGCTCAATTATTAGCTTTACTTTTAAATACCTCATCACTCTACTGCTTAAAAAATTAGTTCTGTTCTACTTTGATGCTCTTCAATACTCTACAGGTGTACTCACACCCTTTGCTTCTCTTTCTCTTAAATCCCCTTTTACTTTCTTCAACTTACACACAGGCTACTGCCCAATTTCAACATACAAATTCATCATCACATCCTGAAGCACGTTTTATTGCAAGCACACCAACCACACCCAATTGTCAACCTACCAGAAGTCTCTTGAACTGCTACGTCTTCCAGAGAAAAAGCTTTAAAGAGATCATAATAAAAACTGAAGAGTTAGTACATTTAGCAACTACACCCACAGCCTGGAAACACCTGGAGAGATGTTTTCTTGTTACTTAAAGAATCTATGAAACTGTATGTTGCCCGGTGATCTAAAAAAAATAAACCAAAACGGGAATTGCTTTAATTACAACGCTTTATCCACGCCAACAGACCACACAGCGGCAACCTGCTGCGCTACCCTAGGCGGAGGCCTGCCCTGCTCCCCGGCCACCCAGGAGCGCTAGGTGACAGCCCAAGGTTACCCTCCAGCCGGCCCTGGACCGGTCTCCAGCGCAGCGAGCCCCGGTGACGGCTGAGGGTTCCCCATTTCCGCCGATAACGCTGCCGAGTGCCAGCCACGATGCCCCACCCCGACAGCCTCCATTAACGGACCCCGCCGCCCCGGGCCGCGGCACCGATGCCCCCCATCCCCGCGGCGGCAGGCGGCTGCCGCCTCACCTAACGATGCGGCTGCCGCCCAGCCGGGAAGGGCGGTAGAGTGTCGCCGGCACAAACGCTCACGCCGCCGCTGCCGCCGGGGACGATGGGTGAGGGGCGGGTGGCGGAGGCGGAGGATTTGAACGCCGGCAGTTCTGCTCTCAGCTGCTGGATTGGCTGTGCGGCGTGACGTCGCGGCGGCGTCAGCCGTGGGGCACGCCGGGATGTGTAGTCCTGGAGGAGGGGAGTATCCGGCATGCCTCGCGCGGAGTCACTGTGCCGGGGGGCGACCGGGGTTTGGCTGTTGTACCTGTGTTCTGCGGCTCGAGCTAGTCTGTGTGACACCGGCCCTTGTCCCTGCGCTCGGCCAACACTGCTCCTGCCGCTTGGGCTCCGAGGCAGCCGTGCCACCGGCGTCGGAGGACCGAGTGGATCTGGGGTGTGTGGTCAGGCCTCTTTCACAGCAGTGGCTGAGGGAGGATGTGGCTAGAGGAGCTCCGAGTTGCTCTGTAAGGCTTACAAGATACCCACAGATGAGATACGAGTGCCTTTTCCTGTGAAGCCTTATTTAGATACTGTCTCTGCAGATCTCATACTTAGGTGTTACTGTCGAGCCTTTTCCCTAAGGAAAGCGTTTCATCCGGTAGTGCGCAGTCATTCCTACTTCAGGATGCAAAAAGCACCGGTTTGCTTGACCGCTTGGTGTGTATGTTGTGTGTGACATTTTCTTCTCGAGTGTAGAGATAAAAGTACATCTGGTGGGACAAGGTGAGCTGTGTATAAACCTTCCTACTGCAGTGTGATTGCACAGGTCCTCTTGAGGCAATCCCTTCTCTGAGTTCCAATCTACAGGCACTGATACAGGTACATTTCATGTGACAAGTACAGTACCTGGTGAGATCGGTATTGAGGTCAGTAATAGCCTGGAATTATTCTGCCATTTAGTCCCAAGACATTACAAGAGGCATTTTTATTCTCTCACAATTCTCCAAACTGTAGTTTTAAGAAATGATATCAAATGCTTATATGGACCCAACACAAGATTGTCAGTAATTGGCAATGCTGAGTGACGTGGGAGACAGCATTAGGTTGAATGGCATGACAGACCACCTTTGTTCAAGGGGAATACAAAAAGCAATGAAGTTTCTTTATGAAGCATGACAGCTGAGAGAATAAAAGCCATAAGTTGGTACAGCAACCAGATGGAAAACCTGAACAAAATTTAGCTCAAAAATAATAAGAGGAGTTTCTCTTGCAACTGAAGAAAACCAAGAAGACGAGGACTAGATTATGGCTGTATGTGAGAAGCATAAAGCTGCGAGAAAACTCAGAGCAGATAAGGGAATAAATGAGTGTAACCTCAAGAAGGAGCTTGAACTTTGAAAATATAAGCAAGGAATTTGGCATTTGTTATTAGCTCTTCACAATATTTATCAATAAACAGAATCATATAAAATATATCTGATTCCCTTCTCTGTTGTCCTCCCAAATACTAATACTAACATGGGCTGGAGGGGCGAGAATAAAGTCTTTAACTGTGGATGCAGTTGGAATTTGAATGAAGCTGTGCTGTGCTAGTGTAGCATAGATCCATACATTTATTCTCCTTACAGGAATAGCTTTACAAATCGAAGTAATTTTTATGATAGAGTATTTTGTAGCAGGGATTGGTGGTGTTCTGGCTCTGCTGACTTCCCACACACAAGACCTCAATAACCACTCTTGCAAATGGTGAAAATCTTTGTGCTAACCACTGAGGAAAGATGTTTCATGAGAGGAGCCGTATGTGCTGGACCATGACCTTGCAGGACATCTCTCAGTCTTACAGGGCAAAGGATATAGGACTGGAGGGAAGCATAACATGACATTGAATTAGGAAATGCAGTTTTGTAAATGAATGCTCTTGAATTAAACACTACTGCTTTTTCCAGTATAACTCTTAATTGTGTGTAGACTTTTGGCTTTTGGCTTGCTCCTCTTTTTCCCAGCAACTCCTAAGCCCTCTTCTTTCCCCCAGCTGTGATGTCTTGCCTTTCAGAGGTGTGCAGAGTTGTAGGTGTCTTGGGCTCTGTGAATCATTTGGTACATAAGGGCTCTGTGAGGCTGCCCTCCCCATGTGGTCTGGGGTATATCAGGTCTCACCCATGTTTACTTTTCCTGGTCCAAAGACACCCCTTGACAGGGCCCACCATTTCATGTATATTTTGCTCAGCAGCTTCTACAGCAGAGGCCCAGCTTGCTTAGACTCTACTCATTGTTCAGCTTGTTCAGCCTGGAGAAGGGAGGGCTCAGGGGAGACCTAACAGCAGCCTTCCAGTAGCTAAAGGGCACCTGCAAGAAATCTGGAGAGGGACTTTTTACAAGGGCAGGTAGTGACAGGACAAGTGGGAATGGCTTTTAGCTGAAACAGGGGAGACTGAGATTGAATATTAGGAAGAAATTCATTACTATGAGGGTGGTGAGGCACTGGCACAGCTTGCCCCGAGAAGCTGTGTCTGCCCCATCCCTGGCAGTGTTCAAGGCCAGGTTGGATGGGGCTTGGAGCAACCTGGTCTAGTAGAAGGTGTCCCTGTCTGTGGCAGGGGGTGGAACTGGGTGAGCTTTAAGGTCCCTTCCAAACAAAGCCATTCTATGATTTTATTCATTATATGTAATTCATGTCACAGGGTGTGTCTTGGTAGGCAGATCTTTATTGCCTAAATTGGAATTTAGTGCAATCTGAAAAACATGTACTGTCAGTTTTTAATGAACAAAAGTTTTCTGTGTTTTTTCTCATGTCAGAACAAGGTTATTGTAACACAACGGTTGCTTGTGTCAATCAATCTTTGGATCATAATATCTAAAAAATAAAAGCAATGTGATTATATATTGTGAAGAGCAGAAGACAGTGCTCTCCAGTGTCATATGGTACATTATGCAATAATGTATATTCATAATATAATTCATAAATTATCTTTTAATTGTGTTGACAGAGCTGACAGAAGCCAGTCCTACTCAGTATAATAGCCTTCTCTTTTCTGATCAACTTTTAAAATATTAAACAAGTTTAGTACGCTTTCAGATGATATCTTCTACCTGCCTCTGAATCTTGTTGGCATTGCTTAGCTGCATAGCACAAAGCAACACTCTCTTGGGTCACTGTAAATACAAGAAGCAGGATGCCGAGGAGTAAACATGTCACTGATTACATTGGAAAAGGGGTAATAATTTAAACCAGTGTCAGTTTGGAGATGATAGACCTAACAGTAGACAGAACCCTTTAGGGAGAGAATAACCTATCCTACCAGGGAAGCTAAAACCCCCATGAAACTTGTTTCAGAGGTTTTTTTGAAGTTAATAGTAGTGTAGCTGGGCAGGGATGGATGAATCCTGGTCTAAGGCCATCAGTGGATGTCTGTCTTCACTACCATACCCCATGACACAACAATGTGCTGCTGGGTCCCCACTTCCCATCAGCAACTCATTCCTGGGGCTCTGCTGGCATGGGCTGCTGTGGGGATTCAGTGAACATTCTGCAAATATTGAGGGATTTGGGATGAAAACAAGGTAAAAATCTGGTTCAAAGAAGTGCCTAAACTCATATATGTAAACACAGATATAAAAATCCATATGCATATACATATATATCATATACGTGTATTGTATAATACACAGTGGTATGTAATAAAAATGTTATATGCACACACACACGCTGCATATTCCTTTCCACCTAAAGATTTATGTTTGCAGAAGATCTTATTTACAGGGACCCCCTCAGCAGCGTGGGGTGGAATACATAAGGTCTGGCTGGAACAGATAATTGCTCTGCCATAAGTGATAGCTCTGGCCACCTTCCAGCAAACATATATGGGTGGGCAGCAGGGTCACTGCTTCACGTATGTTATAATCCCATGGGGAGGGGGGTGTCTTGTAATTCAGTTCATTGCTGCGCTTCACATGCATGCAATCCCTCTGCAGAGGCAGCTTTGCTTTTTCCTGGGGTGTATATTGTACATCAGCAAAGACAACAGGAAGAAGAAAAATGTCGCATTAAAATTAAGAACGGAGCCTCGACTGCTTAAACACTTTCATTTTTGTATTTTTATTTTTTTTAATATACCTTTTTAAAGCCTAATTCACCTTAAAGAATCTCAAAACCAACCACAAGGGCTGAATCTGTGAATTTTTGTAATGAAAGCGGGAGCCTCTAGGGCCCAGAGGATATGCAGGGAGGCATTTTCTCTTGCTGGTGCAGCTGAGAGCGAGCGAGCGAGAGCGAGACCTGGAAATGAAAGTAAAGAGATCAGGAGGCACATGGAGGGAGCTGCAGGGGCAGCCGATCCAGAAGCAGAATGCTGCCTTCTGTAATTAAATAGCACTTACTATTATTATTACTTCTAGTAATAATACATTAATAATATCTCTAGTAATACAATACCATTTATCACGGAAAGTTTATACATAGTGTGGGGGGGAAAACCCAAGGAGAGGTGAGTCCTTTATTATTATTTTGGGGGGATTATTTTTGTCTTAAACCAGTTGTCTTGTGTGTGGATGTGTTTGTGTATGTAGAAAGGGGTGGACTTGAGAAACGAGAAAATCTGGATGTTGCTTCATTGGAAAGTAAAGGTTTCAAATAGCTGCATGGATGAAACGTTGTGTAATTGCAAATTCGAAAAAAAAAAAAGAAAAATAATATGGGTGAGATTTTGAAGCAAACCCTCTCTTCCGCCAAAAATGTGGGGTTTGCAAAAAAATAACTGTCAGAGATCTTAATCCCACCCCCTGGAAAAAAATGTGGCACTAGTCTAAAAGTGGATAGCTGGGGGAAAAGCCCCTGGGTTTATATGAAAAACTTGGTATTAATTGCGTCTGTGCCTGTTTGTGGTTTGTAGGTTTGAGTGCTGTGTTCACGTCTTTATTTAGGCTGCAGTTTCCCCCTCTTGTTTGGTATAAACCCCATGAAGCAGCAGAGAAGCTCTTGTGAAATAGCTTTTCAGATGCAACCCTTCCTTTGGGGCTTGTAAAGTTTATCAAATAAGGTTGTGGGATATTTTATTTTCCTTCTCTCCCCCCCCAGTTCTTTAATGCTTTATTCAGTTTCCGGGTGGCACGGGAGGTCATCTTTGGATTTTTTTAATCTTAAAGCCACCTCCCAGGCTCCTGGAAATGTGTGATTTTTATTTAAGCGGATGGGGGGTGGGGAAGGAGGAAGAGTACGTTTCGGTTTGTTTTCCTTTTCCTGGGGAAGCCTGTGTATCTCCTGCCGCGGGAGACCCCTCCCAGCAGAGCCGGGGTGGTGGGGATGCCGGGGTGCCGGCGCCTGGCCGAGTCGCGGTGGGTGCGGGAGGGCGCCGCCGGACCCTCTCCGCCCCGGCCGGGCGAGGTGGTGCGTTTGGTGGCGGCGGCCGCTAGGCAAGGCCGGGGATCGGCGGCCTAGTGCTGGGGGTGGGGGGAGGAGGCGAGCGGGTTTTCCCGCTACACCCGTGTGGGAACCAGCGCCGGGATTTAATTTTCAAACGAGGTGGGCACGGAACCAAGATCAAGGGGCCGAGGGGTGGGCAGCGTCACTCCACCACGCTCTCCTCACGCTGCAGGGCCCAGTGGGCTGGGGCAGGAGGAAGGGTGGCCTGCAGTACTTTCGGTATTATTTTCAGCTGGGGGTGAGGGGTTTGTCACCACCTCACCCTGCATTCACTGGAAGTATCGCTGGGTGAAGCTGGTGGCACCTGCATCAGCTGCCCTGAGAGTGCTGTGGAGCAAGAGTGGGGTGCTGCGGTGTGGGAGAGTGGCCACGGAGGTGCTTTGGGGTGGCCTGTGTGTGGACGGGCAGGGTTGTCGGACCCAGTGGGCACACTGTGGTGGTGGGGACTCAGAGCTGATGGCTGTGAGAAGTGTTCAAGGCCAGGCAGTGGGGCTTGGCAGAGAACAGCTGCAGGAGCAAGTAGAGCTCATGTTTGTAGCGGGCTGTGTGGTTTGTCCCCTGCTTGATGTGAGTCTGCAGACCCATTCTGCTGCACCGCTGAGGTGGCCGAACTGCAGCCAGTGAAAGACTCTCATGTTGTAGACTAGTACATCCTGGAGTCTTTTGCCTGGAGGAGAGCACACACAGCCTGGGGCTGAGCTCCTGTCTCAGCTCTACAACCTGCCACTTGCATCTTGGTGCACTTACTTCTGGCTGAAATGTTATACTCAAAGCCTGGAAGAACATCAAGTGTGAACTCGTTGCCATCCCAGAAATATAGTGTGAAAAACTTTGCACAAATTCAGCTCTGGCAGGGTTGGGAATAACACCCAGGTCCTTGATAAGGTAAATTCTAGACTTTCGGTTCATCTCATAGTGTCTCGTAGAGCGTATCAGTTTGTGCTTGAGTCACCGTATTTACTGGCTTGTGCTTCCTTCTCAAGGCAAGAAAGCCATTTTGCCTGTCTGCAGCACTTCTGTCTGGCAAGTAGTTTGTAACTCATTGACAAACTCTGAATAAAGTCCTTTCTAGATGCTGGACCAAAGAGGACAAACATCTCTGGACTGAAAGGATAGGAACTTTGTAGCGTGGATATAAATACTCTGGATTAAAACTCTGCTGGTGGTTTGAGCAGACAAGTCTAGACAGACAGATTTTGGGGGGGGGGGGGGGAGGGCGCTTCGATGTACTGCTTCATTTAACGTTTTCCACTGTGTTTCTGAAAATATTCAGAAGACTGAGAAAACAAAAGCTAAACAGGCTCTGTGCTTAAAATTAATTATGCTGTACCTGTGGAATGGTGTGCAGCAGAAGTGTTGCATGTACAGGTGGTTGGCAGTGTGTTGGGTTTGCTGGTGTAACCAGTGTGTGGCTTGGTCTGAGGGTCAAATGAGACACAGTGAGGAGGCTGGAGCAATGAGGGAAGACAGAAGTTTGCTGGTGGGGTGGCAGGGAAGAGGTGTGAGGAGCAAATGGAGGGGTGCAAATGGTAGGCTCCAGCAGTGGTGGGGCAGGCAGAGCAGGGGATAGGTCTGCTGCTTGAGGAGAGGTGAAGGATGTTGTTAGGGCAGCAGCATGTGGTGTGCATTTTGAGGGTGTTGTCATGAAGGGATGAGCCTTATGTGCAAAGTCGTGACATAAGCTTGAAGGTGTGACAGAGCTTCAGCAGAGAAAGCTGGTCACCCGTTTGAAAGGGGAAGGGAATTCAGGGGAAGGGAATTCAGGGCTGTATCAGGGAGCAACAGTCTAGAGGGGTGATTAAGCTTCTGGTTTATGTTTAAAGAAGGCAATGGAGGGTCTTCAGTTGCAGAATACTCACTGTGGAAGATGAGGGTAGGACTGCAGAGAGTAAACGGCATGCATAGCACAGAGGGCTTTTTTAATGGGGGGTATTGTTGTGGGACTTAACAGAGATGGAGCAGCTTGGTCAGCCATCCACATGAAGCAAGGATAGAGATACGCATGTTGGTTGCGGTGGCAATGGTGGTGAGGAGAACAAAAGCAGAAGGGAGCTCCAGCAGGAAAGAAGAATTGGGTAACTCTAGGAAAGAGACATTCTGGAGCCTTTCCCTGTAGTCCTTTGGCTCCACTCCAGGTTTTAGTCAGTAAGGTTTGAATGCCCTTCTCTATGGGGAAGCAACAGTAACTAGCTCTGGTTGTAACCCATGCCTAGGTCCTGTGGTGTTTTAGCAGTGGGGTGAGGGTAGCATTGGGGTGAGAACAGGTACTGATCTCCCCTCCCTGCAGTAGTGTTTTAAAAGTTGAGCTCAGAAGCAGAGGTTGAGGTAGGCTGTGCATATGAGAAGCTTTTCAAGGTGATCTGTTTTGTGGACATACAGAATTGTGAAGGTGTGCCACAGGATTTTTGGAGTGCAGCCATCATCTTTGTGGTGACTAGCCAGTGTTAACTCTTGTCCCCACAGTCACCAACAGTCTTCCCATTTCAGCAGATCTGTGGGCTGCCGCTTTGCTTCCCTGACTTTTGTTCTCTCTGGCATGGCTTATGTCAGGGAGCAGCAAGAGCAGGGCTGCTCCTCCAGGGAAGACAAGCTAGGAGCTGAAGGTGCTGATAGCCACCAGCAGTGCCCTCAGTAACTGGGGTACAGTCCTACCACATCTGAAGAGTGCAGGCAGAGCAAGATGCTGATAGGAGGGGTCCCTCAACATTCCCAAAGAAGATGAGATGGTGAATTGGGTCCACCCAGCAAGTCCAGCAGTAGGAGATGATGTCAGAGACAGGACTGGAGGCGAGCTGCCTACAGTGTAGGTCCAAGGTTTGTCCAGGAGATAGGACTGAGGACTTGTCCACGTACAGTATAGCTCAGACAAGGCAGTATGCCTGGACCAGAGCTGCAATGGAGCTCATGGACCATGGGCAGAGGGTATATGGATGGGGTTCAAGGGGAGGCTGTTTGAGATATTTCAAGCCTGTTAGTGCACCCAAGAGCCAGACAGCTTTACTCTTTTGCCCTCTCCCCTTCCAACCCAGTTTATCTTTTGTAATTTCTTATGGTAGCTTTTTTCCCCACCATTGCCTCTGATAGCCCTCAGTTCTCCTGGAGTGCTTGTGGTTGCTCTGTCCTCTGTTGTGCCTTTCAGTGCTGTCTATGTGGAAATGATTCCTATTGCTTCTTTCACCTTGTCTGTTTTCTCTTACTTCTTCTGTCTTTGCAGAGTTTCATACAAGGAGAAATATCAAATGATTTATCTCTGTCTCTTTTTCTACCCCTCAAGCCTGTCTGCCTGTAGTGTTAGTGATCATATTAACCTCACAGTCTCCTTGCTAAATTTCCTTCTTTCTTCCTGATTGCTCATTATCCAGGCTATTTATAAATCATTCCAGGCCTTCTGTTGGTGTAGTACTGAAGTCTACCTGCTCTTCTCCATTGCTTCTGTTAAAAGCCCTTGTAGAGGTGCTGATCATCACTCACCTTGTCTGTTGGCTTTCACTTTCTTGCTGCACTGCCCATCCTGTTCCAAATGCAGCCGCTTAAAATGTTCTGCCTGCTGCTTGGACCAGATTGCTCTCAGATTTAATGTCTGATGACTTACAAACGGCACAGTGTCACTTTCAAGCTATTGCTTCATTGTGCTACCACTTCTTTCTGGTCTTTTGCTTCCTCCCTTCCTCCTAACTTTCCCCCTTCCCCCAACTCTCCTTCTTGGTAAAGGTCAGGTAACAATTCTGCATTTTGCGTGGCACAGAGCACGATCAATAAGGGCTTGCTGAGTTGTCAGGATTGATTTTCATGTACTTTAAAGGTCCCTTCACCCTATTCCAGACTGAATGTGCCATAGGTAACTGTAAGATACTTTAAAATGACAGGGATGGTCTTAATGTAAAAAGGAGCCAGGCCATAATGCTCTCAAAGCTGCTGTAGTATAGAGTTAGAGAAATTACTTTTGTTTTTCTCATGGTCTCTTCAGAGGTGGTCCCAGGCTGGGAAGGCACAGTGTTGTTAGCTCCATCTTATCTCAGTGCTTGTGTGCTTGCTACCTTTGTCCACAAGTTACCATCCCTCAAATGCTGAGTATTGCTTGTGATCACAGCTGGTTGGTGGCAAGACTGGGAAATTTGCTGTTGCCAGCGACTGTATTTTGCCTCAAAGTGCGATGCCATTTACCCTTCTTTATCCTTTTCTTGTGTGGCAGGCCTGGGGGAGATGTCTAGGGGAGCCATTCCAAGATGTGCTTCCATACTGCAGGGGATGAAGCTCATGTATCTAGTGGTATAATTCAAACCCATTTTAGTTGAGAAAAGGGATATTATTCCAAAATGGCTCAATCATTCTACTTATTTGTCTGTGCTTACAGAGACCCAGACTGGATTTGGTCAAACGCAGACAAGTTATTGTGCCCATTTGTGTCCCTGGCTAAGTGAGGATAACTCTCTCTTGAGCCATCCTCAGGCACTGCCCACTCCAATTTCAAACACTGTAGGATGGGGCTCTGTTCCCTCTGGGTAGGAACATTCTCGAGTCTGTGCTGCTCTTGCCTGTTGATTTTCGTCATGGAACTCCCATTACATAGATTCATGGCTGCCCTTTTATGTGGCCCACGGCAAGCAGTTCAATCTCTTTCCTTCACATGTTTCTTTGTGATATGTCTCTGTATACAGTATATAGATGACTTGTTTCATATATCCTGCAGTAAACTAGTTTAAATCTGGCCCAGATAAATAGTGGTCAGAATTCCTTATCATGGGAGGGGCCGAGCACAAATTCCTGAAATGCCTGCCAGTGCAGAGGAAATGCTGATTTTTTTTTCTTTCCCTTTTCCTAGAAGGCAGCCATGATAACAGTTGGTTCACATTGCTTTGTTTACTGACAGCCTAAGTAGAGAGCTCAATCTGAAGTAATTCCTCTTTGCCCATGTATCTTCATGGTGGCATGTGAGAAAAAGCAGACACTTGGTACTGAGCTGCTTGCTGTTCTGTATCTGCAGTGTGGATAAATCATGGACTTCGGTGTTCAGGGCATCTGGTCTGGAACATTTTGTTAGTAGTAAATTCAGGCACACACAAAATGCTGTGCTGCTTAATTGCCAGCAAGACCTAAAATGACTCATTTTGTGTTGTTTCTTTTTCTTCTTCCTCTGCAGCAACTATAATGGAGAGACAGAAGAGGAAGCAAGAAATAGAGAAAGGACTTCAGTTCATTCAGTAAGTGGACAACCTCATTGTTTCCTGTGGCTTTGCAAGCAGTTTTCTTTGTACCAAAGATTTCAGGGAGTGCATCCTATTTACTGATTTTGAGTCTGCTGTGTAGGAAAGAGATATTTTTCCTAAGGATTTTCACTGTCATTCTTCAGGGTGTTTCTTGTCCTGCCAGCTCTCTAAACTTGAAATTCTGTCATTTTAATTTCTTTTGGTTTTGCTCTTCACTGCAGTTCCAGGATGATCTTTATAGTCAGCATAGCACCAGTAGTACTCAGACCTTCTACTTCATCTTCAGCATGAAGATCTCAAAGTGCTTTCAACAAGGTCATCCCACCTTTCTTGGGAAGGGAGATACTGTCTCTGTTTTGTAGGTGGGGAAAGCAAGGTAAATGACTTGCCAGGTACCCCATATGGTGCCTATAGGAGAAATAGATGACCTGGGCTCTTTTGCAGTTGCCAGCCTGATAGGTGCTCAGGTCAGTCTTCCGTGAATATCTTATGGCCTTCTAGAGCTTGAAGTGATTGCTTAAGTAATAGTTGTAAGTCCACGTACTTCCTTATAAAGTACAATAGTTTTTTTCCCTCCAGTATTTGAGTTTGCAAAGGCCTCAGACTCAGGTCCAGGTTGCATGATGAGTAACAAACCAACAAGATTGTAATCAGATTCATTTGGGATATTTTTTAAGGTCTGCTTTGAGTCTGCAGTTACTGTAGCTGAAATCTGTGCCTCAACAATATGGGAAAAAAAGAAAAATAGCCAACTCTTCCATGTTACATATTTATATCCTGTAGCATGGCAATGATATTTTCCCCCAGTCTGAGATTGAATGGGGCTGACAACCCAGTTTCAGAGAGGCATTTGTGAGGTTTATTTTGGTAACATTTATAAAAATGCTCAATATTCCTGGAAAGACGATAATTCAGAAATACAGGGTGTTGCTCATGCTTCTGGAGTGTATCGTGAACTCTGAACCAGGGGCAGTGTCATTTGTTGGCTTGTTTTGATGTGAAAGAGGTAGTCCAATTTTATGAGCAGCGTGAATGTTTCTTGCAAAGCCATGGCATTTCCTGTACTTCATTTTAAGGAGTAGATGGTGATTAGATGAGATGTATTTCAGAAGTGAGGAGGGCTATGAAAGGTGTGAAGGATTTCTCTAAAGCCTGTTGTTTTCTTCTTGAAGAGGAAAATTAAATATATGTGGACCAAGCCTGGATGACTTGTCTGGTCTAATCTGAAGAATGGTCCATTCTTCTGAGTCTCAGTGTTGTTGTGGGGTAGATGTTATCCACACAGCACTGCCAGTTCTGTGGTATAGCCTAGCAGCCTTGGCTAAGACAGTTGGAGTTAAGTGGCCTCCCTTCCTTTTGTGGTGTAAACCTAAAGGTATGTGGCTAAATTAACGTGGGGGAAAGTGATTGCATTTGTCACTGTATGTCTTTAGTCTCACAAAGTATTTGAGGTCTTGGAGTGGCAGTCTGTCTCTCATTAGAGCCAGATGTACTTAAAATACTTTTGTATTCACAACAGTCTCTCATGGGACTTCCTCAAAGATGTTTTTTTTCAGTTGTCTCTCTGAAGGCATGTTACAGATGATCATGTGTGTGCAGGAAATAGCTGAGAATATGATTCCTCTAGTCCCAAATCCCTTTGGGACCTGACCATCTCTTGACACTACTGTGGCCATCACCGAGCGTAATACTCCCTAATTGCGATCTCTTTGCTCCAGCTGTCTTTGAAGTGATGAAATGTTCAGTACCTCACTGACGTCAACAACACAGGACCAGAAAGATGATTTCATCACTAGACAAAAGCCCTTGTTTGCATGGATGCCTGTTTTATGAGCATTTCCTTTCTTTTTCAGGTCCACATTACCCCTAAGCCAAGAAGATTATGAGGTAATGAAGAACTTGTTTTCTAAAGCTGGGAACCCACTGGTTATCAAGATTTGTTCTGTTGTACAGCTATTAGTTTACATACCAAAAGTGGAGAGTGTGGAATGGTCTTTCACAATTTGTCTGTAATGTAAAGTTCTAAGGTTCTGACAATGACAACTGTCAGGAAAAGGAGAAGACACTTGAATATTCAAGAAAAAAGGAGATTTGACTGCATTATTCTCCTCTAACTAGGAGACTAATGTTTTAGAGGAGGATGGGGAGGCAGGATAATCTTAATGGAAAAGAAGTTTGCTAAAACATATGGAAACGAATGGTAAGCCTCTCCTGTCTCTGAATAGCCGCTCCACTTTCGTCTGTTTGCTCTCTCCCTGCTGCCCAGGCCTTTTTGCAGAAGCTGGTGAGAAACCTGTTTGCAGAGGGCAATGATTTGTTTAAAGAGAAGGATTTCAAACTTTCGCTCGTGCAGTATGTAGAAGGTCTGACTGTGGCGGATTATGCAGCCTCCGACGAGGTGACCATCCCAAAGGAGCTCCTGTGCAAGCTGCATGTCAATAGAGCTGCCTGCTACTTTGCCATGGTGAGTGCCTTCCCAAAACAGGACAGGGAGAATGTTGTGATTGCATTGCCATGCAATTAGAAAAGATGTGAAGAGGGGTTTCAACTGGTTTTGTCTGCTCCGTGTTCCAACACTGGAGAAGATGGTGACACAGAATCTCCCCAGTATTGCACTGTGTCTTATGAGACCTGAGGAAGGATGTGAAGGAGAGGGGGCCAGGCCTAAGGTATTGGTCCTTGTTGGTGATGAGTTAGTATGATCCAGTGCCTTCCGGTACTGCCTGAGTATTTCTCTGGAATACTGTTTGAGCATTGCTGTGGAGGCTCCTGCCTCCTCAGGTGAGGCACTGGAAGATGGTGAGAAGGCTTTGGGTCTCGCTGGAACTTTCGGCACACACACGGAGAAGCATTCTGAAATACTTTGGCTATAAACGGCTGTGAGCTTCCATTTTCCTAAGGAATATAACAGCTTTCCTTTATGCACAACCCCAGAGCAGGTCCATCCTGTTCATAATGAGGCTGAGTCCCATGAAAAAAAAAATTAACAAGCAGTCACATAATTAAAGACTGTCAAATGTGACATGCCTAAGGTGGAGGGGGAGTCAAGATAAAGTTGCTCAAGCAGCCTCAATTCTGGCATTTACTGACTTCGAAGTGTTTTTAGTCTTGCACGACTTAACAAAGGTTTTGTGTATTCATATTCTGGTCTTGTATGAGGTAATACACCTCTTTCCAACTGCCTTTTATATTCCCATTTTCTGTTGAGAGATAAAATGTTAGCATTCACACAGAAGGAGGGTTTAGTCTGCTGTGCCTCAGCTGATTCAAGGTGGTCTCTTCCATGCAGGGCTTGTATGAGAAGGCACTGGAAGACAGTGAGAAGGCTTTAAGTCTTGACAAGGAGAACATCCGAGCACTCTTCCGGAAAGCCCGCTCCTTAAATGAACTTGGAAGACACAAAGAAGCATATGAGTGCAATAGCCGATGCTTGCTGTCCCTCCCACATGTAAGTTTTTGACATACAACTCATCTTGCTTTCTGTGTCTCACCACCTTCCTCCTTCATAACATGCTTAGAATGAGGCCAGAGGATAGTGAAAAAGGAAGCTTGGCTGTTCCTGGGAACATGTTATACCTAGAAATTTTGTCTCTCTGACTCGAAGAAGATATTTGACCTCTCTTGTTTTTTCAGTCCAAGTCACCCTCTATGGACAGTGCCAGCCAGAGATAAACAACAGGTTTGGTGACCTGTTTGTGAAGAGCAAAACCCTATGCTAACAAAATGTGAACTAAGGCCATGAAAATATTTTAATTAGCTGGGTTTATATGCCTAATGGGAGTGACTAGGAGCATGGGAGAAATGGGAACTGGAGCACTGGAAGGAAAACATGCATACTTTTAATGTTTTTACTTGCTGATTGCTAAGGCAAGCTGATAAAGCTTTTAATTTCTGAGGGACATGCAAAGGTGTCCTTGAGATCACATGTCATACTTATTTTTGTACTCACAGGTGTGTAAACTTTTGCATTCAGAGGGGACTATCTGCATATATGAGGCTGTAGATATTTTCCTGACAATGCTTTTGTTGCATGTCCTTTTAGGCCAAGTATTGAGCATGAAAACAGACTATGATTAGATAGATTCTAGTGAGCACTGGTTGCCTTTGCTAAATTTGGTTCTGATCAATCACAGTAATACAATAAAAATACATCTACTTCAGCAGGAGAAGTTAATTTGCCTTTATTATTGGTGTTACAGAAGCAGTCGTTGGAAGCCTTGTTAGCAACTAGTTATTGTTTTTGTAAAGCTTGTAAATTCTGGCTTCTTTGACTTGGCAGAATAGGGTGACCGAAACATGTTAAAGGTGTCATGTTAGGAGAATTCAAAAAATTGTTGTTTTTTTTTTAAACAAACACTTTTAAAACCAAAACCATCTAATATATGTGTTCATGTAAAGCCATGTCTGCCTATATTTCACATTGCAGTTGAGCCACTTAAAACTTCAGGTATTAAAACTTCAGGTGATAAAGGACTTGCCACTCAGTTGACTCACTGTCTAGCAGAGTTAACTTAGTTTCCAGAGGCTTCCAGTGTGGTGAAGTTGATACTCCTTGGTAGTATGCTTTTTTTGGCATGGCACATTATTTTTCAGGGTGTTGGAGGAGAGCATATTGCATGCCCTTGTTGAGCATTCCCTCATTTAGGTGGGACGTAGTAAGCACCCGAGGGTGGCATTTGTCTGAGGGAAGGGAAAGCTAAAGGAAGATCTTGGGGATGGCAAAGAGCAAATAAACCCCCTCCACAAATCTCAGGCATCCTGACAAAAAGGACAGTGATTAAGCATGTGTTTTTGGGAAGGGAAGTGGAGGCAGTCTAGAGAGAAATACATTCTTAATCTTGTCCAGGCATCTGAGAAGACATCTCAGAGTTATGTTAGCATCTGGAGTTGGATAGGGTAAGCCTGGTAGGCATGAGTATGCGATCAATTTAAAGAAATTACATCAGAGGTCATTCTGGTGAGTTTTTCACAGGGAGCAAGAAAATGGCTGACTACAGAAGACACCTGAGAGTGTTTGGAAAGGCAGAATAACCAAAGGCAACAGAGCAATGAAAGCATGATTGGTGTTAGAAAGATCTGAGAGGAGGAAGAAAGAGTGACCATGAGGTTTGACCAAGAAGTCTCTGGAGGGTGTGAGGACAGTTTCAGAAGGTGGTACAATGCTGAAGGGGTGTCACATGGGGAGAGGAGAAGAAATGGACAAGGTTCTGTCTTCAGTGAGTTCAGAGAAGATGGTGACAAGACCAGTGTTGACAGTGTGTGGGAGCAAGTACAGTCAGAAAGTGGCACTCCAAATTGAAGTGACAAGTTCCTGATACTGTGGGCTAGAAGAACCAGAGGCTAGTGAGGGGTTGAAAGGCAAAGGATGATGAACCTGCAGGGAGAAGGAGGTTGGAAAGACCAGCACAGCAAGTAAAGAGAAGAGAGCAAGCTTCAATGTAGGAGATGTTGGGACATGAAGGAGGGATATCAGAAGAGGTTGGGCAGATATTTTATTCTGCTTTGAAGGAACTGTACTCTAGCATTTTTGCAAACAGGGAGAGAGAGAAAGCAGAAGGAAAGAGTTGCTGGTGGTAAATAAGTGAAGAAGGTTATGGCAGGTTGTTAGTCCAGACAGAACTGGAGAGGGTGGAGAAGGGGAATGGAGCATGGCCTAGAACTTTGTTTAAAGCCTGCAGTGGTGCACACACGATCTGTTGAGGCAATTTAACCAGAGCCAGAGCCAGTGCAAATGCCTTGTAGCTTGTAAGTTGGAAACTGAGACTTGATTTCAGCTTTAAAAACAAATAAACAAACAAGCAAAACAGGCTAGTGAATACTGTCTTCGTGTCAGAACTGATTGTTAACTGTGGCTGGCAGAGAGGGAAGGCATGTAGGCTCCTTCCCAGACCTGGGGACCTTGTGGAAATTGTATCAGCCCCCAGCAGCCAGCCATGGCAGCCCCTCCATCTGTCTTGCCAGCAAGACTCAAGAACCCTGTTTGTGGAGAGTGGGTGCTTTCTTGGAAGCAGGCACTTGATTCTGATTTTCTGCAGCATTGAAAGAGTGTTGGGAGAGCTCCTGGTGCAACCTCAAAAACTCAGTGGGACTGAATGACAAGAGCTCTTTAGGTCTGCATTTAACTCTCCTAGGGCTGCTCTGGCAATTGTCCACCTGCTTCTGCCTGCAAGTGAGGCTTCCTGGTGCAGCCCAGTGTGCATAACTGCATTCCTGTTTATTTCATTGTGAGTGCCACAGAGGCAAAACTGAAAGTGTCCTGCCAATGGTTTTGTCCCCAGGATGAAAGCGTCACGCAACTGGGGCAGGAGCTTGCCCAGAAGCTGGGACTGAGAGTTCGCAAAGCATACAAAAGACCTCAGGTATGACTTCTTTTTTCTTATAGGCTATTCTTTGGCTTTTTCAGATTTACTTTTGGAAATGTGATAGGTACTGCTCTGCGGTTACAGACATATGTACCGTGCAGTCCCTCTAGCATGCTGCTGGCTACCCTACTTGTCCTGACCCTCTGACTCACTTTGCCTTGATCCTTTTCTAACCCCATTTCTGTCTATTGCTAGGATGTTCCCCAAGTCCCTAGCTAAACCAGGCAGAGCTGGGCTGGTGCTGCAGAAGAGGCCTCCAGTCTGCTGGAAGTCTGTGTTTTTTTGGTGGAGAGGGACATATAACCTAATCCCAAAGGAGGTTTTGCATCACAGTCCTTTTCCTGTTGCGGGATGAGAAGGGTGGGAGCCTCTGCTGCGTTGTAGTGCCACGGGTCATGAAGGGTTCCCGCCCCATATCTAGGCATAAACATTTTTTATGGTGGGGGAAAGGCCTCCACTTTGGGAGAACAGGTGCGCATCTGGTCAGAAGGCAGGAAATACCAAGTCGTGGGTCCAATTAATTTACGCCAGTGGCTTTACCTGTAACTTGGCTCTGCCAGAAAGTGATGCTGTAACTGGAGTGCTGTTGGTGTTTGAATGTATACCCTGGAATGGAGCTAGAGGGCGTTAGGCCTCTTGGATATCCACTCATGGACAAAGCTGCCTTGGTCTCGTAAAATCCCAGGATACATTTTCAGGAGTAGGGAATATTAAATAGTAGTCGAGGCTTATATTTGTGTTTGCATTTGCATCCTCAGCCACATGTGCAGTGGTGTGTTAAACAGGCAGCATGTTCCATCTCAAGAGGGGAAACTTTGCAGTATGTTGTGATCAATCACTTGGGCATCCAGTGTGCAGAGAGCTTTTGGATTAAATTTGGCTGTAGCATCTTATTTCTCTCCCTGACCGACCACACCTGTGGTTCACCAACCCCCAAAAATTCCTTGTCATTGTAGCAGCTCTCACACTTCAAAATGATTCTGTCTCACAGAAAGGGCAGTTTTATGCAGAAATACTTTTTGTAGCTGCTCACTGTGTTGGCCTTGCTACCTTTTTGCTGCTGTCATGTTACTCAGTTGTGATGGGCTTAAACCACCTGTATGTTAGAAAAATAAAAATTAAAAACTCAAAAATGTTTTTTGTTATTTGAAATGTAGTGATTGGTATTTTGATGACACCTTGTTGTCTCTTGTTTTGACGTCCAGCTTTCATTCCAGTGCTGTAATGCCTTCCCAAAGTAGTAATTTCTTGGTAAAAAGACAAAAACTTCTGTTTCTCAGGGAAGTTGTTTTGCCTCCTGATTGTGTGTTGGATATTGGGTGTTTTGCATTAAGGTGTCCAGAGCTAATATATGGCCCTTTCAGTGTTCAGAAAACTGTACCCTTGTGTCACAGTGGTATGCCTTTTGGGGTGGCTGTTATTTAAGGGCAGTGCCTGGAAGGAAAACCTTATTGTAACCCAGCTTTACCTCATTTATGAGCATTCATAGGCTGTCTCTGTTCTAAGATCTCTCTCTTCCTTGCAGCAGGAATTGGAAACATTCTCGTTACTCAGTAACGGCACGTCAATCAATTTACCAAACCAGGTAGAGTATGCATTGTGTGGTTGTCACCGTTCATGTCACTGTTACTAGAATGCTTCACAGATTTGTTTTACCTCCAAATTGATAACTGTCATTTAGGATTTAAATGTGTTTAATTAGTGTGTTCCACTTGTAAGGAATATTGCGAAGGAAATTAATTTCTTTGAAAGTACTTCTCATGGCAACATTTTTTATGTTGGTAATTAGGTTGCTGAAGATGGTATTTTCCTTAGTTATTGTGAAGGTTTGCTTTCGCTTGCATTTTAAACAAGTTTTAGTTTTCAAGATTTTACGTAGTTAGGGCAATGCTAAGTATAAGTCAGAAAGCGCACGTGCTGAAGAAACATACAGAATGAAATTACGCCATGTACCAAGCCAAGGTGCATACACAGTTTATGTAGTCTTTGTGTTGTACTTCACACTGCTCTTTGAAGCAAACAAACTATAAAACTGTAAAAATTGTCAGTTTGTACAAGGTGGGATACTAAAGAATTAGCTTAGCTCCCACCGTTCAGTGACTTGCCTTCACATCTTTCTAGGAAGGACAGTCAGCTTGCTTTAATAGCTGAGCCAAGTTTTTAATTTGCAAATATTCCCTTTTGCAATAAATGAAAGCAGTGCAAAAACTAGAAGCTGCAAAAACTATTGCAGTAGATGCAGCATCTCAAGATTAATGCTGTACTTGTGTCTTTTAAGCTTAAGTTGAAGGTACGCATACTTATCTCTGTTTATATTTCTGTAAAATATGGGCTCATTTTATTCCTTGCCTGGAGCTCCGAGTCAGCAGTTGTCTTGGCGGAAACCTTTTCCTGTTTTGAGTTAGCTATAAATTGCAAATTGTTAAATTGCAAAATACGTGAACTGAGAAAAGGAACGTTTTGTAAGATCAGGCTGTCAGATCTTACGCAGCATGGGGCTGACTGGTTGATGTGTCTTAGGACTCGGGGCACAGCATTCTCATCCACACATAAAAAACCTTATTCTGTGTACAGATTTGCTCACATGGTTGGGTATTGTGCAGGGCTGGTATTGCTTCGCAGCAACAGGGTTTGACCACTGCTGGAGGTAGAAATGAATAGGGTCCTAGGATTAATGGCCTCTTAAAGTTTGTTGGGTTTAATGCTCTTGCACTGAAAGAGGCCATAAAGGAAAAGAAGGGGCCAGATGCCTTTAGGAGTAGTAAAGAGTCTCATCTGTGAAGTGTAAATGTTTTTTTAAAGATTAATATCTGGTAATATTTTTCTCTCTCCTTTCCTACACCCTTTTTGCAGACCACTTCCAATGGATTGGGTTCAATAGATGACATTGAAACAGGTAAAGACATCTCTCTCTGATTTTTGTGGCTTTGGTAAGGTACCTCACCAGGCTGGCAGGCCTGAGGGGTTCCTTGCCATTATTTGTGTCTCTTCTGTGCACTCCTGACTTTAGTAACTAGGAGGAGGAAAAGGTGGTGTGAAGCAGGAGTGTTTTACCTGCAGAAAAGCTTTTTGTCCAGGCCGAGTGAGAGACACATCTGGGAATTAAAAAGGTCTGCTGAGGCACACAGCTCTCTCCAGCTGTGCTTTCTTAAAGCTGGGCTTGGTAAAGCTCCTGAAAGTCTGCTCCTAGGCAGAACAGTCCAGATAAAGTGAAGTTAAGGTTGCAGGCAGCTGTCAGTGCTCTGAGCACAAATCGTCCTCCAAGATGCTGAGGTGGAGGAGAACCAAGGGAGTTTGGAGAGACCCAGGAAGAGCTGTGTTCAAAGTTAGGCACTCGGAAGGAGAAGAAGGAGGGCTACAGGCTTGCTTTCCTCATGCTGGGAAACAAGTGACCTTAACTCTGCCCCTGTAGAAAGGCTTCTTATGTGCTTTGCCCTTTCTTATGTGCTGGAACATTGAACTCGTGCCTCTGAGCACATCAGTCTTTGCTTCTTTGAAAGACAGCTCTGTGTTGAAGGTAAGTGTGGAGACTTATCACTGAAAGTAGCAATTGCTCTTATAGAACAAAAATAATTCCATTATTAGGATGCTTTGAAAAACATGTTAGTTCTCTGTTGAATATCAGCTCACTAACTAAATGCTGTGTGCAATCATGAGTCCCAGTTCTGTGAATCAGGGAGAGTTTTTCACATTATCTTGTAGTGCTAAAATGACTGGACTCCTACTGCAGAGTTAAGAGAGACTGCATCCAGTAAGCTCTTTATGTAATCAGGATTTGGTGTAAGAGCAACATGCCACCTTTGTTCAGGCAGAGAGAACCTTTACTGCTTGGAAATCTTTTCAAAAGCACTGAAATTATATGGTATTCCATTGCCCTGAGAGCAGTGTGCCACCAGGAGGGCTGTGCGTGCTGAGTACCTTGAGAGTTTCATATTCAAAGCTTTTTTAGCAAGGGCTTTTTGTGGTTGGTTTGGTGGTTTGTTTTTAAGATTCAGACTCCTGAAGCCCTTTCCCCCATGCTCTGCTTGAAGTCATCTGGTTAAGTTAGCCTGGCACTGCACACAGATCATGGCTCAGATGGCCTTTGGCCAGATAACGCACTTAGGGAACCGCTGCTGGTTTGGGAAGCAGAGCTAGAAACAGGGCTTTTAAAAGTACTGTACTTGCCCCTCTGGAACAAACAGGTGTATGCCAGGGAAGCTACCAAGTGGGGGGCATGGAACGAGAGATGGAGGAACAGATGGGCAAGACTCTCATTGAGCTTATAATAATACATGGGGCTTAGTGTTATGGCAGTGGCAGAAATCAAGGGGACTCAGGTGCGTGCTTGTGATCTGCCCATCAAAGAAGGCTGATGTATTTTTTTAAGATGGAGCAAACCTTAGGTGAATGCAGGAAGTGCATGAGCTTTCTGGAAGGAGAATACATGAGATGTGGGTATGGTGGCTGGTAAGGTCAGCAGATGGGGTATCCCGAGGAAAGCAGGAATGGGAAAGGAGGGAGAGGTGAAAAGATTGGACAGTGGGGAATGGGTGGAAGTGACTGAAGGAATGACAGCGTTTGTGGTCAGGGAGAGGGGAGCAGACATCCCCCCTCTGCCCCTTAGAAGTAGTGGAACCTGTTGGTCCCTGCTCTTCTCACCCTTCACATGCACTGAGCTGTGTGTATGGGTCCCATATAATTCTTTGCCTTTTTGTTGTGCATTCAGCTTTTTCAGGGTTTCGGGCCTCTCAGGGTTTGTGAGGGCCTCTTTCCTCTGCTCCCCAGTGTGAGTGGAACTGGAGGGCCTCTTTCATTCTTCAACGAAGGTCTGAACTTCTGGATCCTTTAGGGCCGTGTCATTGTGAACCCTTTTGCTCCCCCGTGCACATGTCCCTGTCCTTTCCAGTGTGTTCCGAACTTCTTGTTTGCCCCTGGAGGGATCTTGACAATACTGCAGGTTTAAACATCTGAAAAATGGAAAGGCACAAGCCATCCCTTTATACTGAGAGAAATCCGGCCAAGCTACCAGTGATGAGGCCATCACCAAGGAAAGCTCAATGGCTGGCTCCTGAGCACAAAGGGAGGTGAGCTGAGAGAAGCCAATGCAAAGAGGGCTTGGGGTTGGAGCTGAGCTTGGTCTGAGGGGCAGCTGCAAAACTAAGGACATTTACAGGCTTCCTTTGAACTGCTGCTGCCTGTGGGGAATGTTTCTAGCTGCAGCACTGAAAACCTGTGTTGGATCCCATAAGGTACAACACGCACTTTCCTTCAGTTGCATGCATGAGGTTGTGGGGAGGTCCCTGTGTCTAACACTTACTGCCTCCCCCTGCTTTCCCTTTTGTCATGTCTCTGCCTCCAGCGCCTTCCATAGTGACCTTGGCTGTGGTTCATCCACGTGGACCACTCACAACAAAAGGCAGAGGAAAGGTGGCAGGGGGTGGTGGTGTGTTCCTGGTGGGGTTAGAGATAAGGGGGCTGCATGTGTGTGTTGTCTCTGCTGTTGTTCTGTTCAGGACTTGGGGGGTTGCAGGAACTGCTGATCCTCTGAGCTAAGAAGGTCACCAACACACTCTGCACTTAGTGAACATGCAGTGTAGAGGACAGCAACACAGTGCACTCATCCAGTCCCAGTTAGAAAGGGATGGCTTGGTTCTTGTGGGGGCTGAGTGAGCAGATCTTATATAGACAGGATGCAGCATTTCTCTCTGGATCAGGATTTGTGTCTTGGAAGCTTGTCTAGTTTCTTTCCCATTCTTACCAGTCTTTCTAATAAAAGCTATTGTCTCTACTTCCAAACTTTGCCTTGCTTACAGCCTTAGACCATCATAGCTATGGTGCAGACACTGCTGTGTGGATTGAGAAAGCAGCATCTTTGTCTTACTTCTTTTCTTTTATTCCAGGACATCTGCACAGGGGCAGAATTAAGGTAGTTTGGGTGCTTGGTTTGAGAGCTGCAAGTGTAACACTGCATTTTCCGAATTTCTAACATTTGAACTTCTTTTGGTTTTTTAACCTTTATTTTATTTGAGAATAAAATGCTCTTCTATGGAGAATATGTGTTTTAACCTTAACTTCAGTTAACAGAGGTTTATATTGCATGGTGGGAACATCTTACCATTTCAGTAATGTATTGGAGAGGCAAGGAAGCCTTAGGGAAAATCACTGCCTCTCTCCTGCCCTGACCCTGGTTCACACAAGCTCCCAGGAGGATGTTTGTTGTTGAGGCATTGCGAGGGAGTGTGGGCAGCACCCTTCCACCTGCAGACATCAGGAAGCACTCAAGCAGGAAATTTACTTGGGTAAAGACAGCTGAGTGAGTCTAATGGGTGTTTTGGGGGACCCACTGTTAGCACAACCTGGTCTGAGCACCTCATCTCTGACTCCTTCCCAGCAAGGCTTTGTGGGTTTTATCTTTTGCCATTTAGGATGCCTGAGGTTTTAGAGAGGGAACGAGTAAGCAAGCTTTCAGCTGGGGTATCGAAGCTTCAAGGAGTAGAGAAGGGAGTCATCTTTGCCAAATCCATTAGTGAGGAACATTAAAGAAAACACCAGGTGGTGGGTTATAGAGAAATTGGATTATGTGCCCCTGGCCTTTAGTCCTAGACCCAGTGAACTCAGTAGCTGATCAACCACAGGTTTTGTGTTCTTCCTAGATACTGTACAAGCTTTTGGTCGTGTTTGCCAAATCCTGATAGTCAGTCTGGGCACTGCCCTTAGAGTGTGTTTCAGCTATCGGTGAGCTATGAGAGACTGGGAACAAAAATGAAAAGGCAAGAACTCTTCAGACCAGAGCTTCTCCTCTCAGAAAACTGTCATACTTGGTTTTTGTGATTTGAGGGAATTGTGCAATATTATTTTTGTCAGGCTGTGTTCTGCTTGCCCCCTGCAAGAGGCTCTCCTGGGTGACTGGGTCTGTTTCTCCCTCATCATAGACTGCTCTATGGACCTGCAGTGCCTCCCAGCTCCTGTGGCCACCTCCATCCCTGTGAGTGAGGGGCTGGCCTCTTTGCCCTCTGACTCGGATGCAAAGGGCTTGCCTACCTCGCTCCCTGCTTCCAGCCTGCTCCCATCTCCAGACTGCATGTCCTTGCCAGCGCCTGAGAGCGTGGAGGACTTCACAGATGGGGACATCATTGGGGAAGAACTGGACTCCCTCCTGGACTCCCTCGCCGAAGGGTCACCATACCCTCTAGTAAGAGTGGGTGCTGTGTGGGTCCCCTACTTCTTGTTCCAAATAGGTCCTTGGAGCGTGTGAATATGTGTGCTGCTGTTCTCTCTCTCTTTCCATCACTCTCCCCTCCTTGCTTTTCCTCTGGTAAAACTCATTCATTCCTTCCTTCTGTAATTGGCTTGGGGTATCCAAAGAGCCTGCCTTTAAGCCTGCTTTTCTGTGTGCAACATCATGGAGCTGTCCCACAAAAGGTACCCAAGATAGCCGTCCCACACCATCACCTCTCTCCTGGACTCTGGTGGTCATGGAGTTGAAGCAGGCCTGAGCGTAGAAATGAGTGGGCTGAAGCAGGAATGATGGATGTATTTTATACAGTGGGCATGCTCTAATGTCCTTGTATTTTGTGCAGGCTGCATTCAGCCTGATATTTGAACATGTCTGAGAGCTGTAGAGATAATCTGTATTCGTACTTATGTTGGATTTTGGTTGCTGGTGTTGCTGATGTTATGTGAGTGAGCTTGAGTCTAGAAGCAATATACTCATATTCATGCAGGACACCTCTTGAGCCAAAAAGCTCAGATGAGAGGTGCCATGAATAGCAGTTGTCAACTTGACCTCAGCACTGCATGTGCTCAGCTGCACTGTTTCTTGACCCGAGCTGGTTTAAATGCCCAGCACATGGCTCTGCCTTGCAGACTGATGAGCTCAGGTAGCCCAACCCCTCCACAGGGACCTCTGTCCAGTCCATGTGCAGTGTAGATTGGAAGGTCTGCAGGCAGATGTAGCTGCTGGGTGTCCTTTTGTTTCACGCACTTGAGTGGGAGCCTGTTGCTGTCTGTATTTACTCATCTCTACTCCTTGTTCCTAATTTCTGTTTATCCTCTCCCTTCCTGATTCCCCAAAGTCTCTGGTCCAGGGCACCATTCCTACCAACCTGCCAACAGAGATGCCCCAGCTCATCCCTGTGTTTCCCGGGGGAACTCCGCTGCTGCCCCCAGTTGTGACAGCCAGCATTCCTGTCTCCACCCCGCTGCCACCTGCTTCCTTCGGGCTGGTGATGGATCCCACTAAGCAGCTTTCCTCCTCCTCTGTCCTGGATGCCTTTGAGGCTCCACCAGGAGGAAGTGGCGGCTCCACCTTAGATTCGCTGGATTCCCTGGATCTGCTCCCCTATACAGACTCACGGCTTGATGCCCTAGACTCCTTTGGGACAAGCAGAGGGTCACTGGATGCCTTGGATTCCTTTGCCATTGGTAAGCGCGGGACTGATGGGGTTTTATGCTGCTTTAGCTGTGAATGCGTGCCAAAATTATTTCCTTCAGCGCTGAGGATATCTGTCTATAGCTTTGTCTGCTGGTGCTGCAGAACGGGAGTGTAAATGTAAGGCAGGAAGTTGTCTTGGACAGAGCAACTGAGTATGTCTAGCTCAGGAGTAATGAGAAAGGCTATAGGTGTGTAATCCCAGATAAACAGCATGTCCATGGTGTGAAATCTCAAGAGGAGAAAGGAATGCAAAGGTGCATAATGATGAGTGATGAGGTTTAAACTCGGCTTGGTGTCCAGGACACCTCCCCTGGTACAGTTTGCTAGACTATAACATGATCCCTCCAACAACTCTGACATTTTGGACCAAATGAGCAAACACCTGGTGACTGTTCTAGATGATACGGGACCTTGTAGCACTGGGCAGAATGGTAGAGGCTAAGGTGGGTCTCTCACATCTCTTTTTTCAGGGCAGTGAGTGTCCTGTTGCTTGTGGCACTGCACTCTCATGCCGCAGGGAGCAAAGTTTTGGAGGGCTGTGGCCAAAAAGTTTGTCCCCTCCTGTCCCAAGAGGGAAGGCAGGCTTCTTGACCTACTTGACCCCAGTATTGCAGTATGTTGTCAGCAGAAGTATTTTGAGAAGAGTAGACATTGGCCAGTCAGCACTTCAATATTTAGATTTGCCTCAGCACTGGACTACCTTGGAGTTGCAACATTGGGAATGCCAGTGCTCAGCAGTCTAGAATTGGGTTCAGTAGGGTTTGGGGAACAAGAAGGCCTTTCCTGGAGTTTTTCAGACTTAGACTGGTTGTTTTGGAAAAAAAATACTAAAATGTTATAAAAGAAATAAAGCAGATGGCTTTAATAAGCTTTTTTTTTGTGTGTCTTTTTGTGAGCAAAACTGCCTCTCAAAGTGAAATGATTGTTTTGTGGAGCTTTTTCTCCCTTCTTTTTTCCAGAAGAAACTAGTCCTCAGGAACTGCGACACCCACCTGGCAGCCAAAAACCATCCCCCGTGGTGAGTGAGCCGCTCCCTCGTGCTGATGTCCCAAGGTGCTCTGGAGCCAAGGTAGTAGTGACTTGAGTGATGTAGGTAATTTGGGCCCCTCCTCTTAACCTGCCCCAGTGAGTGTTGTCTCCCATGTTATGGCAAGGAAGGTAAAGATTTCCCTAGTGTCAGTAGGAAGACATCAGTTCCATCTTCATTTTCATCTGCTACTTTGCCTGTTGCCAAGGTGAACATGGTGTGACCTAGGTTGTAGGGTCGACAGGGGATCACGGAGGCCAGTGCCTCACTCTATCTGGCAGCCACATAACACTGAAGGATGACGCAGAGTAAGCCAACTGTGTCTTCAGGCTACTGAGGTTCTTTGCACCTCTCAGGAGGCTCTTCCATACACACTTTTCTGCCCCTCTCCCATGTCTTCGGTCTTGGAGAAAAGGGGGTGGGATATCTATGGCTGGCAAGCTTGGAACAAGAATTATATTCATAAGTTCCTGTAATCTGCTAGTCCTGTTAACATCAATGTGCAGCAAAGTCTCTGTCCTCAAATTAATCTGCTCCCTGAAGACTCACTGATAAGAGGTTTGGCTTTTTCCCAGCTTGGGATAGGGTTGATACGAGAGTCTTCCAATGTGGAGTTGGTTGTGACGGAAGGTATGAGAGGGAGTGAATGGGATATTTTGTTCTGTGACTAACAATAGAAAACTGAGGTCCCTTACCAAAAGAGAAAGATCTTTGAAGTGAACATACCACACTGTTTATCGTCTTTAAAAGAGTTGCATGCTGCTCTTTTGAAAATGCTACTTCAGATAGAAACATTTTGATAAGAGAGAAAACAAGAAGGTTTTTTGAGAGACTGGCATGGGGCAGGGGGTTAGAGATTTCTTCCATGTGGTTGCAAAGCTGAAAACAGAGGTATGTGTGCTTTTGCTCAGGTCAGCCTTGGTGGAGTGAGTCACCCAGCTGTGCCCAAAGTCACTGAGCACTTACTGTCCCAGCCAGAACCAGTAATGCCCAACACAGCCCTCCTGGTGAAGAACCCTCTGGCATCTACTCATGTCTTCAAACAAGCCTGTCATATCTGCTACCCCAAAACAGGTGATATGTGTGCTCTGCCAGAGCACTGGCCCAGGCTAGGATTTGCCTTTGCCTGGGCTGATAGGGTTATTCTGCCCTGCAGGACCCAAGGCTGGTGATTACACCTACCGGGAAGGCTTGGAGCACAAGTGCAAGCGGGACATTCTGCTGGGCAGGCTGAAGAGCTCAGAAGATAAGACCTGGAAGAGGATCCGTCCTCGCCCAACCAAAACCAACTTTGTAGGATCCTATTACCTGTGCAAAGGTGATCTGGAGGGGATAGGGCTCTCAGTGGCCGGGAAGGGACTGTTTGGCATGTGCCAGGGGAGGTTGGGAGGGGACTTCAGTTGGTATCATGTGCTTTCTTTGGGGTCTTCCTGCCCCATCAGTAGCTCATGGACCAGGAGGCTGAGTACAATGAAAGGCAATGAGCTCCCATGCTGTGGAGAATGAGCAGCTTTTAAAGTGGTGGAGCAGAAATGTTGCAAAGGCATAGTGAGGTGCTGTGCAGAGCCAGGCACTCAGAGCTGCACTGTTGACATGGGCTTTGCTGAGAACCTACCTCCTGTACATGTGCCTGCATTAGTCCTGCTCCACCCAGCAGCCCCATGGCAGAGCTGTGGTTCTGCCTAGGTAAAAGTTTGCTCTGCTTGCTGCTTTGCTCCAGCCTATCACTCTGTATGGGTGGGCAATGTGACCAGATTGGTCACTAAGGCAGTGTCTTTACAAAGTACCTAATGAAGTAGGGAGATTGCAAGAGGCAAGATAACAGGGCTCCTCCGTGCTGGGCTGCTAGGAGAACTTAATCTGAATTGGCTTTAAAAGGGGTTGGTTAAACTGTGGTCTGTCCCTGGCCAGGCACTGCATTAAAGCAGGCCTCCAACTTGAGACAGTTTCCACAGCAGATGTCATTACTTGAGATTGTCACCATTCAGTAGTTTGCATTAACATTTCTGAATGTCCTGGGTATAGGCAAACTCAGGGGGCGATGTCTCTTCTTTTTTCTATAACTCTGTGTTTTCTTGCTTTCAGCTCCTTGTGAGGTGTGGGCAGTGGGAGGAGACAAGAGAGAGTTTAGTTCCTGACTGGGCCGCCCTCCTTGTGTGGTGGTGTGTGCTGTTTGTTGCTTTGTAGATATGCTAAACAAGCAGGACTGTAAGTACGGGGATAACTGCACCTTCGCGTACCACCAGGAAGAGATCGACGTGTGGACGGAGGAGAGGAAGGGGACCCTCAACCGTGACCTCCTCTTTGACCCGCTAGGTGGGATCAAGCAAAGCAGCCTCACCATTGCCAAGCTCCTCAAGGAACATCAAGGAATCTTCACCTTCCTCTGTGAGGTACAGAGCTGGCAGGAGGGAGCTGGCACCTTTCAGCATCTCCTCAGTATGTGTCTGAACCATTGATACGTTGATAGTTGCCATCGCAGAAACATAGTGGGATGACTTGCACAACTGGAGTGCTGCAGTGAATGGCTATAAACCCTTCAGAAGAGATAGGCAAGGAAGAAGAGGTGGTGGGGTAGCCCTGTATGTTAGGGAGTATTTTGACTGTCTAGACCTAATGATGGTGATGATAGGGTTGAGTGTTTATGGCTAAGAATCAGGGGAAAGGCCAACAAGGCAGGAATCATGGTGGGAGGCTGTTATAGACCACCCAACCAGGATGAAGAGGCAGATGAAACATTTTGTAAGCAGCTGGGAGAAGTCCTTGTTCTCATGGGGGACTTCAACATACCAGATGTCCACTGGAAATACAATGCAGAAGAGAGGAAACAGCCTAGGAGGTTCCTGGAGTGTATGGCAGGTAACTTCCTGGCACAGCTGGTGAGACACAACTAGGGAAGGTGCCTGCTGGACCTGTTGTTCCTGAACAGAGAAGGACTTGTAGGTGATGTGGTGGTTGGAGCCTTTCTTGGGCACAGCAATCACAGAATGACAGAGAAGTAAGGAGAGGACAGAACTGCCACCTTGGGCTTCTGGAGGGCAGACTTTGGCCTGTACAGGAGCCTGGATGAGAGAGTCCCTTGGGAAGCAGTCCTGAAGGGAAAAGGAGTCCAGGAAGGGTGGGCCTTCCTCAACAAGAAAATCTTTAAGGTGCAGGAGCAGGACATCCCCGTGTGCCAAAAGCTGAGCTGGTGGGGAAGAAACCAGTCTGACTGAACAGAACTCTGGCTGGAACTTGGGTAGATAAGGAGAGTTTATGACCTTTGGAAGAATCTCCATCGTTTATTGAGGGCGGGAGGAAACATAGTGACAAAGAATGAGGTACTTAATGCCCCAGTCTTTTAATAGCAAGACTAGTTGTTCTCTGGGTACCCAGAACTCTGAGCTGGAAGACAGGGGTGGGAAGCAGAACAAAGCCCCTTTAATCCAAGGGGAAATGATCGACAACCTGCTACACCACGTAGACACAGACAGGTCTATGGGGCCAGGTGGGATCCACCCAGGAGTTCTGAAGGAGCTGGTGAAAGTGCTCATTGAGCCACTTTCCATCATTTCTCAGCAGTCCTGGCTAACCTGGCAGGTCCCAGTTGACTGAAGGTTAGCAAATGGGATGCCCATCTACAAGAAAGGCTGGATGGAGGATCTGGGGAACTACAGGCCTGTCAACCTGACCTCGTGCCAGGGAAGGTTATGGAGCAGATCATCTTGGGTGCCATCATGTGGCACATATGGCACAACCAGGCTATCGGGTCCAGTCAGCATGGGTTTATGAAAGTTAGGTCCTGCTTGACCAGCCTGGTCTCTTCCTGTGACAAAGTGACCCACTGAGTGGATGAGGGAAAGGCTGTGGTTGTTGTCTGCTGCTGAGACTTGGGTAAAACCTTTGACACCACTTTCCCCAGGATTGTCCTGGAGAAGCCTCTCGTGGCTTGGCTGGGTGCAGTCTTTGCTGGGTAAAAAACCGGCTGGATGGCCAGGCCCAAAGAGTGGTGCTGAATGGAGTTAACTCCAGTTGGTGGCTGGTCACAAGTGGTGGTCCCTGGGCTCAGTACTGGGGCCAGCTCTGTTTGATATCTTGACCAATGGTCTGGATGAGAGGATCAAGAGCACCCTCAGTAGATTTGCAGACAGCACCAATTTGGCATCTGAACAGGCTGTACCACTGAGCCAAGGCCAATTGTATGAGATTCAGAAAGGCCAAGTGTTGAGTTGTGCACTTCAGTCACAACAACCCCATGCAATGCTACTTGGAGAAGAGTGTCTGGAAAGCTGCCCATCAGAAAAAGATGGGGGGGGGGGTGTGGGGTGTGTTTCTCAACAGGCAGCTGAACATGAGCAGCTTGGGCCCATGCAGCCGAGGACAACAGCATTCTGGCCTGTATCAGCACCAGTGTGGCCAGCAGGGCCAGAGCAGTGATCATCCCACTGTGCTTGGCACTGGTGAGGCCACACCTCAAATCCTGTGTTCAGTTCTGGGCCCTTCATTATAAGAGAGACTCTGAGGTGCTGGAGCAGGTCCAGAAAAGGGGAATGAAGCTGGTGAAGGGTCTGGAGCACAAGTGTGATGAGGAGCAGCTGTGGGAACTAGAGGTGTTTAGTCTGGAGCAGAGGAGGCTCAGGGGGTACCTTATCGCTTTCTACAGCTACTTCAAAGGAGGTTGTAGTGAGGTGGGGTCCATCTCTTCTGAAAGTAGCATGCAATAAGACAAGAGAAAGTGGCCTCAGGTTGTGCCAGGGTAGGTTTAGACTGGATATTAGGAACAATTTCTTCACCTAAAGGATTATTAAGCGTTGGAACAGGCTGCCTAGGGAAGTGGTTGAGTCACCATCCATGGAGGTATTTAGAAGGTGTAGATGGATTTAGAAGTTGCAGGTGGTTAGGGACATGGTTTAGTGGTTGACTTGGCAGTGCTAGGGTAGCAGTTGGACTCAATGATCTTAAAGGCCTTTTTCAACCTAATAAATTCTATGATTTTATATGTCCCAGCCATTGTCCTGCTCCCAGAAGGGCAGTGAGTAATGGATACAGCTGTGTAGAAGAAAGGAGAGGTTGTTTTCCTCCTGCAGCTGAACCAGGTGCACACAGCCTCATGGGATCACCCGTCTCTTTCTCTGTCTTGAGATATTGCTTTGAATTGTAATTTATCCCCATCTACTTTAGAAACCAGAACTCTGTATATCAACAAATTCCAATTTGATGTCTGTGCTGAGCCACCAAGACAGGCAGTTAAGGATTGACTTGTACCATCTTGATGTTCTGCAGCAGAAAGTGCCCCACATTAGCAATGGTACATGTAGAGACATGTTCTTTGCTGTGAACTGGCTGTTCTTTTATTCCTCCCCATCGTTTCCCCCTTGTTCTTGCTGTGTTGGCTAACAGGGAAAGAATATGTGGCTCTGACCAAAAGTTTTCCAACCACAATGGAAAATACTGTTGAGAATAAGCCAAAAAATGTTGCCTGGAAGCTCTTCCAAAAGTTTGCTTGCTTTATTTTAAAGCCCCACCACAAAGTTTTCACCAGGCTGCTTCTGACTTTGAACATTAGAATAGGCTGGTTCTGGCTCTTCTTCTCCTTCCAAGTGAAGTGGCTCTGGTTCACTGCTCTCTAAGATTTTCCCAGCATGCTATTTCTTCTCTTCTCAGATTTGCTTTGACAGCAAACCCCGGATTATCAGCAAAGGGACCAAGGACACACCATCTGTCTGCTCCAACCTTTCTGCCAAACACAGTTTCCATGACAACAAGTGAGTGAATGTTTTTGTGTTGATGGGAGTAATCTCTCACAAGTCCAGCCAGTTTAACTCCAGGGCACTGGTCTCTTTCTTTATTTCCTCCCCATGGGTTCCAATCATAGGGCAGCTCAAAGCATGATAAATAGCACTGTGTGCTTCACCCTCCCTGTTTCTTCCTGGTACTAAGGGATTTCAGGCATTGGCAATGCCCTTTGAAGTCAGCCTTTGACTTTCAATTTGCCTTTCAGTTTGGCCTTTACATAAAGGTCAAACCAAAGATCCTCTAGCTCAGGGTCCTGCCTCTGGCTAGTGATGAATGTTTAGGAAAACAAGTGTAAGAAACACATCAAGTACACAGTAATACAGCCTTCTGGTTCCTGGCAACCTGAGACTTAGGGACTTGCTGAGCCAGAGGTGTTGGTATCTTTGCTGCATACTTCGAAATGTGTCTGATCTGCGAACTTAAGCAGAGCATCACCCATGGGCTGAGAAGATCGGAAGTACTTACCTAGGGTAGATAGGGTAGCAGGGCAGGGATTTGGTTTTCCCAGTGGAGTCTGTCTCACCCAGAGGATCTTTGTCTGCCCAGTCAAGTGTCTGAAAGTCACATTCAAGGAGGAGGGAGTGAAGAGTTTTTTCCTCAGGTGCTTCATATTTCTCTGGCATGGGCAGGTGTCTGGTCCACATCGTACGTTCCACCTCCCTGAAGTACTCCAAAATCCGACAGTTCCAGGAGCACTTTCAGTTTGATGTGTGCCGGCATGAGGTGCGGTACGGCTGCCTGCGCGAGGACAGCTGCCACTTCGCTCATAGTTTCATAGAGCTCAAGGTCTGGCTGCTGCAGCAGTATTCAGGTGAGTGTGACTTGGTGCAGGGCTGGTGGTGTGTGCATTTGAGTTTCCTCCAGTGTGTACCCCACGCCATTTGAGAGGGGAAAAGAGTGATTTGGGAGTACTGAGAAGTTGTCACTCAACTTGTGCATATACTTTTTATCCTCGGGAGCACAGAAAAGAGAACCAAGGTGTTCTGTGAGATGTTTTGGAGAGGGACTTTTTACAAGGTCATGTAATGATAGGACAAGGAGAATGGCTTTAAACTAGAAGAGGGTAGATTTAGATTATATATTAGGGTTAATTCTTCATTATGAGGGTGGCGAGGCCCTAGCACCAGAAGCTGTGCCTGAGAAGTTGTGGCTGCCCCATCCATGAAGTGTTCAAGGTCAGGTTGGACAGGGCTTTGAGCAACCTGGTCTAGTGGAAGGTGTCCCTGCTGATGGCAGGGGAATTGTAAGTAGATGATCTTTAAGGTCCCTTCCAAACCATTTTGTGATTCTCATCTGGCCCTTTGTCCCTTTACGTGTGCTGTTGTAGTTTGCAGACCAGGAAGCCTTTCCCTTGGGACCAGCTGCATAAGTTGAAACGATTATTAGGTAGGGCTGAATCCCCAGAGGTGTTTTGGTGTGTAAATCCTGTGCAAGACCCTAAATAGCAGTTGGATCCCTGAGTGGGCATCTGGTGCAGTGAAAATGGCAGCATGCATAGGTTACAAAGCAGTTATACAAACAAAGACTGTGCATCTCCAGTTTCAAATTCACCACCTGTGGAAAATGAGAGGATACTCGGTGTTTCCCAGAGAGGCTTTGATGACGTGGCTCTGAAGAGGTTATTGCAGAAATTATATTCCGGTCACTCATATGATGACAGTCCCACATCTGGCACTTTCAGTCCTTTCTCTCTTTTTTCTCTCTCTCTTTCTGACATGCTGGAGGGTTTCATTTGCTGCTCTCCTGGTAACTGGGTAGATGCTGGTCCACCCACAGTGCTGCCTACATCTTTTTTAACCACAGGGTCCTGTTTAGTGCAGGACCCAGCCCAGAGTATTTCAGAGAGGAAACATGTTATGGATGTTTCTCACCACTCTTTGATACAGTTGAGGGCAACTTCTTCAGTTTATTGTGAAGTGCCTGTCACTGTTGTTCAGCGCAGTCATTGTCCTTGGCTTGACTCACTGGGGGATACAGATGAACAAATAGCACGCTGTGGCAAATGCTGTCTTCTGTTCTTCTTGCTTGTGGCCACAAGAAATTAAAAATGACACCACCAGAGTTTCTAAGACTCTTGCCTGTGAGCCATAAGCCACCATTGCTGCCCTACATGCTTACGATACTGCCTGTAGTAATCTGGGCACTAACATTCAAGCACCTTGCTCTTTTCCTCACCCCATGTTTGGTTTATTTTTGTAATATTTTGCTTATTTTTTTTTTAGAAAAAGTGTTTTTGCTCCCTCCTCCCCTGTTCCTTCCCTATCAGACTGTGGAAGAAATTGGTTAGATTGATTTTTGCTTCTTGCCTTCTTTGCTTGAAGAATGCTTTCCAGACAGGAGGCTGAGGAGATGAAATAAGCCATGAGTTTAGCTGCAGAGGTGGTCAGTAAGCCTTGTACTTATTCCCACCTTTTCCAACAATGGGCGAGCCATCATATTTTTTGTTTTGTTTGTTGTATGAATTTGTTTGTGTGTTCGTGCAGGGCTGTATATATGAACCTGCTTTCCTTGTGAGTTTTACTTCTTGGAGTGGTAGTTTATTACTTCTCTTAAGTGTATCCCTCATGATGGAAACGGAGATGAAAGGTAGTTGTTACTATTTTCTGTGAATGCTTTAGCTTTGGAGCAGAGAGTTTGATTTGGGCTCCATTGCTTGGTAAGATTAGGAAGGAGGCGTCATTCATTGCATCTTGAATTTAAAACCTCTGGTCTGTTGTATTTCACAGCCATTTGAGTTTTTACAGAGCTTGTGGCTTTGTTCATGGGGATAAAGAATTGTATTAGTGGAATAAAGGTTCCCAAGATATGAAAATGTGGGCAGGCAGGACTGTTTTCTTGTTCACTGTGGCTTTTCACAGACATATCTTACTATCTTCTTCCATCAGTGGAAATCACAGGGTCTTTGTCCTCACTAATGGTGTTGCAAAAGAAGCTGAAATATAAGTAATCACCGCATGGGTCTTTTGGTTCCCAGATCTCTCTTCAGGGACAGTTCATGCTATTGAGAGCTGGTATATTGAAAAACATCCTTTCATATTTGGGGGGGTTGTTTTTTTCCCCAGCCACTACATTTCTAGACTGTATTGTTGAGTTAATTCAGATTTCTGGGACTGGAAGAAGGCAGTCACTTGCTAAGAACTTGACCTAAAATTCAGTCTTCTGACAAGGGCTGTATATGCTTCTCCTGTCGGTTCTGCACCCCTGGGGTCACAGTGCAGGTGTATGGAATGGAGAAGATGGCAGCTGCTTTGGCCCTTTCTGTGCCAGGTCCAGCGCAGTTAACATTTTACTGTGCCTTTTCCCAGCTTTATAGTTTTTGTCGCCAAAAAATGTAAAGATAAGTGTTGTGTCCAGCTCTGGAATATTTGGACACAAAAGAGGGATTTGCAGTTTTCCTAACTTTGCACAGTTTCTTCTGGGATTAATGGTTAAGAAGAAGAAAATCCACAAACAGCTCTGATCTTGTAGTAGTACTGGCTCTGCAGCAGCTGCCATTTTGGAGGCCAGAGCAAATATTCTTGAAGAATGGTAAAGTTCCCTGAATGCTTTTCGTTCTCTCCAAGCCCTGTACAAACAGCAGTATTGTTGCCTGGCAGGGACCTGGACAGCTGAAATCACAGGTGAGGAAACTGAGGTCAGGAATGCTGTGACTTACCCAAGTTACACACAGCCTAAGCTGAGATGAAAACTTGTGTTTGCTGGCCTTTAAGTTCTGGAACATGCTGCCTCTCAGATCAAAGATCGTGTCCATGTGGCATTTCTGGGGAACACTTCAATTATAAAAGCTACAGGCAAAAGCAAAACAAGCAATTTTGCAACCTCTCTGTGCTGGGGATGCTGCATCAAGGTCACCCTCAGCACCCCACTTGTTGCAGTCAGCTGGCTGTTCTAAGATACCTGCTTCAGTTTATTTTGGCAGCTACCTCAGGTCTTTATAGCACTTAAATAACATGGCTGTTTTATAACAGAGACCTCACATTGACCAGACAGTTCCTACTCTTACATACTTTTCTCTTGCTGTTTAGCACTGTGAGATTCATACTGCCCATCTAGCTGGTTGGTACTGACAGGTGCTTTTCCCTCACCACTTGAGTTGGTCAGGAGCTAATTCCTTAGCTAAGGTCTGAACAACCCTTTTTCTTGCTGTCTGATACTGCATTTCTGATTTCTGAAACATTGCAGATCTTTACTTGCTGATTATGTACTCGTAGCTGTTCCTTGGTTGGTTTTCTGCTGTTGGTCTTTCCTTGCTACCTTGGTTGCACTTGGTGTTTGTCTGTGTTGAATTTCAACTTTCCTCTTCACCTATTGATTAAAGAAGTAACAGGTTAATTAACACCAGCAGGGATTAGGTGAGACTTCTGGGGTCTTGGAGATGCTAGATGTCTCGGTGGAATATCTGTGGTCTTCCAAGCTAGTGCCCAAAACTCCAATATACAGTAGGTCAGCAGTAATAAAGCATTGTGTTGAAGGTCTTGGGAGGATCTGTTGATACAGTGTTGAGGGATGGCCTCTTGACCCTGTGCCAAAAATCATCATTTTGGAGGCAACATCTGGGTCCTTTGCTGACAGTGTGTGCAGAGCATCAGGTCTGAGTGAGCCCAGGAGGCCTTTTTTTTATTTGCCTTGTGTGGAGAGAGGAGCTTCTTTAGCCTGTGCTTAAACACATTCTGTGGTAGGTCCTCTTACAACCCTGACATTACCAGTAGGTACACTGGGAGCTGTCAGTCACACAGGGGTTAGTAAGCCTCAACACAGGAAGTCCTGAAACCTCTCCCTCCCTCTCTTGGCCAAGACAGGGTAGCTCAGTTCTGTCCCGTTTTGTTCCCAGGAATGACCCACGAAGATATCGTGCAAGAATCAAAGAAGTACTGGCAGCAGATGGAGGCACATGCCAGCAAACCAGCCAACAGCATGGTAAGTAAGGTGCATCTATTGCTTGCAGCCTAGTTTTGCTCCCAACTGTTCCAGCACTTTCTCTTTTTAACTTCCAGTGAAGTGCGTGACAGGTCCCAGGCAGACCAGGCTGGCCATTGAGGAGCAGGACACCTGAGAGCTTTCCTGGTTGCAGTGCTAGTGATGTGCTTTGTGGCTTGTCTTGCAGCGCTGTTATCTGGTCTGTTCAGTGGTGGGGTGAAGCTTCCAGAGGATGGAGGGCAATGTGCAGAGCACGGTGCTTCCTGTGACACCTTGCTACTGAAATCAAGAGACTTTGGAGACTGTGGCCACACAGAGAGGGGACCAAAGGTGTCCTGCTGCCCTTCAGTGGCCAAGGGATGATACAACAGTTTGAAGGGTTCTAAGAAATGACCCTCAGGACTGCTCTGAATGCAGGAGTGGATGGAACTTCCAGCTCAAGTGCTGTTGGGGCTGGGCAGAGATCTTAGCAGCGCCTTGCCAGGATGAGGCTGTGAGCTTTGCCTCTCTTTGTGCCGCCAGTCTCTCAGTGTGGGAGAAGGTGCCTCTGCCTGTACCCGCCAGCACTGCCAACAGCTTTCTCTGGGGAGGTGTGTGACAAGCAAAGGGCACCTCTTTGTTTGCTTTCTTCCAGCCTGTTGGCTGTGGGTGGCACTGCCTTATCCCTCTTTTTTTACAGAAGGTGTTCTGTAGTTTAGGAACAGAGCCCACCTAGTGAGGATGATTTCCAACCCAGCCAACTAAAGCAGTTCTGCCATTAGAGCAGGAAGTTTGTTGTTCTTTCATTACTTTCAGAAAATCTGTCTGATGAGATGAGAAAGTTCATACCTCCCAGCAAGCTCTCAGGCATAGGAGCAATTCTGTCCCCTGCAAAATGTTGGGGAAGATGTTGCGAATCCTTTTTGTTCCCACCTGACAGCTTTCTTTCCCCCTGTGGATGCTTGATCTGCCACCCCTTGGCCTGTGCCTTGCTACCAGAGCAAGGGTGCATCACCTTTGTCTGGGACCCCTCACCCAGGAGTCCCTCTGCAGAGACCAGCACTGAATGCAGCCTGTGAGCACCCTGCAGAGGAGGTGTTTTATAGGAAAGGTATATGAGTCACTCAGCGTGGCAGGTAGCAACTTTTTTTTTTGCTGGTTATGGACCAGCAGAAGTGTTCAGAAGGCTCCAGGGCACTGATGCTGAGGAAAAGCAGATCTGATGGGCATGGGCAAGTGCAGCAGGAAAAGTTTGGGTGACTGCACTGATGCTTGCAGTGGGCTTTGTGTCTGCATCATGCTGAATGGAGTCATCTTTGAGGAGATGCTCAGCAACGTACCTGTGCATCTTGTTCTGCTGTTGTGGTCTGACATGGTTGGAGGAGAGGAGTGTGAAGCAGCAGTCCAGAGTAACCAAGTTCTCAAGGTTGTCCGACTTGCTGGAGGAATATGTTCTAGCCTCTCAGGAAGCTGAGAGGATGAGTTTCTGCAGCCTGTATTGTATGAGAAGTGAGCCTGGATGACCTGAATGGCCCCTGAAGACAGAGCTGGCTGTGATCTCTTTCTGCCTAATGTGAATACAGAGGCAGCTGCCTGCATCCTCATAGTGGAGGAAACAAAGTGTGAATTTGCAGCAGCTTGTGACAGTAGTTGGATATATATTGGCAATCCCTGCCTCATGGAGAGAGAAGTCTAGAGACTGGTTCTGTCCTGCCTGCTGTGGATCTGCATTTTCCAGAGAGCTCTGTCTTGCCATTCTCTGTGTATAATCAGGGGATAAAAGAAGATGGGTCAGCAGCTGTTGTCCTGCAACCCTTGCAGCTTCAAATTCACCTTTGTCTGGAGGTGCTGCTGTTGGAAGAACAGGTTGTTCATCAGGCACAGTCAGAGCATATCCTCTGAAGCACTTGGGATCTGGATGCTGAGCAAGGGTTTAGTTTTGGCTTTTGGGACTTGCAGGGGGCAGTGGATCAGGAAAAGAAATGCCAGTGCCTGCTACATCAGCTGTCGGGGGATGAGCAATGAGCTACAGCTTCTGAACCCTGTGGGCAGTAGTAGGGCTGATGGCCAGTGATGAAGTCTAGTTGTGCCTGTCACAGACCCGGACTGCACCCTCCATCCCTTCCAGGTTGTTATGTTGTGTGGAGGCAAAGCAGCAGCCTTGTTGCTACAGTCAGAAATTGCCTACCAGCAGCACCATCAATGGTCTGAAGGGGCTGGCAGCCTGGCACTGACACTGTGCAGGGAGACAGAATCAAATTGGTCAGATGCATGCATCTGCAATAGCAAACAAGCTTTGGCATCAGCACATACTCAGCTAGAGGGCTGTGCTATGGGATGAGACATTGGCTTGCTGCCACAGACCTCAGGGGTAGGACTAACATATCTGCTGAGAGAAGTTTACTTTTGCCATTATTTTCTCCCATCCAAGCAGGCTGATGTGACTCAGAGTTTTCTCAGCGTCCTCCCAGCTTTCGAAGTTGGCTGCCTGGCAAAGACAACTTCCCAGGAGTGCTGTAAAAGCAGACCCCTCCTTCCCACCATCCCATGTGATCTATGCTCACCCCAGCGCCCTCTGGTCAGCGGAAGCAAAGTCGCTCCCAGGGATTTTGCTGCACTTTTGTCACAGCTGCCAGTTGGACTCAGTTATCGGCTGGGGCTATCCAGTTCTGGAAAAAGAGGCAGGCAGCATGCAGGAACCCAGCAGCTGTGATGCTGCAGGTCAGGAGAGTGGAAGTTAGCAAGAAGTGGAAAACGAGCACTGCTGCTAAAGACCTGTCAGGGATCTTGCATTTGGCCCCATAAAGGCTGCTGCTGGAGTAAAACCAGTGGCTGCAGATTGAAGAGGCAGTTAGCAGAAGAGACTGTTGCAAATAGCTGGGTGTCCTCCCATCACCTCCTTAGGAATTGAGGGGACTTAGTGCTCATTTTTTTCTGATTTCTGAGGACTGTCCTGGTTTTACTCCTCTTGTTGGAGTAAAAAAAAAGGCGGCCTCAAAATTAGCAATTTCAGCATGGAGCAGAAAGTGTCTAGTAAGGGGTGTTTGCACCTAAGTACTGCTCAGTGGGTCAGGTGGCTGAGTAACCTGGGCCCCTCTTGTAGTCCCCTCGAGACATGCAGCTCCTCCAGAGAGCATTTCAAGTATTGCTGAGTGGGGTTCCTGAAGCTAGGAGACACGAGTGGCCACGCTGGGGCTGTTGCTTTCTGCAAAGCCTGAAGTGGAGAGCTGTCGTGCTAAAGACCTTTATTTATTTGGTTGCCATGGTGCATAGCTAACACTATATTGTCTGGCTCCATAGCAAGGGGTGGTGCCACAGCCTGAGGCAGTTTTGCCTGGCTTCATCTGCTAGAGCCTCATGTGATATAGTTTCCACACTGTTGGTTATCAGCAGCCTGCCAGGTATGTGTCTTGCCTTTACAAAACAGTCATGTAACAGCAACAGCAGCAGCAGCTTTGATTTTTCACTTGTCTCTTAATCCCCTGGGAGCATACATGCCCACTGGATTGACCAGCAATTTGCATGACTGATGAAGAAATGCACACAAAAAGGCTTCTTTTGGTTAAGAATTTGTGGGAAAAGCAGCCAGGATCACCAGAATTACCTGGGAAACGTTCTCTTTATCTCTGATCTATTGTGCCTTCTGGAGCCACTCAGTTTCTGGTTTTGCTGTGTCAGTAGGTTTGAGCCAAGCTTCCTGACTGTGCTGAGAGATCTGTTGCCTGGAGGAGTACATGGCAGATAGCATGGGGCTGGTAAAAGGGAATATGACAGCAGTGCCATTTTATTACCTTAAGCCTATCTATAAGTTTGGTGGGTCAGAGGCAAGCTGTAGTGTAATTTCCTTTGGACACCAAGTGGAAATTAAAACTAGTGTTCAGAGGCCATGCATCTGGGAGGGAGGTACCCTGCTGCCTTCTTGATACCCCAGGTCTCAACCCTGCTCATCCCACAGCCACAGTTTGATGTGTTCTTTGTGGTCACCAGCACTGGTGAAAGCTGACAGATGCACAAGTTATGTGGCAGATGCCACCAGAAAGGCCATCTTGGAGGCAGGTAGGACAGAATTGCTGCTGCTTTTTGTGAGAGATGATGGTTCCCTGGAAAGGTCCTTTTCCTGGGACATCCCAGGCAGTGATGGCCTCCTGTAGTCAGCATAGCTCTCTAGTCAGCTTTTCACAGCAGTTGAGTACCTTTCAGGCATCAGGTCTGGAGCAATGCAGAGTGGTAGTCAATAGCTTATGTGGCATTTCCTGGGAGATGCTTTGATTCTGCACTGCCTGTGCTTGTTTTCCCTGTGCCAAAGGAATGCACATAGGGTGCATGCTGCAGCTAATCAATTGCTGACAGAAGCCTGCTCCTGGGAGATGTGATTTTCCTGTCATCTCCTTGTTAGATGCTCAGGGTTAGAAGTCAAGGCATGGCAGCTGGGATGGGCAGTGTTAGCAATCAGAGAGCTGTTTCATCCATACACAACTTCTGTACTTTATGGTCAGCCTGATGACTGGGGTTTTCTCTTGTACCCTCACATATTCCCATGCCCAGGACCACTGGCATCCATCCAGGTCTGCTCTTTGGTTTGGAAATGAACTGGAGGCACCAGTCACGTGTTTTCCAGTGGGGATACAGAATGCAAACAGCTTTCCAGAGATTGGTTCAGAAAACATGAGGCAGCAGTGATATGGGGTGGGCAGACTGGCTCCTTTTTAATCCTCAACCAGTTAGTTGTAATCCCAAACCAGCTTTTTCATGGGGACAAGTAGAAGGCCAATCGAATGGCTGAGAGGATTTGGAATATGTGCATTGTATATTTCTGCCCAGTGATCACAATTAACTGCCTGTGAAACCTGGTGCAAAGGGACTGTGAGAAATGGAAACCTGCCCAGAAATTGATTGGAAGGGGATCCAGTTCTGACTTCATGGTGTCAAATGTGCCTCTTAGTTCAGCAGCAGGAGTGGTGGGTCCTCTGCTGTGGCACGGCCTGATTGTCTCCTGAGGGGGCTCTCTGAGCTGTGTGATTGAGCTCTGGTCACGGTAGCAGTAGCGAGGGGTTGTGGATTGCCCTCCCTGCACGGAGGTGGGGATTAGGTGCTGGTGCAGGTCTCACAGAGTTTATCTGTACATGGAGATGCGCTGCAGGGGCTTCACAGCCAGGCCTGTTTAGTGCTTGAATCTGCCAGGGTGGCCGTGTTTTGGCCATTTGTAAAAGCTCAAGAAATGCTGAAGAAAGCAGTGGTTTTGCTCCTGTCCAGTATATCAGTGGGCCAGCAGCTAACACTGGCAGAGGAGAACTGGGCTGTCTCTGATTTAACCTGAGTTGTTGCTGATGCGCAGCTTGAGGGGTGCATTTTGGATCAGGTTGCCTGAGGTTGTGGTTCTCTTCCTCAGGCTTCTCCCCGGGCTCCTGCATCAAGCACCTTCGACCTCCAGATGAAATTTGTGTGTGGCCAGTGCTGGAGGAATGGGCAGCTGGTGGAGCCAGACAAAGACCTCAAGTACTGTAGTGCCAAAGCCCGCCACTGGTGAGCAATGCTGCCTTCTCTTCCCCCACCCCTCCCCAGGGGCAGAAATTTCTCTTCTTAACCTCTCCAGGGCTTCATTTGGCCTCTCTGGAAGAGGCTGCTAGGAAACCTTGCAGCCTCTCTGCTCAGGGTGTTTGTCACTACAGCAAGCATTGCAGACAGCTGTTTTCCAGTTTCCAGCTCTCTTACTGTTTGTATTTGCTTCCAGCATTGTGCAGGCTATTACTCCTGGTGCATGCAGTCCAGCTCCCACAAATCCCTTTTCTCCCAGTTGCTATCATTTCTTCTTAGAAAAGTCACTAATATAGTTCTCCTCTGCACTTGTTTATACTCCTACCTGTTTGCAGATGTCTGTCATGTCACTGTTAGCAATGATTCAAAGTATTCTGCTTCCTTTTACATTCATTTCCTTGGCTCTTTCATTGCTTTGATTGCTCTTTTCTGAGGCATGTCTTGTCCTTTTGCAGCTCCTAGCTCCTTGGGGCCCGTGAGGATGATTGGTGTGATAGTATCATAGAATCATAGAATAGTTTGGGTTAGAAGGGACCTTTAAAGGCCATCTTGTCCAAACCCCACACTGCAATGAGCAGGGACATCTTCAACTAGATCAGGTTGCTCAGAGCCCCATCCAGCCTCACCTTGAATGTTTCCAGGGATGGAGTGTTACAACCTCTGTTGGTTGTTCCAGTGTTTCAACACCCTTATTGTAAAAAGTTTCTTCCTTATCTAGTCTGGAACTCCCTTCTTTTAGTTACCCCTTGTTCTATTGCTACAGGCTCTTTAGAAAAGACAGGCCCAGCAGATGGGGAGGGGGGTTGCCGTTTATGTTAGCGATAGGCTAGAGAGTATGGAACTCTGACTGGGGACAGATGATCGGTTAACAAAAACTTTGTGGGTCACGATTATAGGGAGAACAGCTATGGGGGCCATTACTGTGGGGATCTGTTACAGACCGCCTGATCAAGGGGAACCTGCGGATGAAGTGCTTTATAGACAGATAGCAACAGCCTCACGCTTACAGGCCCTTGTTCTCATGGGGGACTTCAACCACCCTGACATCTGTTGGAGGCACGGCACAAGCAATCCAGGAGGTTCCTCAATTATGTGGAAGACAACTTCCTTCTGCAAGTAATAGGAGCCGACAAGGAGAGGTGCCATGCTTGACCTCGTGCTCACCAACAGGGAAGGGCTCGTTGGAAATGTGATGCTCCAGGGCAGCCTTGGATGCAGCGATCATGAGATGGTCGAGTTTGAGATCCTCAGGACAGTGAGAAGAGTGTGCAGCAAGCTCACTGCCCTGGACTTCAAGAGAGCAGACTTTGGCCTCTTCAGGAACCTGCTTAGTAAAGTTCCACGGGATATAGCCCTAGAGGGCAGGGGGGGGCAAGGCTGCTGGTTGATATTCAAGGATCACCTGCTATAAGCTCAGGAGTGTTGCATCCCAGCTAGAAGGAAGTGCAGCAGGAGGGCCAGGAGATCTCCTTGGATGGATAAGGAACTGCTGAGGAAAATTCAAGGGGGAAAAAGAGGCTTATAAAAGGTGGAAGCAAGGACAGGTGGCCTGGGAAGAGTACAGGGATATTGTCCAAGAAGCTAGGGACCAGGTTAGGAAAGTTAAGGCCCAGTTAGAATTAAACTTGGCTAGGGATGTGGAAGATAACAGGAAGGTAGGGGACCACACGGGCGCTCTCTGGAAGCTCTCAGGAGACCTGGATACCCTGGATTTGGAGAAGGCTGAGGTTCTTAATGACTTCTTTGCCTCAGTCTTCACTGGCAAGTGCTCTGACCACACCACCCAAGGCTTGAAAGGCAGATGCAGGGACTGTGAGAATGAAGACCTTGGGCCCACTGTAGGCCCACTGTGATGGTTTGAGACCATCTTAAGAGCCTGAATGTACAGAAGTCCATGGGACCTGATGAAATCCATCTGTGAGTCCTGAAGGAGCTGGCAAATGAAGTTGTGAAGCCACTGGCCATCATACTTGAAAAATTGTGGCAGTCAGGTGGAGTTCCCAGCAACTGGAAAAAGGGAAATATAACCCCCATTTTCAAGAAGGGGAAAATGGATGCACCGGGGAATTACAGACCAGTCAGTCTCACCTCTGTGTCTGGCAAACTCTTGGAGCAGATTCTCCTGGAAGGCATGCTAAGGCACATGAAAATCAACAAGGTGCTTGGTGACAGCCAGCATGGCTTCACTAAGGGGAAATCCTGCCTGAGCAATTTGGTGGCCTTCTATGATGGGTCTACAGGACTGATGGACAGGGTAGAGCAGTTGACGTAATCTACCTGGACTTGTGCAAAGCGTTCGACGCTGTCCCACACAACATCCTTGCCTCTAAATTGGAGAGACATCAATTTGATGGATGGACCCCTTGGTGGATAAAGAACTGGCTGGATGGCCGCACACAAAGAGTTGTGGTCAATGGCTCAATGTCCGGCTGGAGACCAGTAACGAGTGGTGCCCCTGAGGGATCGGTGTTGGGACCGGTCTTGTTCAACATCTTTGTCGCTGACATGGACAGTGGGATTGAGTGCGCCCTCATCAAGTTTGCCGATGACACCAAGCTGTGTGGTTCAGTTGATACGCTGGAGGGAAGGAATGCCATCCAGAGGGACCTCGACACGCTTGTGAGGTGGGCTGATGCCAACCTCATGAAATTTAACCATGCCAAGTGCAAGGTCCTACACCTGGGTCGGAGCAATCCCAGTCACAGCTACAGGTTGGGCAGAGAAGAGATTCAGAGCAGCCCTGTGGAGAAGGACTTGCGGGTATTGGTCGATGAAAAAACTGAACATGAGCAGGCTGCAGTGTGTGCTTGCAGCCCAGAAAGCCAACTGTATCCTGGGCTGCATCAAAAGGAGCGTGACCAGCAGGTCAAAGGAGGTGATCCTGCCCCTCTACTCTGCTCTTGTGAGACCTCACTTGGAGTATTGTGTACAGTTCTGGTGTCCTCAACATAAAAAGGACATGGAACTGTTGGAACAAGTCCAGAGAAGGGCCATGAGGATGATCAGGGGACTGGAGCACCTCCCGTATGAAGACAGGCTGAGGAAGTTGGGGCTGTTCAGCCTGGAGAAGAGAAGGCTGCGTGGAGACCTCATAGCAGCCTTCCAGTATCTGAAGGGGGCCTATAGGGATGCTGGGGAGGGACTCTTCATTAGGTACTGTAGTGACAGGACAAGGGGTAATGGGTTAAAACTTAAACAGGGGAAGTTTAGATTGGATATAAGGAGGAAGCTCTTTACTGTAAGGGTGGTGAGTCACTGGAATGGGTTGCCCAAGGAAGTTGTGAATGCTCAGTCCCTGGAGGTGTTCAAGGCCAGGTTGGACAGAGCCTTGGGTGACATGGTTTAGTGTGAGGTGTCCCTGCCCATGGCAGGGCGTTAGAACTGGATGATCTTGAGGTCCTTTCCAACCCTAACTGTTCTATGATTCTATGCCCTACTACAAAGTTTGTCCCCATCTTTCTTATAAGCCCCCTAGAAGAGGAATATCACCTGGGAAATCACCACTGGGTCATGGGAACTGTGGCCCATCTCACCTAGGCAGCCTGGCATGATAGGATAGAAGGGTTTATAGGACTTCACATGCCATAGCACAAGCCACACAGTCCAGCATCCTATTGCAAATGTAAGCACTTTGTTGAACAAGAGACAGAAGCAGCAGTTGCTGGAAGAGGTGAGCAGGTGAGGATCGCTTCCTGGAATGGGAAGGACAACATCTCTTTGTGCAGCTACTGAGTTGAGCTTGAAGTTTTGCCCACGGTATCTCCTGGTGATCACTTGCTGGAGCTGCAGGAGAATTAGTACTTCCTGGCACCTGTTCATAAAACAGTGCTTGTAATGACTTGCATTTCTACTACACCTTTCAAGCAGAAAATATTCCTAATTTTTTTTCATGGATGTGATTGCACAAGAATTGGCTGTGTAGAAGGGTGGAAAGCAGCTGTTTAGTAGTCCTTGGAGATTCCCTGTGAGACTTGGGGGAGACTTCAGTGACTTCAAGAGAAGAGATACCCCAAGAAATATGTGGCATGTACAAGGAGAAATCCTCCTAAACACCCTTCTTGAGGCTTCTCTATCACAGATGTGCATGTCTAGGAATAGCTGCATAGTGCAGGGGCGACCTGGACAGGAGGATCTGGTCATCTCTCAGTATTTAAGAGTCCCTGAGGAAAACAAAACTTTGTTCTGCTCTTCCTTTGCCTCTCTTGATTTATTCTCTGGTTTTCAGTTGGACAAAGGAACGTCGCGTCCTGCTGGTGATGTCCAAAGCAAAGAAGAAGTGGGTGTCTGTCCGACCACTGCCTTCCATCCGCAACTTCCCACAGCAGTATGATGTAAGCCCCATGCCTGGCACAGCCAGGTGCCCCTTCCTCTTCCCTCCCACCATGGTGCAGTGTTTTGGGGGCTGGTCCCTTGGAGACCTGGTAGGGATGCAAGGACGTGTTGGCTGTGGTAGAAAGCAAGGACAGACTGATGGCATCAAGATTTCAAACACATCCAGAAAAAGAGTGGAGCAGAAAGAGGAGCAGCACCTGTTTAAACCACTCTACACACATACGGGAGTTTCTTACATTGCTATTAACGCAGTCACCATCTCAAGAAGTGGATGGCATGGGGTTTGGGAATGAGACTTGATTCTCGCTTTAGGTCAGGGTTTCCCAGTGTGGGTGAGAGGTGAAACGGAGCACTTGAGAGGGCTTGTCCCTATGGCTGTGCTGCTGTAGACTGTGAAACTGCCTCATAATGTGTTTTGACAGCAGAACTAAGAAGTTGGCTAAAAAGCCACGTTCTCTGAGAACTACAGATATTCAACCTCCAACCCCAGCCCCAAATACAGCAATTGATAGTTCTCTCTTCCTCTCCTTTCTCCCTGAAAGTAGAAGGCATCTCTCCCCCTGTCCTATGGGACCTGCTGCTCCCTAGTCCATGGGCAGGCACAAAGCTTTGAGCACTCTCCAGTTGCAAGGGCAGTTGCTAGAAGCTGGTGTGGGGGAACAGGAGTTATTTATAGCTGCTACAGTAGGCAACAAGCCAGCAGGTGAGTCACAGATCATGCAGCAAAGCAGTTCAAGTGTGCGTTGCCTGAGCTCCCACTCAGCCCCAGCCAGAGAGAAGCAGTGTTGTCTCTTTTTCCCCAGTTTGAATGGGCAAGCTGGTGTCCACACTGGTGACAGGACTAGGGGAGAAGGAACCATCAGTAAACACGATGCTCAGAAAGCTGCTAATTTTCCCTGACAATGATGCTGTTGGTAGCTGTGAGGTAGAGTTGTGTGTGCCATAGTGTGGTCTAAGCAACCCGTAAGGCCACACTTCATCCACTTGGAAGTTGGTGGAGAATGGAGCACCTTTTGGGAACAGCAGCTTGACCAGCAGGAGACAACATTGGGTCCATCCAGGTTGTTCCCTGCTGCCTCACCCAGGGCCAGCACTAGATGTACCTGCACCCGGTCACCTGTGGAAATGGCAACAAGAGAGAGGCCAGGGACTGAACTGAGCTGCCCTCATGTTTATAGGGAAAACTTACCTTTCATGTCATCACTGAGGAAAAGAAGCATGAGTTAACGACATATGGAGGGTCCAGTTTGCAACCTCTCCTATGTGCAGTTTAATACCCCAGCTGTTTTTGTGAGCCCACTTTCCCCTTTAGCAAGGAGTGTTTATGCAGATGCTAACTTTTGCTCTCTTTCACCAGTTGTGTATCCATGCACAAAATGGCAGGAAATGCCAATACGTGGGCAACTGCTCCTTCGCCCACAGCCCTGAGGAGAGAGACATGTGGACCTTCATGAAGGAAAATAAAAGTGAGTGGGGGAAACATGGACCAGAGAGTCTGGGGAGAGGGAAGAGGGCATTTGGGCAATGGATGCAGGGTTTGTTAAGATGTACTCTTGACAGCAGAGACAGAGCTGGACAGAGCTGGTACCATGAGCTTTGGTGGGATTATGGGTCAGGTCTGTCTATAGTAATTTAGAGCTTCTCTTGAACATACATGCATATCTTGAGTCCCTCACTCTGGGACTAGTGCACACTGGTCCCATGTCTCGCACTGCTCCATTGCTGCCCTCCCTTTCTGCAGCTTGTTGAATCCATGCTGTGCTGACCCTCCAGTTGCCTGTACTGCCCCAGGCCTGGCTCTGTATGGAGCTCTGCCAAAGCACCAGTCCTGACCTGTAGCTGCTCCTGTATCTTTCTCGTCTGTCTTGTATCTGCCTTAGCTTTATTGCTCATTTCTGCCCCTATCCCTTGCTCCTGGGCTGTGTCACTCCCTGCTCATGGCATTGTATTCATTGGATTGGATTTGAGATCCCAAATGAGAGCGTCGTTGGGTGGTGCCTTTGTGGAGTGGATTGTCTGGAATTAATTACGGAGACTCCCAGCTTATCTTCTGTGGGATAGCTGTGGGGGGTTACCCATGTTCTGGACAGCCAGCTCCCTTGCAGCAATCCTTGTTTATTCAGACCAACAGTGGGGTGGGAAAAGAGACTCTGCAAGGCCCAGTTGTCCAGGTACTCACCTGTTTCTGTTGGGAGATGCTGGAAAGCTTGGAGGGTTTCAGGCATGCTCTGAGTTTCTTCAGTCTTCACATTTGGATGGAGAGTCTTTGCCAGCCAGATGCTGTTACTTGTTGCAGTCCAAGTTAACTTTGTTGTTGAGGCCTTTAGAGCACATCAGTCTAGTCTGGGTGTGTTTGCTCAAGCAGGAAGGTGAATCTTCAAATGACAAGAGTTGTTTCAGTTTGGGGGAATTTGCATTCATTATCCCAAATTGCCACGAGTTCCTCAATTACCCATTTAGAGAGGACTAAATCACTACCAACACACTTACAGCATCACTTTGGTACTGCAAACATTTGTTTCCATAGCCTCTCTCAGGAGAAAATAGGAGAAAAAGGAGATGTGCACTCAAAGCTTCCACCCAAAATTTCCCTTCCCACTAGTGTGCTGAGTGGGTTTTAAAAAAAAAGCAGCAAGAGACATCTACTGCTGTCCTCTGGGCAGGTTTTGAACTTGGGGCAAGCTATCATTAGGTCTTCTTCCCCTCCCCAGTGCTTCCTGTGGCCAGCTGGCTTAAGGGCTCTCCTCCCTCTTGAGTGCTGAGGATGAAGGACTTAGAGGGAATGGACCAGTCTGAATCCAGCCCCTGCCTTTGGTCCCTGGCTGGAGTGAGATGTCTGCTGAGTCAAGCAGAATCAGGCTTGATGGAGAACCACCTGGTGGGGGAAATCCATGGAGATCTTGGGACACTTCCCCTCCTTCCTGAACACTCTGTGTAGCTGCTGTCAAGGTTGCCACTTGACTCACAGAAGACACCTACCCCACGTGGTCGTGGTGTGAACTTGGTTCTTTTCCCCAGGGGTCTGATTTGAGGAGGTGACATGGGGCCTCCCAGACCTTCAGTGTGGTGGCTGGTGCTGCTACAGAGGACAGGGGAGGGGAGGGAAGGGCTGCCCCAACGTTTGTCCTGTAGTTTGTGCATGGTGCGGGATGCTGAGTGACCTCATGGGTCGCCTTTGTGCAGTACTGGATATGCAGCAGACCTACGACATGTGGCTGAAGAAACACAATCCTGGGAAGCCTGGAGAGGGGACACCACTCACCTCACGAGAAGGGGAGAAACAGATCCAGATGCCCACCGACTATGCTGACATCATGGTAATCAGCTCATCTCTTGTCTTTTATCCCTCCTCCTCCGTGCTGACAGCCTGCCCCTCTCCTGTACTCCAGGTGTGAGCCAGCAGGGACTGCACTGCTTTTGTGGGAAAGAGCTTTTGCTAATGTAGGTTAGATGGGCAGCTTGGAGCAGTACAGCAAGGGCAGCATAGATGAGATGGAAGGAGATTGACCTGTCATCAGTAAGGCTCTGCAATGGCTTTTCTGTTAATCCTCCAGTCAGTCGGAGTCTACCTTAGGTTCCCTTTTGTGTGGGCTCAGCCTCTCCACAAGGTTCCTACTGGCTCCTGGGAAAGCTGGCAAAGTCATTGCTGGCCTGCTGGAAAAGGTGTAGAAGCTTGGAGAAGAACTGGGTTGGGAACGTAAAGGCCTGGGAAAACTAGAGGCAGATGTATCTCCTCAGGCCAGGAGTTGTGAATGGTGTATGAAGAGTCCTGCATTGTCTGTGCTCCTGGGTGCCATCAGCAGGGGCATGGGGACCATGTCAGTGAACTGTTCTCTAAGCCTGTTTGAGGTGTAGGGTAGATGTTGACAGAGCATCTCCTCTGCTCCCCCTTAGCAGCAGCATGATGTCCTAAAGATGACATGGCAGGGAAGTGTGGGAGGTCTTAGACTGAGTGGAGCTTCCAGGATGCTCTGGAAAGAGAGGGGGAGAGGCAGTGCCAGCATGGGGAAGGCTGATGGGTGTGACTGTTCATGCACTGACTGGCCCTTTGCCCTGTCTGCACCGGTTAGATGGGCTACCACTGCTGGCTCTGTGGGAAGAACAGCAACAGCAAAAAGCAATGGCAGCAGCACATCCAGTCAGAGAAGCACAAGGAGAAGGTCTTCACCTCAGACAGTGACTCCAGCTGCTGGAACTACCGCTTCCCCATGGGTGAATTCCGGCTCTGTGAAAGGTACCGTTGTCTCATCTCCCCTCTGTGCTGCTGCTGCAGGGATGGGGCAACAGGCCCAGGGACCTTCACTCCCTCCTCCTCCTCTCACAGAGTCCCCAGGGAATTCTGCTTGGAGGAGGAGTGAGACTGGCAGGTTTGGGTGACAGTGAGGCTGCAGTTGGATCCCAGGGATGCTCAGCCACACTACTGAGTGTAAAAATACATTCCCAAGGACATGTCTTTAGAAAAGGAGAAGGGGTTTCACATCTGCACCTGTGCCCTCCATAGCCAGGATGCTCTTGGCTCTGGCTGCTGAACAGTCTGCTTGGCCTGATGCTTGGGGGAATCCCAGGTGCTTTATTAAGTGGTTTGAATGCTTTGCATCCTCCAAATCAGTGCCTTGAGGTGACTTCAGAAGGCTTGTGATGGTTAGAAGTGCCATTTTGATTCAAGGGAAGGCTCTGTCTCTCATGGCTACCACGTGGCGTTGTGTGGTGGTTTCTCCTCATCCCTGCTGGTCCAGTTCCAGCTCACACTGTTTTGTTCTGTTGACTAAATCCCCTCGTAGACATTGCTCTGTTTGCTGCTCTGTTGCTCTGCACAACCTCCCTGTTGCCTTCACTGGCTGCGCATGGGAAGGATCTAGGAGGATCATTTCACCCTTAGAAAGCAGAGTTGACAGCATGTTTCAGTAGGCTCCAAGCGGGTATTCCAGATGGGGAGCAAAAACCCCTGTCCCAGGGATGCCCTCTTGATCGCGCTCCTTGTGCCGGCAGGTTCCAGAAGAGCAAGACCTGCCCTGAAGGAGAGGAATGCCGCTTTGCCCACGGCCAGGATGAGCTGACAGAATGGCTAGACCGGAGAGAGGTGCTCAAGCAGAAGCTGGCCAAAGCCCGCAAGGACATGCTGCTGTGCCCCAGGGATGACGACTTTGGGAAATACAACTTCCTATTGCGGGATGGCGTATAGTAAGGGATGAGAGGGGAGCCTGTCAGCTGGAGAAACACAGGGCGGGTTTTCCATGGGTGGCAGTAGCAGGGAGAGCGAGGCCTGTGTCTCGCAAAGAGAACTTTTTCTTTTCTTTTGTTTTAAGATTATGAGATGATGATTTATTAGTGGTGAATGAAATCGTGAATTTGATTCTCCTTGGCCAGCGAACACCATGCTCACCGAGTTTGTGATCCATTTCCTCTTTCTTCTTTCCCTCCAAATTCTCCTTCCTCTTCATCTTCTTGTTTTCACTGTCCTTCATTCAAAGGAATGAATCCAGTCTGGACTGGGCTGTGGATTGGGGAGCTTCTCCTTGTATCATTCTTCTGCCCCTCAGCTCAGAATGTGGCTGTGGAGGTCTGGAGGACAAAGCTGAGAGGAAGGGCCAGACATCTGGTGAAAAGGTGACCCTGAAGTTCATGTGCTCCTTTTCTCAGTGCTGCAGAGCAAGCCCCACTTAACACTGCTGCGGCTGGCCTGCTCTCCTGGGAGTTCTGTACCAGAAAAATTAGGAATTGAGATGCAAAGAGGGAAAACCACTAGATCTGGCTTAAAACATGTAGGCTTAAGCTTCTGCTGTCTGTATTGCCCTGAGGCATCAACTGGTGCTGAAGTAACAGCCATGTTGTATAACAACTATAGCTAAGAGCAGCAAAGTAATAAAACCACTTGCAGCAGCAGGAACTGGATTGTAGGTGACTTAAGACTGTTTCAGCTGACTGTACTCGGAAAGCAAATTGGTGACTCCTCATTAGATATCTTTCTCAGTGTGCAGCAGGTTTTGGTTTGTTTTTTTGGCTGTGACTGGTGGCAGTAAGGCTGAAGGCATCTATAAGGTGTAGTGGCGGCTGTGGCACACCCTGTGTCGCTGCAATCTGTGAGCAGTATTAGTGAGGAGGAAGGCTGTAACCAAAAGGAGCTTGTGTTTCTGTGTTGCCTTGTCTCCTGAAGGGAGGTAGGGAGGTAATGGGGTTCCCTTCTTGCTCTTGGTGACTTAGAGCTGCATTTTAACCTGCACTGCCAGAAGAACTGGGGACCTGTTCAAAAGGACAGCATTGAGCAGCGCAGGCAGAGCTTTGCTGATGGGAATCCAGCTGGAAGGATGCTTACCAGCACCAGAGGTCTAACCCCCTCCTCCTCGGAGCTGAGGCAGGGAGCTTGCAGACACACAGTGCAGGCAGGGTGTGACCCAGGGCAGGGGCTGTGGTGGAGTGCAAGTGGCACAATGGGACCCAACCATGCACCCACTCCTGTCCCACCTGGTGTGTGCCACCATGGAAAACAGTGATGCTGAGATCTGGGACAGGAGTTTTGGCTTTTATAGTGGCAGCAGTAAGAGGCAGCACTGCTTTGCGTGCCAGCCTTGTCCTTTCTGGTGGTCTCACCCCATAGGGTAAAAAGCATGTCCTGTCCTGAGCTTCCCTCTCCTCTCTTCCGCAGCCCAGCTGCACTCTGCAGTTTTGCATGCATGGATGGCACCATCCACTCAAACTCAAACACGTCTCCTTCCCAGCATTTGTAGGGGATGTATTTTTCATACAGAGTCTCCCAGGACAGCAGGCTCAGAGCCCTTGGGGTTGGCAGTGCTGTATCCGTGGTAAATACAATCTGGCCATGAACTGCTTTGTGCTTTGGCATTGCTGGGTCCCCCTTTTCCCTTGCTGCTCCCATATCCCTGGGGCTCCCAGCTTCAGGAGAGATGTGGAAATGCAGGAGGTGCTGTGGGGGCAGCTGCAAGTTTTTAGACCAGCCTCCAGGTGGGTGCATCAGCTCCACTGGAATAGTTACGACCCAGGAGCAGAGTGCGCTGCATGCTGATTTTGGGTCTTTTCAGAGATACTCCATGCTCTAAGTAAGCTGAATGTGCCCCTGGGCTTAGAATTGTGTAGATTAGAAAAGACCTTGAAGATCATCAAGTCCAGTTGTTTACCCTAGGACTGCCAAGTCCACCACTAAACCATGTCACTAAGCACATCTGCATGTCTTTAAAATACCTCCAGGGATGGCAACTCAACCGCTGCCCTGCAGAGCTTATTTCCTCGCCTTTAAAATATGGATGGTGGTTGCTGGTTTGGTGTGAGCTCCCTTTCCCAGCTGTTCAGCACCTTGAGATCTGGTTTGGAAGGGGCCAGGACCATAACATCTGATGATAAGCAGGCAGCTCACTGGGAGAGGTGGGGAGGGAAGTGGCTATTTCCATCTCTGCCCACGTGTGGGGAGAAGGACAAGATGGGGAAGGATCTGTAGTGCTATGAGGAGAGAGAGTGGTGCAGCATCAAACATGGCAGTTTGAGTGGTCAGGTGGTGTATTCTCTCCTCTGCCCTTCCCTGTAGCTGTCTGGGTCATACCTTCTCCTGGTGCTCCTTGTGCTTAAGTGGTCAGCTTCATAGAGACGGGGGAGGAGGTTGGCATCAGCTCCCGGGTTGTCTTGTTCTGCTCTTCTCAGGCAGAGATGCCAGGGGATCTGATCTGGATCGTGGAACATTGGGATGTGTTTTTATTTTAAACCAAACCTGCATCTCTTAGTGTGACTCTAGTGTTCACTGCGCCATGAATTCTCATACAGTAACTTTGTAGGGTACAAAGTGGGTTGCTGTCCCCTCTCCCTGTCGCTCTGGGGCTGAGGCAGGGAGAGGTGTGTGAGGTGAGGTGATGTGAGGGAGGCCCACAGTCATGGGGGTTGCGTCCAGTATCTCTTTATGTTTTCCCTGGTATGATAACCTGGTCTGTGGTGTTGCAGTACTTTGTCACCAGACTTGTTTTAGTGTGTATATATGTGACCCCTCCCATGAAGCATATATACACAGGTATTAAATATATCGCTCTATATAATATTATATGTGTGTGGTATCGAAGGAATCTTTTAAACGATGGTAAAGGAAAAGGACTCGGGCCAGGAAACGCAGCATCTCCATTTTAAATATGAAGACTTTTATTTTGGTTAGGGAAAGGGAAGTAACAAAGAGGGGAGGGTTTATATAGATAGGTATAAACGTTGAGATGGGACAGGTTTCCCTGTTCACATTCTGAAACCCCCTAGGATGTCCTCGCAGTCATATCTCGATGGCAGAGGATTATACTGCTAACTAGCAAGTAAAGTTTTAATGGTAAAGGCTTTGCTTATATTTAATTTAAAGGGCAGGAAGCTTCACACTTGACTTCCCAGGCTGGCTTTACCAAGCCCAGACGGTTTTCTTCAGCACATTATGTACTCTTAGCAGAGCTGCAGACAAACCATGTGTGGTAGGGCTGCTGACCCTGTGACAGCTCTCTCTTTTCTTCACTCACGTGAGAGAAGATGATTTTGCAGCACAGAACCAAAGTTGAGGGTTATTAACAAAACAAGCTATGGTTTAATTTTATAACATTAGAAGAAAATCTCATATCCTGTAAAATAACCCCAGACGCACACACTTGCACAGAGCAGGGGCTTGTCAAATGCTGAAGGACTTAGTGAAAATCTTTTCCCAAATCCTTCGGTAGGGGCAGGGATTTCAGTGACACTGGTGTTGGAGCTGACCTGACCTTTACAGGGGGAAGTATAAAACCAAAAAATACCCTACTTAGCTTGTATGAAACTGTATGTCAAAAATGGAAGGGTTTTAGCAAGTGAGAGGAAAAGACAGCAAGGGGATGCTGCAGTTCTGAGCTGGGTAGTAATGACTTCGAGTCCTTTAATATGTCTTTGTATTAATATAATTTAAGAATACCACGCTTTACTATTAAAAAAGAACTTAGTATCTTTCATAAGGTCTAGTATCAAGATAATAATGTAGATGTTTTAACAACATTTTTGGTTTTGTTCTTAAATAAATAAATAAATAAAACCCAACAACCAAACTTGCTTCTTTTAGCCTTTGTAATAGAAAATAAAAGTGTGCACTTTAAACCCTCTCCTGATCCAGTGTGTGTTTGTGTTTTTCAAATGCCCTGCAAAGGCTTTTTGTCCTGGTTTCAGGTTTCCCTGCTGTAAGGAGGGAAGCAAAAGGAGCACTTCAGGCACTGGATCACTTTTTGCTTTCTCCCATCTTTTAAGTAGAAGCTACTGCTGTTTCTTGCTGAGTGGAAAATAGCCTCTGTGTGTATTAAGAGATTCGGCAGTTCTCCATCAGGTGCACAGTTCTTGTGAACTTTAGGTGTATTTAAGACTTTTTCTGTTTTTCATTCCCCCAAGGATCAAGAATCTACACGCTCTGCATTAACACACAGTTTCAGGTGTTTGAGTAACCCGTGTTTTGAAACCTCCAGTAATCGTGTGTTGTCATCACCTTCACTTAGAGGTTGTTCCACTGTGTAGGCTGCTCTGTTTGACTGGGTCAGCCGGTTCTTTTGCCCACCAGTGTGCTCCCTGATTTACCCTACCCACCGAGTCGCGGGCAGTGTCTGTGCAGATCGCCCTGCAGAGGATGCTGTGCAGTGATGGTCACATCTGGGGGGAACAGGTTAAGGTGGAAACATTTATTAATAAAACTATTTTCTTAATTTTTCAAATCCATCTCGATACAGATTGATCTGGATTCCCAATGAAGCCAAAACTGGAGATGTGGCAAAGACAAGGGGGTCCCATGGAGACACCCTACTACCACTGCATAAACTGATGGTGTGACCAGAAAGTGATCTACAGCCAGACCTGAGGAGAGGAGATTTATGATGCATCTCCCCCATGTGCCTAGCTACAGATATGAGGACTGGTGTCCTGGTCGAAAGAGGAGAAGCCTGAATACAAGCTTGTAGTGCAGAGGGAATGAGGACCCAGTGCACTTCTAAGGTGCATCTCCACAATGTGAGAGGCATTAGTTCTACACTCCAAAGATGATTGAGGTCGTGCTGGCAAGAGCAAGGGTAGTTTTCCAATACAATAGAGAGCAAACTGAGAGGCAGACAAAGCGTGAAGAGAAAAATGACAGTGTTTTCCTTGCAGGTTTGATGTAAACCCTTCCTCACTGGTGGTTCTTCATTGAAGAAAATAAACTTGCATTTTGGAGAGGCAGGGAAAGAAGTGGTGATTTCAGTACTCAGATCCTCACAGGAACTTCAGCAGATACAAAGTCAAGGGGACGAGCTCCAGCTCGCCCTGGAAGGAACCAGGTGCAGCGGGGCATTGGGAGGAGCAGGGTAAAGACTCATGAGAGATAGGAGGATGGCTTTATCCTAAATACCTTTAATGGCATCACACAGCAGCGTGGCAGAGGGTTTGCCTTGCCAAGCATGCAAGCTGCAGATAAGATTCCCAAGCATTTCTGTGACTGAGTCTGTCTGCCCACATTGCAGGGAAACGTTTCTGGGCAGTGACAGCAGGTGGTGCAAATGCTGTCATCACTTTTAATTGTGTTGCTGCAGCTGTTGCAACCAACAACAGCATCATGTTGTGTTGTGTCTTGTGCATGGAAAGCAGCAGAGCTCCCGTCCTGCAGGAGCTGTAACCTGGGGAGCAGCGCTGGCCACTGGCTGGGGTGGAGGGCACAGAGGAGGTAACAGTGTGGAGCGCTTTGGGCTCCCTGGAAAGCCATGGGCACTGCTGAGAGCTCTGCACCATGTGTCATCCAGCCTCAACCCTTTCTCCTCAGGATGGGAGAGGATGGGGCCCATCCATTCCCAATAACCTCCCTCCCTCCCCAGCTTGATTGTCTCCGCCTGCTTCTCTGTGGGTCCCTCTCCAGGCAGGAGCAGGAGGTTCTGGTGTCTCCTGAAGGCAGATCCAGATGCAGCAAGGAGTAGAGATCAGGAGAGATGACAGCTCTGTCTGACTCCTTCCCCACTGTAACAGTCCTGGTGCTGGCAGCTCCCAAGACTGCCCCTTTCAGGGGTTCTCCTCTCTGCAGTTTAGCTTATGGATGGCAGCACCCCAAGAAATTCTTAATTTCTCCTGAGAGCCTTGGGAGGCACAGAAACTGCACAGAGTCCCAGGAAATAGATTTATTAATTACCAGCTGGATTAATCCTTCCAAAAATGACACTTACCCGGGGCTAGAATGGAAATCTCTAAACCCAGATGCCAGAGTAGATTTGGCTTGCTTGGAACTGGAGAAATACTGGAGGTGCTCTTTGGTGTATTTCCCTTGTTCTCTGGATTTCCTCTGTCTGCCTTAGCTGTGGGCTTTGGGTAGTGCTGGGGCCCTCCAGCAGACGTTTGGGAAGGGTGAAGAGCTGCATAGCTTCTCTAATTGAATACCAACGCATGCTCCCCCGTCTGTACCTCAGCAAAGCTCAGAGGCAGTGAGGGAGAGTCCTGCTTCCACGGGAGTGAGATGGCCTCTGCTTTCCTCAGCCAAATGGCTCGAGTATAACTGCAGCACAATCGGAAGTTGCTGTGGTGGCGGTTCAGTAGAAGCAGTGTTTCAAAAGAAGCTCTTGGCAGCCTGGATCTTCTCTTGTTCGAGACCATTCATATCTTGGCTTTGGGGGATCAGCAGCAGCCAAACTGCCCATGCTTCTTGGAGGGCAGGTTGTTTTCTTCCATCCTACGTGTATTCCCCAGGCTCAGCTGATCCCTGTATCAATCCATCAAGCTCTGACCTCTTGGACTGTGATGCTGCAGGATCCCTGCTCCTGCCGGGAGCCACGTCATTCCCTGGGGAGGTGAGTGAGCCTGGGAAGGGAGAGCCGAGGGACAGCCGAGGTCTTTACAGCCAACTTCTCCGTTTTGAGAAGGAAGCAGCCAAAGGAACATGTATCTTCCTTGGTGTCCCACCCAACAGTCTCCCACAGGCCCTGGCAGAGGCCCAGCAATCACTGTCCTTGGATTTCCCCATCCTGCTTTAAACACCCTGGTTTATTGCCACTCTTGGCACCTCCTGGGCCCTGCTTCCTGCCAAGGCTTGTTCAGAGATCTCCCAAAGCCAGCTCTGCCCAGGCTTTCAGTGTTTCCAGAGCAGGGAAATGCACACAGGCAGCTCTAGGTATCCTTCCTGCCGAGGGCAGCACAACTCCTGGTGATCCCGAGAGCCTTTCTCACTTTTCTCCCAGCCTAGCACCTAGTTTTCCAGAAAATGGCACCTCACAAGGGAAGGCCACGTGCAGAGAAGCAGAGCTGCCACATGAGCATTCTTGAGAAGGGGGAGATGTCTTGGCGGGGGGTGGGGAAGCAAAGCTCATTAGCTTTTTGGCACTCCTTTGGGGGAATTAGTTTTTAGAAATCCTTTCACCTCAGGTGGGAGGTGCAGGTGCCTCCATCCACCCAACTGCACCGCACACTCGGGAGTCCAAGTACTGCTGCTCCATGTAGGGAGAAGGGCACACACACAGACACATACACAGGTGTATGCATGTGGTACCTTGCCTTGGGAAGGGGCAGCTCCTTCAGAGGTGGGGCCTGCTGCTGCCATTCTGGGTATTCTTACTGCTCTGTAGATGTCTGTTGCCACCAGCAGCAGCATCTCAACCCTGTAGAAGACAAGGTGGTGGGATGCAGGGCAAGCGTCCTTTGAGAAAGGCCATGGTGAAACTCAGCCTGCTGGGCCCTGCACAGGGGAAAAAAATCCCTATCAAACCAAACGCACTACACAAACAAAGAGTTAAACCTGGAAGCTGTCAGTGGAGTGTGCATTTGTCCTCAGACCTAGTACAAGAACAAAAACCAGTGACGGATGTCTGCAAAGAGGCAGAGAAGGAGGGATAATATTGTTGTGTAAGCTTTGTGTCCTTAGAAAATCAGACAAAAAATGGGTTTTTCTTTCCATTAGATAATCAAGCCAAGCTTTCATCGCATTGGAGGAAGCTAACAGCAATTAGTAACAGTAACCAGTAATGACTTTCTTTGGTCAAGTGTCACTGCTGCTGGTGGATTCCCCACGGGCTGTGCTTTCCGAAACAACCAAGTTCCCTTCTGTAATGGTGGTCTCAGAAGCTGGTGTGCAGCCAAGTGCCACCACCAAGTACAAGATCCACAGCAACAACCTGCAGGAGTTCTGACCAAGGAGGCACCCGGGTGTGCCACCGTCTCTTGTTTTGGGTCTGAGGGTCCAGCAGGACCCTGCCAAGACACCAGTAGGAGAGGAGGTAGTGCAAAGGCAGCTCCAGAAACTTTGGGTGTGGCTCTGTGAAGGAGTTGAGGGAGCACTCCTGAGGCTGAGGGAAAGATGGCAACTTGGATTGACGCACAGGCTAATAATCCAAAATGCTAAGTGACTGGGTGATCTGTAAGGTCCCTTCTAACACATTCCATGATTCTGTAAATTTCCACTCAGTGAACTTAATCTTCTGAAGCCATGTGTCAGTCAATTGCTGCAGCAGCTGCTGTGAAGCCCTTGGGTTCCTCCAGACATGTAGTCATATGTTTTTCCAGCTCTCAGGAGAAGTTTGAGCCTGGGGCAAAACCAGGAGGTCCAGCTGCACCTGGCGTTGGGCAGCTACCATATCCCAATCACTTTACCTAGGCATATATAATGGTAGCTGTCCCAAATGTTAGTGATACCAGCCAGTATGGACCAGAAGATTACAGGAGAGGACGTGGACCTCCAGGCTGCAGGCAGTTCTTTCAGGAGGGAGACATGCAATGATTTCTCTTGCTGCCAGCAGCCAGGATGCACTGACTGTCTGCAGGCTCCAGCTTTGGGTGGCTGGAGAACCCCTAGAGTTAGTAGGGGACTATTCTCTCTGAATGGCCTCACCACTGATGATTATCACGGGCTGTATTCTTATGTTCTCCCTGGGGAACAGGGAGGAGCAAACAACAAGGAAAATCCCAACAGTTTGTACTATGGTTCTATCATAATTAAGAATTCTGCCAAAGCATCTACTGTGTGATTTCTGAGCCTGATTAGATTGGGATCTAGATCATGAAACTACCCCAGCTAATCTGAAATTCCCAACACCCAACCTGGCTAGGTAATTCTTTCTTTTTGTTTTCTGTTGGATTGAATCAAATGCATTCCTGAGTGAGCAAAACCCTATCACTTTTGAAAACCTCAAATGCTGGGCCAGTGAAATGCTTCACTTCAAGCACAAGAAAATACCTAATGACTTTGCTCAGGCCACTTCCATGCTTAGAGCCATGCAAGGTTTTGCTGGGCTGTCCCCAGTAGCTGGGGCTCACAGAGTGATGTAGGAGTACCTGGTTGCTAATGACTCACACTGGTGCTGTAAGGCTGAGCCTGGCAAAATGGACAGGAGCAGACTGAGAAATAAAGGCACTTTCTTCTAATTACCACACCCAGCAAAAGAGAACACACACCCCCCGCACCCCCCCCAGCATGTGTAAGATGCTTCTTCCCAAGCCAGACACTGATAAAGAAGACCAGGCCTTTATTTTCCTATTTCCAATCCCTCCCTCCATACTAAAAGTGACACTAATGGGAGAGGAGGAGCTTTGCATGCTCAAGATCTTACTTAACCAGGTGTTAGAATATCTGCAGGGTGCATGAACTATCTTGCCTTACATCACTGCTCTGAGAGGAGGCTGTTGGCTTTCGGATGAAACTGTGCCATTTACAGAAAGAAATTCTGCATTTTGCAGATGATCCACACTTGATGAGAAAAATGCCTTATGCTGTTATCAATGTTGTCTTAGGAAGGACACACACTAACTGTTGCACGATGTACAAATACTGTCACTATCTGCATCTCAGATGAAGTTAGCAGGCAGATGCAGACAGCGTATGCATTTCCACAGGGGCAGCCTGCACAGCTCAGAGCTCCTCAGAGCTTTCCAAGAGCCATGCTGAGGATCCTTTGCTGTTGTGTTTGCAGCTGACGTGTGTACTCCTGACAGTGCTCGCTTGCTTCCTTCCCCCACCCCATCGTGTACATTTGTTATAACACCTTAGGAAGGAAAAGGGTGCTGCCTTCGCAAAGTTAGATAACTGGCCCAGTTCTTCGCTGCCGGATTGGCTGGGAGAGGCCCAGTAAAACCAGCTGGCCAGCAGCCCAGCCCGGCCCAGCCCTGCGAGCCTGGAGCCATTTCCACAATTGGCCACTTCAGACTGGGAGAGGGGAAGGTGGAGACAGCTGGGCACACTGCTGCTTCCTTTCCTCCTCGCTTGCTCTCAGTCGGAGTAGTTTGGGAAGCCTGCTCGCGGTGCCCCCCAGCCCTCCTTGCCACACTCAGGGTTGGCAGCCAGGCATCTGGCCCTGCCTCAGCAGTGCTGGCACAGCCTCAGCACAGGACATGTCAAGCTGCAACAGCACCGGGGGCCCTGCTGCCCTGGACTTCCCAGAAGTCCTGAAGTCCCTGCTGGAGTACTCCTTACCCTGGACCAACAAGATGACAGGTAGGGTTGAGGGAATTGCATTGCAGGGTTTCTGGTTGATTTCTCTTTCTCCTCCTTAAGTTGCAAAGAAGGGGGTAGATGATCTTGTCTGCTGCAAGCCCTTCGAGGGTGTGTTTCTCCCAAGTGTCCAAGTCAGACATGGGATTCTGGCTCGGAGTGTGTTGTGCAACTAGGAGTAAAAACAGCAGCAATGGATTGATGAGAAAATCAATCAAGAGTGCTGAGCTCCTGATCCCTTTAATCTCCAGGTTCAGCTAGTTCTTGGAAACACTCAAAGCTTTGTGCACAGAGGCAGCTTGGGCACAAATCTCCATGCTCACAATAGGAGTGACTTCCAAGCTTGCCATTCGGGTTGTCTCATGGTTAATAACTGCTGAGCCTCCAGACATTGCCTCTTCCCAGACGCAGAATGTCCAGGGAGCCCAGCCTACAGACTCTGTGCAAACTTTGTGTTTGATGCTGCAGTTGTTTATCAGTGAGAAGCTGGAGTAGGGAACATAGCAAATGTGGTGTTTTCTTTGCAAGAGCACTTTTGTACTCCGGGGCTGTCCTGCTTTCCGTGCAGCATCCTAGAAAACAAATGGAAAGGAGCCATGAGGTTATTTAGTCTGGGCTTCTGCTGTGCTGAACATTTCACCCTTGCTGAACTGACCACTTCTCCATTGCTGGGTGTGCTCCAAGTGCCCATCACACAAGTCTGGTTTTGGATAAGATGCCACAAGCCCTTGGCAAGCTGCTTTTTGTTTGTTGTGTTTTAATGTTGGCTGCTGAGTGCCGGGGAGGTGTGTGGGAACACCTTGGTTCAACAAGCTCATGTCTAGGCATGAGTGAGTTGAACTCACAGAAACAAACATGCTTGGACCTCGCTCTTCCACAGGGAATTGCAACCAGGGCATGCAGACAGCTTTGTCGTCTTGAGGGGCAGCATGACCCAGGAGCAGAAGAGCCAGATACAACATGTGGAGAGGGACCCTGCTCATGTCCTGGGGTCAATGGGAGAAAAGGCTGCTGCTGTGGCAGGAAAGGCAGCTGCATATAGTGAACCCTATGGCACCTGCACAGCTCCCTGTGGGAAGGAGAAGGAGGGCAAGGGTAGCTACTATACCCCCTAAGGGTTCATTTTGTCACATCGCTCTGCTGCTGCCACCTGTGAGCTGGCTCTCTTCTTTGCTGAGGCTTTGCCCAATGACGGGGGTGTTTACACATCACACAGTATGAAGCTGCATGTGGGGAACAGGGCATGTTTTCTGAGCTGACTGATACCCAGATAGAAGGTGGACCTGGCTGGCAGGAGGCAGTAACAGCCAAGGGAGGCTCATGTGGTACAGAGCCTTCCTGTGGCTAAGCTGAAGTTTGGCTGCCTCTCTGGGATCTCTGGGCTCCACAGCCAAGTGGATTGAATTAATCCAAGGGAGGAGTGCTGGCAAGATACATTTGTTTGGCAAGAACTGGAGCGGGGGTTTAGAGGGGAGATCAGTGATTTGTAGAGGGAATAATTTAGCCTAAACTCACTGTGGCTTATTTGGCTGCTGAGGGTACTGTTTTGTGGCACTTTCTTCCTTAGCCCCAGGACCACCCTGCCTCTCAGCATCACCTCCTGTAATCTTTAGAATTGTCCCTACTATGCTGCCTCCTTCCCCACACCAGCATTCCTGTCATGGCCCTCTTCCCACAGAGCTGAGTTCACCCCTTCTGGGTCTCCAGACCCATGCACCACTCTTCTGGATTTGCTGGGTCTCAGGCCTCTGAAATGTGTTCTGAGATTCAAACCTCCCAGAGAGGCTGGTGTGTGTGTGTGTCCCTCCCCCCATGCCTAGTGCTGGGCTGCTTCTCGCCTCCCTGCTGCATTAGAGCTGGGCTGTTCTGCATCATCCGGCCCTGACAAGGCTCCCAGCAGTAACGGCTGCATTCCTCTCCTTACATCTCATTGTCTTCCTCTCTTCCTTCTGAGCTGCAGAGCAAAAGAGAAGTTGTAAAAATCCAGGCAGATTTCAGCTTAACCAACAAGGTAGAGCTGATGGTGCAGTGCCCACTTTCTGCTGGCAGTGGTTTGAGCCCCTAAACCCCAGAGGCAGCAAAGAAAAGCTCTCGGAGTAGCCTCCCTCCTAGCTGGCAGGGCAGAGCTGGTGCCCAAACAGGGTGATGTGAGAGGGAACCCACAGGAATGCTCCCCAGCATTCAGGCCAAGCATCTAACACTGTACGGGCTAAAATGTCTCTCCAGGCAAAGTCACAACCCAGTGGTGGTGCAGAATAAACCTTAGTAGAGTGGAGTGTGGGTGCAAATGGGCTGGAGGAAGAATGTGGTTGATCTAAAGGGAAAAGCCTTGAAGTAGAGGCTGCTGAGTGGTTTTAATAACCTCCATTCATATGGACGTTACCCAGCAAAGCAGTTTCCATTGAGTTCGGGGGAGGATACATGCAGAGCCTGTTCCTTGAAGGAGCACTGTACAGTACTGAGACACAGCATCATCCCAAGGGGCCTCCAGCATCAACAATAACGGAACAAAGCAACCATGAAAGCCATAAGTGAAGCCTGCTCTGCTTTGGCTACATCCCCTCTCCCTGTTCCTAGAAATTGCTCTTTCATGACCTCAGTTGGTTGTGTTCTCTATCTACCACCTACCACTAGCTGTTTCCCAGGGAAAATCGTTGCTGCAAGCTGCGTGTTCCACCTCTCATGTGTGGTCTGACATCTGTGTTTCATTGCCCCGTGTGAAGTGGCATCTCCCTTTCACGCATGTGCTTTTTTCTTCCGCCAGCTGAGCTTGGCAAGGCAGAGGGAGTCTGTGGAGGGCAAGCAGCAGCCCTGGAGCATGCTGGGCAGTGGAGCATGAGCTATTTTGCCTGCTTCTTGCAGCTGCATTTATCAGTCTTGACATATGATTCATTAACCTGCACTGTTCCAAGCCTGTATTCACAAGATGGCCTTTTCCCAAGCTCCCTGTCAGGCAGCGCATGCACAGGAGTTGCACCAGAGTTTCACTCTGGTCCTCTGTGAAGGAGGCAGCAAGCGAAGTAGCTGGCAGGTAGGGAAGCTCTGTCTGCCCAGGTTGCATGAAAACATCCGCTGGTTCTCATTGAAGTGAGGCAAGGGGGGAAAGCACCTACCCCATGTGCCTTCCAATACGTTCCTTTTCCTGGGGTGCATGGGGAGGATTCCAGACCCAGTTTTGTGTCAGAAAGACCATCAGGGTTTATTGGCAAGAGTCAGGTCAACCTGTGCCTTGCCACCAGAATGAAATGCCTGAGATTTGTGTAGGGGCAACAGAACCAAGCAGGTGCCTGAGTGTCTACCTGGGAGGAAGAGGAGGACCCTTTTCTGCGGGCACTCGGGAAGACATCCCCACCCTGGCACCTATGGCTCAGTTGGGTACAGAAGAGACCATGCCAGGGAGGTTGCACACTGTTTCCTCTCCTTTCCCTTCTCACAGCTCTAGACGTAGTAGGTTTGCTGCGGCCGGCCCTTCTGTGTCAAGAGGCAGCAGCTGCTGACAGGAGAAGCCTGTGGCTGTAGCTTCTGCCACTTCATCAAGCTTACTTGTTCTGCAGGGGAAGCTCCCCAGCCTGCGCTCTTTCGGGATGGATTTGGCAACACTTGCTCCCTTTGTATGTTCAGAACCTTAAATCCCAGCACAGCATCCCTGTTGCTGGAACAGGGGAGTCTGGCTGGAGAATCACAAGGGTTGCCTGTGATCATTAAAACTTGGACAGTCTGTCCCCCCGCCGCCCCCAGCAGCCAGGCCATGCCAGCAGCCGCAGTGAATCCGCGCGCGCCCGCCCGCCGGCTCGCGGGGAGCATGCCCGGCCGCGCCGCGCACCAGGAGGCGGCGGCGGCGGCGGCAGGACCCGAGCCCACTGCAGCCGGGGGCAGCGCGGGGGGTGCCGCGCAGCAGGAGCAGCGGGGCCTGGCGGGCGCCTTCCCGCTGGTGCTGAAGAAGCTGATGGAGAACCCGCCGCGGGAGGCGCGCCTGGGTGAGCGCGGGACCGCGCGAGGGAACCGCGGGAGCGCGCTGCGCTCTCCCCCCGCTTCTCTCTCCTTCTCCCTCCCCACCCCCCCTCCCTCCCCGTCTTCCCGCTCCGTGCCGCGGAGGGCGGGACCCGCCGGGTAGCGGTGGGTGTCCCTGCGGGAGAGCCCGCACGCCCGCGCCTGGCGCTCTACCCCCGTACGGCCCGCGCCCCTTTTCTCTCCTCTTCCCCGGGCCGGCCGTGCCAAGCGCCGGCAGCACGGGATACCGGCCCGCCGGGCTTGGCAGGAAGCGCTCGACCTCACTTGCCCTCTCCCTGCCTCAGAGGCTCAGGACGGCGGTGGCCGCCCCGCGGGCTGGGACTCCCCGGTGAGCCGGTGCGACTGGAAAATTCAGATGCTGCCATCGTCCTCTCGGGTGTATTTGGGTGCCGGCATTGGGCGAAATGAAATGCTTCAGGTGCGGGGTTAGGCAGGAATCGGGTGGTGACACGCTGGTTTCCTTCCTTTAGCAGCCTCCCCTACCTTTAGACCCAGAGTTGGGAGCAGCAACGAAAAGATTTGGAGACTTCCTTGGCCTTAAAATTGCTGAAAAGTTGTACGAGGACCCGCATAAACGGCAAATCCCTTCAGATTAGGTTTGGTGATAATCCGTGAGGGGATGACCAGCTGCCTCTGCACATGCAGTCCTGTATAGGCTGGAGCTGTCTCCCTCCCACTCGTTATGCAGACAGCAGCTGTGTAAATAATAGGGCTGGTGCTTGTAGTCTTCAGTGCTCATGGCACTGGTCGTTTTTGTTGACTTGGTTTCTTTTCACCTTCCACCTGGGAGTGTTTTTGGCTGAGTATGTCTGGTTTTAAGCAAGCCTCACGTTTATCTACACTGCTGTAGTGCCCAGTGTACCAGTGTATATTAAATTAGCCCTTGCATTTGAGCATTTAGAGGTTGAGAATAATTTTTGGAGCATCAGATAATATCCAGGGTAGACACAGCGCCAGCAGGGTTGGCAAGATTGTTTCCAATGAGGATCCTAGTTCACATCCATTTACTTTTGTATGTGTAACATTGCACAATGCTGTGTAAATGTATCCCTCTTGTGATAATGGCAAACATTTTTTCTCATTTCTGTTTAAAAAAAAAAAGAAAAAAGTGAGCCCCTGATAAAGGTTTTGGCTGTGTTGCTATGGTGCAGCATGCTGCAGTATGTAGAATCTTGACTCTGCAACATTATGGGATTTCTTAAGGTATTTCTGCACCCAATCCTCTTCAAAGGTTCTGTTAGCCAGCAGAAACAATTCAAGTTCATGTGTGAAAACTATGATGGTAGGTGTCTTGGATGGGGTGACTTTTTGTTGGGGCTGGTTTTCTTGTCCAGAATCATGTGATCTGGGCTATGGAGTTGTACAATTTTAAGATTAATGCCATTTTGAGGTACTGCCTTTTCTAAAATTAGAAACATTTGCTACTTTTACTAGATGATCCCATTCTAACTTGGGAAGGTGTTCAGCTTGATTCTCTAAAGCTTGTCAGCGAGTCCCTTTCCTCTTGATTGCCCCTCTCCTTTCATGGTGTGATGAAGTTCTGGAGGTTCTCATTCTTAAATTTCTCCATGGGTTTCCTTACTCCACCTTGTACTGTTTCAGTTCACACTTTGTGGAACTTGTTGCTTTCTGTTTATTTTGATCTCTGGTGCATTTCTTGCTTGCATATTTGCAAGACAAAAAGAATGCCTTCTGTGTTAGCAGGTAGTTACTCCTAATTTTACAAAAGACTTGTCAGTAGAATTGTGACTCAGCTCACTTCAGAGGTTCCTTGTTTATCTTCTGTTCCATTATAGTGACAGCCAAAACGTTAAATAATTGCTAACTCACTTAATACAGTGGCGTATTCAGCAAGTTTTCTGAGAAAAGACCCTATTCTTTTCGCCTGTAATGCCTGTCGACAAAAATACAGTGTTCTGTCGTATTCTGCAAGAAGAAATTGTATCAACTAGCTGCAGTGTCCATTTATAGTCTCCATGAGCTACCTGTGGGTTTTCCAACTGCTGTAGGTAATTTGACTACCCACTAAGCAAGTAGGCTTTCTAATCCTAAGCAACAGAGGAGGACATCCAGTTCCAGCTGAACACCGTCATCTTGAAATGCCCTGCAATGTACCAAGTGTGTCAGACCGGCCTCGCAGTAAGTTGTTGTCACATACATTGTAGGGGTTAAATAAAATAATCTCTTAATAAAAAAAGCCCTGTGGGGTAAAGGAAGAGAATTAGTATTCTAGAGCAGAAGCATAGGTCTCTCCTAGTAATAATGAGCTGCTGCATACTCTCCAAAGGGTGTTTTAATCACCAGTTGCGTGCTGCTGTGGCTGGAGAAATGCCTCGGCAAGCATTACAGTAATGGACATCAGGAATACAGAACCCTATGACCTGTCTTGTTGCATTGTCACCAGTGGGACTGAAGATCTCTGGAGCAATCAGCCTTAGTCTATCTAGTGTGCCCAGTACAATTTGACAATGTTTTTTGACGAGCGAGGGGAACTTCGTCATAAAAGTGTTTGTTCTGCTTGTGGCTGGGATAGCATTTGACAGTTGTGGCCAGAATGTCTTTTGGTCTGGGGTTGGTTGGCTGGGTTTTTTTGTTGGGTTTCTTGTTGGTTTTTTTTTTTTTGAGGAAAAAACACAATGTGGACTAAAGCTTTTTACAGGCTGCTGCTTTTGGCTTAAACAGCAATATTTCTAACAGTACAAGAACTGGAATGCTCTGCCTAAATTACTTAGCATAAATTAGTGACCTCTCTTAACAGCATATGTACAGACTAGCTAATAGGTCACAGGAGCAGAATGAGGGGGCTAAATCAGACATCCAGCTATCAGCTGCAAAAGTGCAGGCCAGATTTATCAGGGTGACCTTGAATCACTGCAAATGGAGCCTCTTAGGATACTGCAGCTCTGCTGTCAGGTAATACCTGTTTACACTATAAATATCTTAAGAGAATTAATGTTTCAGGTCCCTGAGCTGGGGTGGATGGAAACTTCCCCCTCAAGATGAAAGAGGTTAATTAGTCTTTCATTAGATATTGCACACCCAGCAGGATGTTATGCTGCAGAAATAAAGATTAAATGAATTGAAAGGAAGCCAGTGGGAAAATGTCAGTGCAAAAATGATCATACAAAGGTTGTATCTTATGTATCACATTTGAAATACATGGGCACCCAATATTGAATCATAGAATAGTTAGGGTTGGAAAGGACCTTAAGATCATCAAGTTCCAACCCCCCTGCCATGGGCAGGGACACCTCACACTAAACCATGTCACCCAAGGCTCTGTCCAACCTGGCCTTGAACACCTCCAGGGATTGAGTATTCACAGCTTCTTTGGGCAACCCATTCCAGTGCCTCACCACCCTCACAGTAAAGAGCTTCCTTCTTATATCCAATCTAAACTTCCCCTGTTTAAGTTTTAACCTGTTACCCCTTGTCCTGTCACTACAGTCCCTAATGAAGAGTCCCTCACCAGCATCCTTATAGGCCCCCTTCAGATACTGGAAGGCTGCTATGAGGTCTCCACGCAGCCTTCTCTTCTCCAGGCTGAACAGCCCCAACTTCCTCAGTCTGTCTTCATACGGGAGGTGCTCCAGTCCCCTGATCATCCTCGTGGCCCTTCTCTGGACTTGTTCCAACAGTTCCATGTCTTTCTTTATGTTGCAGACACCAGAACTGCATGCAAGACTCCCAAGTGAGGTCTCACAAGAGCAGGGTAGAGGGGCAGGACCATCTCCTTTGACCTGCTGGTCACGCTCCTTTTGATGCAGCCCAGGATACAGTTGGCTTTCTGGGCTGTGAGCACACACTGCAGCCTGCTCATGTTCATTTTCTCATCAACCAACACGCCAAGTCCTTCTCCACAGGGCTGCTCTGAATCTCTTCTCTGCCCAACCTGTAGCTGTGCCTGGGATTGCTCCGACCCAGGTGTAGGACCTTGCACTTGGCATGGTTAAACTTCATGAGGTTGGCATCAGCCCACCTCACAAGCGTGTCAAGGTCCCTCTGGATGGCATTCCTTCCCTCCAGGGTATCAACCAAACCACACAGCTTGGTGTCATCGGCAAACTTGATGAGGGCACACTCAATCCCACTGTCCATGCCAGTGGCAAAGATGTTAAACAAGACCGGTCCCAACACCAATCCCTCAGGGGTACCACTTGTTACTGGTTTCCAGCTGGACACTGAGCCATTGACCACAACTCTTCGTGTGCAGCCATCCAGCCAGTTCTTTATCCACGGAGTGGTCCATCCATCAAATTGATGTCTCTCCAATTTAGAGACAAGGATGTCGTGTGGGACAGTGTCGAATGCTTTACACAAGTCCAGGTAGATGACATCAACTGCTCTACCCCTGTCCATCAGTTCTGTAGCCCCATTATAGAAGGCCACCAAATTGGTCAGGCAGGATTTCCCCTTAGTGAAGCCATGCTGGCTGTCACCAAGCACCTTGTTGATTTTCATGTGCCTTAGCATGCCATCCAGGAGAACCTGCTCCAAGAGTTTGCCAGGCACAGAGGTGAGACTGACTGGTCTGTAGTTCCCTGAGTCACCCATTTTCCCCTTCTTGAAAATGGGGGTTATATTTCCCTTTTTCCAGTTGTTGGGAACTCCAAGTGCCATGATTTCTCAAATATGATGGACAGTGGCTTAGCAACCTTATTTGCCAGCTCCTTCAGGACCCGTGGATGGATTTCATCAGGTTCCATAGACTTGTTAACTTCTTAACATGTGCATGTTAACTTCTGCTATTTTAATTTGTTTCAGATATTAGAAGTGAGGGAGAGAGGGAGGCACATGGTGAAGCAAAGACAGCACTGTCAGTCCAGTGCTTGTCAGTTGTCAACTTATAGCAAAAGGACAGAAAAATTCAGATGTTCTTCTCGTGTGAAGGAAGGATTTAAGTGGGTGTGAGCCAGGGAGAATGGCAAGAGGAAGTTGGAGGGACCACAGTACATCAGGACGATGGTGTGCATCTAAAAGGCATTAAAAGATATGAGAAGGTCCACATACACCAGTAGTATAGTCTTTTTGGCACTGCCTTCTGACAGGTATTTTTAAGCCTCATGTTTATTCTGTTAATCACTTAAGGTTTCTTTTTTCCTCCTGGAGGTGTTGTATTAGATGTTGCAAAACAAAAGCCTTGCTGGCTTGCATTAAACTTGGCATAACTTAAAATGGAATACTTTTTTTTTTTTCAAGAATGAAGACTTTTTTTTTAAATTCAACATTTTGATGCACCATTCACAATTTTTATCTTGTTGATTAAAAAATAGCGATCTGTCAAGAATTCGTTGTTGTTACTTGCATTTTTTTTGGTGATGTCTTTGCTAGGATATCACCCACAATTCCCAGTATCAGTCTGGGGTCGATTGTGCTGGGCACTGTGCAAACCTTGGGAAGATACACAATCCCTGATTCAGAAGTCACATGTGAAATGGTGGTTCTAATTTGGTGGGGTGTGTTTCAATTGTAACCAAAATCATTCATGTATGTGAAGTAGAGTGGATGCTCTTCGTTTCCTAGCTTCAAGTAGGAGCTGTTTAGAAACATTCAGGTTATTTGGGTCATGACTGTTAGCCTGTGCTTTTGCTTTGCCTAAGCAAGGGGTAGGAAATTTGCAGAACTCCCTGCAAAACGGAGTTTATAGCAGGGATTGGAGTTGGAAGATGGCAGTTCAGAGGCAGCAGTGTGGAGTAGCAAAGAGGAAGGCCAAAAGCTGCAAGATGTTAACAAAGCTCAGGTTCGGGAGCTGCTGGTCTGAATTTAACATGTGCTCTTAGTCCCAAGTTGGTGACTGGTTAATGTTGTCCCCATTGTTTAGTATAAAATTAGTATCTTTTGTATGAGATGTTCAGGGTATGGTAGATTAAAATGATAATTTACTTTGTATGGCAGCACTGTTCTTTAAGCCATAAAAAGCTCTTTCAGTCTCAGTTCCACACCAGCCAAGGCAACAGCGGAAGGAATGCCAGTTCTATTGGAATAGGTTTTATATAAATAGACTTTTCTGATTTAGAGCAGAGTTTCACTCCCACTTCCACCCCCGATAAAGAAAAATACTCCTTTAGCATGTTTTAGCCAGTGTAGAAAACTAATGCCAAAGTTTTGTGCATTTTGTTGGGTTGACCTGTGTGGATACTGGATCCAGTTAGATCTGAACTAGTCCAGTGTATGTCCCTGAAGTCTTTGTTCTGTTGAACTGAATATTTGTCAGCTTCCATGGTAAGACCCAATCTGTAGTTGGTTGGGGTAGGATTGTGAACATTCCTTTTGATGGCAGTGCTAGTACTGGTTCTGCAATGCCTTCTTCAGCCCTGGTAGAATTGCATGGCTACATGGAGAACTGGATCAGGAAAATTACTTGGATTTTCTTTTCTTTTTTTCTTCTGCCAGCTTATTTTTGTCTCCTAAATTATGTAATTATTCCATAACTTGAGTTTTCTGCTTGGATTCTGTCCCAGACAATTGTTAAGATTCAGTAGCTATGAGGAACATAGAAACAGCCATTTTCCTGTAATATGTGCACTGTAGCACGGTAAATGGAGAAAATCTCATCAGTCTTTCATGGCTTGGGGGTGGGATGTGGGAGTATGCCTTATTAGACATCTCCCCAAAGAGTGAAAATTGTATGTAGGTACTCTGAGCTATCTATAGTGAACAGCATTTGGAGCTATTGCTTTGTGTGGACATGCTGAGTCATTTCAGAAAGAAAAGCTTCTGAAATACTGAACAGTAGACATCCAGGTCTCTGGTGTCCTGTGGCCCTTTTGACTAATTTGCAAACATAATCTGAAACCCATCTTCTTTTCTTGTTTGTATTTAGATTATTCTTCTGCACATTCTTTGTGCATAGAATAAACTACTTCTGCTTCCTTGGAGCTTTCTTAGTGGCTTCCCATGTAATCCTAATTATGGACTTTCCCTGTAATGTCTTCCAAGATGAGCCTGTGAAAAACAGGCTATTTTGCAGTGACTAGTTAATAAGCTAGATGCAGTATTGTATCAAACTTCAGTAAGTTACCACAGCAAGGATGCTGGTCTTCAAGGGTACTCAAATGCCTGTGGTCCAGCCATCGCAGGGAGTCAGAGCATTCCATACTGAGTTACATATGAACGTTGCCTTTCAACATCTGATTTTTCAGATCGTGTCATGAGGCAGAACTATAGCTTACTGAATTTCCTTTCATGGGGATTTTGTTAGGCTCTTAAAGCGTGAGTCTCTCCTGTGTTGCAGCTTGTACAGTGACCTACTTGTATCTTTCAGATAAAGAGAAGGAGAAGATAAAGCTTGAGGAAGATGAGGCAGCAGCTGCCAGCACTATGGCAGTCTCAGCTTCCCTTATGCCGCCCATTTGGGACAAAACTATTCCTTACGATGGCGAGTCTTTCCACCTGGAGTACATGGATCTGGATGAGTTCCTGCTGGAGAATGGAATTCCTTCCAGCCCTACTCACCTGGATTTGAACCAGAATCCACTCTTGCCTGTGGCTGAGCTGGAAGGAAAGGAGTCTGCCAGTGCTTCCACTGGTTCTCCTGCATCATCCTCTTCCACTGCAGTTTACCAGCAGTCTGAAGCAGCCTCCAGCACAGGTAGATGGGATAATACGGGGTTGTGAGGGACTTTTGTTGTTCTTCTGTTGAAAGGTGCCTCTTTAGATCAAAGAGGAGACGTGCTAACCTGTCAGGGGTAGCTGTGGCAGGTTAATTAGTACAAACATACTCAATCTAGAGCCTTAGTCTGTGTGTCAGTTTGTGAAGATGCTGCCTGTCCTCTTCTTCCCCTTTCCCTTTCCTGAAAAAAATGACTTGAGTGTCTCAGTGTGCGGTTTGTCTCTCTCTTTAAATTAGAAGAGCTGAACCACCAACACAAAGTATTTGCTTTCTTGGTATTGCTGGTGTAGTGAGAAGTTAGACATGTTGAGAAAATAGTTCCTTGGGTTATTTTACAACAGGTTTGGTAGTTTTTGCCAAGTCGTTTGGGCTACCTTGGTGATTTGTTCTGCTTCTTTGGTGAACTAACTTAATGTACTTCAAATAACAATGCTTAACAGAAAAACAATGAAGCAGTGTTTCACGCTAGCCTGTGAAGTGTGAGAAGAGACGCTTGGAAAAGGTGTTAATGATGCAGTCTGATGTTCCCTAGTGCTTTGAAGTAGGAACTGAGGAATAAGAAACAAAACTGTTCTTAAATGGTACTAGGGAACTTCTTCATTTGCAACATGGAGATCTTCTCTATTAAGGAACTCAGCAGCACATTTTGCCCTGGATTTGGAGTTTAAACTTGATAGCTACTGAACTTTGACAGTGCTATTTTATGAGCAGACTTTACAGAATGCATTTTGATCAGGGCCTCTTTAAATAATCTGCAAGAGAAAGGTCAACGTGGGACTCCTTCAATAAGGGGTAGGGTGTGGCTTTTTTCTAGGTGGTATATGGAAAAACTTACTTGTTGATCACTACTTCAAAATGGACTGATACTTGCAATTCATGTGTATGAAGTAAAGAAGAGATAAATACTACAAAGCTCATATGAACACTATCAGTGTCAGACAGTTTGTTGGAACATTTCTCTCCATGTGGTAAAGTAGAACACTATTGCATTTGCAACAAACCCACCTTTATTTAGTCATTTGTTTGGAAATAAAATTGTCTGACCTTTGAGCGTCCCAGGGATGGAGGTCATCGGGCAGGCTTGTTTCTGTAAGGCTTTCTGTGGTACAAAACTCGGGCTGGTACAAGTTTTGTACTTCTTCCTGCTGTGGGAGGTGCTGCTTAAGTGTGCAAAGCATGTAGTTTTTGCTAAGGAAGTATTAACTCTTGTCCTGCATCTGTCTGCTCATGTCTGTTAGTCTGGCATATGTTCCTAGAGTTTGTGTTACAAACTGGACTGTGTAGCTTTTCTCTGTGCCAGCAGTGGTACAGCACCAAACACACCTTAAGGAAATAACAAGTAATACTGTTAAATATTGCTCACAGTATGGCAATAAATAGATACCCAAGTTGGCTTCTTAGTTAATTCTCTTAATCTTGATGAATGTATTGTAACTTCTCCTGTTGTTGCCAGAGTCCCCACCACAAAATGAGAGAAATACTCCCAGCCCCATTGATCCTGACTGCGTAGAAGTTGAGGTGAATTTTAATCCTGACCCTGCTGATTTAGTGCTGTCCAGTGTGCCTGGTGGTGAGCTCTTCAATCCTCGCAAACACAAGTTTACTGAAGAGGACCTGAAACCACAACCAATGATTAAAAAAGCCAAGAAGGTTTTTGTCCCAGATGAGCAAAAGGTAACAGATTTATTGCTGTAAACTTCTCTAGGCCTTGGTCAAAGTTCCTGATTCTTTGTCCACACGTTCTGACGTATAAAGCTAATGCACTTATACCTATGTGATTGGGCAGAAGTACCACAAAGAATAGAATTGGCAAGTCAGCTGCTGTTCTTGCTGGTTTGGTATCATGAGCTAATTACTGGGCAGGAGCAACTTACGATATATGCGGAAATGAGAAGAACTATCAAGTCACATCCTCAATAACTGCACTTTCAAAGGCCCTTGTATGTATTTGCCCAGCATTAGGTCCGATCTGGCTTTAAACAGCCCAGGCAACAGAACAAGTTGTTTTCTGTGAAAAATCATTCCTGAATTGAAAATAAGTAAAGGGAGCATTTCAGTTGGACTGCTTCTTAGTAGCCAAGTCTCTTGATCTCCCTCGTTCTAGCAGTACGCTTGGTTTATGCTACAGTGAGACTTGTGTAAGGATGAAATCTTATACTAGTGTTGCCTGCATTTTGGTGTCAGATCCCTGCAAACCAACGAAGGAGGTTCTTCAATACAGCAGTCAGTGTGAATGTCATTATACAGTAAAGAGGCATTTGCTTGATAAGAGTTGTCAGCTTGGCTGTTTTTTTTCTTTTTCCCTCTCCTTTTTTTGCTGCAGGATGAGAAATATTGGACAAGGCGAAAGAAGAACAATGTGGCAGCAAAGCGCTCCCGTGATGCTCGGCGATTAAAGGAGAATCAGATCACGATTCGGGCAGCCTTTCTTGAGAAGGAGAACACAGCCCTGAGGACGGAGGTTGCGGAGCTGCGCAAGGAAGTGGGACGATGCAAGAACATTGTTTCTAAATACGAGACCAGATACGGACCCTTGTAAGCACACCCCTTTTCCTTGTCAGGGCTCCTTGGTTTAGCCTCTTAGACTTCTCTGCTTTCCGTAGAGACTTCCAAAAATAAAGTTTGTGGAGGCTTTGCTATTTTGCATCTACACAAAAGAAAAAATACACCACCAAACCCTGTTTCTGTTGGCGCAACTTGTTCAGGCCCTTTCCTGATCATTGTGTTGCCCAAAATCTTAGTGTCCATATTTGCAACTTTGTTTTTAATACTGATAGAGCATTTTCTGATGTCATACAATAGAACAGATTCACCTGTCTGAAGGAATAGATGTGGATCCCTCCTGACTGGACAGGGCTTTTGCTATCTGTTCTAATCTCTATTTCATGTGGAGGAAGAGCTTCTTGCCTTTTTTTTTTTTAACTGCTCTTTTCTCCCTGCCCACCCTTCCCAGTCAAATTGTAAACCATAATTTTAAGATGTAAGTAGATGTTGCTGGGCAGCGTCGTGAAATTGTTTCCCCTCCCATTCAGAGGCACTAGGAAGTACTTGTTGTATAGAGCTCTGTTCCTGTGGAAGAGGAATAGGGGAATGTTTAAGACGGGAAGACAGGAAAATACTCACTCTCTTGTAAAAATTGAGGTATCTCAAGGTTAATGCACAGTGTTATTTGCACCAGAGTCAGTGCAGTGTTGATTAAAATACTGCTCAAACATCTTGGTAGGTTCTAATCCTGGATAGCTTCCAGAAATCAAGGAGAGAGAACAGTAGGGACAGATATGGACAAAAAAATCTGTGGGGTTCAGAATTTCTGACACCACCCCTCCTATTTTTTCTTTAGAGGGACTTCCCTCTTTAACTGCTGATAAAGCAACCCGTTAACTGAGAAGTAAGGAAGATTTAGAAAAAGAGGTCTGGCATATTAGGCTGAACCTTGAGTCCCATCTGTTAAGGAATTGTCAGTACATTATGCTTTGGAAGAAGTTGATTTGGGTTTTTTAAGACGCAAACAAGCCACTTTCACTTTACTATACCTTACTTGTACAAGAGCTTGAGAAAAGAGTTTTGGTCCTTTGCCTCATGACCAGTCTATCAAACAAACAACACCCACTCTAAACATGAACGTTTTACCTCTGTCTCCTGTGTAGCAGCATATCTGGCCTTTCTATGCCTGCTGGTTCTCTTTCCAGCATGCTTCCTGTTACAAAATTAGCACACAAGACTTGCCCTCTTGGAAGTAATCCATTCTCAGCACCAAGCACTTCTTCAACACTGTATGGTGTTAAAAGAAAAATATGTTGTGTGATGTTGGGACCTTCTTCGTGACCTACAACTGCAAGAACCAGAAGCTTTAACACAAGTATATGTCTAGAAGTCCTCTTAACAAGAGAAGCTATCTAAAGATAGAGGCTTTGTCAGAACTCTCAAGCTATACTTCCTGGGCAAATACTTATATTAGGGACTGAATGTGGGATAGATGATGCTTAGGCTAGTTTCCAGTTCCCCATTGAAATCTGAAAAGTATATTAAAAAAGCATTGGCGTTTCTATACTAAAGACTTGCCTAGCTTGTCTTTTAAACATGATGTGGAAATTGGTATGAGTGTAGACCAATCGTGTGTTGACTTTTTAAGGAAGTGGAGAAGCAGGCTAATATACAATGCTTAAAGTAAATGTATGCTTTGACCTATCTCCCCCTCTGTTATGCTCTTAATTTGATTAGAGTGGCTCTTGATGCAATGTTGGTCTAATTTCTTTCAAGCATACTAAAAATTGTCACCCTTTCAGCAGGGGTTTTTCTTTCACAGGGTGGTGTGTGGTGGTGATGGTGGGAAGTATGTTATAAATAAATTGTCACACTTAACGCTTTGCTTTGTTTAAAGTGACTTATCTGATTCCGAGTGATGCAACTTTAAAGACTTTTAAAAACAAAGAAACTAAAAAGCACACATGAGTCGCCAGTCTTCAGAGTGAGCAGTGAAATCTATGAGGTGTCCCAACTCAAACAACTGACGATGACCCTGCCTGCCTGCTTGCCTGCAAGTACCCCATCTGAACTACCCAGGGCTGGGCATGATGAAAAGTGCAAAGTCTCCTTAATTCTGTAAATGGCTTTCTTATCTGTCTTTCTCACTGTAACTATGAGCTACAATAAGCTTACTTACTGGGGTTTTGTCAAGACACTCAAAGTTCATGTCTCAAGGTTTGTTGACAGCCTGTGTGAACAGAGACTCTTTTGGCACTTGAAGAAAATAGGGAGCTTTAAATGAGAGTGTCTGTATATATTAAGAACTGCTATACTTTAAGACTCTTTTTCCCTGCAGTAGTATGGATTTTATTTAATACTGCAGCTCACTTCTAGTACAGTGTAGCATCTTGTGGAGTACTGTGAGTGCAGAATTAAAGCAGCAGTTTGTGATGTGTGAGACTTCCAGTGCAGAAAAGTACAGCAGATGTACTGAAACAATCCAGAAAGCATCGCAGTGTGCCACACAAAGAGTAGTAATAAACCTCTATTGCCCATGTAATAGTAAAACACTTCAGTTGCTTTTCTGCTCCACTGCTGTTAACCTGCTTTTCCCTTTGTTTCTTTCATAAGGCTCACTTGCTTCCATGGTATCTTGCTGAAACCAGATCTACTCTCCTGTTAGTGATTCAGCAATCACAGAAAAGGTGCTAGTCTGAGCTGCTGATGCCTTTGTCTTTTGGCAGTCTGCAACTACCAAATGAGTATTAGCTCCAGCAAAACAATGGCTATTTGGTGCCATATTAGAATTTTCTGTCTCTTGACTACATGAGAACTGCAGTGGTGAAAGAGTACTTTGTTCATCTGTTTTATGAAACTGAAACAGCCAATGATTTTCCACAGTTACAACGGGCAGCTTAAGTATCAAGACCCTAGTGCTGGTGTGGGAGAGTAGATGAAAGCTTGGACAGATTTGTGGGGATGTTCACTGTGTGCAGAAGATGGAGGAAGTAGGTGGAAGTTCCTTTATAAGAGTATCATCAGCGTAACAAGAATGTACTCTTATGTTAAGGAACCTTAGGAGCTAAATTTGTGTGGGAAGAAAAAGCGTACGTAATTTCTGGGCAGGTAGTAGAGGGCCAAGCTTATAGCCAAAATGGAGCTTGTAAGACAGGAGCGTATTCGTGTCTGGAGTTTTATAAGCAGCATACACCTCAAGAAAAACAATCTTGAAAGCTTTCAGAAGCACAAGTGCTGAAATTGAGGCACAACTTGTTACCAGCAAAGCTCAATGCTATCATGTTGAACAAGTATTTTGACTTTGCATTTACCCAAGAGATTCCACCTCTAATTTCAGAGCAGAAAGGAAAGAGAGAAAAAGTGCAAAGCAGCAGCTGATGTTGTAAACTTCATGTAAAATATAAGGAAAAAAATCTCAAACCCCAGACTTCGTAACCAGTTTTCTGAATACAACCTTTGTAAAAAATGTATACATTAAATGTACTTATTGAGCTATTATTTTTAATGGACCATGTTCTGAAGTCAAGAAAGTGCTTTCAACTTTTTTGCTGGTTACAAAAGTATGCTTACGAGTGTATTAATATAGTTTGGGATTCTAAAGCTCTGAGATAATCTTGGGGTATTCTTTTCAAATAGATGAATAGTTTAGCTCTGTGTTGCTGAAATGTCAGCATATATCTCTATCAACTATTGCTGATTTGGACTGATATTTTTGATATGTACTGTTTTGTTGTTGTTTTTATTTTGGTGATAAATGCTAAAACATAGACTTAAAAAAAAAAGAAAAAAAAAAGACCCTGACAGCATGTAAATGTAGCAACTGTTCTGCATTTTATCATTTCTAAATTTTCAGTTAACTTTGAATGTCTTCCTGTTTAAATCACAAAGCTAAAGGGTATTGTAATTGGCCAAGGAGTTGCTGGGCCTTCATTTGGGTCTTGCTGTCTTACTCCTTTAGGAATATCTTATAAATACTTACATATTGTATACAGGATTTGGGTTTGCAGTATATCATGCTATTTTAACAGCAAAATAGTGAGATTAGTATGTGCAATTCTATTAGCTTTTTCTGTTGTATTAAAAGCTTCCACGATGGAAATGAACAGTGAATGTTCATCAGACCTTTCCTTCAGAGAAGACTGTTACCAATCTCTTGTGCTTCCCTGTAGCGCAGATTTGCACATTCTGTGATTTGTGTGTTTGGGTTGCAAAACTGGAAATTAGCACTTTAGGGTGAGTGTGGCTTAACTTTTGTAGTTGGAGATTTATTTTTGTGTGAAGATGCAACATCTTTAAAGATAGATGAGAAGGTAGCAACTATTTAAAGGAGTATAGGTATTGCCAGACAAAAAATAATGTGCAATGCTGAATTCCTTTCTCAGTTTTTGCAGTCTCAGGAAGTTAAGCTTACTGCTTCAGAGCTCTCTGCTCCTTTCAGAAAGATTAACTATATAATCTCGTTTCTTTGACTAGGATGACAATCCTATCCTTAAGTCGTTAAGTTGTGTACATTTTCATAGTGGTCATAAGACAACTGATAATTCTTTTAGCTCAATTTGAACATTAAAAGATGCTGAATTGACACTGCTAGAGTCTGAAGTTCTCTAGGCTTGGAACATGCTCTGCAGAGGCCATAAATGTGCCTGATGCCAGTGTACCCCCATTCCAGCCATAAAGGGACCATCTCCAAGGGGAAAGAATAAAGGGAGTCCGCCTCTCAGCATCGCTGCAGGGATTGCCAGTAAAGGGAGGGAGCAGTTTTTGACAGAGCTGTACATTCATTAGGAAGTGGATTGACACCAAATGGCCATTTCACAGTACTAACTTTGAAAATACAAACTGTTGATGAGATTTGTGGGGAATGAGCATTGTCTTACTGTGCAAAAGAAACCTTGAATAAATGATGTGCAACATTTAATACAGGATTGCTTTTGTGCATGGTCTTCTAGTCTACACATAGTTGTATTTCCTTACAATAATGTGGGCTTGTATTTAAAAATTCCCTAGAAGCTTAATCTTTCACCAATTGCCAAGATCTGCACCCACTGACACCAGTAACAAAGACCTCATTAACTCCTGCAGGAAAGTCTGTACTCTCACGTGGTTATTGTAAAGTTTTATTAAGCTCTGGAGTCATGGGTGTCTTTGCTTTACTCTGAAGTGTTCTGTGCTGGGATCAGGTGGATATATTGCAGACTGCCCAAGTAATGTTAGTAAACTGCTCCTATCCCTTTCTCATTTACACAGTTAGTGATGGTTTTGATATTCGGATAATCTCAGTTTCTTTTTTTCCACCCTGCATAGACAGGGTGAAAAAGTAGTGCACCATAAGCTTGCACTGGGAGAAGAATTATTTGGGGGGTTTTAAGTTAAATGTGGCTTTCTGCAGTTCATCTAGTAACATTTTGTCTGGTCTGACAATTCTTTATTTCCCTGCTGTGCTGTTGGAAAGCCCAAGGTGCCCTAGCTGTAAAAATCGCTTTCAGCATTACCTCCAGGACTGCTACTAATTGTACAAAATTCATTTCAAGAATGAGAGGAGCGGTGGAAGGCCAGCAGCTTTGGGAATATTGTAATGAAACCACTTGTGTGGAAAAATATTTTTGTGTAGACAGCAGAAATAATGGACTTGCACAGAAGAGAATATTGCTGCTTCAGCCTTGTAAGCCTCCTCAGCATAAGAGGGTTCCTTGTGATCAGATGCCCCAACTAAGAGTGAAGGTATCTTGGACCTTTCTAAAATCCACACAGGCTTTTGTTCATCCTTACGGTTTTAGCTGCTAAGCACAAGATGAAGAAATGCATAAATCTCATAATTCTGGCAGCCTACATCTAAATCCATAAATAGCAAAATCATTTGTTAAGGCTAGTCTTTTGCCTTTGTAGTACTGCAGGACACTGAGCAGCTTTCTAGATGTTCAGATAATTACTCTGATCTGTATATCTGCCACTGTAACATGATGAGGATAGATAAACTCACAGTGAAAGACTGGGGAAGCAGCAGAAAGAATAGGCTTAACATTTGTGGAGATGCTAACAAAATGCTAATTGAGAAATTACAGTAACTCATGATAATGTATATTTGTCATGCAAAATGTAATTTGTCAGTTTTATAGTATGCTATCCCCTCGTTAGTCACTTTAAGAATGCAGACTTCTTAGAAGTCAAGCAGCTACGGGGGAAAAGGAATCCTCTGAGGAAGATACATGTATAGACAGACATAGATACTGGGCAAGGAGAATAAGGAATGAAAGCAGGAAGAGAAGAATAATGCAAGAGTCCGATCTGAGCACGATCGCTAAAACTAAAGCCTCACTGTTTATTTTAGGCCAGTTTGGATCCCCTCAGGTTAGCATCATACACAAGACAAGTATTTGTTGAGGTTTTGGGAATCTCCTTTTCTTGATCTCACTTCCACAGTCCAGAAGAAGGTGAAAGGAGTATACAGATAGGGAGGAGAGTCACTGCAGAAAGGCATGGAAAAATAGCAGTTGCTTTAAGTAACTGTGCTGCTGCACTGAGGGTTGACCTGCTGATGTGAACTGATAGTGCTGTGTTGTGAGGAAATGACTCTCTGAGGCCCCAGTATTTCAAGGCCTTAATTCTGCTGTCATTTCTGTGTGGGATGAGCCCTGTATCTATGGAGAACCATGTGGACTTCACAGGATCTGTTCTTGAATGTGAAGCTCTGCCCAGGGGGTCCACTGCAGAATTGTGTCCTTAACACGTGATCAGTTGTAGTTACAAGGCTATTGATAATGTGTAATTTGGGTGCCTGTTACATAGCCAAAACCCTTGTTACTTCACGTTCCCAACTAAGGCATGAGCAGAAGCCCTTTGCTGTGCAACTTGTGTATTAAAAAAAAGTACTTCACATATGTCTAGTAAATTAAGGCATGTGATTTTGGTCTGTGGGTCTCAAACTTTTCTCGTGTACCTGCCTGAATGTTTTCTTAGATCTGCAGCTATGTCTAGGTGAGAAGGTCTGGTGGGATTTGTTTTCCTGAGGGGGCACAATAGCAGCTCTCATCTGTCACGCTGTGGCTGACTGCTACTGGCCAGAATCATGGATGGATGCATCCTCTGCACTTTCATGTGAAGTTGTCTGAAATATGGTGATTAACATGATTATTGGAATACTGTATTTTGTATAACCTAGAACATGTAAATACACTTTTAAAACTGTTCTATGAAGTAATAAATAAGTGCTTCCATTGTAATATCTGAATATTGTTAATGCTTCATGTAGCTTGATTTGGGATTATTTTTTTCCTACAGAACTACAAAAATCAAAACAAAGATTGATGTTGTGGAATTCTAGTCTAGTTGTGATGCTTTCTATCAACAAAAAATGTTTTGAAAATAATGACGACCTACTTAAGCAGAGAAACTGAGAATTTGAGGGAATTGATTCTCTCCAGTCTTTCTTTAACAGTAGTTACTGATTACATTCATAACTGTACTCTTCTCGTCCCATTAGCTGGACAGTGGATTTGTTTGTGAGTAGTATTTGGAAAGTGGTGATATTAAATCATTTGTGAAGATTAGTGGTTGAGGAAAACTAAAGTTGTTTGGTTTTGTTTTATTTTGTTAAACTATTCTCTCTTTTGGCTCAAACAGATCTGTCTCCACCCTTCAGCCAGACTGCAGCAAGTTGCAATGAAACAGTGAGTGACTGTTACTGAAGCGCATTTGTAACCTAGATAGTCTACATCTTCATTAGTTCTGTTATACACATAGATGAGGCAGGTATCCTGCTGTGGTGTGGAGAGACAGAAAGTGATTAATGACTTGAGGTTTTGCTGAGTACATGTTCACTGGATGCTGCACAGCTGGAACTTTCATCAGCTTTCATGGCCCTTTCTATCTCGTGTTAAAAGGGAAAAAAAAAAAAACAAAACAGTGGAGTGAGAATCATGAGCAGTCTGCTAGGAAATACAGTCACTTGGGGTTTGAGGGAGAGGTAAGATTGATCCATCAGCCTTCATCTAAAGAGATTAGGCTGTGATGATGCTTTATCCAGCCGTAATATAACTTGTTTTTCTTTAATGCTGTACTGGAGTAGTCTCCTCTATAGCAACAGCTGTGTCTGCAGTGTTCCATAAATGACAAAAGCCACAACATCCTTTGCAGGTGGCAGAGATGGTGGCATCTCTGGTTTTGTTTTTATTTTCTCCTGTATTTTTTTTTATCCCCTCTCAGTGTTTCTTGGCTGTAAAATGGCTATAAAACAGCTCAGCATATGTGCAAGTTATTCAGAAAACTCTGATCCTGTAAAGCTTTCTGAGAAACATACAGTTTTTAACTAAATAGTTTGAGGGAACTCCTATCTGCTATATTTGGCCTGAAATTCTGATGTCTCTTGGATAAAAGTATTTTCTTGGCTTCAGATGTGACACTGATCTGTCCCATTCATTCAATGGGATGGGTGATAAATCTGCACAGTTTTTATATTTAAAGATATATATCTAATCTTAGTTTTACTGCATGTTAAGTTTAATCTCTTGGATGTGTGTTCCTTGAGGTTGTCTATATAATTCCTGTAAATGTAGCTGCTTTTTGAAGCAGTCCATCAAGTGCATTTGAGATTATCTTGACTGGGAGATTCTATAGATGTGAAAGAGATAATAAAGATTATAAAGCAGCTGAGTAAAACTGTATTGCCATAAATGGTTTTAATTTATATATGAATCTTTTATCCCAAACTGCTTATTTTGTACATAAACCTACACACTCCTGGCAGCTGATGGGTGAAAATAAAGGTGCTTAAATAGCAATCAAATGAGAAAAGGGCATTTCACTGTTTCAGAGTTGGTATTATTTTATATTTCCATTTATTACACTTTTTTAAATGTATAAACCACAGATTTGAATTCTCAAAGTCTTCAGCTTGGATTTTGTGAGTAGTTTAAATCCTCTCACCTCTCTGCTCGTAACTGGTTTTTAAGAAAAAGAAAAGCTTTGTTTAAAATGTAAAATTTTGACTGTATTAAATTCTGTTAGTACCCTTCCTTTTTAAGAAATAAAATGTATATTCCACTATGCTGAGATCCAGTAATTTTGTTCTTTAGATGGCAGACTGTTTGCTGTACACCTCAACTGCCAGCATCGCACCTGCGATCTGCACAAAGCTGATAGAAGCTAAAGCAGCTGATCACATTTTAGGATTAGGTTCTTGCTGTGCATTTCCCATGTGTTAACTCTTAGGTGTGCTGGCAACAGGTATATGATCCCCCATTTCTAATTTCTGGATTAACTGATTTCAAAAGCTTTGCAAGGTTTTGCATTTGTCCTGTAGTGATGCCAGGTTGAACTCTTTCGGGTAGGAGGAAAAATGCTGAGAACTAGTAGTCAGCCACAGTCACTTGGACCTCACATTGTCTGTTACTTTGGGGCTGACAACGAAATAATCAGAATTTAAGTTCTTTCATAAGAAGAATAAAGTTTAAATAAGTTTTGACCATGAGGGCAGCTTTCTCCATGCCTTTCCATTTTCTTACTAAACCTTGGTTAGGTGGTTGGTTGTGGTGTTTTCAAGAGCTGACAGCTGAAGACCAACCTAGAAAGAAATGTATGTCTTCTATATATTCATTGCATGTTAGTGGAAAAGACAGCTTCCAGAGAAGGCTGTGTTCACTTTCTTTTGCTCCTTACAGTTTGTGATACTTCTGAACCACATGCTCTCAAGGAAAACGAGGTCACTGGTGTTTCAGTTTCTCTGAAGTATTTTAGCATATCTAGAAATTGTAGTAAGACAGATTTTGTTGTGGTTACTTGCTTTTGTAAAAGGTATCTTGTATAATTAGTGATGCAGGTGCAAGGAAATAAAACTCTGAACAGGAAGAAGGGGGGAAGATGGGATTTCTCATCTGACTCTGCAGGTTGGGCTTTCCTACAGGGACAGTGACCATTTTATGACACTTGAGGAAGAAGTATCTAGGCCAGGTGGTAGAAGATCTATGAAGACCAAGTTGGCATCTCACCTGGTCATTCAGCAGTATAATTCTGAAACATATGTATAAAGATGAGTACCTGCAACCTACCGTAGCGGATAAAGAAGGCAAGCATACAGTTTTGGCAGAAGGAAGAAATTAAGTGTCAATTAGTTGGGTGTTTTTTCTCTGGCTACCTTCCAAAGCCATGGCATGATGAATGTCCCAGGCAATCTGTATGAAAGCTAAAAACCTACTTCTTTAGAGGCCTGACTTATACCATGTACTGAAGATCAAGAGCTTGACGCAGCTAAAACAAGGAACTGCAGTAGCAACAGAGGGGATACAAGGATGTGTTGGATGTATTATTCTGGTGTTATGCGGCCTTAAAGCAGAATGACTGGAGGGTATTTGGTATCTTTTCCCTGTTGTGGTGGCATCTGGTAGCAGTACCAATGTTCATTACACAGTGCCTTGTTTTCAGGGAGCTTGTGTATTCTCTTGGGTGGGTGTTGAGCGAATGTATAAATGTGCTAACTCTGCACATTGTATTGCAGGAAAATCTGCAGCCGTTGGTGATCTGGGAGATGGCAATGGAAAAAATGGCAACCTCTTACTCAGCCTCCTTCCTGTTGTGTGCGGGGGGGATCTGCTGACCTCAGAACTTCAAATGCATTTCTAATTTTTTTCTCCTCTTGGCTACACCGGATCCACAAAAGAGCGGGGAAGGGATCTGTCTGCTGTTTGATTTGTAGCACTGTAGTAGCAACTGGAATGCCTTGGTTTGAGAAATGAGCAAGAGGTGCTCTTCTGGGTTTTTGCTTGCTGTTGGTTGTGGTGGTTGGTTAGACATGGTCACTGAGAAGACACTTCCAAGTCTCTTATGTGTCTTTCAAGTGATACAATTCCCTTACAGTTGGGAAGATGGTTGGGCTTTGAAAGGCTAAATCTGTGAGGTGACCAGGCTGCAAAAGTGGTTTCACCTTCCACTTGCCCCTGAATTCCTCTTCAGGCATCACATGGCATCGTATCCTTGTGTGACTGTTCAAGCAAGAAGGAATGGAGACAAGTGGAGAGCAGGCTAACGCCTTCTCTGCTGACGTGCAAGGCTGGGAGGCAGCGGGACCTGCAAAAGGGTGGGAGTCCCGGCTTGTGGATGTGGGTGAAATATGGCCAGAGATCCTGTATACAAAGCAGACCCCCCATCCAGCATGACACTAGAGTCCCTCTCCTGCCTGGGAAGTGGGGGACACAGAGGAGCTGGAGATGCCATTGTGTACAGGTCTCGGAGCAACAGGCTGTCTTCTGCCCTGCCTCAGTTGCTCAGCCTGTGAGGCTGGGAGGGGCATGCTGTGCACATCAGACCTGAGCAGGCTGCTGAGGAGGGCAGGCAATGGAAAGAAAGTGTGAGCAAAGTGACTGGAAGGGAACTGAGCCAGAAGTTGGCAGTGTAGGTATGACAGGCTTGCGGGTGGGTATGTGGGGTGTCCCTGGGGAATAATTGCAAAAGGCCAATGTGGGACCAGCCTTCCTCCCCTCTGGAAAGGGGAAGAGGCAGACAAGGCAGGCTCATGAGGTAGCTAGTGGAGTACAGCAGAAAGGTGGTGGCAGTATTCCAGCAGTGGCAGGAGGTGAGTTCACGTGCCTTACTGCTTCTTGTACTCGCTCAAACCTAGCTCTTGAATGCTTTAATCCAGAAATGTGCTTCCAGCTTGTGAGAGCAGGCTCTGCACCTCACTCCTGCTTCAACCGTGGCACAGCAAGCCTTGGAGCCTGATCCCTGCGCATGTTCCATGGTGGTAGTGCAGTGTCAGTGGGTACTGCCCTGCTCCAGCCCTTGTACTGTGAACACACCCTGGGCTGCAGTGCTTCTTCACCCACTCATGCTTGTGAAGGTTGCCTGTGGCTCCCAAACAGCAGCTTCTGTAGCCAGCTTCAGTCTCTGTCATCAGTCAGCAGTGCCTTCATTTTACCCTGCTGGCTGCTTATTTGCTCCTAAGGCTCCTAATGCTACCTATAAACATAAAATACATAATCTGAGGAGAAGAAGCTTCCTCAGATTGTCCTAGATTCACACACTGCCTCAGTCCAGCAGCAGTGGTTTCTTCTGCTGGGAACACTGCTGCAGCCCAGGAAAAGGTGCCATTTTCTAAGTCCTTCTCATCCTAAAGATGCTGTCACGTCTGCTCACTGCCTCGTGCAGCACAAGCTCCAGAATCCATGAGATGGGGACATTTGCAAAAGCACATTCCTTTGAGTGAAGAAATTTCTCATAGTATCCAATCTAAATTACCCCTTGAGGCCATTTCCTCTTAACCTGTCACTTATTACTTGGAAAATGAGACCAGACACTTCTCTCCATCCTCTTTGCAGGCAGTTGTAGAGAGCGATAAGGTCCCCCTGAGCCTTCTCTTCTCCAGACTAAACATCCCCAGGTTCCTCAGCCGTTCCCCATCAGACTTGTGCTCCAGACCCTTCACCAGCTTTACTGGACCTGCTCCAGCACCTCAATGTCTCTCTTGTAGTGAGGGGCCCAGAACTGAACACAGTGTTTGAGGTGCAGCCTCACCAGTGCCCAGTACAGGGGGATGATCACTGCCCTGGTCCTGCTGTCACACTACTGCTGATACAGGCCAGGATGCTGTTGTCCTTCTAGGCTGCCTGGGCACAAGCTGGCTCATGTTCAGCTCCGTCACGCAGCGCCCCCAGATCCTTTTCCACGAGCAGCTTCCCAGCCTGGAGCATCGCATGGGGTTGCTGTGACCAGCCTCTGCCCCGGGCTCTCCCCCGGCTCGCAGTGCCCCAAATGGCGGCCGGGCCGCGCCGCTTCAACGGCCGCCGCGAGGTGGCGCTACGGCAGCGCGTACGGCAGCACCGCCGGGCGCTCAGCCGGGCAGTGCGCGCCGGGGCCGGGCGCGGGGGCAGGCGCGGGGACTTCAGCGTCTCGAGAGCTCCCGCTGAGGGTCCCCGGGAGCCGCAGGGAACCGCAGACGCCGAAGGGCTTGGGTGCGACACAGGCGCCGGCTGGCAGTAACCTCGAACTGACCTGGAGGAGGCAGCCTTACCCTCCTGTTAGACCTGCTGCCCTGTGGCTGCCCTCCACAGCCTCCTGAACTGAGCCCACCGGAGCGCTAATCCAGGCTCCCGCTCCAGGACAGCGCTGCCCAGCTGCCCCTGGCACGGGGGAGGACTTGGAGCAGGCAAAAATAGCTGGTCACGCGGCTAGGAGCTTGTCATGGTGATGGGGTAACGCAGGCTCCGTGCCACGTGGAAACACGGCCCTGGGTCTTTTGACTCCTGTCCTGACCTGCACGCAGGGCAGCATACGGGACGTGTAGGGACCATCCAGAGAGCGTCCTGACAACCTCAGCCTGAAGAGACCCTGTCACTGCCCGTGATGAAGCTCCACAGAAGCCTAAAGGTGGGAACACAGCAAGGGAGCAATTGGAAGAGAGCAGAAGCGCCTCTAGCTCCTGCACCAAGGAGAATGAAGCTGAGGAACCCCGGAAGAGCGCTGCTTCCCACAGTGAACAGCAGCTCATGCTCCCCAGGCTGCCCCAGCACACCAAGCCCAAGGGAAATGCCTTCCTGGCCCTAGAGCCAGCTTTGTCTTGAGCCTGTAAGCAAAGCAAACTAGCACACAAAAGCATGACTAAGAGCAGCAGGGCTTGCCCTGTACCTCCTCCCTGCCTCAGCCAACCCTGTGGCTAGCCCTGGCCACAGAGGTTACAGAGATGAAGGAAATGAAAGAGTTTCCTGGAAGTCCAGAAGGAAAAGAGGTGACCTCTTCCTTGCCCATTCAAAGATCCCGGAGGACCCTGAAGCAGATTAATAACGTGTAACCTAAAGAGGATGCAACACACTGAGGTTTCAGCTCTGTACCAGTCCTCCTGGGGACCAGCTTGGTGGTAGGATTGCAAGCTTTATTTCAGGCATGTGTATGGCTCTTTATGGGCACCCTCCTCTCCTGCCATGCAGTGACTACCAGCCGGCTGGATCTCTCACCAAATTAGGCTGCTTCTGCCCACCTTCCAGCCCAACAGGCTATAGCACAAGGTTATACCATGGCTGGCTGGGAACTTCTTTCTCATTTCAAGTCTAAATATATTTCTGATCCAGATGAGCTTCTAGGAGAACAAACTGGACTTTTGCCCCAGCGCATGTTTATGATGTGTGGATTCTGTCTCTCCTCACCCTCTCCTGGTTCAGCTCAAACAAGTTGCACACTCACAATGGCCACTCAGGAGCCTGCTCTGTACTTGCTGCAGGTCAGCTCTGTCCTTCCTGAGGGAAGACTGCTGTCTAGAGCAGCGCTTACAGTGCTGGGTGAAGCTGAACCTCGAACTTGCTGGTCTCTCCGGACAATTCTTTGATGGGCATGTCCTTGAACTGAGTGGTTTTTTTCAGACCCGAAGTGGCAGCATGGGCAGCATCCACCCACTGCCTGTCTTCTTCCATTGCTCAAACCTGAGGGGCGCCTGTCTTACAGCATTCTGGGGCAAAACACTGCCAGTTTTGACAACTCTTCCTGTGACCAACACCACCTCTCTCTCCTTCTCACCCTCCTTGCCTGTCCCCTGCCAGTCCCTGTGCAGCAGTGTTCAATGGGAAATGAGACGTCATGCAGTCCCCTGCTCCGGACCGTGTGTCTCTTGTGTTCGCTCTGAGGGACAGGGTGATGCTGGGGTATTGCATTTCCACAGAAGGTAGGGTTTTTTTTCCCTTCCACTCTGCTCCGAGGAATTGTGATAACCCTGTGGCTCAGGGAGGAAGGAATGACCTTTCTAAAGTTACAGGGAGAGGCTGCGGGGCGGAAAGTGCAAGCAGGGCCATGAGAGGTGAAGGAGAGGCTGTGAGGGGACTGTTAACAGGTAAGGAGAGCTGGAAGAGGACGTGTCCTCCAGGTACCCCGGCCCCATTCCAAGGTGCTGCGGGTCCCTTCTGTGGCAGTACAAAGCATTGCTCAGCACCAGTTTAGCACAGCCCAGCAGTACCAGTTGCCCCACAGGGTGGACATCTGCACAGTGGGGAAGAAGGAAGGAGGGGTGAGGTTTAAAAATAGTCCCCTTCTCATTTCTGTAGCTGTCATTCGTGGTGCGTAAGTGAGCCCGAGGCCTCCCTGCTCCCATCCACGCTGCGCCTTACATAATGGGAGATAGACATCGCTTCGGGGTGGGAACAGCCAGGGACATGACATTCACGCTGCCCTGCCAAAGCCCATGGGCAGCTCCTGGGTGCCCAGGCCCTGGAAACAGCCTGTGGGCTGGGGAGGAGGAGACGGCAGCAGGGGCAGCCCGAGGGCACAGGCTGGCCCTGTAGCATTAAAGCAGGCAGGAGCTGCGGAGTGCTGCGGTGCAAAGGGCTGTGAGAAGGGGCCATAGGCTGTGGGGAGGGCTGCGAAATGCCACAGTAGGTCATATGGAGTTTGTCAGAGGGGAAGATGTGGCCACGGGCTGCAGAGATGGCCCTGGTTGGTGGAGAGCAGGGGCTGCAGAGCAGCTCCCAGGGGGTTAGAAACTGGGAAGGGGAGAGCATGGGAGGATGGGTCTGGTGAGCAAGGGGAGTGAGAAGCAGTGCAGGGAAGGACAGTACTGAGGAGAGCTGGTGTGAGGAGGGGGCTGAGTGGATAGGGAGGGTTTGGGGAGGGTGGCAGGGTGAGAAGGGCAGTGCTGGGGTTGGTGAGGGCTGGGGAAATGGAGGATGATTCAGGCGCCTGAGGGAAAGGTGAAGGTCCATTGGAGCCATCGCACTGCCTATCCTTGCCTGCCTCCTGCGTGCTACAGGCCAAACATTGCAAAGGGCAAAAGAGCGCTCCACATCCCCTCATGTCAGCCACGCTGGGCTCAGGCACTGCTCCCACATGCCTCTTCCCTACTGCCCCAAGCTCCAGCTCCGAAATCTGCTGACTCAGGAAAATTCCAGAGGTGAGGGGCTGCGTGTGTGGCGGCAGGTCAGAAGGACAGAGCTGGGCAACGGTAGGGACGCCAGCCTCAGCCTATCTCATCTAGGATCAGTTCCACCCCTCCCACCTTCTGGCCAGGAACTGAGCCATATGCCTGCTCGCTGTAGGATCCTCTCTTCTTCCAAAGATCACTGGCTTTCACGCTTTATGTGCCAGCAGCCAGACTGCCTTGGGATAGGCATGAGTCACTGCGGTTATTTAAAGTGTGCCTTCTGAGCGCTACCCACGTGCCTGTGCTGCACAGGCTGACAAGGGAAGCACAGTCGGACCCCAGAGCTCACACACAGAAGGCTGGACACGGAAATAAATACTGGTACCTCATCAGCCTCTCCCAGAGCAATGGGAAACCTTGGCATTTGTCAGCACACACCCCCCCAAAGAGGGGAGAGCAATGCAGCTCATCCCAAGCTCAAACAGTGTTGAGCTATTTCCATAACCACAGACCAGCTGTGCTTCACAAGAGGTGACTGTGTTGGTCCCCTGGGGCTCAGCAGGCCTGGGGCTGGTTTGGCAGCCATGCAGCCATCTGCTGCACAGGAGGCATGACCCGGAGCTGCTGGGATGGTGCTTGGGTTCTCCTGGTGCTGGAGCAGGGACCAGAGTCCAACTTTCAGGCAGATATGGGCTTCTAAATGTTGGGGGAATGGATGTCTTAGCTAGTAAATATTTATGGCATATTCTAACTACTCCCTGCTGTTTTCCATTAGGACTGACATCCCAGAGTAATGAGTAAGTCCCGGTGCATGCCCTCCCTGGCTCCGCATCGCTCAACCAGACCCGCTGTGAAGCCACTGGCCTATGAATGAAAGCCAGGCTTGGGGAAGCTCATTCTCCCCCTGCATCCCGCTGGCACCAGCTGAGGTCCTAGGCACACATCGTGCTTAGGCTGAGTGTCACCACAGCCACCCCATCCTGCCCTGCCCTGCTGAGGAGAGGCAGTAACAATCACCAGCCCTTTGCCTTGTGCCGTGGCAGACATTTGAGGAGCTGCTGCTGGCCAAACTGAGACAAGACAGGGCGTATGGAAAAGGAGGCATCACTGGTGAGTGTGACATCTGCATTGGCAGTCAGCGTGAGGAGCTGAATGAGCAGAGCAGTTCTGTGGGGCCACCACGTGCAGGCCAGCTAGAAGGAAGATCTCAGCTCTGCTTCCTCACCAAAGTGATTTTTTCTGGCTCAGAGCAGGGGAAGTGCTTGTGATCTCCCAGCCTGAGGCAGCAAAAGCACAGGGCCATTTTCACTGGTTGCAGGGCACCGAGCTGCAAGGATGCATCCAAACTTCCCCTTTCTTTGGGCCGAGGCAGCCCTTCTCCAGGTCCTGGCTGCTTTTGCTGCTTCTTGTGCATTAACCTCTCAGGGAGGGTCTTTACACAGGGGCGCGATGCCTCCTTGAGCTTGCACAAGATCACTTTTCTCTCCTGTCACAATACGTCATTCAGCTTCAAAGCATCACAAAAGGTATTAAGGAAGGTATTTGTGCTAAGTGCTCATTAAGTATTTGCAGCTACAGCCAGGCTCATCTTTTCCAAGACAGCAACAGCAACTATGGGAACTGTTGTCCTCTCCATGCCCAGCTCCTTCATGCCTCCCTTCTCTGGCCTGTTGGAGGGCTGCTGTTCCTCTTCCATCTCTCCCACTGTGTTACTCCTTGATTTCCCCTCCCTCCATCTCATTTGCTTTCTACACTTAAATTTTCTCTTGGCTAGACGTTGATCTTTACTTTTCTTTTGCTCCTTTTCCCTCTCCCCCTACTGCCTCTTCTCTTCCCCTTCATTCACCAGTCAGCAGTGGCCACTGTCCAAAGCAGTGCCGGAGCTGTCAATAAAAGAGCCCTCCAGCTCCTACAAACTGTATTACAGCACCAAACACCATTCCTACCCGAGACCGTGGGCTCCAGGCCCATCTGCAGCTCACACCTCACTCAGCTAAGCCCTTCTCCTACGCAGCTCCACTACATTAGACCTCCGTGCCTTGTTGCTACAGCTGTAAAAGCAGGGACTGACACAGCAGGGGAGGGATCGTAGCTGCTAAAACACGTGCTTCATGCGCCAGCTCCCCTGTTAATCTATATCAAGCCTGCAGAGGTTGATGTTTGTTGCCTGTTTTCTCTCTGCTGCATGAAGTCTGTATGCAGTAGGACCCTGCACAACTTGGGACCCTCGCTGCAGTGATGGGACACGCTCAGTGGCTTTGTAGGGTCCACTGTGTGCCTGGCCTGACCCCCAGCTAACAAGCATCAAACTGTTCTTTCAGGTCTCTCCCTTCACTATGAAGTAATTTCTTCATCATCTGCATTAGAGGATTTGGAGAGGGCTTAGGGCAGAGATCAACAGTTGCAGAATTACATAGGGCACGAAGTATTTATGTGAGGGCTTTGGGATTCTGCTTCCCATTGATGATGATAGTGTCACCCAGAGCTATAAGCCTGTTTGCAAGCTGAGACATCTTGGGCCTGCCTGGTATTAGGCCAGAGAAATGCTGATTGCTGGAAATGGCACCAAGCACTTTGAAGCTGGGTCTGCTCTTGGCGGATGGCTCTGAGCCGATGCCTGGGATGGGTGGTGGGTAGCCTGGAGCTGCTTTCAGGTGGGATGATAGCCTGATACCTTGACAACAATGTCTGGTGAATTAAGTCCTGTGGTATTTCTGTAATAGCACTGCTGTGAATTGCAGCTTCCCAGCTAAATTGCACTTGAGTAATGCTCTCATGACTTTACTATCTCCCCAACATTTTAATTAGTCATTTCTGTCTTCCCTCCTGTGACACGGTATTAGCACAAAATTATTGTTATTAGTACTAAATGGCTGCCCTGTCACACAGCTCCCTGCACGATGGGGCTGTATTGCAGCAGCAGCGGGTGGGCTTGAAGGTGTTTTTGGAGTCACTGGAGGAAAAAAGCATCAATATAGAGGACACAGATGCAAGGGCAGATCTTTTGACCCCTTTTCTTTACAGTTAGGGCCTCACACCCAAGGGCTGTAATGCTCCCACTGAAATCACGTCTGAGATTGAGAACAACAGAATCGGAAGTAGGCCTGGGGGAAGAATGGTAACAAAAAGAGCTAGAGATGGAAAAGATTCCGAGGGTCCATGTATCCGTGAGCCCTGTGCATGCATAAGCAAGCCAGAGCTGCATCTGTACTCTTGCTTTGTACAGAGCACCACAGGAGCAGTTTATACTCGTAGATAACACAGCATGGTGATCACAAAAACCTGCCTCCCTTTTGGCTTGAGCAATTAGCCTGTACTCAATGTTTCCATTAGTAAGTGAACTGAATGATGGCATCGGGTAGTTTGACATAATCCTGTTTGCCTACAAAGAACGTACAAACTCCTGCTTCTGTAAGCACAGCAGGAGTCAAACTGCATCAACAGCTTCTTTGCTTGTAGCTCTAAGCCTCTTTTTAACCAGTTCTTCAACCTGCTTGGAAAAACCTCCTCGAGCTCTTGCTGTGTGTCACACTGCACATTCTTTGCTGCACTGCCTGTACACTTCCATAAAGCTTCCATTGCCACTCTGCAGCCTCTCCTGTCCCAGCTTCCCTCCATAGCTTTGCTTTGGGGTCAGTAGTTACCAAGTGCCTCAGGCCATTTGTGGTCGACGCACAGCAGAGGTATTTGGTAAGACGAGCCTGTCTTCCATCAGACAATTACATTCATGCCCTCGTACCACCATATTACTTCAACATGCGTGGTGTGTCAAAGCCACATTGCCACTTTGTTTCTGATTAAACACCCCTGGGGTTTAATGAGTTTTCCTCTGGCTGTAAAGCAGCGGTCATGGGGACGGTCACTCCGGTAGTCCTAACATAATTCTGGACAACCTGGGAGAGGCGGCAGAGCCCCATGCGGCTGCAGCACAGCTCCAAAGGCTGAAGGGGTTTGGAGACTTCTGCAAAGTAAGAAGTAAGAAATCCACCTTGCAAAACCCATTGTCCCAGCTGGTCAGCAGAGACTGGCGTCAACAAGCTGTTCAGAACAAGCTCCCGTCATCTCCATCCGTGCTTCTGCAACTCTCACATCTGCCACCTCCTCTGCCATTAGCTCCTGGGCCCTAGCCAAAGGCTGTGGCAACACCTGAAGTGCTTATTGTGCTATGGCAGCAGTGCTGGGACACCTCTGCCAGCTGAGCTGACTGCTCCAAGATACACTGACATGCAGCTGGTACCTGCTGCGCTTGAGGCCCCTGCACTACAGTGCAGCAATGGGCTCCCACAGCCATGTGTCCTGCAGGTCTGTTTGCCAGTGCTGTTCCTCTGCATGGAGGGCAGCTGTTTCCATGGCAGGGAAATGTGTGGGAAATGGAGAAGACCAGGAAGCGCTGCAGAGGGAGGAAAAAGGAATCAAACGATCACAGGTGAATGGCACAGGGGAGATGGGTCCAGCAGGAGGAAAAGGTACTATGGGAAGAGATGTGTGCAGGATTCTCCCTTCACCCTACTACTGGCTGCCAGGATCAGGACATAGCATTTAGGGAAAATACTGTTTCGGAGCAAGAGAGGTGAGGGAGAAGAGGCTGGGGCTCTAGAGAAAGATGCTACCCAAGTTTTGTAGGTGGGTGGATGAGCTCCCACCCGGGGAATATCAGCACCCATGGTAACATAAGCTGGTATCATAGCCAAAAAGCTGGGAAATGCTTCCACGCTCTTGGGGTCTTCGTATAGGCTCTGGCAGGAGGTGTCTATAATGGCAAACATTCTGGAGATGCAGCTGCATCTGTTCATCTTTCTTTCTAGTCTGCTTGGTGAAGAGCACCCAGAAGGGAGAGCAGGCAAACTCAGCTGCAGGCCAGCATGAGCGTTAACTCCTGGAGTCCAACCAGTTTGCGTGGCAAGGTGTGAAGAGGCCAGCATTCACCCAGCACCAGCAAATTCTGCACAGCAGCAAATCCAGCTGTGCCCCTGGCCGGGAAGCGGAGAACCATGGCCCCGCAGCCTGCTCTGCCAGCAGCAGAGCCTGGAGAGCCAGCCACTGCCACCACAAGGTGAGTAACATCCTGCCAAGTGACAATTACCTTCTGGAGGAAACGTGGCTCCCTCCAGGAGCAGCAGCTCCTAATTCCCCCACCAATATCTTCAGGTGAAGAAGAGGGCAGCCAATAGCCTTGCCATGCATAGGAGGAGAAGAGTTCTGTGCATTTGGCACAGCCTCCCTTTTCTACCTGCAGACCTCCTAGGGAGAGGGGGTAAATTCAAAGGCAGTGAAGTAAATGGGGTCTCTTGGTAATTGTACCTTCCTCAACAGAGCTGTAGCACCAAAAAATACCTGGGGAGGGGTTGGTATTTTGGTGAAATCATAGCCAGCTCCCCGTACCCAATTCTGTTGCGGTCAATGAGACTGGATGTAATTGATGGGGTTTTTCAACCAGGCCAACACAGTGACCTACCCGCATTTACCTCCCTGGCTGTGGAAGCCAGAAGACACCTCCAGCCATTTGCAGGAAGCTTTTCCACACCATTGAGGCCACACGGGCTTCTCCAGTGGGGTGCCATGGTCTTACTTTTGTGGCTCCTCATGGCCATGGGCAGCTCCCAGCAGCTCCTGCAGCCCTACTTGGGCAGAGCAGCTCTGGGGAAGGCACTTGCACAACTTTGCAGGATGCTCCAGGTATGTTAAAGGCAGATGTCCAGCCCCAACCAGTTCTGGACTATGAAGCTCTACTGGCCAGGCAAGGGAAGGGTCAGCGCACAGTTACTGACACAGACCTCCACTTCCTAGTGATGCTTTTTGGATTACTCTTGCGGTCCCCAGGCAACCTGTTCAACCAGTTCATCCCGCTCCCAGGAACACTTCCTCACAGGGGGCAGAGATCAGGCCTGTGCTGCTCAAAGACCGATGGGTCCCCACAGCAGCACTTAGCATCTCAGAGGAGTCATGCGCTCAGAGGAGTCAACGCTTCAGTCTCAGGCACCCTATGATGTAAAACACTGGGGCCAGGGTTGGACGGACTTGAGTCATTTTGGAGCATTTTGTGGTGCACATTGGGAAAGCTGCAGTTTTCTCTTAAAAATACAAAGTCAGAAAACCTCAGCTGTGATCTTGTCTGTGTGCTGAATGTCTGAATGACAAAGAGATGTGGTCACTGGCTTCCTCCTGCGGTAGATAATGGTCTAATATAACTTTGATGGAGTACATGCTGCTTAGATACTGTATTATTCCCTACTAATGTGCACTGGCTGGTCAAAAAGTTCCTAGAACAAGTATCTCCACGGAGGAAAATGATGTATTTCAAAGAGCACTGTGTCTTGCAGAAAAGAGTATCTCCAAGATTAAAAATAAAAGCTCATCAGAATAAAATAAGCATTCTTAGCTGGCTTGGTATCAACCGTTTAGTCTCAATGGACAAGTTTGTAGTTTGAAGAACCAAGTAAGGTCTCTTTTGCAAGGTTTTATACACTTGATCTGTGCTGTGATTTATAATCTGCAATATAGGATGGTTTCTTCAGTTTTCCTTCTGAAATCAGCCATTCGTGGTTCCTTCCCTGTGCTGATGTGTTAGGTGGTGGATTGTAGAGTTCAACATCCTGTCCAACAGCAACTGTTTACGCAGTGAGACTGCTCCCCTTGGCAGCACTGGCTACCTTCAGCTCTGCCTCAGAGTGTCACAGCCCACCTGCGCCCTTTCTGGGTTTATTTTGTTGGATCCTATTTTTGTCCGAGTCTGTCAAGCTCTTTCCCTTCCTTGGTGGAGGCCGGCAATGGCGTGGCTGCGAGGGATAAGCCGTCCTCCCTGGTGTGTCTCCATCCCATCCCTCTGCACCATCTCCTGCCCCACTGGGAGCAGCTGCTGGTGCTGGTGGGATCAGTGGAGGCAGCAGGGGAGCGCCATGGGTGCCAGCCCGGCACTCGTGCTCCCCATGAGCAGGAGGAGCTGCGGCACCTCCCCAAGGCTCGGCGCCTCCACGTCTGTGCTGTCGGCAATGACAGCTCGGTGACTCATGGGCACCCTGCGGGAGCTGGCAATATCCCCAGAGGGGAACCACCTCGTTGGGAGCAGCCCAGAAGCAGCATGAGGACGATCCCACGTGCGAGGGTGGCCAGCAGGGAGGCAGGCGGGTTAGGAGGGAGCCGGTGAGGCTGCTGCCCATGCTGGGTCACCAGGAACACACACTGTCCCACCGGTGGTGAAGGCAGGAGTTCCACCCGCCCTCGCCTCCCCAAGGAGTGTAAACACCTCGATGTCCCCAGGGTGCTGGCCTACTTCCCTCTGCTCCTCAGTCCTTCTCTGGCTTGTGTTCGTGTCTTCCAGGCACCTCTGCTACTCCTTTCATAGAGCCACAGAACGGTTTGTGTTGGAAGGGACCTTAAAGCTCACCCAGTTCCAGCCCCTGCCATGGGCAGGGACACCTTTCACTAGAGCAGGTTGCTTCAAGCCCCGTCCAACCTGGCCTTGAACACTGCCAGGGATGGGGCAGCCACAGCTTCTCTGGGCAACCTGTGCCAGGGCCTCAGCACCCAAACAGGGAAGAGCTTCTACCTCAGAGCTCATCTCAATCTCCCCCCTTTCATGTTATGCAGGGACAGGACGTGACCTGGGTAATTTTGTAAAGGTGCCTGAGGCCTGCTGAGACATTGCTCAGACCTCTGTGGGAGCCCGGGGCAGCATGTGTTGACACTGAACCTACCCACAGGAACATCAGGAAGCACAAAGTGCCTGTTGCTGAGGAAAGCATTACTTGGTCCTTGCATGAGTTTGCCAAGCTCTGCAACTGACGCCCATGAAAGAAGCATTTCCTGCTGCAGCCATGTCACCCATTGCCCTCCATGCACATCACCTTATGTGGGTCATTTTGAGCTTGGTGTTCCTGTTTTTCCCTGATGCAAGCTCCAGCTGCACCTTTTGCGAGCAGCTTCTGGCTGATTCACTTGAAGGAAAACTTTGTCCTTGGTGGAAACACCCTGCCAAGGGGGAGGGACACGCTCCCTCCTGCGGATCTGCTTCCTTCAGCACTCAGCCTGCCCCAGGCAAACAGAAGTAAGCAAAAACCCCTCCTCAACCAGGTCATGGTAACTGTGGGATAACACGGGGACCACACTTGCCTCCTTGGCATCTGGGGAAGAGAGTCTGGTCCCCCTTGCTACACCTGCACCATCCCTCCTCAAGCAAAGAACCTTGAATCTTCTTGGCAGAGATCTCTTCCTAACCCGCTGACCTGCCTCTGAGGGCTTCTTGGCAGTGGTGAACATGTATCCCTCCCCGGCGCATGCGCTTGCCGTGCTAGAGTCACTTTTGCCACTAGCAATGGCCACACACAAACTGGTCCTTCATGGCTTCAAAAGCACCCTGCATGCCGGCCAGGGCTTGTCCTTCACCTAGGGCTGGGGGCGAGAGCTCTGTTCTTCAGCAGCTTTGTTAAAAGCAGACCAGGTTTCTGGAGGTGAGGATGCAGGCGGCAGCAGGGGGGACAGTGGAAGAACAGCTCTTACAAGCATGTTCCCGGCTGTGCTGGAATTGGAGCCCAGCCATAGAAAATGAAGGGAAAAGCACCAGGTTTGGGAGGCAGCAAACCAACCTTGGCCTCTGCGCTGCTGCCTGCACCCTGGCTGGGGACATACATGGGGTGGAACCACACACACGGTGTGACCGTGGCACCAGCCTCGACCCTCGCACCCACCGTGGCCGTGGGGAGCACAGGGGCCGCAGCCACGTGAGCGGGAGCAGGTGGCACTGGCAGGAACACTCCTCGGGGACGCCAAGGACTCAGCAGGTCCCAGCCATGTTCTTGCACCTCTCGGTGCTGGCACGTCGGCAAGTGCCGGCACAGGGGAGGCACCCGCTGTCAGCGGTGCCTGTGCCGTGTGTTGTTCAATCCCAACAACCCCAAGCCTGCAGTGGGCTCTGAGGCGGTGGGAGATGCTCTCCTGCCGGAACAATCTTGGGCTGTTTGGCTGGGCCCGTATTGAAAACGCAGTGCAGGGCACGGCTGCCTTACAGCCAGCTTCTCCTGCTTGCATAAGGCTTTCCCCCGGGGTGCCAGCCCCCTCCCTCTCCCAGAACAGCCCGAAGCATGTCAGAAATTGCTGCTGTCACAGGCTGAAAAGCCCAAGGCTGAAGCATGGCGTTTTCTAGCAGAGCTGTCTCCTTTCAGATGGGAGCCCGCCCGCTCGGTGACTCAAGCAGCACGTTTCCTTCTAACAACGGAGTCCCCTGTGACGAGTGTCTAAACACCACCCGCACGCCCCTCGCTTTGGAGGTTCCAGGAGACAAGCCCCATCTTGTCACTGTGCTTTGCTGCAGCACCCAACCTGGGGACCGACTCAGCCACTGACAAGCACCCAGCAAATACTCCCACACCCAGGCACCACCCGACACGGGGCTCCAGCATCTCCTTCCCTCCCTGGAGGCTGATGGAGGGCAGATCCCCATCCCAACACACTGCTTCCAGGCGGGTGTTTCACCTCCCCACACCCTTCAGGCTCCAGGGGCAAATAGCTTGGACAGGATTGAGGCTACACTAAGGCTTTGCCCTAAACCCTGCCCAGGCTGCACAGCTATCAGTTGTAAACCAACTCCAGGCCCTATCACCCGGCCGTACCTGTGTCCAAAAAGGGAAAGGCTCCGTGCCTCCCTGCGTCACAGCTGAGCAAATGCAGGGCAAGGATCAGGAAGGCACATACGCGCCCTCGGTTTTCCATTCCCAGAAGCATGTGTAAGGGCAAGCGCTGGTGCACACTCGAGATAAATGATTGCAAGGGGTTTGAGGCACAAAGGGGAAAAAATAGTTTTGTTGCTTAGCAGAGGGTGACAGTCACGTGGCACGCAGCAAGCGCGAACAGCGGCTTGCAAAGCCAAGGGCAGAGCAACATGAGCTCTTCCAGGAACACATTCCAGCTCAGGGGGCTGAGGGGGCACAGGTGAGGATGCTGGTGTGAGCTGCCCACGGGTACTGGCTCCACGCTTGGTTGCCTCAAGTACATCCAGAGCTGCAAGGTCCCCCTGGAGCAGGAGCAGTTGGGTTCCACAGCCATGGGGCACCCTTGGGTTGGGACAGGCACCTCGGCATCCTCCTCAGCACAGAGGGGCCATCTCACCTCCTGTCACCATGGAGAAGTGCCCTTTGCCAGAAATTACAACTAAAGGTAAGCAATGAGGTGAGAAAAAGGAACAAGATCAGACCTGCATCATTGCCTATTCTGTCCAACCTCAAGCCCGCTCTGCTACGAGGAGTCACTGTACCTCCGGTGACAGGCATACACAGCAGGGAGGATAGGGCCTGCACACACACCTTCAGGCTTTCTCCGCTTCCTGAGTCTCCCCAGATAAACCCCAAACTGTTTTGCAGAGGAGAGAGATGCCACAACCAGCAGGCCCTCTGCAGAAACCACTGCTGAGAAAGGCTTCAGCTACCCTGTACAGCGACCAGCGGAACCCCAGCTCAGCCCTGGCCTCCCCTGCTCAAGGAGCTGAATCATGGCAGGACCAGGCACACAGACACTTTTTCCTATGCCGCCGCTATTCCTGGCAGCACAAGGTCAGGGAGGCAGCTGCCCTCGAGGTCTTGCACAAGCCTGGCCATCACCAGGCTATTCCTGACCTCCATCACTCACCCTGCCTGCGGCAGGACACAACCAAGCACCACTCCACCCAAGCGCAGCATGGAGCAGAAGTGTTCCCTGCCTGCCAATCACACACACCACGAAACAAGCATTTATTATACCATGCTTTTAATACAAACTTAAAAAAATCTGGAACAATAGAAACTGTACAGATTTGATCAACCTTTTTTTTTTTCCTGTTTTGTTGTTTTTAACTAAATCTCTAGACACACCAATGTCCCCTTCCAAAATATTGCACAACATTCTGAATACAAAACTCTGATTGTATTCCTCCTTCTAAAGAAAAGAATAAAAATAAAATAAAGAGAAAAATAAAACCCAAAAGACAGCAACCCCCTGGGTGCCCCCTCGCAGCAGCCCCCTTCGGGGAACAGAACCCCAAAAGCAGAGCACACACAGAAACCCTCTGCTCAGACACAGAGAGACTTCTGGCCTCTCCCACAAGGCAACTCTGGATTCACTCCTCGGAGAGGGGCGGGAGGGAGAGGAGGGAGGCTGCAGGAGTGGGGAGAAAGGAATCTTCACCACTTCTTTTTTTTTTTAAAGTTTTTTTCCTGAAAAAATATTTTTTTCTCTCCTCTTTTTAAGAAAAAATCTTGAAAAGAAAAAAATTACAGTTTTTTTCTCTTACGTTAGAAATATACATATATTATATATACCTCTGACATTTTACAAATGTAGCAAATTATTCAATACAAACAGACAGCAACAAAAAAAAAACAAAACACAAACCCATAAAAAATAAAAGTTAAAAAAAAAAAAAGTTTTTCCTCTCTTCTCTTCCTAAGAAACCAGGGAAATTAGTGCAGGTTTTTAAAAAATAAACTCGAAGCTGAACGCCTACATCCAAGACTAGAAAAGACCCGAAAAGGCCGTTAAGTTTCCATCGCTGCCTGACGCTGGAGGAACACTTCTGAAGCACGCTTTTTTCCTTTTAAGATACAAAGAGGTTGGTCCCTCCTCTTCTTCCTCCTTCCACTCACTCACACCACTGTGTTTTCAAGCAGGTAGAATACGTGTGGCAGGGCAAAGCAGCATCAAAGCTTCACACACATAAGCAGGTGGACAGAGCAGGGGGGGTTATCCCAACCTTTCCTTCCTCCTTTCCTTTCTCCTCCTGTGCTGGAGGAGAGCACGCTGTCCGGATGCAGGGACAGCGGGAGGAGGATGCGGTAGCAGTGGTGATGTTCGTCGGGGGGGGGGGGGTATAGTGTGTCAAAAAACACACGGAAACAAAAGGGAAACCCAACTGCTCGGCCATTCCTCGGCAACGTGTCCTGGTGTGGAAGCTCGCAGAGGCTGGTTCTGGGGAAGCCACCCTCCCTGCCCACCCACATGTTGGTCATAGCTCAATGGCAAGCGGTCTGCTCGGGAAGAGAGGGAGGGACTGTGCTGCCCCCCAGTACCCAGCGAGGGGCAGGGTGCTAGGAACTGTCCCTGCAGAGCTCTGGGCAGTGGAAGCCTCCCTGGGGCTCACTGGCAGCATTAACTATAAGAGGGCTGGAGCGCCTTTGTCTCAGCTCGAGGGGAGGGAGCTGCAGCCTGGGTTCAAGCCCACGTCCCCTGAAACAGGGATGTCTTGAAAGAGCACACGGGTTTGACAGATACAGGAGAAGTGGGCTTTAGTGCGTGCTCCAGAGACACCACTGAAAGAAAACCAAACCTCAAGTTTGGGAGGCAGCAAAAAAAAAAAAGCAGCTTATTTTTCTTCTTAAGTGAGAACTTCAAAAACTGGAGTCTCATCATCTCCATCTCTCTCCTCTCTGCACACTTCCATACTCACACAACAGCCTCCAAGGCAGTCTTCTTCCCACCTAGAGAGCCTCCACCCTGCCAGCGAAAGCAGCAGCCCTCCTTCGGCTTCCTGTGAAGGTGGCTTTTGGAGTCCCTGACACAGACCCAACCTAGCTGTAAAGCCACTGTGGCTCAATTGCAGCACATCACCCTGGGGAAAGCTGCAGGAGCATTCCTGGATCCTGGCCCTGTGGCAGGGAGGCACCGTACATTGACCCAGCAGGATGACTGCTCACCTTCGAAGTGCCTGGCTCCGCTCTAAGCCTGCTGCCATCTGCACTGATGAGATCTGGCTGCAATGATGAGTTTGGGCTAGGTGCTTCCCCTCCATGCTGGATCAGCTGCCTCTTCCCACTTCTCTAGAGGAGGAGGGGAGGGGATTTAGTCAGGTGGGTATCTCACTGAAAGCATAAACCCTTATGCCACCACTCAAGAGAGCAGCTTCGACAACACAGCCCTTCTTCCTCTAAAGTTGTGCTGCCTTGCTAAGGAAAAAGGAAGGAATCCCCTCTTTGAGACAAGATGATGAATTCACAGCAGGGAATGAGAACTCAGACCCAGCCCAGACTGCCTGGCCAGCCCTGGGGGGCATAGCAAGGCCCCCTCACTCAGAAGGGGGCAATAACAGCCACTCAGTTCAAGGCTGTCCTCCTGCAGCTGCAGCTGGAAGTGCAGGTGAGGAAGGGAGCAGGAAGAAGCCATTTCACAGTAATGCTCTGCCCTCCCTGCTTCGTGCCGGGAAGTGGTCAAGAAGAGTTAGTGCTTTGCAGCACACAGAGCAGCTGACACCAGCCTGGGCTGAGCAACAAACAGCACAATGGTCTACACCCATGGGCACAGTAGATGCTCTCCAGTCTACATGCAGACCCGTAACAGAACAAGCAAGCTCACCCACCCATTTCTGGCTAGCACGCAACAGGAGCGTGTGTATCTCCACTGACTCATCCTCTCTCCGTCCCTCCTCCAGCTTCCAGCAAGTTGGTACAAGGAAGACATCCCTACACCCAGGTGGAAGGACCCTGTGTCCAGCGCTGGGGGATGGTGCAGGGAATCAGCAGTATCGTGACCTATGGTTGCACCAGCCCTGGGCTGGGAGAAGGGGAAACATGAACCAAAAAAATCCCAAGGCTCATTTAAGGAGTAAAAAAATGAGTAGGAAAAAAGCATAGGGACTGAGTTAAAAAACAAATCAGTGCTTCAGGAGCATTACCAGCACAGCGCAACAACACTGGGCTCTCTCTTTTCCCAAGAAGCTATATTTATAAGATTTGAATATTTTCTGTATATTTCTAGTTTTCTTTTTCTCTCCCTCTTGTTTGTTTTGTTCTCGTTTCTCCCCCCTCCCTCCCTGCCCCAAAATACTCTCTTTCCTTGTGTTCAGTTGGCCAAGACGACAGGCTGGAATGACTGGCTGGGATACTGCATGGCATTCAGGTTGTAGCTGAGTCCTTCCACGAAGGGAGACTTCTCCAAGAAGAGGCTGTTGGTGCTGCCACCAAAGACCTGAGCCATATCAAAGGTACCACCCGTGCCAGTGTTGAACTGCGATGCTGGCGGGATGCTGCTGGCCTGGCTCTCACTGGCAACGCCATCGAAGAAGAGGCTGCTGGCTGCCGGTGACCCGCCACTGTACACGAACTCCTTGGCGTTGGGGGAGAGCTGTGACTGTGGGGCTTGGCTCCCGGCGCTGCCGACGAAGTTCAGAGAGTGCATAGACAGGGAGAGACCCTTGTGCTTCAGCAGGTTGGTAGTGGGAGACCTGACCATCCTCAGCTGCTGCCCAGCCCCTGCTCCGCCACCACCTCCTCCGGCTCCTCCGCCCTTCTTCATCTTGGTGGAGCCGAACTTTGTGGCAGCAAAGGTGGCAGTGGTGAAAGTGATGGGTTGGGCAGAGCGAGGGATGAAGGTGGGGCTGGGTGACTGACCGAAGGAGGGGGATGGAGAGCTGGACAGAGAGTTGTCCTGGCTGCCGATCGGGACAAATACCTGGGCGTCGGGGTTGAAGCTGCTCTTGATTTCCTTGTCTAGCTCCATGGCGCTGCAGCCCTCACTGTCATCCAGGTAAAGGACCTTAACAGAGCCCTTCTCACCTATCTGGTAGGAAACTTCAAAAGGATCGATCCAGACGCTCAGCTCTTCTGGCACATTGGCACGTACATCCTCCACAGCCAGCCCGCTCCGCTTGGCTGCCAGCTCCACCACCGGATCCACTGTCTCCCCGATGTGAATGCAGCGATAGCCAGATCCCTTCAGAGGCTTCTCTGGGTACCAGTGACCCTCATATTTCTTCTTCAGCAGGCGCTCTAGCTCCTCGCCAAACAGGTCTGCCCGCCTCCGAGGAAGCTTGTTGTACAGGTATGAGATGATGAAGTTAAGAGCAACTTTGATCTCCAGATGCATACTCCCTTTGCAGCAAGCAAGTCAGGGCAGTGTATTAAAAGAGACAAAGTGACACACACATAGACAAGATGTGGCTCCAAACAGACCTAGGGAAAGAGAGAAAAGGACAGATGAAGATGGGAGAACACAACAACTCATCACCCGTCGAGATGAACAGCTGCACTTTGTCATTAACAGAAGCAGAATGAGCAGTTCACAGTCATGCTGAAGAGCAGTGATGCTCTCCAGGAGATTCACTCCAAATCTACTGGCCCTCCAGAGAGATGCTGCTAGGGAGGAGTCTTCCCGCTCCTCTACAGGAGAAATAAGGGGGTAGCTACACAGGTACACACATCATACTCACCTCACTGCCACATCCCACTGCTGAAACCCAGCAGGCCAACTGCCTACCCTGGCAGAGCTATTTCAGCACATCTAACGCACCTCTCCCTGCCCTGGCACCCAGCTGTTTCCAGCACAGCTCCCCTGCACTAGACTCTCCAGAACACAAGCACACCACTCCAGCAGTATTGTGCCTCACTCAGTGGTTTGTGCAGAGACCCCCACTTGCGCTCAGGGCAGCAGAACCAGCCTCTCCTCCTGAAGGCCGGGTGGTCATGCCGGGTGCTGGCACAGAAGATATGAGAAGGAGCTAGAGAGGGTGCTGAGGCACCAGCTGCCAGCCCGTGTTTACCATCCCCTTGACTGGCAGGCACAGATCTTATGAAGTGTACCCAGTGGAGGCTCTCTGCCTAGATACAAGCCTAAAATCCCAACTTAATTCGGGGGGGGGGGGGGGGAGAAGAGCGGCACAGGAAACACGCCTGGTGTCACAAAACACGCATACCAACAGCCTGTCTGACACAGTTCACATTGCTTATCCCTGCGCAGAGGGAAGCTAAGCTCTGCCAGGATCAGGTACCTACTTAATAAAAATTGAAATTGCTTGCCAAAGACTGAAGTAATCCTCCTTCCCTCCTTGTGAGGAAGTCTCTGAAATGGAGAGAGCCCACAAAAGCCCAGTGCAAAACCACAACACTCAACTCTCCCATTATACACAGATTTGCAAACAATGTCTGCCTGGGTACAAAATAAAAGCCCCGGGTAGGTCAGCACCATACGCTGTCATCCATCCCAAGAAAACAAAACCCACAGATATTTTAAGAGGAAGCACACTTCCAGTAGCCTCCACGCCTCTCCAGAGGGAAGCAGAATATCCAGTTTTTAATTGGCAGCTTAGTCAGAGGCCGCACTGTCTCTTCAGCTGCCCTCACCTTGCTCAGACAGTCATGTCGTATTCAACCATCTTCCTAAAATGGGCTTTGGGGATGCTCTTACGAAGCTCTCAAGCCAATGTTTACACAATGTGCCAATTATTTGGGGGTGGGGATGGAGTACAAACATACAGTGTCAGCATTCCTCGGAGAAGCTGGGAATCCCAGCAGCACAACAAGGTATTCACGCTCGCCTAAGTCAGGAGTAAGAACAAACTGACCAGACTCGTTTGCTTGGTCTAGTTTAGTGGACAAGAAGCATTCGATGGATTTGAAAACAACCTTCAAGTATTTTGAGGCTTTACTACAAAAAAACAAGGGGTGTGGATTCTGTGCTTTTTCTATACTAGTCCGAGGTCAGAGAACTTTGGCTTTAGGATGATGGTGACCAGAAACAGACACTGCACCTCAAGTCTGCCAGCAAGGAGGTCAGTTCTGGAAGGAATCCCCTCTGGGTTTGACTCAGCAACACGAAAAAACACAGGAATGAAGGGATGAAAAAGACGGAAAGAAGTCTTGCCTTTAAAACCCGCTTCAAGGAATTACTGTAGTGTGTCAACTTTTGGTAGGTCACCGAGACCTAACCAATTTCTACTAAGAACAGATGCACACCAAAGAAGTAAGCAACCAGTGTTTCAGAGAAGAGCAAGGAGAAGCCATTTTCAGAAAGTCTCAGTGCAGAGACAGAGCCTCTTCCAGAGAAAATAGCACAAAGCAAACCCCTGGCAGAGCACAAGTAAATGTTATAACAAGAGCTTATACAGCCCACACTACCTCAAGAGGGGATTACATGGAGCCTTCTCAACCCTTTGGCTTTCAGGCATCCGAGGGAGAGGACACTTTGAAATCTCAGCAAAGTAAGCAGGAAGAGAACAGCCAGTTTGTAAATCTTTTAATCTCATGTGGTAAATTCTAATCCAGATCAAAAAATCTATTAAGAAATCAGAAATTACGGATTGGCAAAGGAGCAAAGGCCAAAATTTACTACCACCCTATTTGCAACACGAATGCCTCAATATACTCTGAGGCATTCATGTTGCCCACATTCCCATCAACGTTCTTCAGAAGACAGCGAGGAGACACAATTATAAATCACTGCCTCCCTTTTCTCTTCTCTTTAAGAGGTACTCCCCCTTCCTAAAAGGGGAATGCTCTGTACTTTGACTACAAAAACCATGAGTTGATCAGCCTAATAATACCAACAGCTGCCAAGGTAGCTGCATATAGCTGATACTCGCAGCAGAAGGCTTTAAGATTCAGAGATTGCACTGACTCTTCAGGTTGCTGACAGTCAGATGTGCTCCAGCAGCCCCCCCCACCATCTCTTGCTACTGCACTAAAATGTGATAGCATAGTAATAAAATAATTAAAACTAGATGATACTGCACGGCGCCAAGATATGAACAACTCAACATCAATTGTTGAAGGTAATATGACAAGTCTCCCATAAGGAGAGGCTTGCCCACGCTGCCAGCATTGCCAAAGCAAAGGCTGATGGTGCCATGGGCAGAATACCGAGGTGCAGGCAGGGAACAAAGGGCCGCTCCTCTGTTCTGCACAGGGAACACGCTCGGAGCCCCTGTTTTTCAGCACACCGACGTGCTGGAGGCCAGAGGCCCGATGACCACTTGCATCAGAGGACAACAAACACGGGCACCATGCCCTCTCCTACTCTCTACGCAAACACGGCGGGTGACCTTGCGAGTATCCCTCCAAGCTCCTGAGCACGCCTGGCCCTCGGGAACCGGCTCCTACTGCCGCCTCACCCCACCAGCCCTGCTCCAGTGACTGTACAAGGCGGCTGCCACCACGACCTGTGCTCCCACAGCCAGCCGGCCGGAACAAGGGACCCCTTCCCAACCTCACCCTCGGTGCCCCTCCTCCCCCATACACCCTCACGGGCGGCAGAGGGGCTCCCCACACTCGAGGCGAGCGGCCCGCAGCCGGCCGAGCCCTGCCCGGCACACTGGGCATTCCTGGTGACCCGGCCACACAGAGCTCGTCCCCATCCTCACCAACCACCCCATCACACACCCCCCACCCCCCCGCGGTGCACGCTGGGACTTGTAGTCCTCGCCCCCCTCCCCTCCCCGCGACCTACTTCTCTCCGGACTACAGCTCCCGTGGCACCCCGCGGCCAGCCCGGCCCGGCGCTCTTCTCGCCGGGGCAGCACACAAAATTTTCCACGGCACATGCGCGCTGGCGGCCGGCCCCGGCGCTGCCCACGGCGAGGTACACGCCCCGCGGCCCGGCACCGCCGGGCAACCGCCCTCTCCTCCCTTCCCTTCCCCTCCCCTCCCTCTCGGCAGGGATAGGGATGGGGGGAAGGGGGGGGGGGCGCGCGTCCCCGCCCCAAGGCTGCGGGACAGAGACCAGGAGGCCACAAGTCCCGCGTCCCCCCCCCACCCGGGTGCGTGTCCCCGTCCCCCCGATGGGTCGCAAACACGCTCCCCCATAAGAGCCCTTCGACGGAATGGGGAATGCCCGCCCCCCGGGAGGTACAGCGCCTGGCCCCACGCACCCGGCGGGGCACCACTGCGGCCTCCGAGGCCGGCGGGACCAGGGGGTGCAGCCCAGCCCAGCCCCAGCAGTGTCTTTGTTGTCTCTGGGCTTCCCCTTCACTATCCCCCCTAGAAGAGCCCGCGGGGGCTGGATCCGCCATGCGGGAAGGCAGACAGCCCGGCGACATCCCCCTTTACCCCGGCAGCCCAGGGTGTCCGCCGCCGCCCTCGGGCTCAGCCTGTCCTTCTCGGTGCTAAGTCGCCCGCCCTGTCCCCTCATCAGACAGAACAAAATGGTGAACTAGGGCATCGCAAAGAGCCGCCGACCCGATGACTTTCACCCCCCACCCCACCCTTGAAGCCCCATTAATCCCCCCAGGAACCGGCACCCGCACGGTCGCTCCACGGCCGGATAAATTACACCCACCCCCAATGCCAGGCTCGTCGTCCCCTCAGACCGAGCCCACAAAGAGGACAGGGGCTAGGGGAGACCCGTCCCGAGAAGGGGGTGGGGAGAGATGCAAGGAAGCTCCGCTGGCTCCACTTACTTCGTCCTCGGCTCCAGGGCCGGCGGCTGTCGGGGCCGTGGGAGCTGCCGGCGGAGCCCGGGCGGTGTGTGCGGGTCTCTGCCCCGTCCCGTCCCCTCCCTCGCCTTCTCCCCGGCGGTACGGTTCCTCCGCGGGGCGGGACCGGGGGCTGCGGTGGGGCCGGCGGTAGTGCGAAACGCCCGGGGTGGGGTGCGGGTGCCGGTGTTGCCGCCGCTCCTCGTCGGTCGGTCGGTCGCTCCTCCCGTCGCCGCCAGCCGGCCCGCAGCCGCCCGCACCCTATCCTCAAGTGAGCCAACTCACGGCAAACTTTCACCCTTAGCAACCCCGCGCAGGGATCCGCGCTCCCGCCCAGCGTGATGCGGTCGCGAAGGGCGGGCCGGGACTACTTCCCCCTCCCCTCGCCCCACTCAGAGGCCCGGGGACGGCATGGGGACGCGAGGGGCGTGCGTGCCCCTGTTCGCTCAGCGCTGCCGGCACAGGGGGAAGGAGGGGGCAAGGGCTTTAGTGGGGATGAGGGTTAACCTCAGGACTTCCCCAAGCGGCCTAGCCCGAGGCGGTGGGGGTGTGGGGGGACACGGCGAGGTGATGGAGCGGGAGTGGGGAGGGAAGGGACCGGCCCTTGTTTTTCTCGGGTAGCTTGGCAGCGAGGTCGGACACAGTGGTGCTGACAAACCGCCCGGATGAGTGGGGGGCCCTGAGGAAGTGCGGCTCCCAAAGGGACAAGCTCGCTCGCTGAACAGCTCTAGCCAAGAGTTCAAGCACCCCTGCGCTGGAACCCCCCAGCCCCGCTAGCGGTGCAGGCGGCAGAGCGCCGAGGCGAGGTAGTCGCCGGGGACGCCGTGGCCTGACCGGACTCCCTTGTCCGCGTCCCGCACCGCGGGGTGCTCGGGGCTCCGCCGTGCCGCGGCCAGCAGAGCCGCTGCGGCTGGTGCACGGCGGGAGCTGCGTGCTGCTCTGTGGAAGGACGGCCACGGGGACAACTACCGTCGGGGCTGCCCGGGTCAGGGCGGATGAAGAGCACCTGCACCCCGCGGCTGAGCACCGGCCTCCCCGCTGGCAAGCGGGTCTCTCGCCTGGCTCGCTATTTTAGGGCCCAAGGCCACCGGGTTGGGCAGAGGCTACTTGCAAAGGACCCTCTGGCTGTCCACATGCGAGGTGGCTTTTGATCCGACTGAGGCTCCAAACAAGCCGGAGGTACACCAGGGACAGTGCTTCCAGGCTCTCCTGCCACACGTTTGGCATCGTCCTTGGAGCTGACACAGGCAGACCAAGGATGGAGAGTCAGCCTTAATGACTAGAGAGCTACAACAGTCCCAGGAGCAGCAATGAAGTGTTCTGGTTGTTTTGGTTCTGAAGAATTCTCGAGAAAAATCCTATCACGAGTCCCATTGCAGCTTGGAATTGTATCTTCTCAATAATAGTTACATTTGAGTGTTTAATTTTTTGCCCATTTTCGAAAGGGACAAAGATCACAGCTGCCTCCTGAGTTGCTCTGTGACCCTCTGGTTAAGTAATTCTACACAGCAACCGCCCCTCCAAGTGCAAGAATACAAAGTTCCTCTCTTGCCCCATTTCCACGCAGATCCTCTACATCTTTCCAGGTTTGGTTTGTCCGTCCTTTCTTCTTCCTTCCCTCTCTCAGGAACCATTTACCTCAAGGACTGGTTTTGAAGCTGATCAACATCTTGCATTAAGAATCCCAGACTAGTCTGGGTTGGAAGGGACCTCAAAGCTCAACCAGTTCCAACCCCCTGCCACAGGCAGGGACACCTTCCGCTAGACCAGGTTGCTCCAAGCCCTGTCCAACCTGGCCTTGAACACTGCCAGGGACGGGGCAGCCACAGCTTCTCTGGACACCCTGTGCCAGTGCCTCACCACCCTCACAGGGAAGAACTTCTCCCTAATATCCTATCTAAATCCCCCCTCTGGCAGGTTAAAGCCATTCCCCCTTGTCCACTCACTACATGTCCTTCACGCCCCAAGTCCGTCTCCAAGAAATCAGTTAACACTCTCCTTCCCAGTGCTGCAGGAGCTGTCCTTGCTCATTTTCCCGGTAAGTCAAGAAAAAAAAACTGAGTCAAGAAAAAAAAAAAGAATTTCAAAACCTTTTGAAATTCAGGGTTGTTTTTTTTTCTGCAAAAGAAGAGGGAGAAAGAGAAGAGGAAAATTTATGAGAGTTACTAGGAGCAGCCTTGTTTCCATCATCACTCCTAGTTTCAAAAGGAATTTAGTTACAAAAGAACACTATTTTTTTGTTCTTAATTCTCCCTTGCTTTGCTGGAAACAAAATTAAGCTGTCAGCCAGAGATGGGGAAATTAAAATGACTGCACTATTTTTAGCATCATTAAGGGAAAAAAAAAAAAAGGGCAATTACATTTCTAAAATTCTATTGTCGTTTTAATAAGGTGTTACTAAGAGGGTGGTACACATTAGGGCTCTTTAAAATGCTTGTGCCTTGACTGGGCTCCTGTCATTACCCGGTACACATGCAGGCAGAGGAATTCTGTCACCCGACCAACTCACGACCAACTCACGCATTCCTGGCCATTTGGCTGTTAGGTCAACACAAAGCTCCTGGATCATGTGTGTTGTGTGGGGAGGGAGGGAGGGAACCACCGGGATGGAGCTCTTTAATGCCCAGGAAGGGCAGTCGGGTTATTGTAGGGTGTAATTAAGTGCTGTTGTACCCTAAATCCTCTTTACAGTCAATTCACGTGACGACCTCAAGGAAATGAAAAATTCTTTCCTGCTACTGAACCAGGCAAACAACATCTCCAGCTGAAGCCTCTAATGAGAAAATAACAGCTCCCATGCAGGTAAGGCTTCAGGAGGATTTTGTTCTGCTCACAGGCAGACTCCAGGTCTTTGCCTACCCCAGGGTGACACCTGGGGCTCAAAGGCTTTGTCAAGACAAGGTCTAGGTGATTGAAAGGTGTGTTACAGAGCTATTTGCTGAGCTCAGTTGTAGCTGCATCTGATAGGTGTCCTGAAGAGGCATCTAACAGGGAACATCTACGTTTCAGAATGCAGTGATGCTCCGTTAGTACTGGTAACAGAGAGGCCAATTACTTAATAGGCCAAGAGGCTTCATGTCATCGTTCCCCCAGTGTAAACATGCAAAATAAAGGGATTTTTTTACTTATTACATAGCAAACTTTTGATTTAAAAAAAAAAAAAAAAAGCAGCCATTAACCCTACCTAGAAAAGTTAACAGCAGGAAGAGACCTTTAGCTCCGTGCAGTTAGGATCTGCAAGCAGCACCACGGGTGTTCAGCTGCCGCAGGGACACAGCCCTGTGTCCCTTCCACCCTCCCCTGCCCATGGCAGCCAGGGAGCCCCTGAATTGGGTGGCTTACGACTCCAAAGGCTGATGTAGCTTGGCAGGCACACAGTAGCAAGACACCTCCCACCTCATTTCCAAACCGTGCAAGGAAGCTTGCCCTTTAAGCATGTGCTCTGGTCACCATTACTGCCAGGAAATCTCCTTCTACTGAACAAGTACTTTAAAATCTGTTTAGGTAAAAAAATACCACACTTTCCTAGGGGCCCTGCCTGGGTTTTATTTGCTGGTGAACAGAAATCATTACCATGCAAGCAAGTCTGAGTTCTTCTGTGTTACCCAACTGTATCCATTACCCTTGTCTGAATTAGCAGCTTCAGGGCAATGTCCCGTCCATGCTCTTGAAAGTACCAGAAAGGCAGCAGCACTGACCTGATCCAGCCCCAGTAGCATTTGGCGTTCTCCCCAGAGCTGTCTGAGCAAACAAGGCAAAGGGGAAAAAGCCTATCCCTCCCTTTCTCCACCTGCCCAGTGACTCAGAACAACTAGAAATGGCAGCTTAACTCTCACAGCTGCCAGAATGCAGCCCAATATACCCAGCAGCCAGAGTGAGGGCACCCGAAGTGCCAAGAAAGTAAGTACAGCTCAGCCATTTTTGGGGGTGGGGGAAGGGATGGGGACACTTGTATCTCTATAGTAACCCCTGCCAGACTGATCCTGCTGAATGACTGGGAACAAGGGCTGCTCTAAAATTGGATCTTCTAGGGGTCCCTGCCCCAGGGGCAGTAATTCCAAGACAAAAGAAATAATTCAACCTTCTTTTCTTCTCTTCTCTACTTTCACTGAACAACTTTTGTTACCTTAGAAACTTCAGGGGAAAAAAAAAAACTATGTAAAACCTTCTGCATTCATAGAGTGATAACTTGGGTGGCCTGAGTGAGAGCAAGTGCTAAACTCTGGTTGAAGTGATAATGTTCCAGGTACAAAAAAAATCTGCACATCATGCCTTGCTTTTAAAGAAATATAGAATTTAACACGGCTGATAATGGCCCTGACACGGGAGCCCCAGTCAGGAACAAGAGGCAGCTGCTTAGTCAGGTTGAACTGCTTTGAGAGAGAGGGTTTTCTGGAACCAAAGAACCAGTGTGCTCTGAACATCTTGGCAAATGGCATCTGTGTTGGTAAAAATTAACCAGAGGTTGTGTAAGGGAACCATGGTGCAGGGATGAGTACACAGAGATACTCTCAGCACTGCAAAAACCTTTGAAGGGAAACCTGAGAGAATTAATAGCTGCGGCAGAGGGGACAGGGAGGAGCAGCTGTGATAGCTGCAGGACCAGTCATAGCTAGAGCTAACTGCAACAGGAAGAAATGACTTTTAAAGGAAAGATGATCACAACCTATCTCCTTGTTTTCACTCCTACCCAAACCACCCAAATGGCTGGAGCAGGTAGAAGAGGCATTTAAACCACAAGGAGTTAGAGGAATTGGTACTAGCCTCGGGAACAACCGAAATCGTGGAGGGAGTACAAAACAGGCTCTGCCCCCCAAGGCTGCACAAAGAGAATCCCGTTACTGTACCACAGGCTGTGCTTAGACTGTAAAGGCTTTAACAGCTACAGAGCATGCTGAGCTTGAGCCTTGATTTAAACATCTGAGGAGTGCGCACACTAGTAGGGAACTCAGCTCCTCCTCTGCATAAAAGCACCAGTTCCCAGGTCTCTGCTGAGCCAACAGACTGCTTTTAGCCTGTACTGGTATTTGACAAACAAGCAGCCTCTGGTTTCCAGCACACATAGCCTAGAACACAATAGTTGGTTTCCAGTTACAGCAGGGAAGGCTTTAACTTATTCACAAGAACAGTATAGCGAGTCAAATAGCTTAGTTAGGTTTTAGAAAGGGATTGGATGTTTGCATGGTGAAACAACAACCACAGCCGTATTAGCTTGGATAAGGGTTACAAGCTCAGCGATCCTCACGCTACACGACAAAATGATCAGTGGTCAGGATCACAGGCAGACAAAAGCAATAGCCATTCCCTGAAGCTCCTTGCAGCAACATCACGTGGCCATAAGCAGACACTGTCAGAAACCAGATAACCCATTGTGCAGTTCTAGCTGGGTTAATCCTGTGTGTCCCCGAAAGCTCCAGAGAGGCTAAGCACAGAATGAACTGGAGAGAAATCCTTGTTATACAAAAAATAAAACCAAAAAGAAGACGCTTTATTGATATGCATCCTACAAAATTGGTTACAAGAAAGAGCCTTGGATTAATCTGTCAAAGCAAACATGGAACAGCTGTGCTCTCCCTAGGAAAACACCAGCCACAAGCAAGTTCCTTTCAAAACAGGGTGGCATGGAAATATACTGGAGGAGGGGGAGCAGACACATGGGCTTGATGCCCTCTTGTTCAGAACTGATGCATGGGGCAATTTCAAACAATTGAGAGGAGGCCTGGTAAGAACAACCCCAAGATGTTTCCCCATGCCACAAATGGCACTTGCTTTTTACTGAGCTGGTCTTCATGTGTAAATAGCTGCCCACCAAGATTTTTATAGCAGAACTTCTGGAAAGGCAAGAGATAGTAATCCTCATTTGTTCTTTCTGATAGTTCTGATCAGATTTCAGTCCCCACTCAGTCTGTTATTTCTCCAACCCCAAGTATACCATTGAATTTGTACTGCTTTATAGAAAAATAATCAACCAGTTTTCAATACTTGTAAAGTCCAGAGATGTTCCAAGACCCTCTTGCCAACCTGACATGAGGTGTAGCCATGTACAGATAGGATCACCTCTTCTTGAAGCCATACTTTTTCCTTTCATAGAAGAGATCTGTCTTGGAACTGCCCAGGTTGACAATCTTAGGGCAACCATCTCTCTGTAAGAAGAAAAGGGGATGCACGTTAGGAGATTCATAAACACAACGTTGTCACTTACATAGTTCTAGTAGGTTCTCAGTTCCCATACTCCTCACTCTATCCGCAACACACATTTTGAATACCTGTGCAGACAAACTGCCCTTCAAATCTGGTTACTACCAGCAAGAGAGTAGTGGAACAGAGAAGAGGATGGACACCTTTTTAACATTAGTCTAGGACATTATATTTCTCTATCTCCAGGGCGACGATGGTGAACAGCTCTTGTAACATCAGCAGTTTAATGCTCAGTGCCTCAAGACTGTATTCTTTCTAAATGAGAATATGCAGGCTTCATAGGGCCCAGAGGAATAACCTTTCTCCTCCTTAGGCAAAAAGAACTTTGTTGCTTTAGATGTCACGAAACCATTCTTGTGATTAGGGATCCCTCTAAGCTGTGACAGGAGAGATGAATCTCAGCTTTCCTGCATCCTGGATTGATTTCTGCAGAGGCTATATGGTCATCTTGAGAGAGGACAACTATTCATAGCAGCTACATGGAATTAAGTTTTTGTACCTATATCTCAGTGGACTATGGGAGAAAAGGCACACGAAAAGCAAGAAGGAAAGTGGGAGATACGCGCCTCAGAGATGTGTCTGCAAAAACAAATCACAGATGCACCTCTTGGTGTACCAGGGAACATTTGCCCATGGGCCACGTGAACCCAGCATCTGCTTAACACTTGGGAGCAAAATGCTCTGGCTGGCAACAGCAGCTGTGGTGGTGGTGGGGGCAGCAGGCAGAGGAACATGTGTCCTTGACCATTGTGTAAGCCTGAGTGCATTAGATTTAGAAAGCCTCTGGGCAGATGTCAGATGCTACAGAAACTGCATCCAAGCTGCCCCACCAATTCCTGCTCCTGTGCAGGAGATGCAACCCAGTGGGAAGGGTCTGCACGGTAGAAATAACAGAAGGGGGAAAATCATCCCTCCCCCATACACTTGCCACAAACCATCTCCAGCTACTGTCTGCTTATGTGATTTTGAACCTCAAGAGTAGGACTCTTCCAAGCCTTACCTCCCACGACCCAGGGAGTCTGTGACAATCTTGACAGTATTATTGCAGGGCTCTGTTCATTCCTCCACCTCCTCCTAAGGAGGCAGCACATGAACATGCTTCTGTCCCCAAGAAAACAACTCACAGCTGTCCTTGGTAACAAGGCAGGATTTCAGTCCTTACCCACAGACGGAAGTGGGGTGAAACAATACCCCATTCCTCCCTCCACCAGAACAAATGAACCAAGTGCCCTTTGCCTGGTGCGTAACAGAATTCCACCTCCTCCCTCCATTTTAACATTTGCTTTCTTGCTTCACTATCTTTTCCAGTCTTTCTCTGAGGATGATGGAAGTGTTGTGACTGAAACCTTGGAGTGTTAGAGCTTCAGGTATACGGTTCTGTCCATCTGCTTTTCTTATTCACATCAGCACCAGCTACCATAACTGACAGCAGCATACTTAACTTTACTCATTCTGGGCACCCTACACCTGTGCCAGCACTTTTCAATCCTGCAAGCCAATCATGTCCGACCAGCTTCAGATCTGCAACTTCACATCTGTAATAATCCCCAACATTTGAGTTTGCTGGTACAGAGCAACCGCCTTCACCCACAGCAGCCTTCACCCAGCTGTTACAAATTCTTCAGTTCTGACATCATTCTCTTGCTCCTCCACCTCTACATTTTCTATAATCCTCCCTTGCAGAGCAGCTGGCTATTTCACACCTGAACCAGACACAGTAAGCTACAAGTGAGCTTAGGTTATGAAAAATACTTGTTTGGAATTAATATGAATTGGTAGGAATAAAATCAAGCTTATTTTACTCGTGACTTATCAAGCTAGATGCCTTGGTTCCAAAGGCACGTGAACAAGACTACTCTTTCTCACAGCATTTCTGAAGTAGGAGGCAGCACCACTATCACAGTCTTCATATCCTTATCTTGATACTAAGAAATATTATGGTCCTGTCGGATGCAATGACTAAACTCAAATGAGCACCTACCCCTGTCCTGAATTTAGCTGCAGGCCTCTAGAGAAAAGGTAGGTACCACAGAGAATTAAATCAGCAACTCACTCAGCTGAGCATGTTCCTGTAACAATCTGAACCATTCTCTCAGCATGTCCTCCAGTCATTAAGGTATGCTGGAAATGGCATTTGCGAAGAACCAAAAGCCAAACAACCTTTAACAGATACTCTCACAGCTATCAGGCCCGTATTCTGGGGATACTGCAAATGTTCTTGCTCTTCCCAAAAGTCTTTCTACCACTTCATTTGTAGTTCTTCACGTCCTGCACTCGTGTTGGATATTAACAAATACTTTAAAGTGGGTAAAGAGCTGCCTCATTTAACATGCAGAGTAATGCATGTTAAATGTCTCAGCACAAGATCATAAAAAGATTACAGCACTGACAATAGAAATAAGGGATCATCACACCAAAAAATGTTAGCAAAAAAAAAGGTGTCTTCAATACAGGCCAAACAAAAAAAGGAATAAAATGCAGACACTAGATACTAAGGTCTATCTTTATGCTGTTATCCAAAAGGAAACACAGGTGGCAATTCCATAGGCCTTATGATACTGTATGTGCCCTTGGTCAGTGGCTGATAATGGACTTCCAGTGAGGAGCTGCTCCTAGCAGTGTGTTTGCAGTGTCTGGAATGTCTCTGACCCTGGTAAAACCTAAGCTGAGAGATCTGGTAACACAACAACTTAAAGTGGTAACAAGCAGTGCGTGGAGGAAGCGAGCCTTGAGTGTGAGTGCAAAGCAGTCAAAGACCCTTTGGGATGAAGAGAATTCCAATACCTCAAAATGCTTTGTAAACAGGGCAAACTACCATCAGGGGAAGAAAGGTAGGAAGTAATGAAAACAAGTGCCAATTTTGGTAGTGGAATCCAAGCACCCCTAGTCCAACACTAATTTCAGTATCTCCAAGACCCTTAAGGAAAGCATGGCTACTAAATAAAGACATAACCGATTCAACAGGAGACAGGATGCCAACGTACGTCTTTTTCCTGGATGGTGCACTCCTTGCAGTAGTAGGCATCAGACACTCCTGGTCCTCCGCAGATCACACAGCGCCCTTGGTAGGAGCCATAGTTACACTCGTCACAGATGCGCACCAGGGTGCAGGGCCGCACGTAGGAGTCACAGATAACACATTTGCCATCACCTGCAAATACAGCAGAGCCGCTGGTTATAGAACAATCTGGCCTTTTCTCCACACTCTCATCAAAGAGGAAAAGCTTCTGAATCAAAGAATTTGCCTCTACACTCAAAGACAATGTAATTGAATGCATGAGTTTATCCTGCACAGGGTGCAACTTTGTATTTGCACCCAGAGTTAGGAGGAACAAGGGCCAGTAGCCTGTAATATGTGAGGGTTTCATTTATGCATTCATGCATTCACAATCAGAGAAGAAACTCAAAGTCACTTCTGTGATTAGCCAAAACCTGCTTAGATTATTTTTACTCTAGAACTTTTCCTGAGTTTTTCACTTGTGAAGAAAACTAAAAGCTGGACTGACAGGACTAATGTCCTTACCTACACAGCAGCAGCAGTGTAAGTTTCTCTTACAGTGCCACATCAACAAAAGCCTGGGGTTACTATCCTCAATGAGGTAAGAGATTGTACTTATAGTCCCTTTAATCCTTCATCTGTGAGAAGGCCAAAGAAAGGGCAAACTGGCATAAACAGCCACTTCACAAAAGTAGCTCTTGCTTTCTCACAAGGAATCAACTGAAATTCAAGTACTCATATCATACAGATGCCTTTGACAGTCTCTGCTGTGCTGGACCTTATCCAAAACACTGACCTAGGGATGAAAGGCTTCATATCCTATTACCAGTTCCCAAGGCATCTAATCCTGACTCCCACAAACAGCTCATCTAACCTGCTCCCAAATCTCCAGCACGACAGCCCTCAACTGCTACCAATGGGAACCTGTTACACTGCCAAGGGCTCTTGTAAACAGTCTTGTTGCTTCAGACTGTGCTTCTTTCCATACTATTTTTGAATCACAAACTATTCATCTTATTTCCTCTGTTTCCCTACAAGGATCTAATGACAGATCATACTCTATTCGGTAGGGGGTTCCTGCTCTAACTCCAGATGTTGTGTGCCCTCCCTCCCCTGCCCCTTTTTATGCTAGATGCTGAAGGGAACCTTTCCCCAGGTGTCAGATTCCAAAAATGCAATTCTCCCCCCTGCTTTGAAATGATGAGGCTGGTCATTTTATATTACAGATTACAAGCAACCAATCAAGAAGTCACTGTAGCCACAGCTACTGCAAACCCTGTCAGCATATTCTCTAGAAGAGTATGCATTTGCCTGACAACCTATTTGAGAGGGTAACTTTGTAATTATTCATTTATTTACACTTGCAATTCACAAGTAACTGTTCCCATCTCAAAGAGTGACCTCAAGTTTGTGGTTAAAGCAAAAATGGAACCAAATCTCCAATTCTAAACTGGATGCTCTAACCACACCACCATGTTCTCAAACAACTCTATGTAGAAGCTATACTTACATTTTTCACAAAGTCTTCCAATTGCTTTAAGAAAAAAGAACAAAAAAGAATTATTTGAGGCAGAAGCAGGAAAAAACGTAAGTAACTGCAAGCCTGAATGTCAAATAATTATCTTCTGCAGTGAGCAGTCTTTAAAAGAAAAAAGTAAACCACGGAAACAGTTTGAGCATAAATACAAATATTTTTATGATAAAACAATATGTATCCTCCTGAAGACATTCACCAAGATCAAAGTTTAGATGCATTGCAAATGCATTATAACACCCATTGACAGTAGGAGAATCTACATTCATTATTCCATTTCAAACACAGCCAATGTACTTGACTCAAGGAAATCCTATACATGAATCTTGGCATAGCCTTTACACTGCTTTTAATGATGAAAAAAGAAATTAACCAAGTGTTTATTTGGTTTAAGGCAGCCCAAATACCTTCCTCTCTTCAGAACAGGAAGGTAGTTACATTTATCTCAGATGTCTTACCACTTGTATAGGAAACTGACAACAACGTTAGCTATTTTAATGTCATAAATATCAAGTTCTAACAACCAGATCTACACATTCACAAATAATAAATAGTGATTCAGTTAAGTTTGAGGGTCAAGAGATTCATCAGAGCAAATTCTGACAAGAAAAAAAGTTCATTATCTGTAAAGAGGTATAACAAATGCAAACAAAGTTCAGGGGAGACCTTAGAGCAGCTTCCAGTGCCTAAACGGGCTGCAAGAAACCTGGAGAGGGACTTTTGACAAGAGCATGTAGGGACAGGGATAATGGCTTTAAACTGACACAGGGGAGATTTAGATTTGATGTTAGGCAGAAGTTCTTCCCTGTGAAGGTGGTGAGGCACTGGCACAGGTTGCCCAGAGAAGCTGTGGCTGCCCCATCCCTGGCAGTGTTCAAGGCCAGGTTGGATGGGGTTTGGGGCAACCTGGTCTAGTGGAAGGTGTCCCTGCTCATGGCAGGGGGTTGGAACTGGGTGAGCTTTAAGGTCCCTTCCAAAGCAAACTATTCTGCGATTCTATAACCTGGAATACAATGTTATCTTGCAGACAGAAAGATGCTCCCAGAGTTAAAGCCTTCAGCTCCTTCCCCTGGCTCCACTGGTATGGCCAACACAACGGGCGTGAAATACATCAAAACCACGTCTTTTTGGGTTCAACACCCACCTCACTTGCCTTTACCCTATCCGAGGAACAGAACCCTGCAGTTCCCCAGGCCCTGAAGCCACTCAGCTCCACTGAGGGAGGCGCGGGACCCCAGAGCAGTGGACTCCGAGAGCAGCAGCCTCCTTGCAGCACCCCCAATCCCACTGCGGCGGAAACCCCCACAAAACACCAACATAAAAGTGAAATAAAACAGCGGAAGGGGCGGGGCGCCCTCCCCGCCAGGCCTAACGGCCGCTAACGGCACGCACACACACGGGCCCGCGCCTCCCTGGGCCCCGCAGGAGTAGCGGGTGTGAGGTGAGGTGCGGTGCGGTGTGAGCCCGCCGGGACTCACCGACGCCGGCCTGCTTGCGGCAGAAGATCAGGTCCGGGTGGTGCTTGGCCATGGCGAGCCGTCACCCGCCTGCCACCGCCGCGCGCGATCACCTTCGACCCGCGTTCAACCCCCACCGCCCCGCCCCCGGTCCTGGCTGGGGTGATCACAGCGACTGAAAAGGCGCGGCCCCGAGAGGGAAAGCCGGAGCGCGGTGGGCGGAGGGATGTTGGAAAAACTCTTTTCATTGTTAACCTCCCTCCGCCCCGGGAGCGTCCGCGTAGCGGTCGTTAACCCATTTCTCGGCGCGGATACTTCCCTGCCAGGACCTTTGCGACCCCGCCCCCGCGGCGACCCCGCCTGCGCGCCGGAGGTGTCAAAATGGCCGCGTGACGCCATCGGGGTGCGACCTTATCTTTGTCAGTGAACAAAATGGCGCCGTACTGTGTCCTGGCGGCTCGGCTCCGGGTGAGCGGCGCGGCGGAGGCGGGCGGGCAGCGGGAGGGAGGGAGGAGGGATGGACGGACACAGCCGGGGATCCGCGGCGGGTGCAGCGCCGGGAGCCGCCGGGCGGCCGCAGCCTCCCATCCGTCCTGTCCCCGCCTATGCCCGCCTCCTCGGGTAGGTCAGCGTGTCCCCGGCGCGGCCCAGCGCTCCGTTTCTATGACAATGGCGGGGAGGCCGTGGCGGTAGTTCGGCCGCCTCCCGAGCCCCGGGGTAGGGCGCGCCTTGCCGCCTAGCCCTGCCGGCCTTCAAGGTGAGCGCAAGGTGAACGCGGCGGCAGGGCCAGGCCGCGTCCCCGCAACCTCCCCCGCCCCGGCGGGGAGGGATTGGTGTCAAGCCCTGGGCCCGGCAGGGCGGTGAGCGTGAGGGCAGGGGTCCTAACGGGGGAATAAAAAGCCTTTCCCGAGGGCGTGCCGTTTTCTTCCTCTCGTGTGCTGTTTCTGCCCGTTATCAGCGTGCAGCAGCACAAGGTGACTTTCCGTTGTGTGCATGAGCATGAAAGCTCTCCTTTGGCTACTTTGCTTCAAAATCCATACTTTTAATACGGACAGAGGCCCGGGTGGAAAAGATGCCAGCGTCTCTATATGAACGGGACCTAGGAGGACTGAAAAAGCAGCCTGGACAAGCACTTAAACTGCCTTTTTTTTTCTTTATCAAGACAGTGACAGTGATTCCCATAGTCTTGTCTATCATGACCTCTAAAAATCTGCCTGCAACATGAGCTCACCACAGAGGTTCTCTTACTCAGGACATTATTGTGCTTAATGTGTACTGAATTATAAAGATGTTGTGATACTTTAAAGCCTGGAAGGCAAATATCAGGACACGGTTTTCTTTTCTAGGGCTGCAAGCAGCAATAATGAAGCCTGTCCTCCCCTTAGTAAAGTGTGTGATGAAGTCAGGCAGTTTAGCTTCTCACCTTGCCATTTGTGACCTTGGCCAACATCTTCCCTTTTCTTAGGGAGCCGAAGTAAGAACTTGGCTTCTGGTGTTCCAGAGTATTTTTGCAAAGCTTATTTCATGTTTTATATTACTTCCTTACTTTAGAGGTTGGTGTTTTAGTAAAGTATAGCTTTCTAAATTTAAGCAAAAGTTTCAGAATAGCACCATTTTAATTAACTTGATATATTCACTCTTAATTGTTAAATAGCTTCTAATTTGTCCTTGGAACAGAAATGACTACTCATAAAATGAAGGCAAATCCTTTATCAGGATAATGAATTGGTTCTCATTGTGTGTCATGGCATGAGAACAAGCAGTCATTTGCTAAGGTTAATATCTTATAATGGAAAACAAAAGCTGTGCTAGCACAGGGAACATGGGGAATTTAGTATTCTAGGAGACTGTCTTCTATTATCGGGCTCAGAGTATATGGGTTCCCACCTCCCGTCCCCCCATGTAAGACTAAATCTGTGATGGTCAGACATGATCCTAGGCGATCTCTTTAGGAGGCGCATTTTTTTTTGCCTGTGTGTATCAGCCTAGAGAAGAATCAATATGAAACTCACCTTGCCAGTCACTGTGATAGAGCCAGCATTGACCATGGCATATGTTATCAACATTGGTTCTACTCATCTCCTGAAGTGGTTTGGAATTGGAGCTACATAGGAAGCTTACCTCTGAGGCAAATAAATCGGAATTAGCCTGGTTTGGGATGACTGTCCTATTTAAAGTATTTCAGCCTCAAAGGGTCATGATCTTTTTCATGTCAAGCATAAGAGATGCTTTTAGTAGCATCCCATTTCTTGAGCCATGTTGGCAGCAGCGCTGTAAAACTGTATAAACTATCTGAAGCATCAGGGGTTATTGAAGGCAAGTACTGAAATGATGTATGGGAGGCTTTGTGCATGCTGGCAAAAAGCAGTGCTGGCTAGAGCTAAACTGGTCTTCAGAACCCTAATTTTGGTTGCTCTTTAGAGGTGGGTCTAGAAAATCAGGCTGCATTTACAATTTGATTTGACCACACTGCTTTTTTTTTTTTTTACAGTTTGATTATACTGCACTGGGTTGATTTTATTTTTTTAAGCTGAATCATAGTGAATGTTGAAAACTTAGCCAGTGTTCTTAGGCCAGGGAGGATGAGGAAAAATGGCATTCTGCGTTTCAGCTGGTGTATCTAGGTCTGATTTCCCAGATAGGAGTTCATGTTGCACAGTTGCTACTGTTTTGAACATGAGCTTTTGCTTACCGGACTTATCTGTCATATTTGCTGCTGAAATGTAAGTTAGTTTCTGAATTCAGACTCCTGTTGCATCTAGACTATTTACTGTAGTGAGCTAAATGCAAGGTAGCTAGCTTTTCAAGATGAGCTTTTAAAGTCCATAAAGATAAGTATTGGTTTTCTTAGAGATTTAAAAAATAATGATCCATTGTGCTGACTTTGGCTGGGTTAGAGTTAATTTTCTTCACAGTAGCTGGTATGGGGTGATGTTCTGGAGCTGTGCTGAGAACAGTGTCGATAACACGGGGGTTTTATAGTTACTGACGAGTAATGCTCCCAGAGTCAAGGCCTCTTCTGCCTCTCAGCCCACCCCACCAGCAAGCAGGCTGGGGGTGCACAGGTATTTGGGAGTGGGATACAGCTGGGACAGCTGACCCCAACTGACCAAAGAGATATTCTATACCATATAACATCATACTCAGCATATAAAGCTGAGTGAAGAAGGAGGAAGGTGGGGATGTTCGGAGTGATGGTGTTTGTCTTCCCAAGTAACCACTATGTATGACTGTGCTCCGCTTTCCTGGAGATGGGTGAACACCTGCCTGCCGATAGGAAGTGGTGAATGATTTCCTTGTTTTGGTTTACTTATTAAATTGTCTTATCTCAACCTGTGAGATAAAGTTTTCTCACTTTTACTCTTGCAGTTCTCTCCCCATCTCACCTGGGGCAGTGAGTGAGCTGCTGTGGAGTGCTTAGTTGCCAGCTGGGGTTGAAGTACTACACCCATTTAATAGGCTGGAGTTTTTGTGTCTCTTAAGGACCTGCCAGAATACTGATAGAGTTAGGAGCTCTGTAATGATTACTGCCATTTCTTCTGCTGCAATCTGACTAAAGACACTCAGGAGCTGGGATAACGGATTCAATGCCAGATGAGAGGAGATTACTTGGCAGTTGTTTGCTGGATGATCAGTCCCAGGAAATTGCCAGTTCCTGGATAAAAGCGGAAATGTATAGATTGTTGGCTCTGTTTCTCGGCTGTTGATCTCAAGGCACTTCTCACTACTCAGTAAAAAAACACCACAGAAGCCCCCCTAACCACCTACTATTTCAGCAAAGAGTGAGGCAGAACAGAATGGAAACTTAGTCTTGTGGCTTTTCCTTAATCTTATAGTTCTGCCCCTGCCCCCCCCCCCCCCCCCCCCCATATCTAAGGATGCAGAGGAAAAAGGACAGTCAGAATCAACAAGCATAATGAGTGATATGTTGTAGATTCTTTATGAGGAGAGATTAGACTTTTGAACCAGGCAGTGTATGCTGTTGCTCACTGTTGGTGATGGATCCTTAGGCTTGCTGGACACCAACATGCCAACAGCCATACTGAATCAAATTAATTCCCGACAGAGTAGAGATGTGGGGTGAGATTCAGCTCCCAGTAAACTGAAGATAGCACTTTTTAATGGGCATCTATTAAAAGTCTTTTGTAGACAAAAATATTCTCTTATTTTCTGAAGTCGATTGGCCTAGGTGGTTATTTTTCCCCAGTCTTATTGGCCATCACAGAAACAGACCTTCAGTTTTCTAGATTTCTCTTGCCAGTCTCCATGTCCAGGCAGGATCCTTCCCCTCACCTTCCTGTCTTGGGTAGCCTGAAGGTGTGGTCAAGCAGAAATCGACTACTTTGCATTGCTACATCTGTGATTACTGTTTGAATAGTTATATAGTATTTGAATAAATACTGTGTTTTATTGAGCCGTCCCATGAAGTAAAAGGATAAAGATGTGTATGATCAGACTGGCAATATTTTAGCTGAAAAGCTTCTTTGTACCTCTCTTTGGAGAGCCCTGCTTCAGATTTTTATCATAATCGGCATTGGTCCCAAGAAAGACTAGAATGCTGTGAAGCCTCTGCCATGACTTTAATTTGCAAATCTGTTCTTCTGTACACTGAATTACAGTGAAATTTAGCTCTCAGTTTACTGGGTGACAAGGAGGACCTCCATTGATCAGTTGTGTTACAGGGTTCTTTTGGGGCAGGGGAAGAAGGAATTACTGCAATAAATCAGAATGCCTTTCTTGGTCTAGTGAAGAGATTATTTTTCCATGAACAGTGATGAAATCCCTCAGTGTTTTTTTCCAGCCACTCCAGCTGTTGGAGATTATCACAAGAGAGTGGATACATAAAGACGTTCCCACAGCATTAATTGTACTGGGTAAATGCTTAAGTTGAAAAAGGGGGAAGCAGAAGAAAACAAACATAGGAGTTATGTGACTACTGGGTAAAGAGCATTTAGCAATGAGAAGCCTGGTAGTGTTTGGTTTGTTGGGAATGTTTTTCCTGATGGAAGAAGGAAAAGTCTCAGCTCTGACACGTGTGAATACGTTCTGGAAGTTCTAAGCTTCAAGAGCAGCACAGTGAAATTTGATGACTGGGTTTGATTTGCATTCCTGGAGGAGCAGTGCCCTCTCTTGTACTGCCATGTTCACTTACTTCAGATATGCTTTAGCGCAAGTGGCGTGCAGTTGTTACAGGTCTGTATTGCTCCTACCAAAAGGTGCATATCTAATAGTTTAGGATTGGCTGGGGGGAAAAGTAAACTGCACCTTTATTGCTGGTTTGCTGGCTATTGTGATCTTGCCTGGGTTTCCTCAACTTTTTATCGTGTAAGATGCTAACAAATGTCATCAAAAGGACAATAAAAGTTTTGGATAAAAATCAGTAACGTCTTATTGGTCAGGATTATTTCACGCAGTGCTTTCAATGGTGGCAACAAGAAACTGGGAAAATATTTACAAGGAAAAATTAAAAATGCATGAGCAGATTTAAAGACTTGGCTAGCATTTTTGACAATGCAAAAAGCAGTGGTAGGTGATGCAGTTGTGTTCTGCATAAGGAATATTTGCTGATTTACAACCATACGTACAAAAGGAATATTTAGGGCAGTGCTGATGTGTTTATTAGCCTGTACTTTTGAAAACCTCATAATGCTGAAGTAAAGGATGAATATAAAAAAAAACAGGATTAAGATTAAGTGTAATACTGGAGGAGGAGGAACCCTGAACTCTTGTCTTCAGTCTGTTTCCAGATTTCCAGTGCTAATGACCGAGACTTTGAAAGGATGTAAGAAATGCATGTGCCAAATCCTTGTAAGTTTTTATGGAGGCTGCCCTCTGTCTCATTTTTCAAAGTTGCGTGAGAGCCTTTTAACCGTGGGCACTGTAAAGGTGCCTCCTTGTACCCTGCCCTTCTCCCATGTTCCAGGACTGTTTCACTGTGAGGGCTGCCAAGTGAAATTTGGACTTGCTTTCTTTCATCGTGTGCTGCTGCTGTGTTTAGCTCACAGTATAGTTCATCTGTCTTGCTGTCACCTGTAGGGCAAGTGCAAGGCTTTTCTTAAAGGAAGGGTGAGGATGCCTTTGTGAGAGAGAAGGTAAATAGCATGTAAGATCTGCACAGCCAGATTGGTGAAGCTGATGTTTGTTCCGTGTCTTGTCTTTCTCCTGCTCTGCATTGTGCCATAGACCAGGCATGTACATCCGTGTCACTGCCTGGCACTGAAATGCAGCTCACCTTATGTGGAAATACAGTCAGGTTTGTAACAGTATGCACGGACCCTGCACAAAGAACTTGGTGTATGGTGTTGGAACAGACTGGTATCTACTCGGTCCCATATTGTGTCACCTGCCAGACCTTCTATATGAACACAACGCCAGTGAGGAAATACAAACCTATGTCAGCTTGCTTTGGAAACTCCATGTGTTTTTCTCCACCATGGCTGTAATGTGTCAGGAGTATAGCAAACTGGTGTTTGCTTAAGAGTTATTTCATCGTTGCCTGAAAGCAGATTTCTCAGTGAAAGCATGAAGCATCTGGTGCTATAGATAGAGATGTAAAATAATTTAGTAAGTACTACCCATTCTATATAACCTGGTGCCTCACTTTTTAACATCATATGCAGTATTGTGCTATCAAATGTTTATCGGGTACCTTTAGAAACCTTTGCAATTTCCCTGTGTCTCAGGCTGTAGAATCCCAGGAGTAACAATTGAAAAACAATTGGTTTATTGATACATTATAGGAATTCATTCTGCCAGGTTTCAGCACTAACACTCTTCTTTTTCCAGCATGCCTTGAATAGCGGGATACGACGCTACCATGTTGCTCCTGTCCTCTGCCAGCGGGCCAAGGTGGCCATGAGCCACTTTGAGCCTAATGACCACATAAATTATGAAAAGCTGGAGAAGAACATCAACATTGTCCGTAAGAGGTAAGAGTGGAGGAGGAAACAGGGGAGGGCTCAGTGTGCAGAATTTAGCTCTGCAGTGACAGGAGAGAAGGAAAAAAATGTCACAGGGTTCTGGCATAGGAAATATTTAGTAGGGAGGGAAGCTTTGAGCAGTGGCAGTTGCAAATGTAGTGAAGCGTGAGTTACAGTGTCCCCATATAGTGGTGGGCACTGTGGGGAGGTTGAAGGTTACAATGAATCACTGCAACATGAAGAGAAACAGGGCAGTGCAGAGGAGGAGTTAGAGATGTCTCTGTCCTCTTAGTTTAATGCCCTCTTTGAGGAGCCTTCACATTGGCCCTTGCTCCTTTCTTGGGGAAGCAGTGTGTGGGCAGTGGTCATTATAGGCTAATACTCCTCTGCACTGTTTTGACAGTCAATGTTCTCCTGTGTTCTACTGTAGGCTTAGGCACGGAAAGGAGGGGTGGGAATTTGTAGCGTATGTAAACATAGTGACCTTAATCTGCTGATAGAGGCTTGTGTGCCTGCTAAGTTGTCGTTCCTGCTCCATTTACCTCAGCAGTGATTTGTATAACATGTCCTTCAGTCTTTGCATCCGTTGTTAAATGTGGTAGCTCTCATTTCTCGCCATTGTCTCTACTTAATTACTTCTCAGAAGGTCTCACCACTGACATAAATAGGTCCCTCAACTGATACAGTTGCAGGATGAAAGGTCTGAGGTCATGAAACAGCTTAGCTGTACTTGCTTGCTGTGGGATTTGGTATTTGCAAATCAAGTCTGACCTCTCTTTCCCCTCCACATTTGCTGTCCTGAGGTATGACTCAAGTAACAAGCAGAGTCAACGTTTCTTTTTCTCTACAGGAAGGTTATAAAAGAAAGCATAAAGTGACATCAATCCATATACTTCTGAACTTTCTCTTCTGAGCCCTTGTTTTAGCCAGTGTTAATGCTGCAAGAAGAACATGCAGGTTTCTGTGTTATTAGTTCTTAACAGTCTCAGTTATATAGAGAAGCATTCTGTTACATGCTTAGAAGGACAAATGTTGAAGTAAACAAAATACAGATACTAAAATTCTTCTCCCCAGGCTTGACCGTCCCCTGACCTTGTCTGAGAAGATTGTATATGGACACCTGGATGACCCAGCCAAGCAGGAGATCGAGCGGGGCAAGACCTACCTGCGCTTACGGCCAGACCGTGTGGCCATGCAGGATGCCACTGCTCAGATGGCAATGCTACAGTTCATCAGCAGCGGGCTGCCAAAAGTGGCTGTGCCTTCCACCATCCACTGTGATCACCTCATTGAAGCCCAGTCAGGTGGTGAAAATGATCTTCGAAGAGCCAAGGTTACTATTGCAGAAGTGTAAATTCTCTCTGTTTGAAAGCCTCCTTCCAGTCGAAGGAAGAGGTTTCATTTTGAGTTTTTTCCCCCCAGAAGGACAGCCATGAATCAGATATGGTAACATTGCCTGTGTTGGTCAGTTCTGTAGCCAGGTCAGATGCAGCAAAGAAACAGAGTAAATGGATGTTTGGGAATTTTTCAGCTGAGAGTCATCATCACATGGTTTAATGGACCATGAATGTAGGAAAAGGTGGATTTAATGATGGAAGTCTGCATCATATGTGTGTTCTGAAGTGTGAGAAGATATTTTAGCTAAGGGAGAGGAAAAATCTTATTTCAGAGGGAGACAAAAGGAAGACAGATTTCTCTATATAGTTATGCTCTTCATGCCACAGTATGGGAGTGTGAAAAAAATCCTGAACATGCATCTGCATTGCACTGGTGTCTTATGTGAGGAGGGAGCAAATAGCTACTTTTGTTTCCCAAACTTTTTGCTAGAGATTAGCTGAAGAATGCTAACTGAAGCACGTGCAGCTTTCAGGGCTAGTGAGGGTAGGTATAAATGTGTATGGAAGCATGGAGGATGTTTTCTACTTGGGAGTTTCAATGTGGTGGTTGCGAAACTGCTGATTCACTGCCTTTTTAAAGTTCCCACTTACTGTTTTACTGCTTATTCCTCCATAGGGGCTTCTGTTAAATATAGACACATTCACCTCTGTCCTACATACCAAAATGCATTGGCTGAGGAGCAGCATGCTCTGAGCATAGTAGGGAGGTGGGGAAATCTTGTTACTCCAGGTAGACCAAGCTAAAGTCCACTGTTAGAGCCAGGAGGAATTGTGCCTTGGGTGTTGATACCAACATTTACAAACAGTAAACAGTTTGGGGGGGCTCAGTTGCATTTTAAGATTTCAGTTCATACCTATTTCTAGGTACTCCTGATGTTGAAGTAACTGCTTCTGGCTTCCTCCTTCAGGCCATAGTAAAGCCACTGTACCGCTGAGGAGTGAATTTGGGGAGTTCTCACTCCACTTGTCTCAACCCTAAGTTGTGCCCAAGTTGTGCAATTAAGAATTTGGACTTGGCAAATAAAACAGTTTCTTGTCTTCCCTTCACCTCCTGTCCTCCCCTTCCCCCTGTTTCTGCATTTATTTGTTCTCTGTAGTGCAATTATATTCGCTGCAGCCCTGAGCTGGGCTGAGCCCCTCCTTTGCCATCCACTCTGAGCAGAACAAGTAAAGGTCCTGCCGCCTTCTGACTCAGTTCTGCTGCTGCCAGTTGGCACACAATGAATGCTGGCAGGCCAGAGGGTGGTTTGGATCTGCTCCTGGCACATCAACGTGCTTTACTGGGGGAGGGATGCACAAACAGAGTGAAGTGACCCGACTCCCAGTGGAAAAGGAGGCTTAAAGAACTGCTGCTGCCTCATGGGAAACTTCAGCAAATGTGTGCTAAGACAATTCTTCCATTATCTCCAGTTTTCCCTTTCTCTTTATTCCAAAGGGTAGCTGCATGAGAACAGTCTGTTAAGAAACTCTCTCCTAGTGCTTATCTTATCTATTCTGCCACTCCTCTGCCAAGAGCTATCAGGATATAATAGTGTCATACTTCCTTGGCAACCCTGGTTATTCTCACAAGCAATTTTCACGGTGTGACCTCCACCAGTAATGGTGATAGTGCAGCAAGAAAGGCAGCATTGTGTGAGTCTTAGACAGCAGCCTTGGTGGAATGAGAAATGACACCCACTGACTCCCCTAGCAGAGAGCAGCTTTCAGTTCCATTTCTTAATCTGTGAAAATAAAGCCAAAATGCTTCTCTCAGTGCTTTGAAATGTCTGCAAAGCATCTGTAAAGCAAAAGGAACAGCTGATAGAGAAGGAAGCAGGGGGTAGAAGAAGAGAGGAAAACAAGTTTTTAAAATACCCAGCACCCTGAGAAGACAAGAAATGAGCAGAGCATTTTTTAATGCATTATTGGCAGGATTTTCCTTTAATTGCGCTATTTTCCTTGTGCTGTTTGGAACTGGAAACTAAAAATGCTTTAGTAGAGCTACAAGTTGGATGACATTAAATGGGCTGTTACAACTGACTGGCAAGCAGTCTTGATCCTTTTTGGGTTTAGGAGTCCCTCTAGCTGCTACAGAACTGTGAGCAAACTAAAGACAGGCATGAGAGAGAAGGGAATGTGTTTGAATGAGCTCTTGATGTATGGAGGAAGAAAATGTGCTACTAATGCTCTGCATTTCCCTGTGTGAACAGGACATAAACAAGGAGGTGTACAACTTCCTAGCAACGGCTGGTGCCAAGTATGGAGTGGGATTCTGGAAACCTGGGTCAGGAATCATTCACCAGGTAAAGTGTGTGTGTATATGTTTACAATCTCTGAACATGCAGTGGCTCCTTTACTTTATGGTGAAGAGAAGACCTGAGGTGCACACCCTTAGAGAATGTCACCAGTTTGGGGAAACAACTTTCTTTCCTTGAGGTGGGCGAGTTTTCTTGCTTGCCCTCTCTTGGTTATCTTGACATCAGTGGTTTTCTGAAAGGTTATTTTGGTCAACCTGTAACCTGATGCGTGATTAGGTAGTGCCAACAGCGTGTCATGTGAATCATAGATGCTTGAAATATCATAACTGCTTGTGGGCTGCCTCCTCTTGGTATGATTGGGACAGTAAGGTGATGCCATGAAGCTGGCTGCACAGGGCTAATGTGGTAAGGAAAGCAGCTTTGGGAACATAGGGGTTTTTAGGGTTATTTTGTATGCACTTTTTTCCATATAAACCAGGAGGGTATGTGAGGGCACCAAACAGAGCAGGTTACTTTAGGTACTCAAGAATGGCAACACGTAAGGAGTTGCTGCGTGAATTTGAATAAAATGCAGAGTGGTTTCCAGATCTGAGGTTCTGTTATTACAGCGCTTGCATCATAAAAGAACAGGACTGTCCAGGATAACATACCACTTAATGAGGCTTTTTGTTCTTTAAAACCAACACCTCTGACAGGATTTCCATAACTTGCTCTTGGTTGACTTGCTTTGTGGGTCTAGTAGGCATTTTAAGTGGTTCCTCTGAGTGCAGGCAGTCAAATCTGAGGTGTACCATGAAGCAAAAGGAGTGGAGAAGAGAATGGATAATTGGTAAACATCTTTTCAGCAGACAAATTGTGACTAAGTACAATTAAGAGCTTTCTGCTACGTTTTCTGAGATAAAAAACAAGGTTACCTTACTTTGGTGTGATACAACAGAGAAAGGAAACAGAAGAGGTGAACTCTCCAAAAGACTGTGGGAACACCTCAGGTCGTCTGTGCTCTGAAACCACTTGTAACATCTGTCACGTGGCAACATAGCTCTGTGCTGTGGTTACCAGCTTTCCTGGGGCAGACTTTCTCTGGCTGGAGAAAACTGGTTGTGTTGTACACCTTCAGAGTCCAGCTCTGGCAAAGTGAGACCTTGAAAGTGACCTTTCTTGGCACAAGTATGCAAATGTGAGCTACAAGCAAATGAAGCTGGAAGTACTAGAAGCAAACCCTTGGGTCTTCTCAATAGAGGGCCACCTTAGTTCTGCCCAAGCTGTTGTGTGATGCATATGCTCCAAGTTCTGTGCTTCCCAGAAGGGCAGTCCATAATGTTGGTATGGCACATATGGAGTGAGAACTTCATTAGCTTGAGTTTTATACTGTGTTGCTACCATAGAAAAATCACCATTTTAAATGAAAGAACTGTTTTGTGGTTTTGTTAATAGTTGAAGAGTCTTGTGTGGAATCAATAGCAGCAATAAGGGAAGGCTGGCCTCTTGGTGTATTTGTGAGGGATTCTTCTGGGTGATTAGATTTTGGCTGGCAGCACAGTTTGGAGGAGCCTGTTGGTATTCTACTGGTATGTGAGCATGAAGACTATGAAAGGTCTCACTAGCATTGGATAGGTGAACTGGCTTGCTCAGCAAGTTGATTAAGGGTGTGGAGACTAAGGAACAAGACTCTTGAGCCCTAACAAAGGTGACATCTTGGCAAAAGCCTAAACTGGAGGAAAAGAGTCTTCCAGTGAAAAAATGGAGATAGCTTTCTAAGTTTTCTTACTGTTCTGGGACTGAGACTTGGTACCTCATTGTGTCATTACATCCTCCACAAGGAGCTTGAAACAGAAGTGAATTTCCAGTCTAAACCAAATAGAAACTGGTTTTAGTTGGTTCTGGAAATTGGTACTGGAGCACCTCCCATGTGAAGATAGGCTGAGAAAGTTGGGGCTGTTTAGCCTGGAGAAGGCTGCGTGGAGACCTCATAGTAGCCTTCCAGTATCTGAAGGGGGCCTATAGAAATGCTGGGGAGGGACTCTTCATTAGGGACTGTAGTGATAGGACAAAGGGTAACGGGTTAAAACTTAAACAGGGGAAGTTTAGATTTGATACAAAGAGGAAATTCTTTCCTGTTAGGGTGGTGAGGCAAAGGAAGAGGTTGCCCACGGAGGTTGTGAATGCTCCATCCCTGGCAGTGTTCAAGACCAGGTTGGACGAGGCCTTGGGTGATATGGTTTAGTGTGAGGTGTCCCTGGCCATGGCAGGGGGTTTGGAACTTGATGATCTTAAGGTCCTTTCCAATCCTAACTATTCTATGATTCTGTGAAATACTTCGCTGCTCCTGAAATCCGCAAATGCAAACTGATCTAGATTATTATTCCTGTCTTCTTTCTTGCTGTCTTCTCCCTTTTTTCCCAACAAACAAGCAAGCAAGCAAACAATCCATGTTTATTTTCAGATCATCCTGGAGAACTACTCCTACCCTGGGGTTATGCTGATCGGCACAGATTCACACACCCCCAACGGAGGTGGCCTGGGAGGAATCTGCATTGGTGTGGGTGGAGCTGATGCCGTAGATGTCATGGCAGGAATCCCTTGGGAACTGAAGTGCCCAAAGGTAGGAGTAGAAGGAATACTAATCTTCAACGTGAAGGGTGAGATATAAGATGTATAAGAAACATGAATTTTCAGGCACTATATTTATATACCATTCTAGTCTTGTTTGTAACCCCACACTGGCTCAGACAGCTGGTCTGTGATTCATTGGTAGTTCTGAGTTTCCATTTCCAGCCTTTTTATTCAGGGACTGAGAGAGACAGGTGAGTGGGGATCTCCCCTGAGTTGGCCCCGTCAGTGATTTCAGCCCTTGTGCATGCGTTCTGCTACTTCAGGACTTTCTGTTCTTTGCTATTGTGACCACCCACATTCTTTGGAAAAATTCTGATGCGTTGTTTTGACTGCTGAAAGGAAATGGTGTCAGTATTTTATGTTTTTCCATTGTTGTTGTTCAGGTTATCGGTGTAAAACTGACTGGCAAGCTTTCAGGCTGGAGTTCTCCTAAAGATGTGATCCTGAAAGTGGCTGGCATCCTCACTGTCAAGGGTGGAACAGGCGCCATCATTGAATACCACGGGCCTGGTGTGGATTCAATCTCTTGCACTGGTGAGGCAATGCAAATCTCTTATCTGAGTGGAATGGTGTTGGATGTGAGTGTTGAGTTGTCTGTGGAGGCTGGGAACGGAATGAGGCAAGAAGTACTAAATGTCCTCCCTTAGCCTGGCCAGACAATTAGTACACGTCAAACTGGGAGAGTGGGTGAGAGTAGAATAACAAAATACCACTCCTTTTTGGTGAGAAAGTGACCTCTCTCCATTAAATCTTCTTGTGACTTTGAGAACACCGAATGGTTAATCATTAAGAGTCCTGTAAGATCATGCATCAGGGTGAGAGTAAGGTGGAAGTATTCCCACATATGCTTGGAGAGTGGAGAGTCAGAGATGAAGATGACATTTTCATTTCAGCCTAAAAAAGGTCATCAGTAGAGGGAAGAAACATGTTGAAGGGAATACATGTGTGACAGCTGCTAGAGAAGATCAGTTTTAGAAAAGCAGGGCAGAGGGATGACCAGAAAGCAGCAGTTTGTAACATGGAGTCTTACATGAGCTAACTGTGGGTCTTGGGTGCTGAATTTGAACCTGTGGTCTGTAATGATGTTAGTTAGGACTGAATTATGAGAAGTGTCCCTTCCTTTGGCTTGGAGTGCAGCCTTCAAGCTGGGCTTTTCTCCATTTGCATGGCTTGGCTACAACTTTGAAAAAACTGAGAGTAATTTGGGATTTCTCTTTGAAATCAGAAGAACTTGACCTGTGATACCTGCTGCTAGGTCATTAAATGTAAAACAACAGCTTCATTGCTGTGTCCTTGAAAGGCATGGGTGATCCCACTGGCATGAGAAGATGGTTTGAGTATTTTTGTTGTGTTCTGTCACTGGACACTTTTTATTCAACCCATTAAATTTCTCACAGATTTCTGGCTCTTCCAGTAAAGGGACATGGTAGGGAGGGATGGGACACTCACTGCAGGTAGCAGAGATGCTGCTCACTGCTGTAAACATATTTGGTGCTCAGTGCAGACAGGGGTTTGGGTCCCTGTCATCACTTCCAGTATCTGCAAGAATCAGTGTAGCTTTCAGCTCCTTGCATGCAGAAAAGTCTGATTGCAGGCACAGAAATGTGACAGGCTGAGCCAGCCGTTAGGTAGTCAGCGTTTCCTCTGCTGTGGATTTAGGTTTCTGTTGCTAATGCCCTCATCTCTCTTGGCTTCTCTATCTTTTCCATGGACTGACTTCTGGAGGATTGTGTGCCCTTGGACTTCCTCATTGACCCTGTGATCTCTTCTCCCACTCCTACTCTAGGAATGGCAACAATCTGTAACATGGGGGCTGAAATTGGAGCTACCACATCCATCTTCCCTTACAATGACCGGATGAAGAAATACTTGGGCAAGACTGGGAGAGCTGGTAAGAGGGTTTGGGGGTTGAAGTGGGTAGAAGCACAGGTTCAAGTGAAGGTGTGTTCTGGGAGCAGCATCCTCCTACAACGGTGTTCATGGTGACTTCTGGCCGTGCAGGATCCTGTAGGTCATCTGATACAAGCAGGGAGTTTGTAGATGAAGTGGCTGGGGAAGTTATATGGTAGAGTTCCTGTGTTTAGTTGTTCCAAGCTTTTTCTTTTCCCTCGTATTTACTACGCTTTTCAGATCTCCCTTCTTTCTTATTCCAGACATAGCTGCACTAGCAGATGAATTCAAGCAACACTTGGTACCAGATTCTGGTTGTCATTATGACCAGGTGATAGAAATCAACCTCAGTGAGGTAAGGCTTCCTTCCTGCTTGCCTATCTTGCATGTTGTAGTGTGACTCTGCTTTGTGTGAATGAGGACCAAACTGGGAGTTTGACATGACACTGCTGGTGCTGTGCTAGAACATAGGAAAAATGTTTAGGTCTGCTTCACTGACAGCTGCTGGTGTTGGTGTCTGAGAATCCTATTTAAACAGCTTCTAGGTAGAGCTATGAAAGGAATTTATTTGCTGCTGTGTTTTGGGGTTTTTCTTGGCTCCTGTAATTTCTGACTTTGTTTCTTAAAGCTGAAACCACATATCAATGGACCTTTCACACCAGACCTGGCGCACCCTGTGTCAGATATTGGTGCTGTGGCAGAAAAGGAGGGCTGGCCTGTTGATATCAGAGTTGGTGGGTAGCATTTGCTCTTTCCTCTGCTTTCATCCTTGTGGCATAAATGTTGCTGTCTTGGGATAAGCTGTTGGTCACATAGCTTGGGATCTAAGCCTTTAATTACTGCTGTATGTCCTTTGACTTTGCCGCAGTGTCATCTCTTCACAGCTGTATGAATTTGCTGGGAAGAGCAGTGACCCCCTGGGCCATGTGTGTGGGATGAGATGTGGGATAGCTGGAGGGATTTGAATCTCAAGAGGCAGACAAGTGTATTTTCCTTCTTGGAAACTTTTGAATGATTGGGTTGAACATTACTGGTTGAAGAGCACCTTTGTTGAAAGTCTGTTGCATGGATTTGAGGTAACTGAAAGGGAATTTATTATTTTGCTGGTCAGCACCAAAATGCTGTCAGGATGGCACAGTATGCCCTCATGTGGTCTTCATACTGTGACAAAGGATGCTTTCCTTTCATCATTTCTTCCATTTCTTGATTGAAGCCTTTTCCGTCTTTGGAACAATACTTCTCTATGTTAATTTGCTTAACCAAAGTGCAAGCAGATGACACTTGGATCTTGTAAAACAATAACCAGACTAGTGACCGGATAGTGTGTTCTGACTGTGCAACCTCCAAAGCTGGCCAAGGGATTGCTTGTGACCACAGTATGTTGCTGGGAGGCTTGGCAATGTTAGTCCTGAAACAGCTTCAGATTACTTGTCAGCAGAAAAGGCAGTTGTCCCTTGTTTTTTCTGCTGAGGAATGGGTCAGGCAGAAACTTCCTAGAACCTGGCCTGCAGTAAGCACTTCCTTGTTTCTGTCAAACACCACAGGCTTGATTGGCAGCTGCACCAACTCCAGCTATGAGGACATGGGGCGCTCTGCAGCAGTGGCAAAACAGGCACTAGCACATGGATTGAAGTGTAAATCTAAGTTCACAATCACTCCAGGCTCAGAGCAGATCCGTGCCACCATTGAAAGAGATGGTTATGTGAGTATGGCTGCTCTTTACACTTAGGTGTTAAACTCTCTTCCAAAACAGTACTCATGAGTCCAGAAGTAACTAATGCAAACCAAAGTTAAAAACCTTGTCCTCACTTATCACTAGATAAGTGCCATTACTGGTGTGTTATGATGTCTGTGGGTCCTGTTGTCACCTTGACGGTGTTTTGACCTGCTAACTTTACTACCTGGGCGTATACAAATGGGGTTGGAACTGGGCAAAGCTGAGACAGTTACCAGGAGCTGGGCCCCTGAGGAGATAACAGTATGTATAGCAAGGGATGCCTCATGCTCCTGGGACTCTGTGGGTGGCCATGGCTGATGATGGGCTAGTACCCACCTGCAATCCAGTCTTCTCCTTTAAGAACAGTTTAGGATGTGAGCATGCCCTTTTATTGGAAGGTGGTTCCCATTTTAGACTAAACTTATGGCAAAACTCGTATTTGATTTAAAATGAATGTTTCTGTAAAGGAACCTTCACCTGCTTTCTTCCCTATCCTGTGCAGGAAATCATGTTTTAATTAGTTCTGATACTTAGTAAATGTTAAGATGCTTGTCACAGCGTGGGGACCAAGTCTTTGTATGTGGACGCGTCCATCCAATGCTTAGTGCCTCCTCCAACCAAGCCTACAGTCATACCTTTCTTTAACAGCTGCTCTCTCAATAGAGTTGTTTGCTTAACAGACTGAGCAGGAACACACACCTCCTGCATGGTCACCAGTCCTCTCCTTATGCAGACAGGAAGTGTGTGCGATACCAATCAGACCAGATGCTGCCCTTCAGTCAAGTGTCTGTGGGTAGCTGCATTGCTCAATCTGAAGTAGGTAGTGAATGGGATCATCCTGGCAAGTCATCCTGTGCTCATCCCCAGCGTTAACTTACAGCTTCACTGGGATCAGCCCCCATGTATTTACAAAAGTGACTCAAAACGTGCAAGTGAAACAAGGAGGTGAATTTTCTCTGTTTCAAGGAAAAAGGAACAATACTTCTCTGTGGTGATTTGCTTAACCAAAGTGCAAGCAGGTGACACTTTCAAGACTGGCCTCCTCTTCCCCTGAAAGAGCAACCCCAGGAACTTATTCCAGGCTTTCTACCAGTAACAAAATTGTTCTTTGCCCTCAGGCAAAAATCCTGCGCGATGTTGGAGGACTGGTTCTTGCCAACGCTTGTGGGCCATGCATTGGCCAGTGGGACAGGTAAAGTGCAAGACCTCACTCTAGCTGTGTATCTTTTAGCTCCTGAAGTGCTCTGTGGAGTGAAATCCCGTTGTAAAAATAACACACTAGGAATTAAAAATTAAATGCTCAAAACCCCATTTACCATAGCTGTCTGCTACACACTGGAGGAGGAGGAATCAAACACTGCAGGTCTACCCTGAGCCTTTAGATGAGTGAAGCTGCACAATGGCTACACCTGGAGACTTCTTACATAGGCAAAAAATGGGGTGAGATTTGTTATCTGTGAGAGGGTGGACTGGAGTTTTTATGGTCCTTTTAAAATAGGAAAAGTAAATTGGTCCAATTTCAGTCATTGGAGTGGCAGGGAGGAAAATTCCCAATAGAAGGGATGGGAGACATATACTCAAGTGGCTTTGTCATTGCTAGTGGTGGGATGTCCAAAGGCAATGAATGTACTTCATTGGCTGTTGTTTAAATAGTTCAACAGTGCACAATATGGGCTATGAAACCTACTCCAGGAGTCAGTGTCTGACTTGGTTTTGAGCCTCTGCTTAAGGGAGGAAAACATGTCCAGGCACTGATTCATGTCTCCAAAAGACAGGGATTGCTACCAAAACTAAGCTGGGGGATTTTAGCAAGTGAGACGTCTAGAAGCAGTATTCCCTTTGGATTTGTGAGCATGGTCCTTTCTTTCACAGGAAGGACATCAAGAAAGGAGAGAAAAACACAATAGTTACATCCTACAACCGGAATTTCACAGGTCGCAATGATGCCAACCCAGAGACTCACGCATTTGTGACCTCTCCAGAGGTAAGAAATAGGCAAAGTAGGGGTCATGGAATAGTTTAGGGTGTCAGGGAGCTAATTCCCCTGCCTGTAAAAGAGACCCAGTTTAGCTTGGTTTGTAGCTTGGCTGCTGGCTTTGGGACTGTTGGGTATAGGACTTTCAAATTAAGAGATGAGGAGTAAAATATGTCTTTAAATGTGTCTTTTTGTTCTTTCAGATTGTTACAGCCCTGTCCATTGCTGGCACTCTAAAATTTAACCCTGAGACAGATTACCTGACAGGAACAGATGGGAAGAAGTTTAAACTAGAAGCACCTGATGCAGATGAGCTGCCCAAGATGGTAACTGCTGGGTCTGGAGGTGGAGCGGAGCGGGGCAGGGGGAAGGCCTTTCACTATTAGTGTTTTATATGTAGTAAGGGAACTTCATGGAGTGACCTCCTTCTTAGGGTTAAAGCTAGAACAGATGCAGTTGTCTGCGTTGGCTGGTTCTCTTCATGTGCTGTTGGGAATGGCTGAGTCTGATGATTTTCCTTTCTTGTTTTTAAAGGCATTTGATCCAGGCCAGGACACCTATCAGTACCCTCCCAAGGATGGCAGTGGGCAGCGTGTGGATGTGAGCCCCACCAGCCAGCGTCTCCAGCTCCTTGAGCCCTTTGATAAGTGGGATGGCAAGGATCTTGAAGACATGCTGATCCTCATCAAGGTCAGTAGTGTAGTGGTGGAACACCAGCTATGACAGGACTGCTCAGACAGGGGGTTGCACATCAATTGCAAGAAGCTTTGGATGTGTCTTTGAGCTATCTGCGATTCCCTCCCCTACAACCACATTTCTGTGGGAAGTGAATCAAGGATTTTCCTCCCAGGTGTTTCCTTCTGATGCTTCTTTTTGTTATAACTAAGAGACCTTTCTCCTTTGGGCTAGTGGTTAGCTAGTGCTGTGAAAAATGAAGCTTGTTATACGATGTCATAGGATCCTACCCATACCATGCAGGCTGCGGAATTTGCCCCAGTTACAATCTGCAGTAGAAAGGTGGGTGGGTCCTTTAACTGGCATCTCTAATAAATACCTGACTGTTGTACGATGTGTTTTATCTGAAATGAGGTAGTTAAGAACTTCTCATCCATCAGTATGTGTGTTCTCCTCCCGTTTTATATAAAATTACTTCACAATACTTAAACATTGCATTTCAGTCTCTTAATGAAGACAAGGGTTTCTCTTCATTGCCTGTGGTGAGTTACCAGAATGAAAGCTTCAGTGAATACAGTGATTGGTTCTGAAATGCAGTCCCTTAGGAACTGGCCTTCAGGGACATTGCTGATTCTCAGTACACAGAGCCACAGGTACTCTAAAGGGCCATACTGAGCTGTGCTTGACACAAGCAATTCCTTTGCAAGCACCCTGGCACTTACCAGTTGGAAGACCATTATCTCTGGTTGGGAATTCTGTTCTTACAAGCTGAGGAGGCTTATGTGCAGTTTGGAAACTTAGAGGAAACACTTGGCATCTTGCTGGACTCCCCCAGCAGGGACGCTGAGCTGTAGCAAGAAGGGTTTCATTGCATTTTGTACCTGCAGAACCCGCTGCTGAGAGAGGAGAGGACATGGCAGGGAGGTGTCATGGCTAAGGTTGTTTTTGTGATTTACCCTTTGGAACAAAGGATGTTCTCCCTACCCAGCGCATGCAGAATGACCATTGTGTTCTGCCTTAAGAGTGCCATCATTCTGTAACAGATGCAGTTGTCTTGGGTTTGTGCCTTTAAAGGAGAAGTGAGGATTCTTCACAATGAAAGTACTGAGGAAGGGTCAAGTCACTGATGCATCCTAAGACATTCTTCTCTCTTACTGCCCTTTAGGTAAAAGGCAAGTGCACCACTGACCACATTTCTGCAGCCGGACCGTGGCTCAAATTCCGTGGCCATCTGGACAACATCTCCAACAACCTACTCATCGGCGCCATCAACATTGAAAATGGCAAAGCCAACTCTGTGAGGAACGCCTTAACCCAGGAGTTTGGCCCAGTCCCAGACACAGCCCGTTACTACAAGGTGAGGCTTTCTCCTGATGCATCCTGTTTTACGAGGATGTTTACATGTTGGGCAGCCTGTGCCAAGACTGAGGATCTCAGCCTCCAGCTCTGAAGTAACAGCAGCTGTGATTCACTCAGCTTTGAGGCTTTTTCTTGGGTCTTCTTCCTCTGATGATCGCAGTTCCTGTAGGTGGTTCTGTCCCTACCTGCTATAGGGAAGAGGGTCTTGTGACCCAGAGGGGACCAGAAATAATAGACAGAAGGAGAGGAACTCTTCTAGGCATGTGCACACCTCAGAAGGCGTGGGTGTCATCAGAGTGGGACTAAATCTTGCCTCTTGGAGCATTTAACCTGTGACTAGTCTAATGTTTAAATATGTTCTAATCTTGTCCTCTTCATTCTTTAACGCTTGGCTTAGAATCTGAAGTTGTCCTTTTACCCTCTGGACAGCTTGGTAGGAGTCTCAGATTGCTTCTTTCAGTAGACAGAAGTTAAAATTTTCTTCATTGCTTCCAGAAGTAGAGCAGGGATCATGGCTGGTGTGAGTGCAGCTCTGACATAGGACCATGGAAAGAAAGGTGGCAGCAAAGATTTGCTTTGGTCTGTTGGAAGCGTTAAAGTGGCTGTTGGGAAATATTTGGTTGTCACTTGCTTTCAAACTTGGAGTGATGCCCCCAATTTCAAGAAGATGTGCAAGTGCAAGTGCCTGAATACCCATACACTCCCCCCCCCCCCCTTCCATTTTAAAAGCTAATTTTAAAGAAGGCTGAGTTAATCCCAAAGGGAACCTTCTGGGAGAAGGTGTCATAGCACAGCTACATCACTAGTGCAGCACTGGAATTAGATGTGTGGGTGGATATTTATTGTTAATTCCTCACTTGAGTGACTGCAGAAATGCAAATCTCTTTCGTTTGTCACAGAAAATGGGTGTCAAATGGGCAGTTGTTGGGGATGAAAACTATGGTGAGGGATCAAGCCGAGAGCACGCAGCCTTGGAGCCACGTCACTTGGGGGGCAGGGTCATCATCACCAAGAGCTTTGCCAGGATCCATGGTGAGTCACATTTCCCCTGTGATCTGTGTAAACAGGATGTATTTGGTTTGCGTGGAAGTGGTGTTTACCTTGCCCCACTGTCAACACCTCTGGGCACAGACTCTACCTCCTGATAAATGGTGAGGTCCCTCTGGTCAGGAATCCTGTTGTGGATCTAGTTAGATGTGACACAAACAGCGGAGATCCTGATTTTACTACAAAGATAGTAACTGTTGCTGGAACGCTACTCTGAGTGCCAGAAAGTAATTCTGATCTGCTGCAGTGTGTTGTTACAAGTGTGCTTGGTGGTTTGTTCTCTGCAGAAACCAATCTGAAGAAGCAGGGTCTACTGCCTCTCACTTTTGCTGACCCAGCGGACTACAACAAGATTCATCCTGTGGACAAGCTCAGCATCGTGGGGCTGGCAGACTTTGCACCTGGGAAGGTAACTTCTCACTGCACTCCATGGGCAGGGATGTGCCAGTACTGGGGAAGGATGTCAGGAGGGGCCAGAGGCAGCACAGGTGCTGCTGGGCAGTGTGGCCAGGCAGCCATGTGAGGAGCTTGACTCTAACGGTGCAGGGGGCCGGAGAGCAAGTCAGACTCAGAGTGCATTATTCTGAACAGGTATGAGAAACCCTGGTATGGTGGTGTGAATTCCTGGACTTGCTGCCTTAAGCACCCGTGTTCCCTGCAAGGAACTGGGACCACAGTTTGGGCTGAAAGGGACCTCAAAGCTCATCCAGTCCCAGCCCCCTCCCATGGGCAAGGACACCTTCCACTAGACCAGGTTGCTCCAAGCCCTCTCCAACCTGACCTTGAACACTGCCAGGGATGGGGCAGCCACAGTTTCTCTGGACAACCTCTGCCAGGGCCTCACCACCCAAACAGGGAAAAATTTCTTCCCGGTATCTGATCTATGTCAAGACCCACCCTGAGCTACAATTTTCCATTTTCAACTCTTTGGAAACATGTAGGAATTTTCCTGTGAGAATTCAAATAATTTGCTCCCTTTTGAAAGAGAAGGGGGGGGGGGAATAAAATCTGTCTTCTTCCTTTAGCCTCTGAAATGCATCATCAAGCATCCCAATGGGAGCCAAGAAACAATCATGCTGAACCACACCTTCAACGAGTCGCAGATAGAGTGGTTTCAAGCTGGCAGTGCCCTGAACAGAATGAAGGAGCTGCAGCAGAAATCCAGCTAAATGTGCACAACGTGCCCTGTGCACTGGACTCGATTCCGCTTCGGCATTTTCATCAAAGTGCAATTCCATGCCTCCTGTTGGAATAAATGTCTGATCAAATGTAACCATAGCTTCCTTTTGTTATGGTACTTCCTCTTCACTGACACTATGAAAAGGGAGTGCAGCTAGGCTTACTTTTGTCTTTTAAACTCCCTTTTTCTATTTTGGCTCAGTTTCAGTTGTCCCACAGTTATTTATATTTGAAAATGACCGGCTAAGGTGGGTTTTGTCTGTTCGGTTGGTTGTTTTCTGCCCATTCATTTTACTGATGGCTAAAGATTAAAAATGAAAATAAAGAATGTGACCATCTCTTCTGCCTTGTGTTATTATTATATTCATAATCCTGCTCTTCAGCCCCTGCTTCCCCTGTCACTTGCTGGAAGAGTGGGAAAGAATTGCTTGGAGATATAGGATGGTACCTGCCTTCTCCACAACAGGAGCCTGAGGTTGAGGAGTATCCTGTTAGAACAGCATCTAAATCTATGCAGCTACCAGCTCCCTCCACTTCTGGGAGCTCTGACCCTGTGAAATGAGAGCTGAGATGTTTGAAGGTACCTGGGCTTTTTGCTACCCCACAACAGCCCCTTATGCTGCTGAGGCTCTAACTTGCTTCACCCAAATCTCCACTGCTACAGCCAGCTGGGGTTTCTGCAAGCAGTTTCTTCCGTGGCTGGATGTCTGAGCACCACTGCGCTCTCTAAGCTTATTGTCTGAGCAGATGGACCTCAGTTCCTATGTGAACCTGAAGAATTCCAGGCTCCCTTTTAATTAGGGCAATGCACCAGGAATAACAGTTCAGAATTAAGGGGTTCTAACACCACTGCAGGGAGGGTGCTGGTGACTCAGGCTTTGTTTTCCCAGTTGGAGGTTAAGCAGGCCCACTATCCCAGGGAATTACAGCCCCTTCCTGCCAAATGTGCCTGGCTTTGTAATTATGTGTAGCATCACTCTCTTGGCAATGGGCCCTGCATAGATTTTACTGTTCTGTTGCCCCCCTTCCCTTTTACTGCTGTCAGGGAGGGTGATGGCAATTGTTTGTTATTGGCTGTCAGAGAAAAGTGTTGGTTGCAACACTGCCTGCCTTGAAATCCAAGTAGCTGAACTGCAGGAGGCAACTCTTCCCTTCCTGCTAGTCAGGAAGCTAATAGTTTCCCCCCACAAACTGAAAAGGAAGGCAGGCTGTGTGGTTTTTACTATTTATTCCATTTCTTGTATTAACACACCTCCATAAACAAGTATTTGGCTTGTTCATAGCAGCCTTGGTCCATTGCAGTTCATAATTACGTATTTCCAGTTGAACTCCTGCAAAGTTTAGCTCATTCTACATAAATACAGCTTGTACAATAAAGTATTTAGATTCAGCACAATAAGCAGCCTCTAGCATTCCACAGTGGTCACCTTCTCAGAGCCCAAGTTACTTTTAGGTAAACTACTATCATTACAGTTCTTTTTGGCAGACTTCATCCATGGATGAACTTCCTATTCCCAGCAGAACATTATCCCCACCACCACCTCTCCTGGCAGCAGCATTTTCCAGATCTCAAGAGTACCGTACCTCCTTTAACTCCAGTGTTTTGCTGTTTCATTTCCTGTCAAAAGAAGGGCAGATTTCTACCCCTCTGAGATCAAGCTCTCAGCCCAAGGAAGCAATCCTCTTTGACAGGCATTCTCTCCTGCTTTCACTCACTGAAGGCAACTCCCTTCTTAATTCAGACAAGCAAAGACCTCCCCTGTTTTTCCTGCAGGGCAGGAGACCAAAGCTCCAGCTGAGTTTGTTGCTGCTGCACTCAGGGCTTTTTGTGCCTTTAAAATCACTTGTACAGATCAGTGAAGACATTTCTTGAAAGCAACTTGTCTCTATCTGGCAGGCTGGAAGCTGAAGGGGAAAACACAGAATGGCAGGTCTAATTTCTCATTCAGCTTCAGAGGAGCAATGAGCACCAGCAGGACCCCATTATCCCCCAAACATCCACCGGAAAGACTTTCTGTGGAGCAGGCTCTGATGGCAGCTAGCTGTTTGTCCACCATGACAGGAGGCCCAAGCCTGGCTCACTGATGGATCCCTGTTCACAGAGAGAAGAAGAGAACGTGCATAAAGAATGCAGGAGGAAACACATCAGAATTTACTAGCTCACCCCCCCCCCCCCAAGTTATGGATGAGCTACTCACTTTCCCCCCTCAATCAGAGCCTTCATAGCACTTGCCCAGGCTCCTTGAAGCCTCGTCAACACTACCCACAATGTTCAACACTTAAAATTCAAGCACCCATTCCACCTCCTGACTGTCCCTGCACTGTTCAATGGTTTAGATCCATCTTCCTCTCACACTGTATTCAGGTGGGTCTTATGCCAAAACATGGAATGGGAAAGACAGTTTAGCTGCTGTGTAAACCTTGATGTGGTTCTCCCAGTGCTGTACTTCTCCTCCGCTCACTCCTACGTGCAGAGCCTGCACCCAGTCTTCTTTAAATCAGCCCCCCAGGAGGAACTCTACCAACAACCACAAAGTGTTCCAGTAAAAACAGACAGCAAACACACAGCAGCCACAAGAACAATCATCTCGTTTCTCCCCTTTTCCACTCCTTTCCTTTTATGACTCTGCTTCACTATCAGCTTAAAGCAACCCGTTCCTCAGGGAAGGGATGCTATTTTAGCCACAGAATAAACCCAGAGCATTCACAAAGCTGTATGAATAATGCACAGTTACCACAAGAGTGTAGGGTGCCTCTTTCTTCTGGACTTCTTCCGTGGCATTGGAAGTGGAAGCCTCTGCAGAGCTTGGACCCGTCGGGGATGTATCAACAAATGTCTCATCCACAACTCGGAAACGGATCTCCTCCCCAATGTCCATGTAAAGGTCGTGGGCCCCTTCTTCTGTCTCATATTCCCATACCCACACCTGCTCTGCTTCATCGCTGGCCATGCCAAGGGTTAAGGAGGGAAACTATCAGTGTTCTGCCTGACACATCACTTCCTGACAGCTTTGAGAGCAGACTCGATTCAAAGCCTTTTCACTATTCTTTCTCCAAGGGCAGTGCATTCTCCTCAGTGATCATCTGCACAGAACCCCCGTCTGGTTTCTGATTTTCCTGCTTTGAGGTGTATGCTGCAGGGCAGAGTCTGGGTTACCCCCACCCCCCATAAAAAACAACAGCAACAAAGACGACTCCCAAACAAACCCCCTGAAACCCAAGAAGACCTCACCTTAAGTGTATTACACACACAATGTCTATCTCGACATCACACTATGTGGTAAAACCTGTATCCTGCCTTCCACAGCAGCCAAGACTAGAGGCAGGGATTAAAATGTGGTTGTTCAGGGGCTGCTGCCATTTATTCCCATTAGCAGGCACAATGATCCTGCAAACCCGTGTCTGGCTGTGATAACAGTCTGCAGGACTTGCCTGACACAACGGCTTAGTTTCTGCCACTGAGCACCTCCATTGTTGCAGCAGTGAATGCTGTTGGGCCAGCACTGCACAATCCTTTGAAATGAAGTAGTAAAGTTATCAAAGGTGATCAAGGGATACAACTTCGCTGGCTGCTGCAGCGATTCTGGTGGGATGACAATATCATCAAAGAATCCAACAGAAACTGTGGAGAAAAGAAGCTGATGAAGACTGAAACAATTCTTTGCAAATGACGTTCACCAGTGATTCCTATAGTGCACTTCTAGACTCATTCTCCTTCCTCTTTCAAGAAGGTGGCGCAGGAATTACTCTTTGAGCCACAACACTCGATTTTAGTTGGCAGCAAAGCAACCACCCAGCTGAAAGTCCATACAGCAACAGAGGGCACAGTCTGTGTGCCCACTGGGAAAGGAAAAGGCTGTTTGGAGCAGGATTGGAAATGAAAGCGTTCCAAGAAATGAGTCAGATGCTATAGAGGTCTGCAACAGAAAGTTGCTTAGAAATCACAGATGTAACATATTAAATGCAGACCAATATAGTTAAAACAGCCCCCACCTCCCCACTGAGATTTCACAATGCTGAATTTTATCAGAAAGTGGACATGCCCAAATTCAGCAACACAAGCAGCCAGGATAATCTTATTGTCTTAGCTTAGCAACAGAGCAGAGGAGCTCGCCTCTGTGGAACACTCCTCCAAGAAAGGAAAGCAACTCATCAATTATGTATTCCTTGAATCTGACAGCACTTTGTGCTCACAAAGACATTTTCTTGCCATGTTTTTAGGTACAGGAAACAACTACGGATTTGCAGAGAACTGTAAAGAAGATCAATCAGATCAAGCAGATACTACCACTTTGAAAAAAAACAAGTTAACTGAAGCAAGAAAACAAATCCAGTCTATGCTCCAAATGGGGCTGCCTGTTCTTCTTGGGCATGCACATGAATGACAAAAGGAGAGGGGAGTGCAGACAAAACCATTCAGGGCAGGGGAAGCTGCCATGCTCAAACTACCTCAGATAACAGCAGTGCTACAGGCCAGTAATAGTCTTTAACCAGGGTACAGACAGTGCAATACCACCTGAAGTCACAGTATCTCAACAGCCCCAGGAGCTCTGCAGCTTGTGTGCCCCCAGTATTAGAAGTTGCAGCTTACCGTGAACACCATCCTGACTGCAGCTTTTAATCTGTCCAATGAGGATTTCATCCAAGAAGGGATGGAAGACCACATAGCGGAAATGCACTTAAAAAGAAAACAGATCATTAATAATATGCCCATGTTAGTGAATTAGACTCCTTCCACGGGTTGGCAGCCATTAAAACAAAATCCCACATCCTGTATGCCCTCTAAAATGCCTCCCCTTTGACAATTTCCTTACAGGCATTGATTAGATAGAAAAACGAGAACAGGAGTTAAGATTCCTAACTAGTTTGTGCAAGCTGTTGCCCAGCAGTGCCCTGTTCCCTGCTCCTCAGTCTTGCTAGAGTTTAAGATCACAGAATTAAGCTGCAAGATGAACAATATGGAGCGGGGCCTGTGCTAAAGTTATGATGTGAGCATTCCTGCACAATGCTCCAAGGCCAAGAGTACCAGTTGAAATTACACTTTCTCCTAATACTTCTGTGCCTTTTACCTTTGTCAGCAATGCTGCATTTTCTTCAGATAAAATAACTGGTATCACATATTATCAGAGTAAGGTACTCTAACATAACTGGATTTTTCATCCAGTTTAAGTAACATGTTTCTAACTAAGCATTTTGCATTTGTAATTATTAAAATGCTATACTAAACCAAATTTACCTGAACAACGCTATGAGCAATTTAACATAATTTTAGCTGTCTGTACTCAATGCTCCTCTTTTACATAAAATCAGTTACAGTACCTTAAAGAAAGAGTTATTACTAGGATTTATTGAAGTGCTATCCCAGATTCTGAAAGCAGACTTTTTCCCAAGCTCAGAGAGAATACATCCTCTCACTTTCAATTCAAGGAGTAGTTCAAAGTTAAGAAGCTGAACAGAGATTAAAGCAAGGAGGAAAGCCTGCCATCCTCCTTAAATATTACAGAAAACTTTTATTTGAAGGGAGCAAGTTCTCCTGGGAGTTAAAACTTGGACAAGGGGAGCCACATTCAGTCTGTCAAGTTTGCTTCTAACAGGAAATACTTCATTTGCTCAAGCTGCACTTCCACAGTGAAAACTGAAACTGAAAAAAAATGCATCTCTTTCCAGTTTAAATAAACTTATTTTAAAGATATGACAAAATTTGGTTTTATGCATTTACTTCCAGTTTTCACTCAGACAGATTTGCCAGAAGTCAAAGCAAAGAAATTAGTCATTCCTTATTTAAAACAGAAAGTCACTAGAAGCGTATGCTGAACCAGATCTGTCTAAGTCTCAAAGATGTAGCAAAACTTCCAGCTAGGAAAACAGCATCAAATGCTGTGCAAATGCTTTATGTAGAAAAGTGTTTCAACATCCTAGCTAGAGAAAATAAGCTTCAAAAAGAAACAAATACTAAAAAAACACAAAATAATTAATACAACTGATTTTCTACATGCATATTTCCAATCATTTTAAACTAAACTTCTTCCTCACTCCACACCTACATCTCTAGTAGTAAAACAGAGATGGACTGTTGGAGAAAGCTAACAGGACTGGCTATTTAAAGCTATGTTTGTACCCAAAAAGTGCAAAGAAGGGACTTTAGCCATGTTTCTCTTGCCCTCCGTACACGAATGGAGTTAAGGTGACAAACTTCAGAAGCTCCTTTAAATTTCCTTAACAATTGAACCCAGTTTACATTTCCAGATCACTAACCCTCTGCAAAACCATGTAACTAAGGACAAGCACATACCTTTGGTATGAGATGCACCATCTCCAGGGAAAATGTATGAATCTTCCAGCTTTGTGATATCATATAAACAGATGCAGAGGCCGACGTTGTACACAACCTGCTCAAAGAAAATAATTAAAAAGCAGTAAGTCAAGCAACCCACCAGGTTAAACCAAGTAAACCATGAAATTTACACACCACACACATCAGTTCAAAACAAGGCCACAGAAGGGTGGCTGCTTTGGTACGCTCTCTTCAACAGCCCCAGCCAAAACCTCACTGCACTGCAGGGGAACCCCAAACCTACCCAAGTGTTACGGGAGCAGTGTTTTCACTGGCACTGCAAAGAGCACAGCTACAAACAGAAACCCTTGGGGCAACTGTCGGTGGTGAGAAAACCTGACAGTTGCCAAGATAGCAAACAGTTGCTCACAGACAACATTCACCAGCCCTACAGCTTGTCCAAAAGCTAAACATACTTTTTGCTAGAGTTACACTCTCAGAAGCCTCTAGGCTTGCCTTTGTCTTAAACTGAATTAGCGCTGGGGAGAGCCAAGGACAGCTCTTGGTTCCTCTGCTACTTCTGAGAGGGCTTCCCAGCACACACAATCTGAGACCCCTACCAGTCATCAGGGGAAGCCCTTCGCTTTTTATCACTTGGCCCTATAACCTGCTATTCACAACCCTACATCACTTGAGGTTGCTCTTTTGAGCACCCCTCACGTTCCCTGCCTTGCACTGAAAGCCTCAGGCTAATCGCAGTCCCAGGGCTGCAGAGACAGAACACTTGTTTCTATCCTGTACCAAAGACCAACTTTTTACTGACACACTGTATTTTGAGTACTAAGCGCAGACCTAGCCAGCTATTAATACCTTAATTTTTCTTCCAGTATTGCTGTTCTACACTTCAGACATAAGACAAAACTGTTCACTATGCTGAGGCCCTGGCACAGGCTGCGCACAGAAGCTGTGGCTGCCCCAGCCCTTGCAGTGTTCAAGGCCAGGTTGGACGGGGCTTGGAGCAACCTGCTCTAGTGGAAGGTGTCCCTGCTCGTGGCAGGGGGTTGGAACTGGATGAGCTTTAAGGTCCCTTCTAATGCAAACCATTCTCTGATTCTACCTTCTCTTAAATTCTCCCCTCTGGATGGATTAGTTTGTATCAGCTTTTCAGACTGAGTTTTGGATTGCTAGTCTACACATAAACAGCAGTTACTCTTCTCTCCCATACTTCTCGGCCCCATCTGGTATCTCATTATATTGCAATTACAGCATTAGCCATTAGAAAAAAAGTCCCCTTTGAGATGATACATGGCTATCTGTTTACACTCTAGTGTATTTCAGTTACTGGGGTGGCCTTCTCATCTATTCTGACACCTCACCCACACATCTCGTTAGGAACAAGAAACACTCGGGGATGTTACAATGCCTCCACCAACCTATACATGACCCACGCTTTACCTTATTGGCCAATTTCTTGTTTAGCTCTTCCGCAATGGAATCATTCAGTTTCCTCTCAAACTGCCAGGGAGCAATCCTCACTGTGTCCGTCATCTCTACCAGGACAAACATGGTGGCGGGCAGCACCTCTGAGGAGAGCGACAAACACCAACCGCCTCAGGCGCCGGAGCACTGCGAGGGCAGCCGACACACCGACAACCGGGGAATCCCCAATGCCTTGCACGGAGCTCAGCGGGGCAGCACCCTGCCTGTCCCGAAATGAAACAGGACATGGGAGTCTGAAACCGGGGGAGGGGGTTGAGGGCTGCCACGCAACGGGGTGGGCGGCCAGAGAGCCGCCGTTGTACGGAGCACGGGGAGCGGACGGCACCGAACCGGGCCGCACCTCAGCCGCTCCCTCACCCACCTCCCACACGCGGAACACCGCCGCGCTCTACCCGACCCCACAGCACTTCCGGCGCCTCAGCCAATCGCATCCCGCGGCGGGCGGGCGGGCCCGCGCTGATTGACGAGGAAAGAAACCCTCACGGGACGTGGGGGAGGAGCCTTGCAGCGACCCCGCCCCCCGGCCGCCATTTTGTCCCTCCTCAGGGCGGGGTGACGGGGTGGCAGGCCCGGCCCGGCCCCTGCCGTGATGGGTGCGGGGCTGGGGTCGTTCAGTGTGGACATGGAGAGCCCCGCAGCAGCCTGGCAATCGGCGCCAGGCTGCGCTTTACCTGTCCCCCACCCCAGGTTTTTTTCCTCAAGCAGTGGCTCCTGGGTCTGGGCTGATGTTTCACCTGAAGCAATCCCCAGTTGCAGTTGTAGTCACTTCATTTATCGTTTTCATCTGCTTATCCTACAGGGCAGCAGAGGTCGAAGTCTGCACCTCTCCAAGAACCAACACTTGAGCTGTTTGCCTACCTAAAGAGCAACTTGGGGTGGGTTTATAGCCCACTTCCACCTAGAAGCCTGCTTCAGAGCAGTGACTGCCCAATACTTAGGTCAAGGTTATTGCCAAGGACAAATAGACATCACGTAGAGCTGGCATAGTTTATTCTGTGCATGTATTACGAACAGGCATTCTGCAGCGAGTCAAGCAGCGTGAGGGATGGGAGAAAACAAGGGGGTGTGCTCATGTCTGTGAGAAATGAAAGGAGGCCGTTTGAAGTGTGCTTAAAAAAGGATCCACCAGGAAAACCAAACATCCCTGGCTGACAGTCAAAACTGCACTGTCAGCACAGCAGCTTTGATGCCAAGGCTGAGTGTGTCATCCCCAACCGCCCCCAGCAGCGCATAGCGGGACGGTAATGAGTGGTTTAGGTGAGGAATCATTAAACGTTGAGCTGCGTTGGGACAGGAAGGGGAGAACAAGGTTGGAAACACCACAGCTTGGCCTCATTAACAAGATACCATTGGGTTGTGGGTTTGTCCTTTGTTAATGGCTGGTCTGCGCATGTTGGGCATGTTTGTATTAAATGGGCCCTGGAACAACTTTTCCCGTATTGACAACCTGAGAAGAGCAGCATTTTCCTTCAAGCAGCATCCGCCAGCTGAGCAGGGAGCCTGCTGCTGGCCCCGCAGACACTGCTCTCTCAGAACACCTCAACCCAAATCCCCAGTGCTTCTCACTCTTCTCGTCCTACTTCAGGGAGCTGTGCAGCAGCTCCTTCTTCCTGCGCTGCAGTCGCGGCTGCGCTAATCTCAGCATGGCACAGTTTTGCTGGCACGCGTGCCGCATCCCTTGCTGTTCTGTCCTGGCCTCACGCAGCTCTGGCAGTGCGAGGTTTGACCTTTAGCTGGAGCACAGGTTTTGTGGGTATCTGGAGCTATGTTTTTAGAAGAGAGAAGAGTTCTGACCTTTTTCTGGGTCAGGGTCCTATTCTGCTGGCAGGGGAAGAAATAGCCTTTCTATCACACAAGGAGATATCAGTTAGACACTTGATACTGGCAAGGATACTTTTGTGTATAAGAACTGTAAGGTTAAACAGGGGCAAGGGTTGAGCGGAAGAGCAGGCTGAATAACTGGGAGAGCATGAGAGATGGAGAGAAGTGGATTTGGACAGAGTCATAATCACACTTCCATTTCTAGCCTGTCCTTGAGCTAACATTTCTTGTGCTTCCAATAGCCATGCCCCAGCAAGGGGGCTCTTGGGTACCTAATACAAAGCAGATGCATCTCCCATCATCCTGATCCACAGCCCTGTGAGCAGTGGGTCTGTGAGGCCTTGCTTCATACTTGTTTGTGTCTTATGGTTGGGTCTTTGGTGTCTCATAAAGTGCAAGCACCAAACAAGGTCTTCTGCGTTGGGGGTGTGCAGATTCTCTCTCATGTATCAGCCAACAAGGGCTGAACACCGCAGGTTGTTCTTCAGTAGGGCAACAGATTCCTCTTCTCTGCATAGCTACGTGTTTTGGGAACACTTGCAGGTACTTTGATACTACTCTGGGGAAAATGAGTTGAAATGTGTGGAGAATAAGCTGGCAAAGGCAGCATCGAATGAGCTTCATTGCCTTAGATACTGGGCTACAAACACCACCAGAGCTGAGTCAGGCTGGCCATTTCTCATCCTCTACCAGTAACATCTCAGGCTGTGGGAAATGGTTTTCAGTCTCACCCTCTGCAGGTAACCCCCCCAAATCCCAAGCAGTATGTGCCTGGCCCTTTGTGCACATGATGGGATGTTGCTCTGCTACCACCTAGGTTTTCTCCCTGGAGGAATTCTGTATTTCATAAACACCATCTCTAATGTACAAATATAAACAGAAGCCAAGCTTTGCCCTGTAAAACCTGGGTGTTGTCTCAGCTGAGTTATGATAGCACTAGGAGTTATACTATGTTTAAGTCAGCAGCTAAGGTATCTTGATGTCAGAGAGCAGCCTCATTGTGTTGAGTGGTCTCTTTCTGTCCCAGTAGTACTGACACGATGAATATCCACAAATCTGCAGGGCCTGTATGCACCTTTTCATACATAACCACAAAGTTTGTGAAGTCTCTCTCAGCAGTATTGGGCCTTTTCCAGCATTTGGGAGGATGGCTGAGACTGGCTCTCAGTTGCTGGGATTGTTTTTTTTTTTGACACTTAAACTGCTGGAATGCAGGGATTGCACAAGGGTCTTCCTGTCACTCAGAGAAAATCCCTGACATTTCTCATTCTCACAATTGAGAGGAAAACTGGAAAATACTATTTGACGTTACCTGAAGGCTCAGAAAAGGGAGGAAAATATAAAGAACCCCCAAATTATTTTGCTTTAAGATCTCCTCTGCCCCACATCCCCATTCCTGTTGAGAAAACTGGGTAAGAGATGTTGGAGGAGGTGAGAGGTGATTTGCATCTAGACTGTACTGGCCCTCCTTTGATTGACTCCAACGGAATTATGTATCTTCTCACTTACAAAGTCCTGCATACTTCTGCCATTGCTTCCACCTCTGCAGGCATCTCCAGCACCCCCATTGTCTGATCAAAGCTTCCCCTCTTCTCCTTTTATAAGTTTTGCATACTTCAGACTCTGCTGCAGCACATGCCCAGAGCCACCTTCCAGTCAAACATCCTTCGAGTTCCCTGTGCCTCTCCTGTCAAGAGCCTTTAGTCATTTTGTGTCAGAGTCGTGTTCTGACACTCGTCCCCTCTGTTCAGTTGATACTCTTTGACTGGACACATCGTTAACCCTGGTGTACCACAAACCAGGCAGGGAAGTACAGGTATTTATGATCATCAATATACAATGTACAGTCACTCTTCTGACCTCCAGCTGTTTCCAGCTCAGGACCCTCCTCATGTGGATGTGTAGAGCTGTCCCCCAGGAGAGGATGGGCAATCTCAGGAGAAATTCAGGATGAAGACTGAGAGCTAGCTGTGTTTCTTCTCCCCTTCTTTTGCAAGGTTTTGAAGGGTAGAGTGGAGAGATGAGCCTTTGGTGTCTGTAGGGGGGAATGGGGCTCCTGTTTTGCCATGGAAAACTGCTTGAAAAGGCTTGAGCAGAGCATGATGGGCAATAGCAGAACCCACCGGCACTTGGGGGGGTTTCAGTGCTTCTTGCCATGGTCTGGTCTGGTCTGTGTGCAGAGCCTTTTTCTGCACTATTGTTCATTGACAAGGAGGGACACAACCACTTTGTGCTCTGGTCCCTCTGTCAAAGCCCCTGGGATGGCCACAGATCAACACCCCACTACCTGGATGGATGGATGGATGGATGGATGGATGGATGGATGGATGGATGGATGGATGGATGGATAGATACAGCCAAGTGGAGCAATTGTTACCTTGTCTCCTGACTGCACCATGACTCACACACCATGCCAGCTTCCCACACTACTGGTATGCCACCCTGCAGCCCCAGGGGTCATTGGTGGAAAAGCTCTGGTTACTACCATCGCATTCATCTATGTAGAATGACTCAAGGAAAGAGTTGTGTAAGAAACCAAAAGCAACCTACCACCACCCCATGTCACAAGATGCCCATGACAGCTCCCTGCAGCACTGACACTGTGCCATGGCTGTTTGGGGTTCTTGCAAACTTTATTCCAGGATCACAGATCCCTGCGTTTTAAGGTACTGGTGTGGTCCACCCTTCTGCTCCAAAATGAGGCTGATACCACCTAAATTCCTCCCAAAGGATGCCTACCCAGCCTGTTCTTAAAAACCTCCAGTGATGGAGACTCTGGTGCTTCCCCAGGCAATCTACTTGAGTAATTAACTGCCTGTTCTGTTAGAAAGCCTTTCCTAATGTCTAGCATCAGTCTCACTCCTTGAAATTTAAACCCCACTACTCCTCGCCCTGTTTCCCAGTGGATACAACTGATTCCTGTCCTCATCACATCACCCTACGCCCCCAAGAGAGAAAGTCTCTGGCCAACTTATGACGTTGTTTTTGCCCATGGAGATGGCTCTTGGCAGAGGGGAAACCAGAAAGGGAAGATCTTCTAGGCTCAGGGAGTTGGCATAGTGTGCTGCTAGAAATGAGGCCAGAGCAGGGGCACAGGGCAATGGGGTGGATTTGTGGTGTGTGCTCTCCTGGCTGTGCTGGGGGTGACTGCAACACCCATGCATGCTTGGGGGCTGCAGGCTTGGGCATATGGGGAGAGTGGCTGCAGCACCACTAGTAGGTCTTGGGGTGATGTGGGAGAGGCTTGACCCATTGCAGGGGACGCCCCTGGCTTTCTGGCCCGTTCTCCCCCTCCAGTGCCTGTGGGGCTGCCCTGTTGCGTCCGGCCATGCCAGTGATGCACCGAAGCACGTCACTTTGCATAACTGGAGTGATGCAGCCCCCCTGGGCTGACCCTCGTAGCCTCCAGCCTCCCATACAGCCTTGCTTCTTTAAGCCTAGCTCAGAAATGACCAGCCTGATCCCTCCCACCTGCCCGCTCCCCCTGGCCTGGCCCTGACGTCAGGGAAGGCGTGCGGATGCGTGTGTGTGTGTGCGAGGCGCGCATCATCCACACATCAGATCCCGCAGGTCCATCAGCAGGCAGCCGGCAGGCAGGCAGGCAGGCAGCCGGAGAAAGCCCCCCGCAGCCAGGCTGCAGGAGAGACCACTGCTCCTCGCACGGCAGCGGAGGAGAGTTCGGCCCCGCCGAGCACCGATGCTTTGCAGAGCGCAACTCCAGGGAGCCCGTCAGTGCTAAGGAGGTGAGTGAGGGGAGGCACAATGGCCATCTGGGGCTATTGTGGCTGGAGGTTAAACTTCGTGCACCGCCACCTTCTTTTAAACCTGCTTTTTCCTTTTGACGGTGGAGAGGTGCGAGGCTGAGGTACGACTTCTCTCCTCCGGTTCGGTTATTCCCCACCAGCCTCGGGAACAATAACTCCTCTGGAGGTGGCGGCGGCGGCAGTGTAGTACTGTATGTCTGCTGTGGCTGGGGGGCAAATAGCCAGGGCTTTGCCAAGAGGGGCTGAGATCAGCTGGACCCAGCTCTCTGATTGCCGGGTGAAGGGGAGGCAGTCTGTAAAAAATCCTTCTAATTAAACCATGATAATGATGTGGGCTTGAATTGAGGTTTCTTTAGGACTGGCTGCACTGTTCATTCCTGCTGATGGCAAGTTAGATCCACAAAGGAGGAAGGAAGGACGCACAGATGAGGACATTTGCACCAGGTCTTTGAATAGACACTGTTCTCATTAAAAAAATGCACCCAAACCAAATGCAACAAAACAACCTAATTCCATAAATTTGGTATTTGGGAGTGAGGATTATGCATATATGCTTAAAAGGTAAATCAAGCCTCCATGATGGCTTCTCCCTTTGCTTCTCCTTTGCATCTGGCAGCCTTCTTTCTCTCCCCCGTGGCCTCCTGGAGATCTGGGCACCCCAGCACTAAGGGAGCTTTTTATAATCGATCCATAAAGGTGACATTCATATTTTAGCGCTAAGCAGGCTGTATCGTAGGCGAGACTATCTCAGCAAAGATCCCTGGAGTTGTGAGCGTGATTGGCTTAGCTAGGGAGAGGATGCTGTCAGTCTGTATTCCCCAAAAACCGCCTAGTTTATTTTTCCTATAGTAATTTGTCTCAGCAATGGGGTTTTTAACATGCAGGGTGGGCAAGGAAATTGCTTTGCTTGGTATTAACTCTTAACAGCATGACCAGAAAGGGGGGTGGGAGGGCTGAGGGGCTTTCATTAGCATTGGATAGAGACAGCATTTATAAAATCCTGCCAGACGCCAAGGCTGTGAGCCTCCTCCAAGGGAGGATGGAGAAACGCAGCCCAGCGAGGGGTAACCTGCTTGTGCCACCCCCTGCCTGGAGCCATCCAGGTTCCCCAGCTGGTTCCAGCCCTTCACAGCGGCCCCTGGGAGGTGCTGATTCGGGCTCTCTGCTGGCTACCACGTTGCTGCTGGGTCCCTTGGCATATGAATATGCCAAGCAGCTGAAATGTGGGATTCTTATTGTTGCACTGAGCTCTGGGGGCACGTTTCTGCGTCTGGAGGGGTGTAGCTCTTCTGTTTCAGCCCGTGTCTAGACAGGCTGGGTCTGGGGGGGCATCATCTTCCACTGAGGATGGCGGTGGGCCAGAACATCGCTTTCCCTGCTCCGTGGGGTGAGGAGATGGCTGCCGGCAGCCAGCTGCGGAGATGGGGGGTCTGTTTGACATACAGACACCTTTCTGCTACTGGGGTGGACAAAGTAGGGAGGTAAATCTGGCTTCTGAACAGGGACCACTGGCAGTCATGAGAGACAAGAGAGAACATGATGGCGAGTGGCAGGGAAGAGCCCATGTAGGATCTTGCTGGAAAAGGCAGCAGGGAGAAAATAACTTCCACCTCCTTGGCTGGGGCAGGGGGAGCAGCGGCACTCGGCAGACCCAAGCGTGGTGACAGACAGCATCTGAGCCAGGGATTTGCAAAGGAATGCGGCGGCGTGAAGGGAAACAGTCCATAAAGGGGATGGTGGGTCATGACCAGAGCCGGAGCATGACAGCCGCTGGTGGAGCAGCCACCCATCCATTCGTCCATCCGTTCTGGGCAGCCTTGAGGTTCCAGCAGATGGGAAGGAGCACAAAGAAGTGCCGTGTGGGAGGGCCAGCTCACCGGGGGCCATTAAGCCAATTAAATATGCATTCCCCTGCCTGGCTGAGGGACGTGTGAGGGTTTTTTTTTTCCGCTGCCACTAATGAACGGGGAGTGGCAGAGAGGGGCTGGTGCCTCTTCAAAAGGCTCCTTCCCCCGTTCTGGGGGACCTTGAAGGGCTGTTTAGTTAAACAAGGTCACAGACAGCACCTAAGTCAATGTGCTTGGCTTTAAAGAGACAGAGAAAGACAGTGATTTTATTTGATAAAGCACAGACCTTTCAGTCGCTGATGATGAATAGGGTACTTGGATCTCAAGATAAAAGCTGATGTGTCTACTGCCTGTCTGCCTTAATTGGCCTGGGTTTCCTGCATTCTGCCTGTGAGCATTCCCGACTGTCAGCTTGGCTTGGGAGCCTGCCCTCTGAAAAACATAAAAGCAAAGCTGGCTGCTGCTGCGGAAGGAAACCCTGTCACCAGAGCACTTTGGGGTTCATTCTGAGATGTTCTCTGTGAGGAGCTGGGAGCTGGGGGTGTTTTTATGAGAAGCATTCTTCCAGGGAGTGCTGATCTCAGTGCCGCTTGCACACCTTCCTCAGAGGACTGTCACCCCAGGGGACCTGCAGAACAAAGCCACCCAGGGGAGACAGCGAGGAGCGAGGTGCAGGTCTGGCAGTGGCTGTGGGGATGGGGCTACACTGGAAAAAGGCTTCCCGATCCCCACGCCAGAGCTGGGCTGCTGCGGCCTCCCCTCGCCTCCTCGAGTGACCCGGATTTCATCCCTGCACTGTATACATACGTGCAATGGGCACGCTGCTGAGGGTGGTGTCTGCCTGGCTGGCAGAGACCTGTGGTGGGGACAGGTGCTTATGGTCCCAGTGAAGGGGAACATGACACTGGTGATGGAGGAGAAGTGAAAATGCCTCCAAGTGCCTCCTCCTTGTCACCTGCTGGGGCTGCAGCATGGCGAAAGGACTGGCAGAGGGTGGTGGGATAGAGAACAGAGGAGGAAGAAGGGCAGGAGAAGCTTTCCCTGGTCTCCAGCTGGGCTGGGTAGAGGGGACACCAGCAAGGACATGCTCATGTCTCCCCTCTTCTCTCAGCCCACTTTTGCTGAGTTTAATTTCCTCAGTCCCTTTGTTTGCTGCGGGGATTTAAATGATGTGGAAGGCAGGATACTGCCCTGGAGCCCCATGGTGCCAAAGCTCCCGCTCAGCCTCAGCTTCACCAGCAGCAGCAAAGCTGGGTGTTCAGTCACTGGGCCCCAAGGATGACCCCCAAACAAAGGGAGAGGAGCAGAGAGTGTCTGGCCTTGGGAGCCAACCTTGGCATGGCCACAGGACAGGGGTCTCTGCTCTAGCCCCCACTCCAAGCAGGACTTAGGTGCAATGCCTCTGAGCAGGATGTGTCCAGGAGGCTGCACACCCCCAAGGATGGGGACCTCACAGCCTTGCTGTGCCCTGTCACTGTAGTCCCAGTGAGCTGCTGTGCTTTGCTAGGGCTTTCCCCACATCCCTACGGACCAGCCAGAGCTCCCCAAAGCACCTGAGGGCTGTTGCACTCAGCTTGTTTTCCCATGTGGGGCAAGCTCAGCTAATGGGGGCACACAGCAGTTGCCATCCTCAGGCCTCAGGAGTGTGTTCTCTGTTTCCTCTGCCTCGGTGATGCGCAGCAGGCTCCTGCTCCCCATCACCACTCAACCCAAACCAGGAGGCCCTCAGGGCACCCAGGCCTGTGCTGGTCCCACAGGTGAACCTGGCACAGACCCACTCTCGGCTGTCACTTCATCTGCCCAAGCCATTTTCTCCCTGCAAGGCTCCCCCTCTTGCATACCCCTTCCCCTTCACCTCCTGTTTTTCTTTTCCCTCTGGGAAACTTCCATTTTTCCAGCCTCACATGGATCCGCTGGAGGAAGCTCGTTCTCCTGGTGCCAGCCAACACCCTCAGCATACTAATAGTTTTGCTCCAAGCATTCAGGTTAAATACCCTCCATTGTCCCTAATCTGGTGGGGAAACCGAAAAGGTCTCCTCAGTGAAAGCAGCACAGAGGAGGTACTCTGTGGTGAAGCCATTTTCATAGTGTCAGCTCCATGATGTGGCAGAGAACTGAGGGTCACTTCCCCACATCGCTCAACCCTGATCCTCCTGGGAAGATGCCAGATCCTGCAGTGATGCTTGGGGACCACATCACTTTTTACTGCCCAGAAGCAGGCAGGCTGCTTGCCAGCACAGGCAGGGTGGTCGGGTGGGGGACACAGATGGGAGCAGTGGAGCAGCGTGGTGGCTGCCCAGGCTTTTGGATGTCTCACTCGCAGGGCTCCATGAGCCCCTCTGAGCTCCTCGGGCATGGGGGATGGAGGTGGTGAGCCTGGGAATGGAAGAAGGAGATGCTGAGGCTCCAAGGGGGGAGCTGAGCAGCCCTGGTGTGGGTGGGCCGTGGAGCAGGAGGCAGGTGCTTGTGCTCCAGTTGCTTCATGGCACAGAGGAGCCACTGAAGCGCATGAAGGGTTTGGTGCAGGGGTGGAGGGGAAGTCAGAGATAGGAAGGATGTTTCAGAGGGGTTTGCGGTTATGGCTGGAAGTCATCTTAAAGGGCAAGAGCAAAGTACTGGGTTTTGCCTTGGCGTGAGGCTCCAGCGTGGTCTCTGCTGGCTGAAACCTGGGTGAAGCTTTGCAGGGCTGAGAGGGAGACACCACTAGGACACTAACTGAGGTGTGGATGGGTAGACCCTCCGGAAGGGGAACAGGAGTTGCTAGGTCCCTCCCAACCCTTCCACTGCTCTAGAAATCTCTTCCCATGTCCTTGGTGCCTGCTAATTTCAGAGCCGAGGTGACCCCCTTTTGTGCTTTGCCCCAGAGCCACTGTGCCTCGAGGGGCCACGGATGAGTCAGAAACCAAATTAACTATTCCCCGGGTTTCCCAGTGTGTGCTGGTGTCCTCCCAAAGAATACTGCATGCCACAGCGGAGTTGGAAGGGCTGCATGGGCTGGCAGGGAAGGGGATGGTAACAACATGGGATGTTGGGGGAAACCTGCTTCAGAATGCACAGGCCCCTGGTTTCATGCTCAGGGTGGTTCAGCCATGCTCACGCTTGCTCTGGCTCCTGCTCTTTGGTGGGTGACTCAGCTGCCAGGCCACCTCTCGCACATCCCAGCACAGGGTTACCCCTTGGGCTTTACCTCCTTGCAAACCACATGATGCCAGCCAAAACCTGGGGCCCAATGCCCACAGTGGCAGTGATTGAGCTGTTGTGGCTCATCTGAGGTGTCCCAGTGATGTGCGTGTGGTGTTGGCAGCCTGCAATAGCCTCCCACTGCCCCTTCCCTGTAGGGATGTGGCCAGTGGGCAGCAAGCTGCTGACCGGGGCTGGGTTTGGGTCCTACATCCCATAGCACAGAGGCAACCTCCAGTGGTGGGGAGACCTCAGACCCTGACCTCGACCTACCTGTTGGCTCAACCTTTTTCCTTCATCCTTTCAGCAGAAATCCCAGACTGTGGGAATATCTCAGAGGGTGGGGCCGGGAGCCCTGGGGGGCTGGCACTGCATGGGCATCCTTCCCAAAATGGTCCCTTCCTATGGCAGCCTACGCTCAGCTGCTCCTTCTCCCAGGACATGCTTCTTATTGACTTCATCTCTAATATGTGGGGTTATCCTGAAACAAATGAAAGGCAAAGCCACAAACCAGGTTCTTTCCTTCCCTCGGGATTGTTCTGCGGGAACTGTTTGGATTGTTTAACTGCGCCAGTGGGACACTGGCACAGGTTGCACACAGGAGCTGTGGCTGCCCCATCCTTGGCAGTGTTTAAGGCCAGGCTGGACGGGGCTTGGAGCAACCTGGTCTAGTGGAAGGTGTCCCTGCCCATGGCAGGGGGTTGGAACTGGATGAGCTTTGAGGTCCCTTCTGATCCAAACCATTCTATGAATCTAGGAATATTCTGGGTTGATCCAAGCTAGGATGGGCTTCCTAGGGCAATTCCTAGCACCTGGTGTTGGTGCCCAGTACCAAGGCCATCAGTGTGCTGCCTGCACCCATAGATGTGGGCTGGGAGCAGAGGGGGCTGTTCCTGACAGCAAACTGCCCCTACTGCCAAACCCCCTCCCTGGGGGGGGGGGGCTGTAACACCCCCCTTTGCTCCCCTGGCCGCAGGTACCCAGCAGACCCGGGGCACCCTTTCTCCCGCCGCCTGCCTGCCCATCTGTCCCCAGAACGGAGGAGCCCGCCAGCCCCACCATGTCATCAGACCCCAGCGCCCCACCAGCGGTGCCCCCGCTGCACTCGCCCAAGTCGCCGGTGTGGCCCACCTTCCCCTTCCAGCGTGAGGGCAGCCGCATCTGGGAGCGTGGCAACCTGCTGCTGCGGGACCTGCCCAGCCCGCTCCCCACCAAGAGGACCAGGACCTACTCAGCGTGAGTACCCAGCGCACAGCAAGTGGGCTTGGGGCTGTCCTGCTCAGCTAAGCAGGGACCACAGTCGCCAGTAGGACTCTTTGCAGCTGATGCATGTTGTCATCGTGGCACGCAGCATCTCTGCACCTGTCTGCCGGCAGTGCTGCAGGTGGGATCCATATACTCTCCCCATGGAATGCTGTCTATTCCTAGCAAACCTCTCCATGTGCTGTCCCCCCCAGTGAGACATCTCCATCCCTTTCCTCCTACAGCACAGCACGTGCCTCTGCTGGCCCCATCTTCAAGGGTGTCTGCAAGCAGTTCTCTCGCTCCCAGGGCCATGGGTTCATCACCCCCGAGAATGGCACAGAGGACATCTTTGTGCACGTGTCTGAGTAAGTCTGGGGATGTGTGGGGCTGGAGACCTGCGGGCTGGGGTTAGGAGGTCTCCGTGATGTGGAGATGAGGCTCTGCTTGTCCTCTACCCCTAAGGCGCAGCTGATGGATTGGGTGTCTTCCTTCCTTGGTGCTGGGTGGTCCAGCTCTTGGCCCCAGCCCCACTTCTCCTCTCCTCTCCTGCAGCATCGAGGGGGAGTATGTCCCGGTGGAGGGGGACGAGGTGACGTACAAGGTCTGCCCCATCCCTCCCAAGAACCAGAAGTTCCAGGCGGTGGAGGTGGTCCTCACCAACCTGGCACCCCACACGAAGCACGAGACGTGGTCTGGCCAGATCATCGGCTCCTAGGCCCCCGGGAGGGCCACCGGCCACTCGGCCCCACAGAGCAAACCTGCCCGGCCGCTCACAAGGGGAGCCGAGGCGGCGGTGGGGCCGGGGCTGCCCCCAAACATGCAGGCGTTTGCGTTCGGTGTCTTTTATAAGGTTACGGTTTCCTTTGTGTGTGTTTGTAAGTGTCTGTCGAGGGGGACGGGGAAAGCAGAGCCCTCCCCTGCCGCCCTCCAGCGCTGGGGGCAGTGCCGAGCACCATGTCCCCTTTCTTGCCCCGGAGGCCATGGGGATCAGGGGAACCAGCCCTACCCCTGCCCACCGGTGCTGAGAGCGGGAGAGGGAAGTCTGGGGGAGCTTGGCTCGTCCTCCTAAACCCAGCTTTGGCAAGATGGGCTCCCCATTTGGTCTCATTGCCCACAGCACACCATCAGCGGGGCATGCTGTGGGGCTGGGGAGAAACAGGGCAGTGTGGGGCAATGTGGGGCAGCGTACCACTATTGCTGGTAGTTGACGGCACCTGCCTGAGCCACATCCCTCCATCAACAGCTCTCAGGTCAGCGGTGTCACGGGGAGGTGGGTGGCTTACAGAAAGAAAACACTAAGGGGCATATGGCTGCTGGCAAGGTGCTGAGACCTGTGCCCGCAGGGGCAGGGGTGAACTTGGCACCTCTGTGCTCCCCACCACCCTTGGGCCGGTACCGCATTTATTTTGGCTCCATACTGATGTGGTTTTGGGTGAGATGGCAGCTCCTTGTCCCCCCAGCCCTCTGGAGACCCTGCTTCCCATCTGTATGTGTGTGTGTGTGTGTGTGTGCATATCCATAGCTTGGCAGGGGGATGTGAGGGGCTGAGGGATGTAAGTAGCCTCAGCCACTTCTCCCCAGCCCCTCGGTGTAGGCAGGGTCTCGTATACAAAGCACAAACTTCTTTGGTTTTGGTCTTCTCTGCCATGCCCTGGCCAGGTGGGCTCAGGAGGGACAAGGCAGAGGTCAACAGGACAAGGACAACTTGCACAGGGCTGGACCGGAGGTGACCCCAGGCAATGTTCCAGGAATCATCAGCATCTGAAAGGGTTTATTTCCAAGTGGGCCTGGGGAGGTGACAGCCAGCTCCCTGGGGACCTGCTCCCTGCTCCTGGCCCTCAGCACTGTTGGAGAGTGGCATTTTCCACATCTTGCTGCTGCTGCTGCTGCAGCGGGGACAGGGGTCTGTTGTAAGCAGGAAGAAGGGACGAGGCTGGTGCCACACAGGCCAGCCAGGCCCTGTGGATTCAGGACCCACTGCCTACTGCCCCAGCCCAGGCTGACAGGGGCATACCCCACAGCCCATCTCACTGCCAACCCCAAGCCCAGCTTACCGAGGGGCTGTGGTGATGCTGGCTCAGGCCCCAGGATCCCTGGGACACAGAGTCAGCTTGGCCAAGGCAAACCTTGATTGATTTGGTTGTTTTCCCTTTCCCTATTTTTTGGGGGAATAAACTACAACCCCAGACTTGTGGTGTTTTTACAACTCCAGTGTGGTTCCCGCCTGTCTGACCATGTGTCAACCTTTGTAACATTGGCAATAAACCATTAAAAGTGACTTTCCCATGAGCCCTGCCCATCCTGGCTCTTTGTCCTGTGTGTGTCACAGTGGGGATGCTGCTGGCTGTCCCAGGTAAAGGACCTGGATCACTCAGGGATTTATCCAGACAGCATGGTCTGGGGGTTCTGGGGTGCTCCAGGTTTGCTCAGGGGGAGCAGACGCTGAACCTGGGACAGGAGGCTGCTGCCCACTGGGATGGGGGCTGGGGTTGGGGCTGGTCCCCCACTGCTGCAGGGATTTTGGGTGCCTGCCATCTGGATGTGTCTCAGCCCAACAGAGCCCAGCACAAAGCACACGCTGCCTCCAACCACTGCGTGTTGTAGCTTTAGTAGGATTGGTTTTATTTTTTTTAATATACATATATCTGTATTTAAATATATTTCTTATTTAACAGTTGGTATTTGCCAGACAGGAGCTGCCCATCTCGCACAGATACGGAGCCACTCCCCAACACAAGGCCCACCACATCATCTCACTCACACGTACACAGGAGAACCCCCAACTCACACCACAGGCACCCACCGGGTGAGGAACATCATGGCAAAGGGGTCTCAGGGGCAGGCACAGGGCTCCCACCCCAGCTCTGTGCCTCATCCCTGCCTGCAAGACACAAAGCAGGCAGCTGGGACTCTCAGCGGCCCTGCTTGAGCAGCAGGGTGGGAGCAGATGAGGCCCCTTCAACCTCAGCCATGCTGTGACTCTGAGGTGCTGCCCCAGCTACTTCTGTTGTCATCCTCACCCCTCCAGCAGGACAGCGTCTCCTGCTGCAAGGTGCCCTCAGCTGGCCCAGGCTTGATGTAAGCCAGAGACAGGAACAGGGAAGGTTCCTGGGCTTGATCCCACTCATGCACGCATGAGCTCTTGAGCAGACAGCGATGGCAGGTGCCACGGAGGTCAACCCTGCCTCTGCTCTGCTCGCCCTGCAACCCCCCCACCCTGAGCAAGGGATGCGCTGCCACCAGGAGCAGCTTTGGACAGAGCCTGTCCTTCCCTTCAAATGTGCAAGTCATCTCAGCCCCCAAGGCCACCACAGTGTCTTGTGACTTCAGGGCTGCTCTTCACTCACCACTGAACTCACTAGAGCTCCTGCTGGGTTTGAATAGACTTACAGGAAAATTACCCCCCCCCCCCCCCCCCAAACCGCACATATCACCTGATCCACAGTGAAACAGAGGAGGAACCACAAAACACACGATTCCTCCATGAAGGTTTCAGTGCCGAAACCAGTGGCCTGTGAAAAGAGTAGCCTGCATTCAGGTTTCTCCAACAAGTCCTCTTCTGCCACGCAACAACCTCTGGGTAGAAAGAGGAGTTTGTGCATTTGTTGGGGATTTCTGGATGCTGGGCAGACCCTTGTGCTCATGCAGATGGGATGCATTACAGACCTGATGCGTTGTAGAGTTAGGAGGTGCAGTCAGGAGGAGGAGCAGCACCCCTGCTCCTGCAGCCAGGCAGCAGCACCAAGAACCACACAGGACTCTGCCCATGGCCACACGAGAGCCCTGCCCTGGGTCTACAAGTACCGACATATCTCACCTGATGCATGCAGTCCCTTGGTTACGGTGGTGGCAGCCAGCTGAGAAACTTCTCTCTGCAGTCCAGGTGGGAGATGAAGAGCAATGGCAAGGACAGCAGGAACAGGAGAAAAAGGGGAGAGAAAACAGGACCAAGAGACAGGACAGTGACACAGCAACAGCGACGTGGTGAGAAAGGCTCATGGGGAGCAAAGGGGCAGGTTGCAGGAACATTCACTATCTTCCAGGACCACAAACACTAGGTACGTGTGCCCTGGTAGCTGTAAGTGGACATCTCCCTGGAGGGGATCCCTGAGCTTCTCTGGAGTACCAAGTTGTGACTAGTGTCATCGGTGCAGCCACATGTCCCAGCACAGCTGCCAGGAACAAAGGGGCAACATGAGATGAAGGGCTGAAGAGCAGATGTGGTTTTGCAACGCATGAAGACGCAGAAGAGAGCAGCAGGCCACATGACAGTACTGTAGATCCTGCCTCCCTAAAGGTGACCATGTAAACTGAGCGTGTGGGATGAGATGAGGTGGAAAAGCAGGTTTAAGAGGGCACTGTTGAGAGGGTACCTCCATTGGCAGTACGAACCAGGTCTGGCCTGTCTTGGCCCTCTCTGAGAATGCCTCTGGCAGCAGGATGGAAAGCTGAGCACTGGGAAGGAAGGTGACGTGGTCCGTTATGAATGCCCTGGGTGGTTTTACACTGACACACTTGTGACACCTAATGGACATGGCAGTGGGCAGGGGACCAGGAAGCCTTCTGCCTACAGCTGCTCCACAGAGTGCCCTGCACACATTGGGTGCCTGGCGTCCTCCAGCCACACCAGAGAAGGTCTCATTTGAGAATGCAGAAAATACATCCTGGGTGTTTTTTTTTTGAGAGCTAAAGAGAGAATTAGTTTCTTCATGCGCCTGAGCAAAGCTCAGAGCAGAAGCCCAATCAGTCATTTTAAAACTGTAATTCCCAGGTCACCTGTAGTGACTGGCACGGTGTGGCATTGAGGGGAAGGACATGGTGACCCCTCTGTTAGGATGCCCAATGCTGCAACCAGCTGGGGTCGCAGCTACCCCTTCCTACTTGGAGCAAACAGCCTTCCTGGCCTCCTGCCTCGGAGCAGCTCCACGGAGAGTGCCTGGGGCCTCAGCAGCCCCAACCTCCCCAGCCAAGGTGCAAAGGGGAGAGAAAGGTGAGACACATGCTCCCTCATGCAGAAGTGTTAAGGGAAACAGAGGGAAAAGAAGAGAAGGGGGGAGGGAGCACGGGGATGGTCATATACACGCTCTTGTGACTGGCCCTCTCAACGCTTTCTGACCAAGAAAGCATCTACATTGCTGCCCACCCAGCCCAAACTGTCAAGAGAGAAGTTTTTCTGGAGGCGAGGAGGGTCTGGTCCTGGGAGCCCCAGCCACAGATCGGGAGTGCCAAAGGGCTGCTCAGCAAAGCCCCCTCCTGCGCACCCACCTGCGCTCACGCCTTAACAGCCCGACCAGCTCTGCACAGTGGGGATTTCCTGTCACCCTGAGCAGATCCCTCACGTGAAGGTGCTTTTCCTGGCAGGGGAGAGGGCAGGGATGGGGCAGGGCTGCAGGACCTGTGCAGTCAGCACTCGTTTGCTCTCTCTGGAAAGAAGATCTCGCGGCATCGCTGGACCGTGTCCTGCGGGTTCTGGACGCTGTGTCCCACTGTGCGGGGATCATCGTAGATCTCATAGTCGTTCCCTCCCTGCAGGGAGACAGGAAACAGGGAAAGTGTTAGCAAGGCATCACCAGAGCATCCTCATCCATGCTTCCACATCTGGCTCTGTCAGAGGATGTCAGCGCTCTGCTGTCCCAGGGAGGCAGACGGGCCTGGGTTGGAGCCCTGCTCCCCCCTCTTGTCTCCCCTCCTCTGTGCCATGGGAGGAGTGTATAAAGGATGGGGAAGGCCCAGGACCAGCAAAGCTCTTCCAGGCAGCCAGGAGCTCCCTGCACTGCCTATGGATGAACTAGCAAAAGATGTGGTGGGCACATCTGGGGAGCAGAGGTTGCCCACATCTGGAAAGGGCTGAGTGGATGGGAGAGCTGGTCTACAGCAGCAAGGAAGCATCATCCTTCACTGCTCTAAAGGGAAGGCGAAGCTGTTCCTGCTATTGAAAAGCCCCCTCCTAGGTGCATTTTGGGTCCTATGGGCCACAAGAGTGGCTGCATCCCCCGAGAGTGCCAGGGGTAGGAAAGCAATGCTGAGATGGACCTGCTCCCCAGCACAGTGACCCTGCCACCATCATGAGCCTTCTGCAAACCTCTGTGGCACGAGAATGTCTCTTCCCCTGGCAGCACTCGAGGTGCCACGGGTGGAACCCAGGCTGTGGAACTGTGATGGAGCAGCACCATGCAGGAGAGAAAGCGGCCACGAGAGGGGTGAGCAGGGGATACTCACAGGGGTTGTCTCATTCCCAAAGAAGTGGATGGTGTCAAATCTCTCATCATCGAGCACGTTGAGGCAGTAGCGCTTGTCCCAGCCCTCTGGGAAGACGTCGAAGCTGATCATGCCACCTGCCAGCACAAGGAAGGGCAACACTGGTGGGAGCTGACAGGGTGTCCCCCATGCTGGGATAGGAGAGGTCCAGATGTCTGTGTGCAGTCCTCAGCCCAAACACCAGCCAGGCACCAGCTTTGCCTTGGTGTGCCTCTGCAGCATGTAGCTGTTCCTATGACAACCAGCTGGAGTGACATCAGTGTGGCTGTGGTGACCATCAGCACAGCTCCCCTGACTGCAGGCAGGCAGCAAGCAGGAACCAGCACTGCAGGGAGGATGCTGGGATGGGAGGTCCCAAGAGATGCATCTGCTGGGAGACACTGGATCACACCTTGCATCAGTATGTTCTGTGTCACAACGGGGGGCAACCAAGGCTCCTGTGTGAACATCACTGGCCCTCCTAGAGCGCTCTGGCGCTCCTTAACCCTGCAGGGACTGGGACCTCCCAGCACCCTGCACACTCAAAGCAAACCCCATGCACCACACAGCTCAGGGGTCCCAGCTGGCCATGCTGCAGGCCCCACGCAGGCTGTGCACACTGATCAAGGGTGGTCCATGGAAGTACCATCAACATAACCGGGGCACGACCCTGGCCTGTCGCCTCTTGCTACAACAGTCAAGTGTGAATTGCTCACATCTGGAGGGGCACGAAGGCAGATGTGGCAGATGTACAGAGGTGAGGGAGCTTTCCCAGAGCACGCACACGTGTGTGCACATGGACACCCACGGCCACCCAGGGTTAGCAGACTTCCAGCCCTTGCTCTCAGACCAGGCTTACCCCAGCACTGTGCTGCCTTTTGGGGGTTCTCAGAGGCAGCAGCTTCCCCATCCTTGTGAGCTACCACACTGCATGCATAGGCTGCAGAGCCAGAACCTTGTCCCAGCACCAACACGGGTGACAAGTTCCTCCCAAAACAAAGCCTTAGGGCACACATATGTTGGGATCTCGCTTGGAGCCAGGAGGAACGGGGATTTCAGCTTGGATGTGCATCCTCCTGCCAGTTCAGGTTTCTGCTCCTCTTGGCTCCACGGGGACCATCTGCATCTCCAGGCAGTCTGCTAGGCTGACAGCAGTCCTGGAGTTGCACACATCTCCTTCTCCATAAATCACAACCCTACTTTTTTTAGGAAGCAGGTACTTCTAGTAGTAAAGTAGACAGGTACCCACAGGGATGGCCCCTGCTGGAGGAGAGGCACCGATTCCCCAGACCATTCAAACACTCAGCTCCTGATGCCATGATCCTCTCCTCCCTGGCTGGTTGAGGTGTCCCTGTTGGAGCCCTCCTTGGAGCCTGAGGAGCTGGAGATGGAGTCTGTGTGTTCAGCTTGGGGCAGAGGTTTCACTACCTGGGCAGGACACTGTGATATGTATAGGAGCAAGTGCCCTACAACCTCAGGGATGGGGATGCCCCCAGACTTGAAGCAGGAGTCAGCATGGGAGCGGGAGCCAAACTTGTCAGACCTCATTAAAATCCTTCCTGGTTTAGTATCCAAAGCCATTTGTCTGTGAAAAACACTGTGTTTCGCTGCATCCTGGCCTTTTAAACACAACGGGGCAGCAAGAAGGGGCTCTTGATGCCAGTTGCAGAGGGTAGGAAACTTGAAGGGAGAAGAGCTGGTGTGGAGGACAGCCAGCACTGGCCCTTGCCTAGGCAGAGCATGGGTCTGGGGGGCTGCAGGGGGATCCTCCATCACCTCTGGGGCTTGTGTCCTCCACAGTCCGGGACAAGGCACATGGAGCCAGCATGGCAGAAGAGCCCCATTCCCACGTGTTCCTGGTGTTGGATGCCTGACCTGAGACACACCGCGTTTTCTTTGTGGAGGAGCAGGGGGCCCGCAGCTCCCCTTGTCTCGATGCTTCTACACAACAGGCCCAGGCTCTTCATGGTGGTTTCCCAAAGTCAGAGGAGAGAGGCCCATTGTTCTGCTCTCGTCCCCCGTGCCTGCGGGGACCTTGTCTTTCTCTGCTGTGACAAACGGTGTGTCAGTGCTGTGGGCAACAGAGGATGCTGCTGAAAGGATGCTGAAGGGGCTTTAAGCGGAGGCTATAAGGGGGCCAGACCCGCAGTACTCATCCACCCTGGGTCAAGAGTGGGGTGTCACCTCCTGGCTCTCAGCCTTGTCACCCCCTTTCCCTTTAGCTCAGGCTACCACATGGCACCTTCTTACCTCACACATACCCATGTGCCCTGTGGAGGGTCTTGTCCACCACCAGCCCCGTTGCTTACACACCCTCATTTTGCTCTCCAGGCTGGCCAGACCCCCAGGATTACTCAAGCCCCTCCTTTGGTTCCTCATCTTCACTACGGGTGGCTCTCACTTGCAAAAGCCACCCCAAGAAGTGGCCCATGGCATGGAGCTGCAGGCTCCTCACCCCTCACAGCTCTTCCTCCAAGAAGAAAGAGGTTTTTCTTTGTAGCCAACCCTCCCAAGTAAACCCTAGAGCTGAGACACTCATGAGGCTCCCATCTCAGTCCTAGAGAGACGCACATGTGCCTCGAGCTCTGCTGGCCACGCTGCTGCTGCTGGAGCCAGAACAGACCTTCTGGGGAGGGGAAGCTCCACAGAGCTAACTGGAATTAAGGCAGGGATAATGTGGCAGGACAAAATCCCTCCCATCTGCCTGACTGCAGGGGAGGCGAATCTGCAGCACAGTTTATTCTCTGCTGTCGCCCTGCTTTGGATGTGAATGAGGTGTCCCTGCAGCAGCTCTCCAGGACTGTGAGCTCTCTGTGTCTTCCCTGGTCTCCAGGCACCCAGAGGGAACAGCCAGGATTCCTGCTTCCCTTCCCAGCATTTCAGGGGAAGCACAATGAAGAGGCCAGGCAAAGCCAGGGAAACTCCCTTCACTCACCTCGAGAGAAACGCAGACCTTTGCCAGCAAACTCCCTCTGCAAGGCTGCCACAAACTTCTCCCGAATCCGCTCTTTCTGTGGAGCAAGGAGGAAAAGGGAGGAAAGCAGGTGGAATAATTGGATACTGACAGTCAACCAGAACCCACCGTAAGCAGTCTGCTGCGCAGCTATGGCCCCTTGCTCTTCTCCCTTCCTGTCTTCCCTGAGCCCCAGTACAAGCACATTTAGCCAGCTTTCACCAGCCCTGACCCGTGTCATGTAGAGGCCACCAGCTCAGCAGCTCCAGCAGCTCCCAAGAAGAGCAGGTCCCAGCCCTTCCTCGCTGCAGTTACCCCAAAGCCAAGTTCCCAACCCAGTCTCCAGCTTTGCTGCAGAAGTCTTGCCAAGTCCAACCGATCCCTCAACCCCAAGGAAGCTCCCCCAGGCAGACACTGCTGTGAACAGGGGCCAAGTGCTCCAGAGACCTGCCCAGCAGATCTGCCGTGCACCTCCCGGTCTGGAAAGCCCATTAGTTCCAGCTCTGTTGGGGATGGGAGAGTGAGGGACAGAAGGCAGATGCTGGGCAGCCTTTGGTTACTGTAAATGAGGAAACACCCTATTAAATAAGTGCCTTATTCCCTGGGGCTCTCCCACAGCACGAGGAATCCTGCTGGCCACCCCACTGCATTGGTGGTGCCCAATGAAGTCAAATTCTTCCATCCATCTGTGTCCTTCCTTAGGTTTTCTGACCCTCCCCAGTGCTGTTTTCACCTTGCTGCATGTGCTGGCCTGGTGCACAGTTTGGATCTGGGCTCCTTTCTCCTTGGGAAGGGCAGGAAGCAGGTAAGACCTGAGATCTGTGGTGGTGCAACACCAGCAAAGGGTGAGCCTGTGTACCTTGTCCAGCTCGGAGAACTCGATTCGCTCCTCTGGGGTGCAGCTGCGTCCGATGGGGGAGATGTTCAGCATCCCATTGCGAAATTCAATAAAGGTTCCTCTGTGGGTGGACAAGGGCACAGGGTCACTATACAGGGAGACTAAAACACACCTTCCCAGGCGAATGGCTGCTCCGTGAGACATGCAGTCCCTGCAGGGACAGACAATAGGAGAGGAGCCATGCCCACTCACAGGTACTTCATGCCAGGTAAAGACCAGGCATCAGCACTCCTGATTTGTGTCTCCAAGGGGCTCATAGTTTTGTAAAGGAGACTGTAAGAGAAGAGGAGTAAACAGTTCCTGTGTGCCCTGGGGATGCTGGAAGCAACGAGCATAGGGGAGATGACAGGAAACATTTTCTAATGTTATGAATAACTGCAAGGACAGAGGAGGCCACGAAGATGCTGCAAGGGTTGGAGCAGCTCTGCTCTGGGGGCAGGCTGAGAGCTGGGCTTGTTCAGCCTGGAGAAGAGAAAGCTCTGGGGAGACCTTAGAGCAGCTTCCAGAGCCTGAAGGGATCCTCCAAGAAATCTGGAGAGGGACTTTTTCCAGGGGCCTGTAGTGACAGGACAAGGGGGAATGGCTTTAACCTGCCAGAGGGGAGACTTAGGTTAGAGATAAGGAATTAGTTACTGTGAGGGTGGTGATGCCCTGGCACAGGTTGCGCACAGAAGCTGTGGCTGCCCCATCCCTGGCAGTGTTCAAGGCCAAGCTGGACGGAGCTTGGAGCAACCTGGTCTAGTGGAAGCTGTCCCTGCCCATGGCAGGGGCTTGGAACTGGATGAGATTTAAGGTCCCTTCCAACCCAAACCGTTCTGATTCTATTGCCTGGACTGCACCAACCGCCTGAAGGGACTGCAGCATCTCCACCCCTGGGGGCTTTTAAGAAGTGCTGGGTGTGTTGGGTAAAGCTGGCAGTGCCTTGGGGCAGTGAGATGGAACAGGTTGGTGTAACTGGCTCCTGATGTCTGGCAGCAGGCTGATGAGCAATCACAACTTCTCTGTGGGACACAAATCAGGTAGGACCCACCAGGGCCTTTGTATCTCAGTTTGTCCCCCTGCACCTTTGACTGCAACTCTTACCTAAGTTTGCGCAGACAGGACCCAGCTCCTGCTTGCCATTCTCGCCTTGCACTGGGACTACTACTCTTCCACCTACTCGGTGTGCTGGTTCAAAGCACTAGGCTGGCAGAAAACTGCTCCCTTCTTTTCACTTTGTTATAAATCCCCGGTTCTCTCCACTTATCACCTTGGAATAACTCACTGAGGGTTCAGACAGGTACCAAAGCTGGTAGGGCAGCAAAAACAGGGGACGGATGGCAGCACCGCCAATTGGAAAACAGACTGAAACTCTTGTGGAAACCTAGTTGGAGCAGGGAGATCTCCTTCCCTGTCCAGCAGAGGAGCTCATTACCCCCCTGATGGCCCTCCCAACCCCAGGCACTGTTTCTCTGCGGTAAAGTGCTACCACTCTGAGGCTGGGGGAAAAACTCTCAGCCTCCTGTCTTGTAAGTCAGTGAAGGAATGGACAGATGGGCATGGAGAATGGACATGGGGAATGGACACATGGGCAGCCATGCCTGCAGACTGGGAGCAGCATCTCCGCAGCACCAAGGGTTCAGCGGCTCATGCTCTAAGCCAGGACTTGGGAGATGTGGTTTAAAGTCCATGCTCTGCTAGAAATCCCATAAGCCTAAATCCACAGAGGCACCTGGGAGCTGCAACTCTGCCAGGCTGTTGGGCAACCAGACAGCAGTGAGGCAACCAAACAGCCTTGAGGGTTCCAGCCCACACTTCTGGGGCATGTTTTGCTGTCAGTCCTGTTGTAAAGAACCACTCTGGCCCCCCTCACCGGTCACTGTATTGCCACATGGTGACTCACATCAGGCAGCTGATCTGGTTCACAGTTTAGCAACTTTTACCAGCTTACAAACACAAACGGAGAGTAGGAACAAACCAGCCAGAGCGAGAGGAGGGCAGAGCTGCTGCTTGCAACAGCCCTAATGGCTCATGGTTTGTGAAACCATGGTCTGAGGGGTAGTTTGACACTGCACCCAGGCTGGTTTAACAATAGGCTGCCTCTGAAAGAGGGGCTCCTCCTCTCCCTTCTACCTTCATGCCATCTCTTCCTTCTCCCTTTCCTTTCTGTGATAACAGGATGAGCTGATCCAGTGGAAAACTACCCTTTTCTTTCCTGGCAGTGGACTAGTCTTCCTTCAGATGAGGTGTACCAGTCCAATGCACCCTGTGGCTGCTGGATTCCACGGGGGAAGCAGACAGAAACACTGGGTTAGAACCAGTGTGAAGCTGTGTGCTCAGGCGCTGGGCCTCCCATCTGAAGAGCTATTGTTCATCTGCTTGAATATCATAGGACCAATGATGCCTGATGCACTGACTGGTAACGACCTGGTACCATTGTCCTAAATGAGATGCACACAGTGGCTGTACCCTGATGGATGTAGTGGCTGTACCCATATAGATGCAGTGGCTGTAACCTGGTGGATGCAGTGGCTGTACCCCGCTTCCCAGGGAAGAAAATCCAAACAGAAAAGCAGGCATTATGCTAAAAAATAGTGAAGACTCTTCAGAAGAAAAAGACCCTCCTCCATTATTTGCCCACAGTGCCCAGCTTGGTGGGTCAGTGATCCTACATGGGACCTCTAGATAATAAGATAAAGCCTGGAGCAAGCGAACTCAGTAGCTCAGCTGTTCTCAGGCCAGCTCTGGAACTCAGAGCTCCAGAGCAATCAGTGGTACAACTTCCATTTGCATGGGTTGGGGCCATTACCGTTTCTTGGGCAGCTTCAGCAGCGCCATGTAGTTGAGACAGAAGTTGATCAGATCCTGCAACAGCTCTTCTCCCAAGTGGTCCTGGATGGCCTGACAGAGGAGAAGGAGTGAGGAAGATGCTTGACCTCCCAAGAAGCCCACCCAAGAACATGAACTGGAGGTGTGAGACTTTCATGTCTGGCATTTAGGGGGGGAGAAAAGAGGGGCCAAGCATGCTCCCCATGGCACGCGGGGCATGGGGAAGGAGCGGCGTGGCTGCAAGGGGGCTGCACCTACCTGCTTGGAGACCAGCTGCCCATTCTTGTATTGCACGGTACCATTCTCTGCAAAGACGTAGTCAAACTTATCAATGACTGTGGGGGAAGGAAACAAAACCATGAAACATGGGCACTGCCTGGGAAAAGGGGTCAAAAGGACTGGGCTGAGGACTGAGCCCACCATCCTCCTGCTGCCTTGGTGCCACACTGCCCGCATCTCCCATGCTCGGCAAAGGGCCACCAGCCCTCTCTGCTCGCCGCAAAGCAAGCATGGAGATTATCTTCTGCTCGCATGTGGGGAGCTGACGCATGCAGGGGGGAAACGACCTGACCGAGGTCACGGGGTGAATCAATGGCAGGATGAAGATAAGGGCTCCAAAATACCGGCCTTGTTTCAACTACGTGTGTGTCATTCTGCTGCCTGTCCCCCCCTCCCCTCCCCGCTGCCGGCGTGCCGGGGCCAGGCCATGCCGTTACCGGTTATCTAACTCCAGCCCCAGGCCGCGCAGCGCTGCCGACTCAGCAGCCAGCCTCAGCAGGGAATTTCTCAGCCTTCCCCCGCTATCAGGGAAGAGCTCGGAGCCCACCCGCGCCTGGCATCCGTGACAGAGGAGGAAATCACGGCGGAGGGAGCAGCGGCTGCCCCTCGCCCTCCCGCTCCCTCCTTTACCCCATGTCCCCATTGAACACGATGAGGAACCCCCGGACACCCCACCACGGCGCAGCAGGTAGCAAGGGTCTCCTGCCCGCGGTGAGGGGAGCCGTCAGAGCCCAGATGACGGCTGTACAAACCCAGCACCCATTCCTGCCTGCTCTCCACAGCGGGAGAAGGATTAGGATGGCCACCCAGCCCCAAGGGCAGGCTTGGGTCAGGCTGAGGACACGGGGGAGCCCACGGTGCGCGCCTCACCTTCATCGCCGTCCCCCAGCTGCTCGGCTATCTTGGCGTAGTCGGAGCCCCCCACCACGCCGATGTGCACCCTCTGCCGCAGCTCCCGCAGGAACGCGTCCACCTCCGGGTCGATTTTCTGGCGGGGAAGCAGGGGGTGAGGCCCCTCCGGCGGGGCTCGCTCCGCCATGCCGCGCTGCCCTCGGAGCCCGCTTTCCGCCCAGCCCCGTGCCCCGCTACCTGCCGAGCCGGTGTCAGGGTCCCATCCACGTCGAAGAGGCACAGCACCCGGCCCCGCGCCGCCGCCGCCGCCATCCCGCCGCCCACCCGGCCTCCGGCAGCTGGAGGCGGGACCGCGCTGAGGCGGCGATGGCGGCCGGGCAGCCCCGCGTCAATGCGCGGGCACGGAGGACCCCTCCACCGACCATCGTCCGTACCCACTGTGGTCGAAGGGCCCCTCCGTGTTGCCTTAACGTGTGGGTCTTGAATGGCTTCCCTTCTTCAGCTCTTTCTGCTTCAGAACCCTAACGAAGGGCCTGGCGGTTTGGCGGGGGTAGGAATGTGTCTTTACATTTGTTGTTGCTGCAGTGCCCCTGTATTTAGGGGCTGGGGTCGGGGTTGAGCTGCCTGGTAAGCTCGGCTCCCGCGGGGGTTTCTATGTCCTGAGGAAGGGGACGGGAGCAGTGTGCATTCACCCTGTCAGTGCCCACGCCTCACCCTGTGTTTCTAATAGGATGCTGTCAGTAGCTCGTATGTTCACTGGGGAAGTGCAGTTTTCAGCCTCCACGCCTCTGCACAAAGCCGTAACTTTTTGCTTTGACTTGCTTAAGCAATTACCCCACGAGTCATTTAGGATTAATCAGACCATCTGGCCAGGCCATATTCACAGAGATCCGTGTTACGCTGGCCTGACACGCAATGGTGAACAGCCTGCCCGGCTGCTGTCTCCTGCAGTAACTCCTGAGTTATAGTCCAACATCAGAAACAACCCACATGGAACATCCAGTGTGCTTTGCTCAGCAGTTAGCTTTGCCTTCGGTCCCCACATGGTGCTCATGGTGCTGAGCTACACTGGAACTGGGAGGAGACTTTATTATGGTCTGATTGGTTTTCTTTCCCTCAGTATTACTTGGTTCCAGGGCATGGTGCAGCCCCTTTTCCCAGCTCTTCACCAGATTTCTCTCAAAACGAAGCATTCAGGTGGCTTCACAGGTTCTGGTTTTCACTCATGGGTTTGATTTTCCTGCCCCCACTCCATGGAAGGGGGATCTACAGAAAGAGTGTTAATAATTTACCTCTGTGCCATTGCCTTGGACAAAGTTTACCTCCACATCCCCAACTGCTTGCTGAAGGAGGCATGGACTGTGTTCATGTATTTCCACACTGTTCCAGTGAGTTGCCAGGCAGTCTTGCATGGTTATTATTTGCCCTGGCATTGGCGTTCCTCCAAAATCACAGGCCTGTTGCCTTCTGGATCAGACCCTGGTTATAAGCTCCCCCCTCTGGAAAGCTGGACTCTTCTCCCACAGTGGTTTCTCAGCACCCAGCTGTTAGTGTGCAGTTGGGTGCTGAATTTTTAGTTCACCTTGGGGTTATGCTCATTTTATGCTCATGGCTTGTCTGGGTGTGATTACATATATCCCTCATCAGTCAATGTGTGGACACTTACTCCAGAATGTGAATACTTCAAAGCGTGTCTGCTGTGGCATGCTGAAGAGCACATAGAGATGCCTTCATGCTAATGCCCAGGACTCTCAAAAGACAGCCGTGGTTTCAGGCACACAGTGAACTCCTGGGGGTTCAGGAATGCCAGCCTTTATCCGTGACATGGTACGAGGACGAGACTTCCCATGTCTGGGTGGAAGAGGTGTGGTGTTAGGAAAACCTGCCAGCTCACTCCTGTGGCAGCCCTGGTGATGTAGCAGCACTCATTTCTTGTTGTAGACCAAGCTGCCCTATGGTCTTGTCTCCAGGCTGCTCCTACCTGCAGCCTTCTTGTTTGGGAGAGACCTTCCTCCTTGCCTTTTGCGTTAGTACTTTGGACATCCCAAAAGCTGGAGCTGCTCTCCCCGGCTCAGGTGCATCCCTGCACCGCAAGGCAGCAGTGCCACCTCGGGGCACTTCTCAGAATTGCGAAGTGTGCTAAAACACGGGTCAGCGTTCCCATTTTTGCACATTCCCGCAGTGCCATGGGTTCATGCTGCAGGAGAGCTTCCCAAAACGTGAACTACCTGCTGTGCTTTCTCCAGCTTATTTGTCACGCCACTTTAGAACTCCTATTCAAGTTGAAACACCTCTCCTAGCACCCCAACTTCCTTTTGGTATCAGCCAGCGAGCACTTGTTCCACCTCCATTTCCCAAGAGTGTGAGCCTGCCTTTTGAAGAGCACAGCTGCATACAGATGCGCTTGTGTCTTCGTTTGGGTTAGCTCTGGGAACACGGGCGCTGTGGCTGTTTTGGTTATTTAATACTTTGCACTTAGCCTGCTCTTGCCATTCCCTTGCTTGCTGCTATGACAGGCAGCAGCTGTTGTCACAAGTAAGATCTCTGTTACTAGCAGCAAGGGCAAATACTGTGTTGGAAGTTTAGAAGGCAAGTGGCTACAAGCACTGGCTTACACTTGGTCTAGGGCTGCCACTAAGGTAAAGGTTTTCCTTCATACATGTTCCCAGGTATTTTATGTGGGGCTAGTACTGGTACTTGATAGCAAACCAGCACCACAGCCGAATAACACAGCCTAAAATAACCATAGAGGTGAATCTTTGTTAAAGCCCCCTGCTACAAGCCCTCTTCTGTACTATACACTGCTAGAGAATGTTAGACAAACAGTGAACTATGTGGTTTATCATTTGGATCCCACTGATAAGCGTTCAGAAGGCTGAATCAAACAGAACTAAGTTCTTCCCCAGAGCCAGGTATTTCCCCTGCTCCTTAACAGTGCAATGCTACATAATCCTTACAAGTCTACTTCTTAAAGCTGTTTTCTTCTTCTTGAAAGTAGTAACGTAAGACAATCAGGAAAAGCTTTGAGCCTTTTCCTGTGTTTAAACTCTGTTGGGCTTCAACAGCAGATACTAGAGGTTTCATTTCTGCATGCTTAGATGAGCAAGGGCTGCACAAAACCTACACTGATGGAACACCTACTGTCCAGCCTTGCCTTCATTCACCTCATCCAAGCTGTGTCAAGCCTCAGGCGTGAGGTCTTGATAAGATACCACAGTGGTTACAGAAGGAAAAATATTCCCTGCAACCAGTTTTAGCCAAGGGCAGTAGCAACCACATCCAGTAGCAGTACTTGGCACAAAAGGCTTGGGCAGTTTCTCATCCTGTGCTTCCTAGCTGGGACCAGAGTGAAGAAAATGATGACTTCTGCTGCATTTGCTGGGCAGCTGCATGGACGCATATATTCAAACACGAAAACCTGCTGTATTTATTTTTATTGTAATAGAAAAAACCCACAAATAAACCAAAACATCACCTCCTGTCTAAAGACGTTATTAACATTTTTAAAATGGCACAGGGGAACCCCAAACAATACAAGACAGAAGAGTAAGTGTGTGTGGGGGAAAAAAAGGCTCTGTTCCCTTTCAGGAGCTCAGTTTCCCCCACCCTCTGTCAATCAGCTGGCTGAAGTTTGTCACCTATATACACTTACATACGCCTCTCAGGCTAGTTCGTATATCTATGGGTGGAATGGTGGGGCCACAGTCCTGCAATTTGCACATAACCATCTTTGAGGAAAATGGGTTTCCAAAGAGGCCTACCAGGTACAAGGGTCTTGTCACCCAGCAAGATCAAGCAAACAGGATTCCCTCCTACAGTTCTTTTGCCATGAAACACGGAGCAGGTCCCCAGCCCAGGGGACCCTCTAGGAGCTCCTTGGCTATTGCAAACAGTGTATGGCCAAGGGAAATTTTACCCAGTGACCTTAAAGTAGCAGCAACATCTCTTCTGCAAAGGGGCTGCTCAGGAGGGGAAAAGGCAGATGGCAAAATGCATGGGGTGAACTGTTCTTTCCTGCCTTCCAAAGGGATGTAAAAAGTCCTCAAGTAGGCAGCCAAAGCAGAAACCAAGCTCAGGACCTCTTCAGTGGTGAGCATACAGGGGATATCCTCACTGTGTAAGAGTGTGGAGCAGAAACTGTGGCACCAGTGCTTCCACTGAAGGCAGCTGCACCTGAAGCAATAGTTTGCTGAAAGACAAGCAACAACAGCTATGCTGCTTGCAGGTACCACACTACATACTTAGACGTTGGGCTGGACCGTATCAGGTGGAGTGTACCTGTTCAACTGAGGAAGCTCCAAGACCTTTAACGAGCTATAGCACTGTGGCTGCAGGGGCCACTGTGGTGCACTGAGAGCAGGTACACACAAAACTGCAGAATGGACTGACAATACCCCACTCCCACTTGTGTAGCAACTGCACAAGGTGCAGGGCAAGAAGTATTTGACAGAGTGACTAAAACTGCAGTTTTCCTCCATTCCATCCCCTCAAAAATATGAACCATTATAGTCCACACTCAGTAACAGTGTGAGAAACTTATACTGTATTATTCTGGGAGAAAAGAGCCCAGCAGAGGAAAGACATCTCCTTCAGGTATGCAGGAAGATTCCAGTGCAGCAAATTTGAGATCCAGGACTGAACTTACAGCGATACTTCTCATAACAAAGCAGTGGACAAAGAGCTATACATTTGCATAGATGCTTTTTCAGTGGCATCTGGGACGTGCAATCTCCATTTCTGGAGCATCAGCAATGTTTTGGGGTTTCTCTCATGTCTTTCTTCTGTTCCTTCCTAAATGCAACTGCTATAAAACTGCTCATGAAAGTAGTGTATACACAATGCATGAAAAGAAATCAGTGTGCCTATTCTTTCATTCCCCCAATCGTTTTCCACTGCAAATAGCTGCAAAGCTGTAAGAATCTTAAACTAGAAGAAGCAGTATTGATACAATCTAATGCCAATCTAAGGACAGGACTGCTTCTGCATGTATCCCAATGAACTCAATTGTTTCATAGAAGAGCTTGATTTTACTCTTCCTCATTTTCTTTACATCAGGGGAGACCTACCACCTAATTCCTCTTACACTCAAGCAGAGTCCTCTCAGTTATGTGTTTGCTTCGGAAAGGACAGCAATATCAAGGAAAACTGAATTCCTATTGTGTCTGCAACCAGATATTGAAGGCAGAATTGGTCCACCTTATATTATCATGCAGTTGTCATGCTGTTCCTGCCTTGCTGTACTGTAACTCTGGCTTGGTAAGAAAAAAAAACCTCAAAGCCAAACAGAACAGCTCTTACGCAAACGTAAAGGTTAACTATCTGCCAGTAATCCTAAATACCAGAAAAGGAAACCTTTCACTTCATTTTACTTTCACCTGAAATAATGATATTCTGTTCTGTCAACTGGTTCCACCCCACAACTCTTGGATCTAGCGTTACAAGGCTCTTGGTAACTCCCTTCCTCACACAACTCATCCCACTGAAGGTTTCAACTTGAGCATGACACAGACACAACAGTTCAGCTTGATCACCTTTCCCGCACAGCTTTGCCACTGCAAACATTCAAATCAGATGAGTTCAGCTTTTCCCTTGAGCAAACAACATAATATCAATGAAACATGCAGAAGACTAATCCTGGGATACCTTTACTTCTTAGGCTACCAATAGTTCCTTTGCCTTTTTGCTAAAGACTTCAGCAAATACCCCCATAACACAGGCAATGACAGGAGAAAGATGCAAGCCTGCAAGGGACAGCCACGACATCCCTTATTTACTTCAAATTGTGTAATGGGCTCTTGAATGCTCATGGAATGAATTCCCACTTACCATCACAGGAGTTACTTGGAAAGTGTCATCCTACTTGGACAAGACAGCCTTTATAAATTAGTATAATATTATTAGAAATTATGGCAATCTTTTTGGTAGCATTGGCTTACATGCACCCTGATAAATCCTCTCCCTAGGAAATTTTAAAACTTGTCTTGTAGCTTCGGTAGAGTTAATTCAGATGAGAAATTATAAAATAGAAATCTCATATATTGATGTTTAAAAAGGAAGAGGCCTGGTGAGGCTGGGCACACTGGGTCACTCCTGTTAGCTCTGTCCATTATGTCTGCTGAAGGTATTTCCTCCAGGTGGCTGGATCTGGATGGAGTCCAGGAGGGGCCTTAAAGCTTGTCCAAAAGGTCTGAGAAGGTAAAGAAATAAACATCTCAATAATCATCTCTTGATGGAAAACTTTTCCCATATACTACTGAAGTGCACTCACTTCCTAGAGCGCAATCAAACTAACACTGCTTCTAAGCAAATCTGAAGAACAGACTTCCATTACAAACTGAAGTAAATTTAACCAATTAGAGTTCACTGTTCAATAACTCAGAATCTCAAACATGATTTTATACAAGCTAGTTCTGAGTCCTAACATGCCCAGACTGCTAATGTGGTAATACTGTGTCTGAAACTGGCTTTTAGTAATTCATTCTACTTAAGTGTGTGAATGAAAGTCCTGTTATGCAACTGCTGTGCTCTGTTAAGTACCACATCAATGTTAAAGACTGCTAGAATACCCTCTAGCTCCCTCATAAGACAATGGTTCAACACTCATACAACAATTGCTGTTGCAATCTGTAGCACTGCAACACTGAAAAATAAACCTGGTTTATCTTTCAATATGACTCACTGTGTTACAGACTTCGATTTTGAAACATATGAAGCAATAAGAGCCCCAGATAGAAGATGTGTGTCTCCCCAAAAATGTGGTATACCACTGTTATGAGAAATAAGACCTATATGATGGAGCTCAAACCAGCCCACCGGGATCCTCACTATCTGAGAATTAAGAGGAAAAAGAAGCTGAGCTGGACTATGAGGCAGGAATTCTTCATTTCCTTTTTTTTTTTCCATCCAGTCCTAGTTTTAAAACTGCAATGTTAATTTTAAAATTACTTTTTCCCTGCCTGGTGACATTTACGAGACCATTGCAAAATAACTAGCATAAGTTAAAAGTAGAAGATCAACCTTATCATGTCTTTTCAGCAACATCAGTACCAGTCAGCACCTGTTGTACAGTGTTGTAAGTGTTCAAGTAAAGCAAATAGCATCCTCTCCTTAATCTTATGCTGATTGTCTGTCAAATTTCTAAGCACCGGCATGAAACAATATACCATGGAGAGGAGCAGCAGGCATACTCACGTGGCAAGAACTTCAGCTGGAAGGTCAGTAATGTAGGAAGGGATTTTTTTTCCTGTCAGGAACTGTGCCACTTCATTACTGAAGGTGTTGCAGTTATGTTCAAAGAGGTTGTAAGATTCTCCTCTGTGCCACAGGAAAGGAATTGAAACATAAAAATACAGAGTCAGCAATAAATCTAACAAGCAGGAAAACTTCGTCCCCTAATGAGGAACATCATCTTATATTAGCACTTTTCCCCCACAGAGAATTCTAAGGCAAATAGAGACATCAATTCACCTTCAAATTCAATTGAATCAGGGAGGAAAATGGCATCTCTGCATCACTGACTTCGTACAATGTTTTTTGGAGGGTAAGTGAGGTCAGCGTTCTTCAATTAAAACCACAGAAGGAATAATGAGAAATCACAGGAATTACTGACATTGAAATATAGCCAGAACACTAAACGCTACTTTCCCATTCTTGTGAGTAGACTAGACTCTTTAACAGTCAAGGCCTTGATTTTACTCATATGAAAGTTGGCAGCTTTAATACAACACTTTACCTATGACTCATGGGGCAAAGCACTATTTACTGAAATATTTCATACAGTGCCTTCATTTTCCCTGGTGATTCTTTCAAAGGCATTGCAGGCATTGTTCCATTTGACAAAAAAGCAGCATGAAAGACTTGCTGGCAACAACACTTTCTCAGCCTAGCTCAAGGCTGGCACACTAGAGAGTTGCCTAGCCGGTAGCTCCTCTTGTATCAGTGCATCAGATCCAGTCTCATAGTCGGAAAGTACAAAATAATGCACTTAGCAGACAGAGCTTTGTAACCAGGATCAGTTTCATAGTATCTTCCTCCACTCTGCATCTCTTCCCCTAAAGGCCTTTTTTGTTGATTTTACAGCACAAGCTGCTACTTACCGGAACATAGATTCCCCCAGTGAGGAAAGATACTCCAGAAAAATTTCTTCTGTGACTTCAGTGTTCCCCAGGTCAACAACTGTGTCTGGAGGTCCAAGAAGTGTCCCTCCCTGTAAAAATTAACAGCCAGAAGACAATGTTAAATGGACAGTGAATTATTTGGAAGGACTCTACTGACTAGAGCTGTTGTGGCTTGTCCAGGCACAAAATAAAGTACTTTAGGTATATTTGTGAAGCAAAAAGCCCTGCTGGCCTCCCATGTTCTGGGAGCATGTTACTTCATGTTTAGGAGCATGTAAGTTGCATGTTACTTCTCATTCTCTGAGAAGTATGCAGAATGCAACTTACATTTCAGCTTGTATACTTGGCTCTTGATGCTGAAAGCTGTAGACTATGGCAAAATTCTGCTTTAGAAGAATGGTCCACCAGTTTTGCCTCTCCAAGAGGAGAAAAGCCTGTCAAAGCATCACGATTTTATTATTTAAGATTTTAAAAGGATCTCAAGTTGCCATGTCAGCACATAAATGCCCCTGATTCAGAATTTGACAAGGCATCACTCTGCCAATGCAGCTGCAGAAGGTGTTGTGGATAGGCAGATTCTCTCAGCAGAAGCAACTCCCAACCTGTTTTAGTTAGGCTTAAACTTGCTGTCCATGCTCCCTTTTCTTCAGAAGCCCTGGGAATCCATGGCAAGCAGCAGTATGTGGCTGCATTCAGAAGCCTCTTGCTGCTTTCTTAGAAGACAGTGTCACAAGCAATTCTGATCAGGTAACCCTATCAGAGAATTATCACAAACAGAAGTTTAACTTACAGGTGCACAGCTGGAGATTCCTCCACTGCCGTAGAAGAACTCATCCTTATGGACTATTATGGAGGTGTGCCTGCCACAGAGTAAGAAACCACAGGTGAAACAAAGGAAATAGTTAACCTAGCATAGAAATCACTGGCAAATTTGTGTGCTCAAAACCAATATGAAGTGAACAACTGAAAAAAAAAAAAAGGTCAATGTGTTGTGATCTGCTGGGTCATGACTGGATAGAGAAGCAGTGATTAGCAAAACTATTGTAATACTCTAAGTGGCTGGGAAAGAATAGGCATAGATGTGCTCAAGCATGAAGGAGCATAGGAAGAAGGAAACTTCCCCACCAGCATGAGATCTCCAGCAGCCTCTTTCCACTAAAGGGCTGAGGGTAAATTCACAGAGATGGAGAGACGAAGCTAGCTCTGCTACCGCACTGACAGAAGTGTGGGTCTGACAGACACTGACTGAGAAGGACAGACAGTCACTGCAGATGGATCAATAGAGAGGAAAACAGGAGCTTTGGGAACATGTGTTTGCCTTTAAGGAAAAAAAAACCACCTCAAACAAAAAAAACAAAAACAAACCCCAAACCAACCAGCAACCACTCTCTCGATATGAATGGTAGCAAATTGGGATGCCTTTTGTAACAAAATGTAGTCACTGCTTTTATGTGCCAGAATGCCTTATTTTGTAATGCCTTCTTCCCACCTAAAAGTGCTTGGGCCAAAGACAATATCCTACCCTTGAAAGAATGTACAAGTGCATTAAAATGCAACAGCTACTACCAACAATTTTTTTCATGGGGTCCACTGAGCTTTGGATGGAGAAGTTCAACCAGCACCTGACTGTACGTCATCTTACTGTCAATCTGTATTCAGGAAGCAAAAGTGCCTTGGTCTCTCTTCAGCACCAAAGTGTTCTTAAGATCTGAAGCGCACAATCTCATACTGAAAACACTTCCTATACGACATAGTGTTCAACACACATTATGCGATTTAAATCTAGTCACTTACCATATGCCATCCAGCTGTTTCCCTGTATGCAGAGAAAAGAAGAGTTATTAGCAACATATTTTCCAGATTTCAGCCTACTGTCTGTCAATCACATAAGAACTATGCTTATTACTTCACCATGACAATAACGCCAAAGATTTCATCCCACAGCTTCTTCTAAAGAAACAGAATGTCTTTCTTTCAAATTAACTACCTGGTCCACACTAGGGCTATATTTTTTTCCTCCTGTATGCAGAGGTGGCAATGCCATCCTGTCCTGCCAGTGCTTATCTGTCTTAGGCTTTTATCTACAGAACAAGAAAAAAACACTTTTCCTCAGATTAGCACCTTCAGTCAGGAACAGAAGAGTTGAATTTTACACAGATTTCATAATGGCAGGCAGTTAGCCAGCACAGAGTATTTTCAGCCAGCGAAGAGAAATCTGACTCAAACATATGATCTGTGGTCAAAGTCTCTCTAATCTATGCCATGATTTCCTCCTTTTCCTTCCCTCCCCTGCCCTTTAGAATTACCAGTTTAAGTGCAGTCAGGCAGGGAGGAGTGCAGGGTTGAAATTTATACAAATTGTGTGTTTTGTAGAACACAGCAGCAAAGACTTGCTTCAGGCACCACTAAGCTGACAGCATTGTGTCTTCTGAAATGCATTGCTAGTTCCCTAGAAGTGGGAAACCTAAAACTCTGTGTTCATGGTAGGATCTCAAGATCACCAAAGAATCACCAGCTGTTACTGCTCTAAACTCAATTAACTATCATAAGCTAAAGTCTTGGCCTCTCTGCTGAAGCTTGAAGAGGCCACTCTTCTGTTGGTGTCCGGCTTCTTCCAAGATACCTGGTGTGCTAGCAGTGATAGGCTGCAGCGTACTAGTTCCACTTGTCCTGTGAAAAGATACTCTCCAGTCATGGCACATACATCAGTACCATGACATCAACAACCCACAGGCAGGCAAAGGCACTGTTCTTTCCCTTTCTATAGGCAGAGGGTTTTGGGATATTTATCCTCTTACTCCTCCACAGGGCTGCTTGGGTCTGGGATTGCCAGGAGCAAGCATGCTACTTCAAAGCAGCAGTAGTTCTTCATGAGCTCTTTCTCTTGGGCAAAACCAACTTTCAGTCACCATGAGGACCAAGTTAAAAAAAAAAAAAAAGGATTTTTATTGATGAGGATAATTGATGAGGATAATCCTTCGAGAGTTCAGAGAAAAGGATGCTTATGTGTCCAAGTACGGAATAAACAAAAGCACAGAGCGAGATACCTGTGTCAGATGAGGGTCGTAGAAGAGTGCTGGCAGGGAAAAGACTGTTGTGACAATAGAGACACCAGTAGAAGCAAGCACACACAGTTCTGAAGTAGGTGGACTGATTTGTCACTACCATGGATTACAGCCAGGCAGCAAGCATATTCCCTGTCATCCACCTCACAGAAATGTAGGCATGGAGTAGGATGAAGGCGAAAAGATAGTAGCAACGACAAGAGAAGCAAAGTGTATGTTACAACATCTCAGGAGCATTTGCTGCCCCTTCAGTGTGCCCCATGCTGTTCTTCTCCTCCATTCTCTGTCCCTTGTTCCACACCTTCCCCATTAGAGCTTTTGCCTTGTGCTCTAGAGCTGCCAGAGACACCAGCGGCACTGCAGGCTCATTGGCAACATGCAGGTAGGGTATAGTGCACTGCCTTAACGTTAGCAGCTGGCCTATGATAGGCTCTACCACATGAATTTCACATAGTGTTCTGCATATCTGTTAATAGATTATTACACATTCATTCAAAATAAAACACTAGAACTTGAACTTTACCCTTTAGGGCAGAGAAACAAACCATTTCAAACACAGCACATACTAGAACTATATTTGTCCTTTTGCACGCTAAATGGAAAAAGAACATCTTAATATTTACTTTCACCCTCATTTCCAGCAAACAAAGGGCTTTCCACAAAGCTGCCACTTTGCACCTAGATCTATGTGCAGGTGAAAGAATTCTAGCAGATGCTGACAATGGCGCAGGTGCTGCTGAGAACCTGCTCATGCAATCACAGCACCTACTTGAAAAGGTCATTGAGGCAAGGGCTACCACACACTGGGCTGCTCTAGACAGGCTGCAGCCAGCAGCTCAAGGAGAGTGACTACCCATATTTGACACTTGTGAGATCACATCTGGAACGCCATGTCTACTTTCAGACCTCCCCATTAAGACAGACATACTGGGCTGGAGCACTTGCTGAGCTGAACAGCAGCTGAGAGAACTGGTCTGTTCAGCCTCAAGAAGAGAAGGCCAAGAGTCCTTATTGCTGTCTACAACAGTCTAATGTGTATGGAGGAAAAGGGTGCTTTGCTCTACTCAGAGGTGAAAGGCAAAAGGTGCTAGCTGGAAAAAGGGAAATTCACAACTAGGTAAGAGGATAAAAAAAAAAAATACCATGAAGGTCATCAAACCCTGGGGCAGGGATCAGAATGCATGTGTGATTTCCACTGTGGAGATACTCAGAAGTCAGCTGGCTCAGAGGCCTGAAGAATCTGCTCCCACTGGATCTACTTTGAGCAGGACTTCCAGAGGCCCTTTTCCACCACTGCAATTCTCTGACTGCATGAACAAAACACCAGCAGAATTCAGGAAAGAGGCTTTGCATTAGATTGCAGTCCAACCTTGGGGGCTCCTCTCTGGCCGCTACACATAAAATCTGTAGCCAACAAGAGGCAGCAACTGCCAGGGCAATAACAGCACAGCTCTTGGCAAGTGAAGCTGCCTGTCTTCACAAGACGTGTCTGTCTGAGGCTGCTCAGCTAGGTCAGTTTGTGCCAAGCACTGGTTTGATGATCTTAATAGAGATGCTGACCTGCTCTTTTTGCTTGGCTCCTGTAAGACATTAACCAGGCCATCACTGCATAAAACACATGCCATATCTGCAGCACTGATGACAATAAAGCATCCACAGCAGGTCCCCAGCCTGCTGCAGGCAAAACAAAATCCCCTTCTACCACCAGTGGACTGTGCTTGGCCAGAGGCAGTGCAGGCCTCTCCAATGACATTGGGGAATCCCATGCCTAAGAAACCTGCCATTATTCACCCCATACACACCATCAAGAGACATCTAAGACCAAGAACTTTTGGTATGCTGTGCAGTTTCTTATGCTACACATCTGGCTCTTGTCATCTCAACCCTAAACTGACTAACAGGAATAAGCTGATAGCCACCAGCTTCTGAGGAACCTGTGCAGCTCCCTTTCTGCTGCTCAGCAAGAATCTCAATGTCTGTCTGCGACATCATGTAAGAGGTTCTATGCAGACCTTCACCTCCACCACCATCTTCCTCCTGAAGTTTTGTCTCAGTTGGTGATCCTCTTGTGTTACTCTTCTTGCCCTTCTCTCAAACTCAGACATTGCACAGAACAGGTGACAGCTCACAGTGCCCTCCTGACAAGCTCACGTAAAGCCATCAAGGCAGTCTTTGCCTTTTGCTGGACATTGTCCACTATATACAAAATACGTTGCAGCCTCTGAAGGCTCGATACACAACACCAGCCCCAACAGCATGACCAAGTGAGGATCAGCACTGTTCTGTTTCCACAGACAGCTACCCAAGTGAGAGCATGAGCACAGTATTGCTGCAGTAGTGCTACGGCACAAGTTGTACCCACCCCTTGCAGCAACACTTTCCACTAAAACTGCTTCTGGCAGCACTATCCAGCTTGAAAAAACAGAAGGTCAAGCTTTTCAGGGAGCCTCCCCATCTAATCCTGCAGTGCAACAGAGCTTACATCCCATAGACAATTGAGTGCTCTAGAGGAAGGGATTGCAAATGCCATCTGGGGTACTGGCAGACATCATCATATTTCATGCTTATTGCTGCAACACATTTACTCGCAAGCTGAGGCTGTCTGTAACTATATAGAAAAATCTGATTCCCCAGTAATTTTGATTAGAGCTGCAAAAGCCTTTAAATTGCAGACATTACTCTTCACTCAATAGCTACAGCAAAGCTAATCCAAATGATCCACATGCATATAATATGGAACAGCAATGTACTGTTCCACATTACTGTTCCACTGAATGATGGAATGATACTCTTTTGGGCATCTCCTGTTTATCCAGGTAAAACAGAAACAGCAAGATAATTAAAGACTTTAGATGTTTCACATATCATGACAATACGTGAATATTGTGATATTCACAATATTATCACAATAAATATTTCCGGAGGCCTGTGGAGCAGGAAATGATGTCACAAATTTAGATGTACACACTTAATCATACAGCAATTAATGCAGATGGTCAAGTTACGAGGTTTCAGCTGTCCCACAAGCGCAAGCTCAGCCTGAAGTAAATGTGAAACGGTCCAGCTTAATTTGACGTGCTTGCATTATGAGCTAATGCAAGTTGAGCTACCTTGTGTTTGTCACAGACCACAAACATGGACATGAAGGTTACTGTGGTACACCTGTTTGTGATGATACCTTGTCAGGCTTTGGAAACCTCATCACATACTTGATCTTTATGTTTTTTTTTAATGCCTGATATGCTTAGATGGATCTCATCTTAAAATACTCAGTAGAATTCAGGAGGGGATGCCAATTTAGCATAGGTCTGTATGCTTCAGCATCTCAAAGATTCAATTTGTTTGAATGAGGCAGAGTATCATCTGGCAAGTGAACAAGTTTTGGGTTTTTATTCATTTGCTGTTATTTTACTTTATAACAGCCACAGCTCAAATACTTTCATGTTGCTCGTGTGAGCCAGAAACCTAGAGACAAATACAACATTCAAATGCATTAAACAGTTTCAGGACCCTCAGCTTAGTTACAGGAATGTGGACAACAAAGTAGTTAGAATTGTTTGTTGCACAACTGATTCAGGAGATTGTCACTGCTAGGATAAGAGGGTATTTTGAAAGAGGCAAGCAAGCCCATATAATTTTAGGATATAATCAAATGGAATTACTTCCAGGGTTGGATTTATCAGGAAGGCTAAGCAGAAGGAAGATTAGATGCTTGCCAATCTATTTTACTGGCACAGTTAATTTCTTAATCTTGAGGGCCACACAACGTGTTTTATTCCTGTGCGTTTTAAATGCCCAATGAAAGTGGTGTTCGTATATTCATTCAAATTATTAGACTGAAGGGCAGAAGAGTTCTGAGATGTGAAGGAATTAGGGAGATGGGCCACCCATCCATCCCTCAAGCCCAAGAACAACACCAGTTCCTGAGCTGCAAAATAAAGAAATAATGGGAAGCGTAGTACTTTTTAACAATGTATCTATGCCCTGCAATGGATATGCAAGCCACCCCGAAAAGCAGTGAACTATTCTCCCGTGGAATTGGAAGCAACAGAAATACCCACTGGCTGACCAAATTATAACAGTGCATTGGTTTGCATATTGTTGTAATTTCCTTAGGCAAATCCATTACGATTCCTACCCTTTTCAAGTGAAAATTGTCCGAATTAGTCAAGCACTTTCTCCTATGTGCTACCCAGGGCTCTCAATTGAAGCAAAAATACCTGACAGCCTAATGTAGAGGGAGGAGCCTGCTTCAGTTCTCTCCTCCTTGAGATGCCTAGAGATATCAAGAAGCAGGCTAGATTGGGGGAAGAAAATGCACTTGATTTTCATGAAATCCCTAGCAAATGCTCTGATGGAATCTCACATTGAAGCAATTCAAAACTCTTCAGAACGGGTGGAAGAGAGGCAGAGTGATGTGCTGGGTCTGGAAAAAAGGAACAAAGCAGAAGGAACCTCCTTTTAGCAGTTACCTTTTGCCGCAATCCCTTCTGGGCTGTTAAGTCCTTACAGCTGAATTCACCACTTACATTTCAACCAAAACATACTGCCAAGTTAACTGATCATTAATTTATACTACCCTCATCCAAAGGTGCCACAGTAAACTAAGGTCCTGCCCATTCTTTGAGTCACATGAGCAATAAGCTCTGTTACAGGACAGGAGAACTTTGGGAGGCGCAAGACATTTGCCTTTAGGCCCATGATGCAATAGAATTTTAATCTTCCTTAAAGATTTCTCTGCCTTTGTACATCTACTTCAAAATCAGCACTGCAAGCTGAACTACTCTGTCTTCCTTTCTACCCTCCGCAGAATAATCAGGTGGATTATATTTTCTGTCTTGAAAACAGAAATCTCACTGCAGTCAGGTTAACATTTACTATTTTTAGATCATGTAGGTGGACAAACATAGCCTCTCAGACTGAGAATGGTGGAGAGGGAACAGTACCTGTAGAGAAGATGCATGTAAAGCAACAGCACACAAAAATTAAACACACCACTTCTGATTTCAAAGGCGATTGAACTGTAATATTTGGTCATGTATACTTTAGAACAGAAGTATTCACCGAGAAATACAGGAATCTCACAAAAAATTAGGAACAACAAAAAGTGAAGACGTGCCCAAGTGCATGACTGTGTCACCCTAAAGCCTGCTATGAACGGTGCTGTATAGCTCTGCCTTCCAGGTTCATCATTCAACGACAACAAAGGGAACTGATACTGAAAAAGTTAGGACAACATTTAGTAGTGAGACTTGATCCTTGAATGCTGTATTGGTATAATCCATAATACCTCTGGATCCTATTAGCACAACTCAAGATATCATGTGGTGATGCTCTTGCAGTGGTCACCACTATAAGAAGGGATGCATCCCACTCTGGCAGTGGGATCTGAGCTGTTTTCGAGCACACTAGGAATTGATTTTAACACAATCAATGATTGTATTTGTTTCTTCTTTCTAAATCATATGTATTTCCGTATAGGTGATGTTACGGAATTATCACTCAAAGCTAAAGCACTATTTCAGTAAAACGCAGCATCTACGGGAAGAATACTTGAAGTACAGATGACAAATATATGGCACTAAGTTATCTAAGAAATCCTTTCCTCTTCAATTTGTGACTTTTTCTGATGAAGTACAATTTATGAACATCACTGGCAAAAAAAAAAAAGTAGCTATTGTCCACCTCAAAGTTGATGTACAGAGAAGTAGCAACAGATTCTGCTGTTCTTCAAGAAAAAGCAGGCAAGCAGAACATTCTCTCCATCACTTCTCTCTTCGGGAGGTATCTAAAATAATCTGGAGATATGAGAGAGCTGGATGTAAACCACATAAGAGCCTTAACTTGAAGGAAAAAAGGAACAAACAATGATTTGTTTTACAGACAATTCAGTTGCTGGATCCACACTACCACAAGTGTTCCGCAGGCTGCACTGTCACTGTGACCACATAGGCCTTGTTGGCCCTGCTCCATGAACATGTCTGAGCTCAGCTGGTTACTGGGCAGTATGAGTGACACTTCCCATGCTTCCAAGAGGTGTGCTCAGCTTTGTAAGTTTTCCTTTTCATTACTCAGACTCCTCAAAGTGTAGCACCAAACTGTATCACAAGCACAAGGTTTTGAAATTGCTGTTCGGATAGCATCAAAAATGAAGTTGCGCACTAAGTGTTTTTATGTAGAAATTCAGAAAGCTAAAAGATCCTAAGATTGAGTCTGCATGTAAGAGAAACCTGTGTGAAGACTGGCATGGAGATGCACAGTGACAACCTATTTCTGTACAAGTCTTTGCTTGGATCAACATGTCGAAATAGAGTGGTAAAAATCTGCTCACCTCTAACACAGGTAAATCATACACACATGTAATTTGTATCTTAAGACATGTAACTCCTAGCACAAGATAAAACATGGCTATTGTGAATTAACAAGTGAAAAATTACTTCCCTGAGGGCTGCAACAGAAGTGAGTGACCACACAAAATGTTTTGAGGTTAACCAGTACAGGAAGCACCCATCTTCCACAGCTGTTGTTGCTTTATGGCTAATGGAGCACAGCCCATTCAATCTCCACAATATTACCTTCTCAACTTTGGAAGCCTATCATTGCCTTGTAGGAAACCTCACACTAAGAATTATTTGGACTTTGATTTTAAGCCTGCGGGAAAGCACAGAACCTCCTCTTAGTAAAGATGAGTGAAGCGAATGCCAACAAACTGTAAAACAAGATTACACAGAGCCATCTGTTCAGACACTGCGCCTGTTGAGAAGTCTCATTTCATACAGACTGATATGGGCCAGAGCCTACACGTAACAGGTACAAACCACTTTCTTGTTCTGCTCCTAATTCACGCTTCCAAAACTTCAAGCAAAACCTGTGGTTTTTTTTTTTTTTTGTGTCCCCAGTCCAAGGTTCAGCTGGAAACACACACATACTTGATAAGCCACACAACAAGCTCCTACCAACTCTCTGGAAGGAGAAGGTGGCTTGCTGCGCATCACAGCTGTGCAATGCTCAACCCAGTCCAGACTCACCACAACACAAACCCAATAATCTTGTGAACAGCAGCAGGCCTTCTTCCAGCTCAGCCTTCCTGCCAAGGTGTCACAGCAGTTGGGGTGTCATGAACATGAGCTTTCCCTCACTTCAGGGGCTAAGTAATACTTTTAATTAGCCTTTAGTAAATCATGCCAATGACAGACGGTGGAAAAGTGCCTGGACCCTCTTCACCTGGACCTGCCTGCCTGACAAAGCTGGTCCCGCTGACAATGGAGACAGGGATGCTTCCGCTAAACCCCCCACACCGAGCCCCCGAGCAAGGCCCGCGCACTCCTAAGCCGTGCTTCAGGCACCGGCCACCGCCGCAGCTCAGTGCCAGCTACCCACACCCAAGGGAGCCCTTCCCCGGGGGGCCATTCCCTTGGGAGAGCGGTACCGGGCCGGGTCAAGCCACGCCCGGGGCTGCAGCGGGTAGTTTCGGCCCTTTCCCGCCCGGACCGCAGCGGTGGGTGGGAGGACACGACCCTCCTGAGGCGGCAACGGGAGGGGAGGCCCGGGCCGGGCCCTTCGCGGAGGGGGGGGCAGTGCCGGTGCCCCCGCCGTGCTCTTACCCAGCATGAGGGGGCTGAGGCGCCGGGCCATGCCCTTGGACAGGTCGTACACATAGAGCTTCACGGGATGCAGGGCCAGCGGCTCCTCCATGGGGGCGCGGGCACGGCCGCCGGGCGGCACCGGGAGCCCTGATAGACACCTGCCGCCCCGCCAGGTACCGAGAAGCGGAAGGGAATGGGTAAGAGCGGCCCCCGTACCGTTCCCGCCACCACCGGTCCCGGGTGCGGGTGCGGCAGCACCAACGGTG